>NC_072024.1:18801692-19435844 GCF_027791375.1 Indicator indicator | reverse complement strand
TCACAAAGAGCTCACCAGGCAGGTAGCATGGCCTGATGCACCTGTCTGCTCCAAACTGACTGGGAACAATCCCAGCCAGCATGCCAGAAGAGGCTGGGATGGGATGATTCAAAATGTCTACTATGAAATTTTGTTTTATTATCTTAGTCACTACTATCCTACACATTTCAAGGAGATCAGCATCTCACTCCCACAATCCAAACACAAAACCAAATAAACCTTGGTACTCACAGCCACAATGCAGAATGCTTTATGGAAAATAGCATCCTAGCCTCAGAAAGTGGCTAAACACATCTCCCTCTTCCTTCCTGGCTCAAAGATTTCTATCTGTACTGCTAAAATCTCAAAACAGTCTGTAAAAGCCATAAACAGCTCTCATCACTTACTCCCATTTTTTAAACTTCTCCTTGGGATAAAGCATTGTTTCCTTCCCAGGCTCCTCTGAAGATCACTGCCCAGAGACTACATTAAATGTAATGTTGCGTTACTAGAAGCATATAAACATTAGATTGAACACAAAACATAGGCTGTCAAATAAGGTAATACAAGCAAAATTCTGCTCAGTGCTATCCAGTCATACTGGTGATTTAGTATGTCCAACAGCTCAGAAGGATATTTTTCTTTGAAGAAGACTTGAAACAGAAATAATCAAGAGAAAAACTCTTAAGGAAAACATATATTCATTCTTCTCAGGGGGGGATGCCAAAATTATCCCTCCAGAATGCTCTTATTTCATACTGAGTTGCATTTTATCACAATGCAGCAATTATCTTGCAGCAGGTAGACACATACACACCCCTAAGAGATGGGAATTAGGCCTGGAGTAATGTGCCCCTTTTTAGATTACATCATTTGGCATCTTTCATGGTTGTCATGCAAATACAACCTGCACTATAGTTGCAAGTCAAGTTGCAAGCCTCTGAATGATACACACTTACAAGTACACCCTCAGTATTTTTATAGTTTGTTGTTCCTTTGTGTCCAGAAGAGGTAAAAATGTGTCTTTCTCAGGAAACTCTTCCATTGCAGAGCAAGGTAGGGAATATGCTGGGCACTCAGCTTGAATGGTAATGCAAAGCTTTGTATCACCCACTTATTACCATTTATGGTCATTCCTGGTCATTCAAACTGCTCCTAAGTCCAGCTCCAGAGGCAGAGAAGACATTCAGATATTTTCCTGGTTATCATTTAGCAATTCTGGGTTTAGAATATGGATGAGGATCTGTCTCCCAACACTTATCTGCATCCCAAAAGGAACAGACTGCTGTATAAAATATCCTGCACTCCTATAAATGCAACTAAATGTTCACAAACAAAGCTCCTTGGAGAGCAAAGCCCATGAGTAAGTCTCTGCAGCTGCTAACAGTGCACTGTGTCCTGGGAGGCAGTGAGATTTTTCTCTTTTGTGGGTTGGCACCAGATTTAATTCTTTAAAATTCATCTCTCTTCCTTTTCCCTTCTTGTCTGTCACCAGGTGCTTCTGTTTCATCTGTGCAAAGATATTTATGAAATTTCATCTTTGATAGATTCCCTCTCCAATGACTAGGGCTATGAAGCACATGGAAGAAAGAAAAGATGCATGAGGTGGTGAGTGGAAAAGGCAGGGTAAAAGCCCTTCAGCCAGTGCTGTTGAGCTCAGCAGTGGAACCTGCACTTTGTGAAGTCATCCTTGACAACAGGGGTCTGCATCTGCACCATTAACATCAAGCACCAAGGCCTTCCTCATGTCCAAGGTGAGCGGGCTTGGTGATACTCAGTTTTTCAGTACAACATCTTGAAATGTGACTTTTCTGTAGTGTTTCTGGGGCTGCAGGGCCATTGGGGGTTAGGGCAGCACAAAGTGAGGTGTTGCCAGAGGAAGTAATTGCTTTTGGATGGACTGCTTCCATGAACTGTTTCATGGCAGAGGAAAACTTCAGGGCAACTGTCTTAAGTAAATCCCAACACAAGCTCCTGCAGCCTGTCTCTCTTCTCAGCTCTGCATTACCCCACTTCAGATGATGGTTTTCCCATGACAAAAGCTGTTAAATACTTTTTACTGCTAGGGCAGCTTCAGAGCTTTTTCCTAGGTGTGGTAGAAAGTAAGTGATCTGTGTTCAGACTTTAGAGTGGTCCAGGTCCAAATGTCTCACTAGTGATTGCAGTGGTACCATGCACACATGGCTGCTTGGAGCTGATATCTGCAGAGCTTTGAGAGCTGTAACCACCACCACTGCCAAACTACAAATTCAGATTACCAGCTGGAGGAGCTATGAATGACAAACATCACATAGTTGTTACTAAGACCCTTGATGGAATCCATCAGTGATAAAACAATTAGTAAATCCAAAATGAACATGTTTGTACATATCTACAATGCCTGTAATCACTATAGGCCGCCTTCCTCAATTTGCTTGTTGTTACCCCATACATCAAAACTGTCACACACAGATACTTGGCCCAATTAAATCCTATTGAGAGAAGTCATGAAGAGAACAGATATATAACCTGCGTTTATGGCCTGACCTCCTTAAAAAGGGAAAAAACTAAAAGAAATCCCTCTCTCCTCTTAAAAATGGTAGCTGTCTCAAAACCATACTTTCTTCTGGTTTGTTTAGTCTTTGTCTTTTAAAGCTGCTCTTGTTACAAGTAATCCCTAAGATCCTTGTTGCTGCAAAACATTAGGAGGAATTTGTTTATATTCCCCCTGTGTGTCTTTCAGGCATTTCACAGCATGCTGTGCGTAATCTTGACTTGCTTCCTCCTGTATGAAGAGGATATTTTGCTGGTTGAGTAGCTGTTCCCTATAGTAACAAAACAGATTAAAAAGGAAACCCCTTGTATAGCCATGAAAACTAGCAAGTCTGAAATGAACTCACTCCCATTTGCAGAAATAACTTCAGTCAGAAAATGATGCCTCATTGCCATAATGTAACTCTGTGCTTCTTTGCTATCCCCTACTTATTCCATGCTCTCCCAATGTGCATGGCTCATCTGTGCACTTCCACTCTCCCAATGGCTTGTTCCCAATTGCTGGATCACAGCTGCCTCTCTCCTGGGTAATACACAGCCCATACACAATGCATCAATAGCTCCACTTTACAGTGATTTAAGAGAGAGGAAAGGTGGAGCTGCCAGACGCCTGTGAGAAGCTGAGCATAAAGCTCTGAGCGAGGTTCTGCCCAGTGCTCACTGCTGAGCAGCATTACTGTGGTGTGGTCAGGATTTAGGTGTCATGATACTGGAAAACAAGAGGTTTATACCACTGCACGACCCTCTACTTCACAACAACAATGATCACTTCGTATTATTTAACTTTCTTGTTGATGTGTAACTTGTGAACACAGATGTGCTGTCATTCAGATGCTCAGCTAGGCAGTTATGTGCTCTTGGCATCAGACTCAGTGTCTGAATGGAGAGTTTTGGCACTAGCCTGTTTGGAAGAAAGCTGTTTGCCTGCTCATGTTCTCATTAGTATCTGAGCTGATGAACTACATTCTTCTGCATTTCTCTGTTCCTAGATATAGATCTGGCTTCTCTCCTCAGTCTGGGCTAAATTCTCAGCTGAATCATTGCTTGAGGGGAGCTGGCTTGTGAGGCTGTGTCTGCACTGCTGAATTCATGCAAACACTTGGACAGCCTGAGGCGCATTCTCTGCCGGATAACAAGTCCTGCAGACCCTATGAGTGTCCAGAAGAGTTAGCATAGTTGGCCATGCCACAGTCCTTGATCCTTTCAAGACTAAATTGCTTCTACTGATCTACGGTAGTCAAACAATGCACAATGGTAGCTGAGCCTCTGCCAAAATGCAGATCTCTTCTTAGCCCCTCCTTATAAATACCCTAGCTGGTTTTAGCTTGTGTTGCTGTGTTAGCTCCAGTCTAGAGAAAAACCTGCCCCAGAAATGATGCTGTCACTCTCCTATCACCACAAATAACCACCCCTGAACTTGTTTTGCAGTAGACAATGTGAGGCTGCTGCCAGTGTCCCTTAATCCATCTCTACCTGGGAAGCAGAGAAGTTTTATCTGCTGCAAGAAACTCCTCTTTGCACTTTGCTTGGCCTTTTCTGCTCTCTCCACACACAGGAGCAGGCTTAGTTCACAGAACAGGTTGTAACTGCATTCCCTGGGATTACTACTGTGCTTTGCTTCTTCAAGCTCTGTCACAAGTGGTTCTCCCCAACCCTGCCCTCTATCACTCAGCAATAGCAAAGGAGCACTGGCAGAATTTGATTGAATGAACAAATCTTGTCTACACTTTAACATTTTATTTCTCCACCTAGTTATTGAATGGTTTTGCTCCAGCTATATGCATAGAAATGGCCCTTTCTAAGCACATCAGCATCGGGTGATTGCTTGTCAACATATGCTTTGGGTTATTTTGCTTGTTTTCCTCTCCTCCCAAGAGGATGCTGTCTGATGCAATGATCCCGGTGTGCCACCTAGTGATTGGAGTATTCCCTTGTCGCCCATCATTTATCATGGGCACCAACTGCACATACTTTGGCTGCATTTGTCCACAGTCACTGGATCCCAGGTAACCTGTGGCAACATCTGCAGCCCTTCTGCTCAGTCTGTTCAGGCTGCACTGTTTTCCCCTCCTTACTCCAAATTTCTGTCTCTTTTCTCCCACCTTGCTAGTGTAGTACCTGCCTTCTCTGAGATGTAGGCAAGAAATGGGAACAGCCCCTTTGCGGATGTGCTGGCTGCCAGCTTGCAGGTCACTTGTGGTGATAATCTAACCAATCAAGCAGCATTTTTGCACAGTGTGTGAAAATTTACTATTATATACATGGCAAACAAGTGCTACTGGGGAGTCCAGACAGTGTTTACAGCCTCTGTGGCATGAGGGATATCATTGCAAATGTTAGATGCCACAGTACTGCATCACACCTCATAAAACAACTTCTGAACTATTTGGGCAGATGAAGGCTGGAAGAGAGACAGATGGTACCAAGGCCTTCCTGGGAGAGCTCTGTGCCTGCTGCTTGTGCCCCAGACACCCACAGGCACTGCAGCAGACCATCAGAGTGGGAAGGGAATAAAGCACTCCACAGAGAAGTGCATCACAGTCATACCAGTGCACAGGCAGACTGAACTCCACTTCCCTCCCAGAAAATGTCCTCTCTTCCCAGGTGCAGCTCCCCAGACATCCGACCTCCTGCCTGGTTTCTGTGGTCCCCTCGGGCATGGGAGTCATACAGAAACACCCTTCAGTTTACAAGCATCTTAGCAGGCCAAGTTCAGACCCTTTGAAAGGTTCAGGGCATTGTACCCTTCCCTAGATGCTGCCAGGGAATACAACTGGGTGCTGTGTGCAGTTGCCACAGTAGTGTGATAAACACAAGTGCTGAAAAGAGGCTGAACTCTGTTACTGGACTTACTACTCACCTGCTGTGAGTCATGCAGCAAAATTATGCTGCAGAGGTTGGTAGCTGCTAAGTCAGTAACTACAACAGAAACTCAGCTGCAAGTAGAAACATGGTGGTGAGCAAACTGACTCACACAAACAGATAGGATAGTTAATAAAAGCTGAGGTATAGGAAGTCAATAAACTTTACCAGTGTAGATAAGTGTTGGAAGTTGAGGTAAGCTATTACTCTCCAGAAAGCTTTAAGGGTCCTTCCTCTTCTCACAGGACAGCCACAGTGATGAGTCTGAATGCTGCAAGCTTCCTGATCACAAAGTTTTTTCTGATTTTCAGAGCAAAGGCCTGTTCAGGAAGGAAGGTAAAGCTGCTGTCTGAATGCTGGATCAGGGACTCAGCCTTTGCCAGCAGCTGTAAGTGGATGAGGTATCCCAGCCACACACTTCCACTCTTAACTGTACTCAAGGAAACACAGCTTGTGTCTTCCTGGCTTTTCTTACCAGTGTCATTCCTCCTCTGATTCCATAAGTAATTGTTCTTAAGTATAGGACCTTCTTAGAGCCCAGTGAATGAGTTTGTTCTCTCCTGACAAACTGCTGATCTTATACAGCATTGCAAGGTGATCTGGGATATGACAGCAATGGGGAGAACTGAGCATTTTGTTCAAGGGAGCTCAAGCTTTGATTCAGCCTTAAGTCATTGTTACTGTCACTTGACCATCCTATGTGAGTATGTTGTCTTTCTGGCTGGGGACACCATGGAGGTGAACATGCAGAGATAACCTTCCCCTCCTTGCACACCACAGGCCTCTCTCTCAGCCACAAGATCCCACAGAGCAAGAGGTGCAAGCTTACTGCTGTTCTCTTGTTTTTATTGCTCTGCAATCCACAGGGCTGTTTTGTGAAATTTTTGTGTTTTCCCCCCCCTTCAATTACACTACTAAAGCAAAGTGTTGGTGTGAGGGTGGGGGCTTACTCACTACATCCCATGTTCAGGGGGATTCCCGATGCAGGATTCTCACTGCTGCAGTCATTATCCTGTAGTTAATCAAGACTTCACAGTCAAATACTCTAAGTGTGGTATCAGAATCTGTACCTGGGACAGGGGTTGCAGGGTAAGAAAGGGGGTCAACGGGGACACTGAATGCAGCAAGCATCTCAGCTGGGAACAGTGTCAGTGCTTACAAAGCCTTCCCAAGACAAGGACGACCCTGTTTTCTCTTGTTTACTAATTTTTCACCCTTATTCATTCCTTTAAGAGAATAACTTCTGCTAGTACCTGGGCAACTACTAGAGGACTGCAGAGCAAGCTGGGGTTTCATTGCTTTTAAAGAGAAGCCAAATTAAAGGAGAGTTCATACTGTCTTGGTCCTGCCAAGTGAGCCAGCAGGACTCTAATCTGCCCTGTGGGAATAAGGATATTAGACCTTCCCAAATACCTCCTGAGGCCTGGAAATGCAGGAAGTGAAGGTCTGAGCACTTCAGGTAGCTTGCACAGGAGGCTGTGGCAGAGCTGCTGGGTGTTAGCTGCAAGCTGTCCTATTCCAACAACATACCAGGCTCTTGCAATGCAGCCTCCTTAACTGCTCACATAGGCCTGAAGCCTGAACCTCCCTTTCTCTGAGAAGTGACCCTGTCTCTAGTGCACACAGATGTGGCAGGAACTGGAAACCTTAATTTTGCCTTAGTCCTTTGAACTTAAGTGATGAGATGGGAGTACTGACCTCTGCAGCCTCATCCTGAGCATCCTTGAGGCTGGCCTAAAGGCTGCTAGATGCCTTGCAGCGTGTGAAAGTTCCACTGTGCCTGTGCTGCTCTTCCCTGGAGGTCTGTTAGCTTTGATCACGTAACCAGACATGAGGGCATGGGTGAGAAGTGTACCCTTCCTCCCTCTCACAAATGGTAACCTTGCTGAAATTGCATAGATCTTCTCCATGGGTATCTTAATACTCCAGGGACAGTGCAGAACAACAACTTATTACTATTGTAAAAGCACACAGTGCTGCCTGAAGAACTGGGCTCCTCCCACCATGGAGCCAACAGACAAGGAAAAATATCCCTGAGGATATCCCTGAGGAATGGAAGATTTTGCATGCAGAAAGCAAACAGGGATGGGGCTACAAAATGCTGAGCATTTCTCTACATGCAGACTCTCCCTCATTGCATGCATATACATAAGTTCTCCTGGAGGATTTTAGAGGAGAGAACTGGGAAGAGGATGATCTCTGGCATCCAGGAGGAAGGGTGAGGCTGTGGGAAGAGGATCTTGTGCTAGAGGCCCAGGAGAGACTGAGAAATGCTTCAGTCCAGTCACTGCTTTTTGCTGTTAGGCATGGCCCAGTGCATAGTTTCAGCACTGCTGTGGGGTTTGACATCTACTGTCAAAAAAAGCCACTGTTTAACTGAGAAGGAATAGGATGATATTCTTGTCTTGCAGCTAAGATGAGGAGAAACCACACGTGTGAGGAAGCAAAGGCAGGCGTACTCCTCAGTTCAGCTCTTCTTCAAGCTGCCATCTGACTGAACCATCTCACCGTCTACCTAGAGGTAAAGTTGAGCAGGTGCACAACGCACAAGTGAACACTGAAGTGAGAAAGGAAGAAAAAGTCAGAGCTAGTGACGGTCCCTGCCATGCCCTTTGGGGCTGGAGGACGGGATGGCGGTGTGCCCATCGTTATAGTGCTATCAGGGCACACACACGGGTATCAGGGCTGGCAGCTGCTGCTCGGTAACCCCTCAATGCCAGCCTTAAGAAAGCAGAGTAAACAGCCTCCCCTTTCTCTCAGGAAAACGCCCGTTCGCCTACGGCCGTCCACAACAGCAGAAGGCCGGGCTGGAGTGGGCTTAGGGTGCGCAAGGGAGGCGCTTCCCGCGACCTACAACTCCTATCGTTCTCCGCGGCGCCGTTTCTCGGCGGGCGCATGCGCAAAGGGCCCTCCTCGTGCGAACTCCATTACCCGGGAAGCCTCGCGCGAGGCCCTCGAAACCGCCTCCTTCCCTTCTCTCCCTGCCGCTCGCGCTGCCGCCTCGCGTGCAGTGACGCGGCCCCCAGCGTGGTGACGCGCAAAGTGTGTGCCCGCCATAGCAATCGCGGCCGCCGCGGGGTGTGCGGGGCCGAGCGCAGGGGCCGGGGGCAGCGGCGGCGACCCAGTAGGGCATTGGGCAGGTATGAGGCGCTGGACAGGGGTGGGGGCCGCGTCGTGCTGCCGCCGCGCTTCCCTCTGGGCCGGGCCGGTTGGCGGCCGCGGCCTCCACGCCGGGCAGGGTGGAGGGAATCTCCTCAGGCCCGAGGGAGCCGCTGGTGGGGAGCGAGTTGGGCTGCGCGCCCCGCCCCCGCGCTAGGGGGCGCCCTCGGAAGCGCCACGGGGCTAAGGGGTGGTGGGCGGCGAGGGCCTGGCGGGTCTCTGTGCCTCGCCTCTCCTCCTCTCGTTCCCCCTCGGCCTGTCAGGCTGCCGGCGGGGGGCGGGCCCGCACCGCGCCGGCCCCGCCCGCCTCGGTCCGCACCGGCCGGCCAGCCCGCCCCCTCCTCCGGGGCTTTTCCTCTTGCGCCGGGGCCTGCGGAGTGCCGCTCGGCCGGGCCTGCTCGGGAGGGGAAGCTAGGCTTTCCAGCTTGGGGGACGCTCTCCCCCCATACTAACCTTTAAACCTTCGGTTGGAACGGGCAGTACCGGCGGTCGGGGCCCAGCGAACGCTCTGCTCCCGCAAGGCTCGCCACGACGAGCGCCGGCACGCTGGGGGCGTGTTGCCGGCTTAGACCCTGAAGAGTAGTTAGAGCTGTCATTAACTGCAGCTTTCCTGTTTAGAGCCGGCCCCGGTGCTCCTCCGGGAAGGAGGGGCCCTCTTGTTGCGCTTCCCAGCCGTGTAAAGAGAAATTCGCATTGAAACCGAGCTTTGTGTTCTTACCTTCCTTTGTAGATAGCGGAATTTTGTTGCTGTTTTTTAGGCTTGTCCTGATATATCAGTACGTAGTTCCAGGTTTGTTTCATAAAAGCAGAAATTCCGGGAAACGTTTTTCCCCTTGCCTTAGAAATAGTTTAACTGTGGAAAGATGGTGAATTTTCAAACGAATATTTAGAGGAACGTTAGGAATTAGTTCCGTAGTAACACTCAAATTGGAGTTCTGTTAGAGGTTAAAATGGGAACTTGAACAAACGACAGCTTCCCTCAGAGCTTCACTCACGTTTGATAGCAAAACACAATTCTGTTCTCCGTAGATTGTGAAGGTGTTGCTGGTTGGTGGCATTCTTCTACAAGTGAGCTTCAGTGTTAACAGTCCGTTATGCTTCAGCATTAACTTTGGTATGCTTATTTCAGACTGAGTAGGCTTAGGCAAATAGCTGCCTGGTATCTCATCCATTTGAAAAATAATTGTGATGAGAGGGAGATGTTTTTATTTTTTTATTTAATATGGAATTCTTGGTGTTAAAACGTATATGTGGAAGACCATAGGGAGAGATTTCTCAGCTTGCTATATACTCCACGGGATTCCAATTCATGAGTTACTGATTTTTCCCTTATAATGTTACCTTGTTACATTACTTCTCATATACATTGTCTCCTCAGCCATCCTTAGAGTCAAGTTTAGGAACAATGTTAAACTTGATTAAGGTAGGTCCAACTGTAGTTACAAAATCTGTATGGGTTCTAAATATGTGGATGTGTAGATCCTTTTGTAATTGTTTTCACATCTGAATTTGAATTGCGATTTTTCTATGAAGTTGGTTCCAGTGGATTATTATTTTTTCCCAATGTATGATTTTTGTTTTTGTGATGTGGCTCTTTAATTTTCCATTTAAATTGCCAAGGTATGGATGTCTCCCTTGTTTCCCAGGTAGCCAAATTGTTGTTTTTCAGACTTTATCAACAGATTTATTTTCACCTTAGAAATTTCACACTTTAAAATATGTATCTGTTGGAGTCAGTGTGTTTGGAACCTCATAATATTTTCCACAAACACACCTGCTTGTAGTAGTTTTGCAGTTGGTGTGATGTTCAAAGGGGTGAAACTGGGCTGCTCGAACCTTACACGTGCATATTGAGGGCTTCAGTTGGGGCTCAGGGGGACTCATATTTCTTTGTTGTTCAAAAGTGTCTGACTCGGGTGACTCAAGCATTAAGGTGCCTGAGATTTCACAAGTGTGAGTACTTCTAGGCATTGGTGTCTGCATACTGCTTTGGCTTTCTCTTTTCTGTCGGATGTATATGGGTAACTCAGAAAAATGCTCATAAACTCTTTGCCGTGATACTGGAACATGCAGTAGTGTTTAATATTAAAGCAGTTCTGTGTGCAGCACTGGGTGGTAGAGCATGCCTATGTGGGTTTTCATTGGGAGGGTTCACAGTGAGTGGTAGTTAAGATTGTAAATATGAGTCTTTCAGAGTAAAATCCTTTAGGTGCATGCTTTATGTTTTGTTAGTATCAATTCTAAATACGGTATTCTTGACAATGATGCTTGGAAAAGAAAATTCCATTCCTTTGCCTGTTTGATATTCTAACTGAAATCTGTAGCAGGCCATGATTTTCAAAACTTACTAAAGAAAAATTAAAAGCCATTATGGATTTAAATCCACAATGAGATAGGTGCTTCCTCTTCTGCTGGTTGCTGGAGTGCAATTTAAGATTGAATTTGTTCACCAGCTTGTCCAAGGGAATAGTGAGAATTCCTCTCATAGGCCTTCCTCTCCAGCAGATTGTGTGTATTTCTGACAGGGACATTTCAGATCATACCACCTTGTCCTTTTGGCAGACTCTTCACTTTGATTTAATATGGAATTCTTGTAAAGAAAGGGAGTGTAGTAGGAATTGCTTTGAGTTTTATGTTTAAGAAGTAATTCACCTGCTATAATAGTCTGTCCTTAAGTGTTTTACTGCTAATGTGTTAATATGAGAACTGTGGAAGCTGATGCTTTCTAAGGTAGTTTTTGTTGTTGCTGCTCTTTGCAGTACCATCTAGAATAGTCAGATTCATTTGAGGGATAAAACTTTGGAACAGATGAGATGCTTTGGCAAGACCTTTTATTGCTGTGTACATATAGAAAGGGTGACATTCTTGTCTGAAATGAAGTTAAAACATAAGGAAAGTAGTTGTGTGTTGGCACCAGTTATTTAGACCCATAACGTGCTTTAAGTGAGGTGTCCCAGAGGGCAATACCAGCAGTTCCTGTGGACTTCCTGACTGGAACTTTGTTGACCTGTTGCAGATATTGCTTGACCTTTTTTATTTGGTGGCTGGAATAATTAAGGATTGTTGAGGAAGCCTGCACAGGCCTTCTACCAGCTATGGATTCTCAAGGTGCTTTGTTCTGTGTCCCTTAGGTATCAATTGAAGGTGGAAATGTCTGACATGGTTGGATGCACATACTGTTACAACACTTGTGTTCTGGGGCTGGGAGTTGGTTTGTCTGAATGTTTATCTGTGGTATTTAAAAGCACAGAAGTGCTGCTGGCAAGTGTCTTCAGTCAATGAAAAAGGAAATGGAGCTTTAGGAGCTGGGAATGGTTTTCCTTTTCAAAGGCTTTAGGGTTGTGTGTACAATTTCATTATGCCTTGTTGCCTGATTTTAGGTAGTGTTTTTTCCAAAGCGATTTATGCATTTGCATGAAATTTCCCAGTCTAATTCTGTTATGAATGAATAATTGATGTTCTAGATAAAAATCATAATTACTTGTCATTTAGAAAACATCATCTTTCTTTGTGCTTAGGTAGGTGTGGTTTTTTTTTTTAGCATATGCTCTACTTCATATAGTACTTACCAAAATGGTGTTCTTCAGACTGGATGTCTTGTAGTCACAGTTTTACTTTTCTGTAGGTTTTGGGTGATGATTTTTGTGCAGTTTCTGGCAGTTTCATCTTCAGCCAAGTGATCTTCACTTCTTGTCTCCCTGTTTAACTAACCAGTCACAACAGATTAAATTCAGAAGCACCTATGAGACAGGAGGTAGAGCTGTAGGGTTGCTCATCCATTCCCTGAGTGAGAAGAGGTTTTAAACTAATTGGAGGTTAAACATGGCAGTGCTTCTCAGAATTAACTTGGGCCATAAAAGCTTATGTAATCTGTGTTGACCTATGGCTCTTTATAGCCTGTCATTTGACTGCTGAATATGTGTTTTGGGAGGTGATGTGTATGTCATTGTCTTAAATATACCTGCATTTAGCATTGGTTTGGAAAGTTCTTTTTCTGGGTCAGTTGTGGCAAATAGATATTTAATCTTGTGCCAGATGGGTATTGGATGTGTTGTGGCCAATGTCATGCTGGAAATTCTTCTGCATTTTTGGATGTGAAGAAATGTCTTTTGCTTTGATTTCTAATGCCCCCCTGCCCCAAATACAAGATCGATTTATAAATTGTGATTGGGTGTTCCTCCTTCCAGAAATTACAACTGTTCTCAGTGATCATAGTCTGCTATATTGAAAACTAGGGGCACAGCAGTGTTTGGAGAGAGATTTTGTTCTTGTTCATTCTGTTTATTTTAGTAGATGTTAATCAGATTGACAGAAATGGACACCTTGAAATTTAGAGGCTTAAACAGAATCTAGAGTGATAGTTCCTTTCATTAAATGGTACCTTAACAAGTCAGTACTGTAAAGGTTTCTCACTTTTAAAGATGTGAAGATAAACCTTGTCAGTTGCTGTCTTGCAAGTAAAGGCTGATAATCCAGAATTGCTCCAGTGCTCAAACCCTTCTGTGATCATTCTTCCTTCTTACTAGAGCCACCCGTTCTTGGAAACCCTGAGCAAGTCCTGATGCAATGACCTGCTCTGTTTCCCAACTACCATTCTCTTGGTGCTCTTTCTGCTGCCCGTAGCTGCTCAGTGCCACTACCTTCTGCCTCCTTGGCAGTGTCAAGCTAATGATTCTTGGCACTTACACTGCTGTCTGGAGGGTGTTAAACTGGAATGATGATACTGATTGTAATCTTGCTGCCATGGCTTTCTTGTTTCTCGACTAAATCCCTTTGCAGCAGCAAAGGACTAACTCAGGTCTGCTCATAGAATTGCGGTAGAGTTTTAAAAAGCTTCAGTACCAACTTCAGCTGTGGTTAGATGTGCATACTTCCCATCACGGTCAGGGCTGTCAGATACCAGTCAAGACTTGTGTGCAGAGTGTGCACATGTACTTTATTCTTCAGGCAAAGGACCAAAAAGAAACTTCCAGCTTTGAAAGTGAAGTTCTGAAGTATTGTGTCACTTAATCTTCTGGTTTTCACTCCTTGTTGCTGTTTACTTGCCTCTTCCAAATGACTCATAATCTTTGATTTGAATTATTTCAATAAATACAGCAAAACTTGTCTTTTTTTTCTTCTTGTTCTCTCTGCCTTAGGCTAAGCCATGACTTCAGGATCTGGACATGTGGACTCCAAGGCTGAACTCACTGCTTTGCTTGAGCAATGGGAGAAAGAACATGGCAGTGGGCAAGACATGGTCCCTATTCTCACCCGGTAAGGTCTATTAAATAAATTCCTAAATCTGAGTCTCCAAAGTTAGTTGACAGCAGGTTTTAACCTATCTTTGCTCGAGGTTTTTATGTACCTGATTACCTGTTGGTAATTACTTTTCTTGGTCTGGAAGTTGAAGTGTGGTATTTAAATGCATAGAATTTTTGGAAATAAGTTTGTAGTGGAAAGACTGTCTTTAAAACATGAATTTAATTCTCTGAAATAATATAAGTCAGGAGAATTGTGAAATAGTTGAAATAACTTTGGTTCACCTGAAGCTTGTAAAACATTGATCAAGGTTAAAAGCTGAGAGAATGTTGTTTTTATCAGTGATGTTATGGGGTTTGTGATTGTGGTAACAGACCTTTCTTGGGTAGAGTGGATATTACTCTCACAGATTGAGAGGAATTTCACTCAGTTCTCCCTCCTGCTTGGTGTATGCAAAGGGACTTACTGCACTTGTGCACTAAGAGTATTCTGGGTTTCTGTTTAGCTCAGACGAGTCAGCGGACAGATTGTGAACTGGCACTGGGAGGAAGTAACAGGAATCTAGTAGAGCTTCTTTGCACAGCTCTGTATATCACCTAGTAGGCACAATTTTTTCCTGCCCTTACTATGTTTCAAAAACAGCAACAGAGGAGAGGGAGGGCAGCAGAAAGTCAATCTTGAAAACACTTGGAAATGAGTAAGTCTCTTATGAGACATGTCTTGCTGTATTTGTGTATTGTCTGTTTTGTGTCTTGAAGGGAACATGTGTGCTATTTCAAGGCTTTTACTTGCAGGCATAAATAGCAGAAATTTACTATATTCTAAGAAAACTTAAAATATTTGAATTAAACATGTCTTTTCCTGTGTTTATAGCAGCCTGGCACCTCCTTGCTCCTCCTTGGCTACTTAAGTTGTCTATCTTATTTACACCTAGACAAGTCTGATAACTCTCTTTTGGTTCTCC
The DNA here is from genome assembly GCF_027791375.1 of Indicator indicator. Classification (NCBI taxonomy): domain Eukaryota; kingdom Metazoa; phylum Chordata; class Aves; order Piciformes; family Indicatoridae; genus Indicator; species Indicator indicator. The sequence goes on along the minus strand of NC_072024.1, from coordinate 19,421,107 downwards.
AAGGTTTCTGTGCAGCAGGCGGAGTAGTTATGGATGGTGAAAGCTTGGGTATTTTGGCTTTAGTGGAGATAATACAGATTTATTCAAGGCAGGTAGCAAGGGGATCTGCTGGCTCTGGCAGAAGTTGGATTTACAGTGCTTCAGGTGTCAATGAAAGCCATATGTCTTTTTGGAGCAAAGGGTTTTAAATACAGCATAGGTTTAAAGGAATTTGCTGGAAGAGTTGCCAGGAATCCTCACCAACTGGAGTTTGTGTTAGCTGATGTCCTGAGGCAGGGTAATGCCCTTGCATATTGTTTTAGTATTAAGGCAGAGGAAGCTGTGGTCATGCTTGTTGGTGAGTGATGTTCTTCTGCTTCCTTCCAGCTTTTAAGATAGATGGACAAAAGTTTCCCTATGTGGATGGAGGTCTGTTAAATGTGATGGCAAGGCACCACACTTGACAGTGTAGTAGTGAGTGTTTCAACAGTAAGAGGACAAGAACAGCAAAAGTGTGCTTATAGGACACAGCTGAATTGTAACTTCCAGAGGAGCTAGTTTTCTGGATTTACAGACTCTTGAAGTTGCTTGGAAAGCATGTCAGCAGGCAACAGATGCTTAATGTATATAGTTTTCTATAATATTGTAAATTGAAATGACCCTGCAGGATCACTGGTTCATAGTTGGATACAAGTCAAGTTCAACCACTCTGGCAAATCCTGGGAGTCAAATCCTTCACTGCATCCCAAGAGTCTCTTCCATAAAGGGAATAAACCAGCAGTTTAACCTCATCTCCACAAACCAAGCGTGTTGTGGTGTGAGATCTGAGAGAACCTCACGCTATTGCAGTCTGTTTTAAAAGCTTGGTTTGATTATTAATGCCAAATGATGGAATCGAGCAGTATTAGGATGGATTTATATTGTGCTGTCTAGATCACTGAGTGTCTTGCAGAGCTGACATACTTTTATGTATACCACTGACCCTTCCATCCCCATCCCCAATGTAAGCTCAATTTGTGGCAAGTAAAAGCGAAGAACTGACGAACTTTCCAAAGTGATTGCAAAGACCGTTGTAAAGAGAAGAAAAGAAATTGGTCAGAAGTGAGGGTAAAGAAGCCCTTAGTCAAACCTACAAGTGGCTAGGGAACCAATATAGTGCCAAATGAATGAAGGGAATCTTCAAACATGAATAAAGTTCAGTAGTTTTGTGAATTGTTGTTTTGTTTTTTTTTTTTAAAGCCCTGTGTACCACGTGTTATGAGGCAGGCATGAGCTTTGTTAGTAATTTGACTCTCCTCTTGCTTCAACTGAAAATCAACAAAGCTGTTGATCTGGATAGATTGATCCAAGGCACCGCACAAGCCACCTTTTTAAGTGTCAGTTACAAGAAGGGTATCGTAAGCAAGCTTGATTTTTCTTTTTCTTTTGGAAAGTCAGTTTTAAGGAAGTGCTTTTTTATTTTGTTTAAACAATTGTGGCTAATTGTCTCATAAAACTCCATAATTGGTGATTCATGTGCCTGTTTAATCTAGGCTGTGATAATGTCTCATTCCTGAAACCACTCAGCAGCTTCTGCTGGCACACTGTTTGGCTGTCTCCCTAAACAGGATGAACTGATGAGAATGTTACACTTGCTTTCCATGCTGCTTGTCTGGCCTTTCTGGCACCTACTCAGAATGCTGATTGCCACCTAAAAAGACCTGACAAGTCTAGGGTGCATTTGTCCCAGTTGTCTGTCATCTGGCATTCCTCAAGCTGTTTGTTCCCATGAAAAAAAAAAAACAAAAAACCGAGGAGCTGGCAGTAGAGTATTGAAATAACTTGCTTTTGCCAGAAATTCATGAGAGCTCAAGCTGTGCCACCTGTTAGCGAGGGACATGATTTGCATCTCTTCACATTCAGGCTTACTGAAAGTAAATACTAGAACCCCACAGGATAAACAGTTTGCTGAAAGATAATTGTTGGATCAGAGACACACAGGGAAGTTCTCTGCTCATTCCTGATGAACTAATTTGTTGTACCTACAATCTGGGCAGGCTTCATAACTTCATCCTCTGTCATACTGGCAAATCAGCGTAACTCTTAAGGGCAGGACTAAGTATGTTTTTGCTTCTGATTGTCCCTGGGAGCACAGCATATTTTCTGGATGCTAACAGGAGTATAAGTCAGTGACATTCTGAAAAGGAAGTACCCTGTAAAAGACAAAATATTTTTCCAGGGATTACTATAGGCTTCCAGCAGTTTTCCCTCCCCTGTAATAAACTCTGCCTCGGTCACTACCCTGAGGTATTAAGACCTTGTTTAAAATGTCATGATGCACATAGATTCTGCACTCTACTCTAGATCTCAATAGAGATGAGAGAATCAGGTTTTATACTAATGGAGTAAGATTTAATTTGGTAATGTTTTTTAAATGTTGCTCTCTCTATCTCATCTCAAACTGCATATATTTCTGCTGTAATGCTTCATGGAGAAAGTGTATGACTATGGAATTTTTTATTGCTTGACTCTGAGATAATCTCCCTCTTTTTGGCTTTGTTTAAATAAAAATAATTCATTCCCTCACTGCGCATTCTAAATGAATTAGAACATAGGATTTCTTGTTTCTGCTGAGGCTGCTTCTCAGTTTAGGGGAAGGCAGAGCTTCAAAGCAACCTTCAGTTTTTTTTTGTCTGATAAGGAAGAGCATTTAATGTATTTTGAAGGCCTATGATTAGTGAGCTGGCTGACTTTTTCCTTGTCTTAGCCATTTTGGTAGCATGCTAAAAAGTTGAGCTTTGATGAAGCTAAAGGGATGAAGCTGAAGAGAGATTACACAACACTGTATTAAATACTTTTATTATTATACAGTGTTATTAAAATTTAATATTTAAAAAAGTAAATAAATATGTAGGCAGTTTGAGCAGCTGGCCCTGCATGGACAGGGGAAAGAGGACTAGATCACCTCTTTAGGACTTAACTGTACTGTGAAAGAAAGACCATGTGATGGTGAGAAGTACTACTCAAACCCTTTATCTGCTCTGCTTCTCTAAATATGTGTCATAGGACATTATCAGGACTTTAATATGAGTAATTAAAAGGTGTTTGCCCCTCCAGAGTGTCCCATTTGTGCATCTTGATATGAGTTCAGGGTGGTTCGGAGTGCAGTGCAGTGGAAGAGAGATTACAGACAAGATTCTTTTCTCACTCCTCTATTGTGAACAGTCTGGAATGCCCTGGTGGCACTGAATATCATTCAAAGGGATGTTGGTGATCTGTTTTGTAGTACTTTGACAGCCAGGCTGTTGTGAGGAGCTGTGCACTAGAAGACTGAATGTGAGTTTTACTCTTTTGGTATTGTTCCTTCTGCAGAATGTCCGAGCTGATTGAGAAAGAGACTGAGGAGTATCGCAAAGGAGATCCAGACCCCTTTGATGACCGACACCCAGGTAAGATGTCCTTAGAGTTTTTTACTTGTTTTTATTTTGTTATTTCTTTGCTAAACATGTTATTTACTTGTTTATATTTCTAAGTAAATGGAACGGTTTGCCCATCATCTGTATCTTCACTGTCTGGAGAACTGACAGTCCAATACTATTGGCTGTGCTTTGCCTAGTCAGCATTCTAGGGAAGTAATACCTACTAGAAAGGTGTTACCTTGATGAATAATTCCAATGATTTCTTTTGTAGTTTTCCTTCTGAGAAAGGTCCTGCTAATTAGAGTATTCCACAATCAATTTGAAGATAGCAGTATCCATCAGTAGTCAGTATTAATCTTGCTGTCCTGAGGTAGGTGGATAAGCCTTGTCCTGTTTCTGCTGCAGGTCGAGCAGATCCAGAGTGCATGCTTGGGCACTTGCTGAGGATCCTTTTCAAGAATGATGATTTCATGAATGCGGTAGGTTTGCTCTGAGAGCTCTCTGTCAGTTCCTGGCACCACCTTATGCTTTTTGTTATTGTGTGCTGGTTGACCTCAATACTTATTTTACTGGTCTGGGAACTATCTCTTCCATTGTTGTGTGGTTGTTTTATTTGGTTTGTTTTTTTTTTTTTTTTTGCAAATGGGTTTTGATGCAACTCATTTGCCACTGTGAAAGTGACTCAAGAAAAGGGGATTTCCTGAGCTGTTCAGTAACAATTCAATTAGTTCTTTTCAAAGTTTACGAATTTCTTTAAAGAAAATGTAGATACTCTAATACAAATTTAAAAGCATAATAAATTTCTTTAGGGGAAATTAATAGCACTAACTCCAATGCCTTGTCTGTGAATACTTGGAAATGCTGGACTGCCTGTAGGAGCAGAGGAATATGCCAGCTCTAAGAGGCTCAGTCAGAGAATTGACCAAGAGTCTGGTTTCCTCTTGCTTTGCTGTACTCAAACGTGAGTTAATAGCTAGAGTTTTGCTACTTTCATATCCACCCTTATTGGTACACATTGCTATAAGGGTTCTGACAGATTGCCTGTGCATAGCTTTTTGCCTTAAGCTGCAAAGAGATGCCATGATAAATGTGCAATTTTTTAACGTTTTTTTTTTAAACTATTACTTTTTACTGTTTGCTGCACTATTGCTGAACAGCAATTTTTTAAGCTTTTTTTTTTTTTTTTTTACAAATCAGTTCAAGACAGTCAGTGAACAGCAGATCAAAGGGGAATTCTATTACTCTGAGAAATAATTTCAACTTCTGAAACACCAGAGGAGGCAGGTTCAAGGCTAGCCATCTTGATTTCCAGGGCTTATATACTAACATTTCTCACCTTACTGTTTTGCTGCTGTGGGAATTGTAAGGCTTTCACTGCACTGGTTTTGGTCAGAGTTGAATTTCAAACCAATTCTGTTCCTGATCTTCTCTAGCTAGTGAATGCTTACGTGATGACAAGCAGAGAACCTCCATTAAACACTGCTGCCTGTAGACTTCTTCTGGATATCATGCCTGGACTGGAAACAGCTGTTGTCTTTCAGGAAAAGGTATCATCTGTAGTAAGGCTTGGTTTCTAAGCTTAGTGTGTTCTGTGTTCCCAACAGTTTTTCCCACGGAAAAGTAAAAAGCCATATTGAAATCCTGTCTCTGGGAGACAGTCTATTCAATCCTACTAATGGCTTGGGGCTTTTTGATTTTGTTCAGCTGATCAAATCTTGGTTATTTTGCAGCTTTTAAGGTATTAACAGGACTGATTAAAACAGAGGACCTAAAACTTACTGTAATGTTTTTGGGAAATGCTGTAACTTGAATTGTTATTTTGTAGGCCAGTGAATGGAGCAGGCTGTATAGACTGTGAAGACTTGCTTTAGGAGTCTTGCCCAGTAATCCCCAGCTACAGCAGGGCAATAGCTTTATTAGCGTTAAGTGATAAGTAAGTCATACTTTAATCAGTCTAAAATCCACATGCTTTGTGGGGATTATCTGGAACTATGATGAACAGCTGAATCAGGTTTTTTTGCTTACATCAGTTTGTATGTTTACAAATGTGGTTTTCTGAAGGAATGCACAGGGAGGAGAAAGTTGACTTCAGTCTTCAGCTACAGTTTCCTTACCTGTAAAAATTAATGAAATGTTTTTCTGCAGTTTGGAAATCGGATAGTACTTTATATAAAAGTTCTAAATTAATTTTTTCACTATTGGAAATGTGGATATGAACTCTAAAGCATGATGAAAGGAAAGAATAATGTTCTCCCTTTGTGAGGGACTGAATTTATTTTGAGGTCTTAGTGATCTGTCCAAAGGCTAAAGCTGTGACTCTTTGATCCGAAAAGATGAAAAGCAAACAAATAGTTCCCTGTTTGTGGAGGATATAGCCTTTTTCGGAGACTAAATCTCTCTTTAAACTGAAATAAAACTTCTAAGTTAAGTTTTCTACTTAAGGGCTGTCTTATTTTTTGAGTGAGAACATATTGAGCTCTATTCTGGCCCTTTGGGTGCCTGTGTGTGGGGAGGCAGGTCACAAACCCACGGGGAGCAGGGACTGCACTGGCCATACATGAGCCCTCTACAGACCAAGGTATTCCACATCACAGCAATTTTTATTTTAATGACTTAAGAGCATTTAAATCATAGTGCAGTTTTCTTTAAATATGTAACAAGCAACTCGTTAAGAATCTGTAAGCTGGGAGTTCTTATTGAAGTGTATCTCTCTTCATTAATACTTTAAAATGATCTTTTATTGTATTGTACCTATGATTCAGATGATGTGTAAGATTCCTGCCATGACAGTAGTGTGGCATGGGATGATGTTTTGAAATCCAGTAGTGAGGAAAAAATTGAATCTTCCATTCTAAACTATTGTCTTTTTAACTGATTGTTGTAATTTTTAATTAAGACTTACCCAGCCTTGTTAAGCAAAGCTGCCTGCCAAGCTGTTTTCAAACATTGCTGATTTTGTCTCTATTAAAATATTAAACATATTTAAGATTGAGATTTTCAGATATACAATCTGGTATTCTTGTATACATTTCTCTTCTCCAAACATTATGGAGTTCTGACTATGTTGAGAATTGTTTTGTTGGGTGGTGAGTAGTCATCAGTGTGAAGAGTTCCTCTGACACTATGTAGCTTGCTTATTTAAGTGACTTTCCCAATGTAGCCCTTGTAAGCTTGTAGTGAAATGTAAGAAAGTTGTCCAAATTTTGTTCTGCTTGGTGTAAGTTCAAGGTGGCTTCTTTGAAACCTGCTAAATTTCTGGGGTTTTGCATTAGTGAAACTAACAGGAGCTTTGGGCTTGTTTGTTTCTACACATCAGTGTTTTGTTAATTTCTAAGCAGTAGGTTGACTGGCCACTTTGGAAGATGTTTGTGGATGTGTAAATCCTGATTCCAGATATTTAATGCTTGGGAGTGGTTTTATGCAGCTTAAAATGTTAGCTTTATTTCTTCTTTTGGTTCTAGATAGTTTTGTTTCATTATGTGATTGGTAGGAAATCTCCTGGTGATTACGTAGAGACAGGGAGAATCGTTACCAATAGATGGTTTCACTGGGACTGAGAAGTTAAACTGAAAGGTAACTGTTGGCATTGCTTTCTTACTTTCTCCATTCTAGGAAGGTATAGTGGAAAATCTCTTCAAGTGGGCACGAGAGGCTGATCAACCACTAAGGACATATGCAACGGGACTATTAGGAGGAGCTATGGAAAACCAAGATATTGCTGCAAATTACAGGGATGAGAACTCACAGTTGGTAATGATCTCTCAGTCACTTTACCTATTGAGTGGGAAGATACCTTTACTTTTTTTCTTTTAATTTGTGGGGAGCTCCTATCCATAAGTTAATTTATAGGTCTTACAGTGGTTGTGATAATACCTGTAAGAGTCAGTAGCTCATGCTTTCCATCCTTTCCTGACTGTGGAGGCTGGGGCATGCAGCCTCATTATTCTGTTATACCAGTTGTTTCAGAAGTGCTAATGGAAACCTAAGAAGTCAAAACACCTACCTTTTAATGGGTCTCATATTCATAGCTTCATTAAGGTTTGGAAGCTATCTATCTTTAACTATTGCATGTCATGATTTATGCACTGGCCAAGGATTTTGAAATTAAATTTAAAGTGATATGGGGGCAACTTAGCGTGAAATTGTATTCCCTTCTATTCTAAACCTTTCACCAGTTTGGTGTTGGTTCTTTTATGGTCTTTATCGCAATTATGATGACTTTTGAGGGGAGGTAGGAGAGGCAAATTCGTCTCTCAGGATGGTGTACAGTGTGCTGAAGCACAAGTGAATTCTATTTCTTGCACAGGTAAGGCCTTTAAAACTGAAAGTGAGATCTTGGGTTTCGTGGAACTGCAGTTTGTCAAAGCTGCTGTTTAGAAAGGGAATGTTGCATTTATTTTAGGCTAGACAGAGATGGTGGAAGCATGTTACAAGCTGATATGTTTTTCTATTGGCACCAATGTAGCTCATCTTCTCTTAATGTCTTTCAAGACACTTCCTTCTCATGCAGGAGATGAGGTGCTGATATTTTAGAATGAAAGTAGATGTAGCAAAAAGGATTGCAGTTTTCTTACTTTGAGATGGTTTCTCTGGGCAAATGTACACCACAGCATGCTTTACACTTCATGCTGTGGGATTGGTTGTATGATAAGAACAAAAAACCAACTGATGTGAGCTGCATGATCAAAGTGACAAGGGTGTTCTCATGCATGCTTCTCTTCTAAAACAGGTGGCTTTGGTACTTCGACGGCTACGAGAGTTGCAGGTCACTGAAATGACTATGAAACAAGAAAACAAGCGTCCCAGCCCTCGGAAAGTGCCATCAGATCCTCTGCTGCCTCTAGATGAAGAGGCTGTGGATATGGATTATGGGGAGATGGTGGTAGATGGAGAGCAAGAGGAAGTTTCTGGAGATATGGAGATCTCTTTTAATCTTGGTTCAAGTCACAAGACCAGTAGCAGAGTGAACTCTGCTACAAAGCTAGATGATGGGGGACTGAGAAAAGGCAAATCAGGGAAACAGCATGAAAGAGATGGCTTCCGGAAGGCCAAGCAAAAGCTGGGCTTCTCTGCTTCAGAACAAGAGCGGATGTTTGTTGAACTGTCCAACAGCAGCTGGTCAGAAATGTCCCCATGGGTGATTGGCACTAATTACACACTTTACCCTTTGACTCCTGCCATAGAGCAGAGGCTAATTCTTCAGTACCTGACTCCCCTAGGGGAGTACCAAGAGGTGAGCATATCAAGGTGGGAGGAAGCACTTGGTACTTGAATTCTCCTGACAAAACTATGAGTGGCATCGGGGGGAAAAAGTTGCAGAACTCTTACATTGCTTCCTGGTGTTTCCTGATGTGATAAAGATCAGTAACCTTTCCTGAGTTGTTGATGGCTTTCAAATTGGTGAAGTCATTAGTTTGAGTATTATTTGGTAGGTAATACTCAAGCCTGAGCCTAGCAGGTGTGTAGTCTAGTAGCTGGAGCATGGTACTAGGAATTCTTCTCGTGGTTTCTGTTAAATTTGGTGATTGTTTACAGGGCAAGTCGCTTGCTTTGAAAGACTTTTTTTCTCCTATTTCCTCTGGGGGATGTGATGGACTTCCATGATTAAAAGTCTGAGGAATAATGAACTTTTAAACTCTGAGTGAAATGGTTTGTGTAACCTCTGCAGTAGTTCTGATGAGAAATGGCATATTATGGAGATGCTTTTGAGAGCTGTTGTTACTTACAAGGACAAAGTAGTTAGGCAGCATCACATTTATCAAAGTGTTTCCTTTTTTCTTTTTTTTTTTACCATAAACCTCAAATTAGCATAGATCTGTAGGCCACCTTTATCTCTAATCTTTTTTCAGGTGGTTTAACTTATTTTGAAGTTGAACAAAGCAACAGAGCTTTGCTTTGTGACACACTTCATGTGTGTGTGCATGTGTGCCTTGCTTCTATGTGAGCCAAAGAAACCCTAATACCCCACATGCTAACTGGATCGCTTCATATGGCAGCAATAATAGAATTAGTTCCTATTTTTATATCCTATAAAGCTGCTATGCAAAGAATTATGCAAGGGGTTTTGGTTTGTTGCCCTGCTCTCCTGTTTTTTTCTGTTCAGTTTTTGGGTAGTTGTCTTTGCACAGATGGAAGGTGGAACCTATCACCAGGGTGGTATCTGTGTGGACTTGCCACAGCCGCACTTGAAGGAGAGTCTTAAGATTTCCATGTGGCAGCTGTCATGCACCTTGCTGCAGTCAGCAGATCTATTACAAGAGGTCTGTTAACCTTTATTGCTTCCTATGGATGGAGCTGGTTACCACTGACCTCTCATAACAGGTATCTGTTAATGGCGGATAATTGGGGGTTTGAGATAGTGAAAACCAAAGTGGACTTTGTATTTCCCATGAAACATTCAGCCTGTCTCCAATTTTTATTTCTCTCAGCTACTACCCATCTTTATGCAGCTGGGATCCAGGGAGCTGATGATGTACTACATTGATTTGAAGCGAACCAATGATGTACTGCTCACTTTTGAAGCCCTTAAGGTAAATTACTTTCATAATGCATAAAATGTACCATAAATATGGTAAAAGCATTGGATAAGTTTGCTGTATGTGCCAAAGGCAAATGCTCAGCACCGTTAGACCTGTGTATCTCATAGCATTTCCTGGGGTTGGAATTTGCTTTCACTCAACCTGAATGCATTACAGTTTTGTTTTTAAAACTCTTAAGTATTTCGAATTAAAAAAAGAAATGGTTTGAGGGGACACAAGGATCTTAATTTCACCTGCAATCTACCCTTCTGAAGATGATAAAAGTTCCTTTTCCTGTTAAATGATTGTGTTGCTGCTACCCTTAGATGACTTTCCTGAGTTGTTCCTCTGCCTGTCATCTCAAGGAACAACTGTGAGGGATAAGAAGTGTAAGCATCTTATTCCCAGAGGTCCCAGTATGACACCTCTGAGCTTAATGTTTGAAATGCAGTAGTTTTGTGTGAGTAGTCTTTCAGGTTACCTCCCCAAGGTTCAAATTCACACAAAATAACCTTATTCAAGCCAAACCTGTAGTGCAGCAGTGCAAGTTATATTTTTCTATGTGTTCTTTCCCTCTTTCACTGTAACCTCTCTGCCTCTGATCCTCCAGTATCATCTTTCTCTCAGTTTCATTGTCATTTGTCTGAGAATTAATTTCCAAGGAACGGTGTTCCTACAAAAGGTGTTAGTTACTTCAGCTGAGAAGGGAGTGGGTTTTATAATGGTTCTACTGTTTCCTCCTAAGATGTTGGTAATACAGAAGAGTGGTGTGTGGTAAACTGTAGCCTTCCATTTTTAACAGTGGTCTTTAAACTTCCATTTTGTAAAATTCTTCTTGCCAGCCATGTGGCATGTACAGAGTGTGACAATTGAAAGTGAGTTAATACGAAAAGACCAGGAAGACTTAAGGTGGCCTCTTGGCGAATTTCTGAGTTGCTCTGCTTTTGTTGTTTCTTTTGCAAATGTGTATAACAAAGGGATAGTGCCTTTATTTTGGAATCGATGACAGTCTGAAAAGTTCCAGACTAATCTTCTTTTATCCTTCCACAGCATTTGGCATCGTTGCTGCTGCACAACAAGTTTGCGACAGAGTTTGTTGCTCATGGAGGAGTGCAAAAGTTGCTGGAGATTCCTCGTCCTTCCATGGCAGCAACAGGGGTCTCCATGTGCTTGTATTATTTGTCTTACAATCAAGATGCCATGGAGAGGGTAAGAGACCTTCATCTGTGGCAACTGCAGTGATTCCCAGAATTTCTTAGTGTTTCTATCAGTGTTCAAACAGTGAGTAAACATCTCCTAAGCTAAAAAGCAGGTCTATATAGGAGACTTTCATATGTGCAGAAGCAATGGAAGTACATAACTAACATATTTGAGTGTTTTGTTTCAAGGGTCTGGATCTCGGTCCCTGGGGAATTAACCAGAGACCTCTGTCTTGTTGGTTTTGCCTCAATACTTTCATCACCCTCTTCATCCTATTATTCCCTCTTGCTCCCAAAAAAGGAAAAAAGTCCTCCAGGTTCATTTGTCTTGCCTTTCCCATCTGTTCCAATGGACTCCTCTACTTGCCCAGTCCCAGAGTGGATAGCTTCAGTGTTGCACAGTGCCTCAGTCGCAGTTCAAACAGCCTCACAGCTTCGGTGGTGGTGGTAGAGTGCAGTAAAAGACTGATGGAGGTCTGGCTTGCATTGTTGAGAACATCCAATTGAAGCACTCTAAGGGTTTTCTGTGCCCTGATCTCATAAATGTTAAAACAGCTGATAATGAAGGTAAAGTTCCTCACCTCCTATTTTAACATATTAGAAAAAAATCCTAAAAGGAGCCCTCGTTAGTGTTCTTCCAGCAAGCATCCCTTCAGACAGCCTGATATGGCAGCCTACCTCAGCTTCAGTTTCCCAGGTGCATTAAATAGTGATTGTATTTTTTTTTTTTAAACTGGCATCAGCATGTGTCCAGAGCCAGATCTGCAAACTGATCCACTTTATTCAGAAGTTGCTACTATGCCAAGGAGAAGAAATACAAACAATGAACTTTCAGCTTGCAAGCATTAGCACTGGCATATGGGAGCATCCTGTGCTAAGATTCATTCAGAACAACTGCAGAGCTGTAACCTGAAGCCTTCCAGCTTTGAATGATGACTTTTGATTCCTGGCCTGTCCCTGGCATTGTCCAGTATTTATTTTAATTTTTCTTCAATGGAAAATGGAAGCAATTAAACTAGTAACTGTACATTTCTGCTTATTCTTTCCTAGTGTTTGACGCTCTTTGAATGGATGTTGTGGTTTAATGTGCTTTACACTCCTGAGCACCTAGAGGGTGGAGTGGTGATGGTTGTTGAAGGCCGTATCTCTGTGGGTTCTGCTGGCATTTGTGTTCTGCAGGCATTGGCATGAGCAAGTTCAAAACCCTTTTGGTAGTCATGGTTGATCAAGGGCTGCCTGTGCCCTGCGTTACATCTCCCTTATGTGGACAAGAAAGGTGCAATGGGAGTAATTTTCCTTCCACTTCTTTATGCCAGAAAGATGGATGTCAGAAAGATGGACCCTGGCTGTATGTGACCTGCTTTGGTGTTTCTCTGAACTCCGTAGTGAGAATTTATTAATGAGAAAACTCCCTCTGCTTCCTTTTTTTTTTTTTTTTTTTCCCTTCCCTGGTTCTACTTGCTGATGGCATGGTTATTCAAAAGGAAACTCAAGAGTCAGCCATGGCAAGGAGCTTGCATGATGATTCCTTCTGCTTGACCATGACTTCAGGCCATATCATAAAACCATGCAGATGTTTTGTAGTGAGATTGTCTCATCTGTCAGATGTTATCCCCAATATCTACACATACCAGGTAGAGCAGGTTTCTGTTGTACATTCATCTCTTGTGTTTGGATTTCAGAGTAAGCCAGTCACTTAGTCCATGCCAAGCCTCAGGTCTTGAGGCAGAAGCAATGCTGGAGCTGGTAGCATTCTGTTGTCTGAGTATGTCCAGCAGCAACAGAGAAGAGATGAAAAAATCAGCTAACTTGGCATATAGCAACTGGTGCCAGTGCTTCAGCTCACTCTGCTGGTCCTCTTGGCGCTGACCTTGGCAGAGGGCTCAGCGTTCCTCATTGTTAGAAACTAACAAAGGTATGCAGCAGTGCAGTTCTGAGCATGTGGTCTGCATGTCTGAGAAAACAGAAAGACCAGCTCAGTTGTCTTTATTTCTAGAGGAAGTCAAGCTTTAGATTTGCATTTGATGATCCTTGCAGTTACCCAAGAATTCAGGGCTGCCAGTGTTTGCTAGAACTTCAACATAGTGTGTTATACTGTTACACTGAGAAGAATTTTTGTTTCCCTACTGGAAACTTTCTTCTTTGTCTCTAGCAGAGCATCATTTGGATAGCTTGAAGTGATATGGAGGAGGACTCTCTGGAATTACACTACATTAAGACTGCTGTAGTTACTGTGTTTAGGTCTGGACCAGTTAGCAATGGACCAATTGCTAGTTTGTCTTTGCCACATCATAGCCTTTATTTGTCTCAGGGGCTTTCTTTTACTAATCTGGAAATGAGACTTTTTATTTCATGTCTTAGATGTCCGAAGTCAGGCTGGGGGTAACTGATATTTGTCCTCTGGCTGTTTGCCCTTCAGAGAACCTTCTCAAGAATGATGTGCCTTTTTTTGTTGTTGTGTTTTTGCTTTCTAGGTGTGCATGCACCCTCATAATGTGCTTTCAGATGTAGTAAACTACACTTTATGGCTAATGGAATGCTCCCATGCCTCGGGCTGCTGCCATGCTACCATGTTCTTCTCCATTTGCTTCTCCTTCCGTGCTGTCCTGGAGCTCTTTGACAGGCATGATGGCCTTCGACGTCTGGTTAACCTGGTAAGGTGAAAGGGCTTTAGTGGCAAGTTTTGCATCCTTTGCAGTGCAACTGTAAAGAGTTCTGTTCCTTTGTTTGGTTTTGCTTTGGTTGTTTTCCTCCTCAGTTCCCAAGAAATGGAGTGGGGGGTGAGTTTTCTAAGCAGCATCTACATGGATGATATTTGTTATTGTCATTATTAAGAGGCCTATTGCCCTTTGAGAGCGTTTTGGTGCAACTCCTGGGTGAAGTAGTGCTTATTCAAACAGTGATGGCTTAATGGTAGTTCACATGTTTCTCGCCATTCCACATACATGTGTGGTACTGTCCTGCACCCTTTAGGATGCAGGTAAAGCCGGCCTTGTTCCAGGAGAGGTACAGCTGTGCTCTGTGGTAACCTTATGAGCACAAGTTACACTGTTTGTGTACAGAAGCTCGTAGATCTGCACAGTACTGCTGTGCAGCCCTGATAGCTTGGGTTGTATCTAACTGGGGGGACTGCAGAGTGTAAGCAGACTTTATGTTGTATAATATAATGCCTAACAGTCTCAGCACAACACTGCCTCCAGATCTATACTGATGTAGTTTCTGAGTTTCTTTCCTCCATAGATAGTGAAGGAGGGAAATGGTTATTTTTTTCTTACTATTTATCCATGCAGATAATAATTTCTGTTCAGACAGCTTTTGTCAGCTCTCAGAGCATGTCTGTATGTCTTGTATAGCAAAGTGAGTTTGTTTGGGCATAGTACAGGGGCAGCTGAGAATGGTAGCTACTTTAGTCCTGAACAGTGAACTGATGGAACTTTTTTTTTTCCACAACAAACCTCTGTCTGAAGATAAGCACTCTAGAGATCTTAAACCTGGAAGATCAAGGAGCCCTCCTGAGTGATGATGAGATCTTTGCCAGTCGCCAGACTGGGAAGCACACCTGCATGGCCTTGCGTAGATACTTTGAGGCTCACCTTGCTATCAAGCTTGAACAGGTGAAGCAGTCTCTCCAGCGTACCGAAGGTGGCATTCTGGTCCATCCGCAACCCCCCTACAAGGTGAATAGCACGTTGCAAGCTTTTAACTGTTGGCTGTTGCATTTTTCAAGTGAATCCAAGCTGCAGGAATATGTGGTGACAGTGGAGTGACTAGGCAGTGTGCAATTCATAGGGATAGAGATTTTGGTTTCACTTGTACTTTCTTCTTGCCTTGTGGAGTGACGCTGTAATAGAAAATACAGAAGAGCGTTAGAGGTTCATTTGAACTACAGTTAAGGTTCCTGCTCATCTTCTGTGGTTCCCCTTCCATCTCTCAAAAACTTAAGTTAAAGCCCCGTCATTCTTTATATTTGTGGGGTTTTTCTATGCTTTTAATCTCAAAGTATAATATCTGTATATGTAGAAAAATGCATAATGTTGAAAAACTTCAAAATTGATTTGATAATGTCTTTTGGACACATAGGCTTTAGGAATAACCTGAGAGATTTTTGTGTTGGTCATGACTTTTTTTTCCTATTTTCTCTTTGCTAAGTGATTTTCTTTTTTTTTTTTTTTAAAGAAAATGAATTTTATGTCTGCTTGTTTTGAGGGAGCACCTTTACCTGTAGTTTTTGGTTTAATTTATGGTGGTTTTGTAGAAGAGCTGAAATAAGAAAACATAAGGATGTTACTCACTTCTGCCAAAATCACTTAAGTAACTAAAGAAATGTGTAGAAGCTACTGCCTTGTGTAATTAAAAAAAAATAAATTGAAAGCCAAACTTACGAATTTCCTTATTCTTTAGTATGTTTTGTAGAGGGAACTTAGAAGTTGTAGTTGAATATATTTTTGTAGCCTTTTTTAATGTTTTAGTGCAAATTTATTTTGAATGATAGTTAGTAACTACTAGATTAGTAGCTTAAAGGCAGAGTAGAATTTTCATATAACGTTTCTTCTTAAATTGGCCTAAGTCTTCTAGGACTTCAAAGAAACGTAGAGAGTATTATTCTTAAGCTTATTATTGTATACGGTAGTGAAAACTCTCTTATAATCGGGGAATAAAACATCAAGTAAATACTTCATCTGCAAGAGACAGTGGTAGTCTGCTCTTTGTGGATGCAGTTTTCAATTAAATCCCAGCAGTGGGGGACTTCTGTGCAAGTTTGTAACCCTTGTGATCTTTCTAATGCTTCCAACATGCTTCCCTGCAGGCCTGTTCATATACTCATGAGCAGATTGTAGAGATGATGGAGTTTCTGATTGAGTATGGTCCAGCACAGCTCTACTGGGAGCCAGCAGAGGTTTTTCTCAAATTGTCTTGTGTCCAACTCATGCTTCAGCTCATTTCAATAGCATGCAACTGGAAGACGTACTATGCAAGGTGAGCTATTTGCTGTAGTACTGCAGTAAGTTGCAGCTCCTGGGCAGGACCTTGCATTCCTGACAGCATTTAAAACGGATGCATACTGGTTAGTGCTGCTAGGGCCTATGCTATACCTGCACAGTGCTTATGCAAGCTTACATAGTGGACAGCAGGACTAAAATTTTGAGGTAGGTGGAGGGATGTCATGAGGCATTCTGGCTTTTCAAATATCTCAGGCCTCTAATTTCTCAGAAATCAGTAATGTATTAGAGCTTAATCACAATTCTGTGCCACTTTCTGTCTGTCTCAGAATTTGTTTATGTTTTTGGTAGAGAAAGGCTAGAAAACTGTCTAAGTAGAGGGTGAAATCAAGACATAGCTTAACCCTCAAGAGAGGTGGAATATCTGTTTGGATGTAGCTAGTTCAGCTGACTTGAGAGGATGCTGTGTATCACTTTGTTGATATTTGAAGTTTACTAGAGCAGATAAAACTGTGTGAAAGAGTCTTGTGAATATGCAACAAGCCAGTATCTGAGAGAGGAAAAAAGGCTGAAGATTGCTACTGTGCGTTGCTCAGCACCCTGGCCCTAGATGATACACCACCAGCAGCTAGACTCACCGTGTTGGTAGAGGGGCTCAACTTATAATGCCACTTCCAACTTTCTCCCTTGTCTTGGCTGCAGACAAGCTGTGGGGGCACCATGATATTTTGTTATCTTTCTGTGACACTTCTTCCCCACACCTCCCTAATCTGCAGCATCCCTACCATTACAAAAGAAAGGGAACTGCCACTAGGCTCTGATAGAGTGCTATTAGGATCCTGTCCCCAGCTCAAAAGGAGGATGGATGCAAAATTCTAGCCTCTGTTTAGCCTAATGACCATCTGCTCCCCAGAGTGAAGCTGTAGTCTTCTCTAGAGATGCTCACAGGTGAGTCATTGCTAGTGGTATTCTTGTCACCAGGACTCCCTCCTCCTCATTGCTGCTGGCTGCAGGAGCTCCATGCTTGGTTTAACTTGAAAGCCTTTGAAATCTGTTTTGCTTCTGAAATCCCCTGCCTCCTTCCCTCTCAGGTTGCACTCTCCCAGGTAGCTTCTGTCCTTCTGTTTCTTACTCTCTACAGCTGTTTCCTAATTGCTACCCAGGTTAACTCATGCCTTTCCATACAGGCTTCCCTCCTTTTCTTTTCCCACCTCATGCTTAACAGCCCTTTTCATCTTCCATACACCTGTGTCTCTCTTAACTGATGCCTAACTTGATGCCTTTTTTTCCCCTATCATATTTGTCTTGTTTACTGTTAAACATTTTCCCTTCACTTCAGAAAGGCTTTCTTCCTAGTTGACCAGTGACACAGTATTTCAGAGTTATTTAGTTTCCCAGCTAAGATGTAGAGTTAGATTAGATTTAGAAGCTTAATTTTAAATCTTTTTGTGGGTAAGTCTTAACATTCTTATTTTTATAAATACAAAGTGACAGTGCTTTTAGGATGCTGTAGACAGTGTGGGATTAATGTTGACAGACTGCAGGCAACGTGGCCTCATGTGGAAGCCTGCCATTTAAGAGTGGAACATTCTAAAATCAAAAGATGTCATCAAATATATCGGAGGTGACTGATTTAGTCCTACTTGTTGGAGCAGGTTGAACGCTGTTTTGTGTTACAAACTCTGTCTGTACATGTCTAAGAAATTCTTCTGTCGTGATCTTCCAGGAATGACACAGTACGATATGCTTTGGATGTGCTAGCCATCCTGACTGTGGTTCCTAAAATCCAGTTGCAACTGGCAGAACCTGTGGATGTGTTAGACGAAGCTGGATCCACTGTTTCCACTGTGGGTAAGATGAATATCATAAATTCATAAAACGGTTTGGGTTGGAAGGGACCAGCTGACTTACGCACTTACTGTTGTCTTCTGCTACATGTTTTTTAGCTGGCTGTTTCTCACCTGCAGTGAGACAAGGGTTAAAATAGTTCGTGTGTTTAGAGCTACTGTCAAGGATGCAAATAAAGGGGAGAGTAGTCTGTGGTTAAAATTGTCATGATTGCCACTGTGGTTGGATTACAGATTGGCAGGTGTGGTCTTTGACTTATACTTGTTTTCAGGAGCTCATTAAATACAGATGGAGGCAAATCTGCTTTTCTAATGGGCCTATTAAGTTCCCTCAGCTTCCCAGAAATTTATGTCTCCTGGGAATATGACATTTGAGAATACGGGAGAGGGACAATTACTGCTACTTCAATGATGCTCTAACTGGCTACCTGCAGGTTCAGTATGCAAATGAATGAGATATACCTAGGTCAGATCTGAGGCTTATGCCTTAACTAGAGCGTGACTTTTTTCTTAAGAAAAGGAAAATAAAAGGTGGGCAGAGTACTAGATACAGGCAAAAACCAAAACCTTTCTTTAGGCAAAACACCAATTATTTCTCAAGGGAAGGTTTTGATCTTCTGAAGTGAACATGAAACTAACAAGAGCTCTGTCTTGGGAGAAGAAACACAACCCTAGTTTCCTTTTGGAAAGCTTTTGGAAGCTGTGATAGGATTAATTTTTTTCTCCCTTCATACATGGTCTTCTTCCTTTCTGTTTCCACTTTGTTAGTATTTATCCAAGAGAGTTGTTTTCTGCAGTAAGTGTTGAGGCACACCTGTTCATCTTTCTCTTTGCCAGGTGTCTCAGGTTTTGCGTTCCTGGGACACAGCTAATCACTTTCTCTGGAAGGCTTTTGACTTGCTGCTCTACTTCATCATTAATAAGCAGGATCAGTGTAGGAAAATGTTTTTCCAAGAAGGTAAAAAAATACATCTTAAACTAGTTAGCAGAACTTCAGGAATGCTCAGAATGAAGAGTATTACCTATTTTCTTCACATCTGTGGAAGACACTTACTTGTCTGATGAACTGTGTAAGATATATTTTAGAGTATTAAAGAAACTATTTCCTTTGCTTTCTAGGTATTAGTATCATCCTTGGAGTTGCTGAGGGTGAATTTTTCATCCATGATGCTGAGATTCAGAAGTCAGCCCTTCAGATCATCATCAATTGTGTATGTGGCCCAGATAATCGGATCTCCAGTATTGGCAAGTTCATCTCTGGAACTCCTCGGCGAAAGCTCCCTCAGGCCCCCAAGAGCAGTGAGCACACATTAGCTAAGATGTGGAATGTGGTGCAGTCCAACAATGGCATCAAAGTGCTGCTGTCATTGCTGTCTATAAAGATGCCGATCACAGATGCCGATCAGATCCGAGCATTAGCCTGCAAAGCCTTGGTGGGGCTGTCACGCAGCAGTACTGTCCGGCAGATCATCAGCAAGCTCCCTCTCTTCAGCAGCTGTCAGATCCAGCAGCTGATGAAGGAGCCGGTGCTCCAAGACAAGCGCAGTGAGCATGTGAAGTTCTGCAAGTACGCAGCTGAGCTGATAGAGCGTGTCTCGGGGAAGCCGCTGCTGATCGGCACAGACGTCTCTCTGGCTCGCCTGCAGAAAGCAGATGTGGTGGCCCAGTCAAGGATCACGTTTCCTGAGAAGGAGCTGCTGCTCCTGATTCGGAACCACCTCATCTCTAAGGGCCTAGGAGAAACCGCATCTGTCCTTACTAAAGAGGCTGACCTACCCATGACTGCAGCATCTCACTCATCTGCCTTCACCCCTGTTACTGCTGCTGCCTCTCCTGTGACCTTGCCTCGCACTCCTCGCATAGCTAACGGCATCTCAGCCCGTTTGACTAACCACGCGTCTGTAGGTTCCACTGCCACCTCTGTCCATGCTCAGGCAAGGCCATCTGCATCCCAAGGTCCACTTGCCCTTCCAGGCCCTTCATATGCCAGCAACTCACCTCTGATTGGCAGGATTAGTTTTGTCAGGGAGAGGCCGTCTTCCTGCAACGTCAGAAAAATCAGAGTGTTGCGACAAAAATCGGACCATGGCGCCTACAGCCAGAGCCCAGCTATCAAAAAGCAGCTGGACAGACACCTTCCTTCCCCACCCACGCTGGACAGTATAATCACAGAATACCTTAGGGAGCAGCATGCCCGCTGCAAGAACCCTGTTGCCACCTGTCCCCCTTTCTCTCTCTTTACACCCCACCAGTGTCCTGAGCCAAAACAGAGGCGCCAAGCGCCAACTAACTTTACCTCACGGCTGACCCGCAGGGCAGCCTTTCCGAAGTACGGAGGGGTGGATGGTGGCTGCTTTGATAGACACCTTATATTTAGCAGGTAAGGAAGAAAACTGTTTTTTTCTGATCCCTCTCAGGATGTACCCTTTGCTGGAAAGCCTTGCCTGGATTCAGACTGTGCAGTCCCACTGTGGAGTATCCTTGGAGATAAAAGTGTTTTAATTCAGCAGTGATGAGTGGGGAGAGCCTTCAAAGGCATTTTTAGAAGGCATTCTGTTTCTCTTGTCCTTAGTACTGACCTGTGGTAACTAAATCACACTTTATTTTCAGTATCATGTTAATTCATTAGTAACATTGGCTAATGGATAGCTCTTTGTTCTCCTTTGGAAAATATGTAATGCCAGTTTTGCATGAGAGCATAGTGTGGCCTTGAAGATGGTTTGCTGATAGATGCAGGACAGCAGAATCTGTGTTTTGCTCTTGGAGTGCTGTGAATTCAACCACAATTTGCTAGCCTTTTTATGTGGTCTTTCTTTGCTGAGGTTAAATGGGAGGATGCCATAAAGGTTACAAAAATAGAGATAACACATAAATGGAAGAATCTTTATGGTGAAAACAGTGTCAGCTTGGGAATCTGTGGTGACAGGTGGTTATTTGGCTGATGTGCCATGCCTTCTGTTGAGTGTTTCATGAGTGTTTAGAAGTTTGCTAGCTGTCTGTACTTACCCAGGTGACAGCACTACAGGTTTGCCATTAATCCAGCTTTGAAGGTGAACTTCCAGGTGCTTCAACTTAATGATGTGTTTTGTAGAAGTACTTAATAGGGCAAAACAAACCCTGAAATGTTGCTCAGCTGTAACATGCTCACTTGAGTGCTACTATTACAAGTGACACTTAATCTTGTCCTGGTTGCGAGCTTTAACTTTTGTACCTACATGATTTTTAAGGCCTGGATGTAATATCACCACAGCATTTCAGTTTTGCTTTTCTCTTTTTTTTGGTGACTCTTGTATTTTTACTTTCTCTAGGTTCCGTCCGATTTCTGTGTTCAGGGAAGCAAATGAGGATGAGAGTGGCTTTACTTGTTGTGCATTTTCTGCAAGAGAACGATTCTTGATGCTGGGTACTTGCACAGGGCAGTTGAAACTTTATAATGTGTTCAGTGGACAGGAAGAGGCCAGTTACAACTGCCATAACTCTGCCATCACGCACCTTGAGCCATCCAGGGTGAGTAATTAAAGACCTATTCAGAGTTCCGTTTTAGGCCTGTCTGAATTTAGTTGTGCATTTACACAACTAAATGCACCTACTGGCTGCTCTGCAATGCCTGTCATTAAAGTACTTGTAATAGTTACATAGTCTCTCTGTGTGAGTTCTGCAATTATGTTTCTCCTCCCAAGATAGCAGAGAAGATGCACAGTGTCTGTGTGCCTTCATATGTAATGAATATATGTGTCTGCATGTGGAAAAATGCTTAAACTGACTCTTTATTTAAGATAGATGTGAGATAAGATACCAGAGTTTATATAACTTCCCTTTGTTGGGGAAAGACATCTTCTTGGGGATAATTCTAGGAAGAAATAAAAGGTAACTGATTTCTAAGATGATCAAACTCCACTCACAGGGCATCAAAATTCAGGCATGGATTATCCTGATTTTTGTCTACTATTACTGTCCCATTGTTATCTGTAATGTTTTCTTTGTCTGCCAAGGGCTCTTTATATTTTACATAGTTAGATATTTAGCCGCTATCCTCATGGGAGTAGTTGAGTAAGCACCACCATATCTGCTATGGTTCCTAGATTAATCTTTAAAGTATAAGTTGAAGTGTACAGGTAAAATAACAATCTCTGATTTTGCTGGTATTTTGCTTTTCTCCCTCTCCACTCCAATCTGGAAATACAGGATGGATCTTTATTGCTGACATCTGCTACATGGAGCCAACCTCTATCTGCATTGTGGGGAATGAAATCTGTCTTTGATATGAAGTAGGTATACTTTGATCCATATGTGGGTTATGTTGTGTTTAGAAGAACTATTCAGTATAGGTAGAAGCCCTAACAACAAACTATGAAACAACAGTGTAGAACAGCTCTTAACAATGTCTCTTGTGAAAACATGAAACATGCTCCCTTGCTTAGGTTTTGTATGGACAGCTTAGCTAAATTCTAACTACCTAAAGTCCTGCTGAATGGAAGATGAAAGCAAAGAACTTCTTTACAGTAAGGGTGGTAAGACACTGGGACAGGTTGCCCAGTGAAGTCATGCATGCCCCCTTCCTGGAGGTGTTCAAGGTCAGGTTGGATGAGGCCTTGAGCTACCTGGTCTAGTGTAGGGTGTCCTTGCCCATGGCAGGGTGGTTGGAACTGGATGATCTTTAAGGTCCCTTCCAACCCAAACCATTCTATTAATCTATGAAATATGCTTGTATTTCTCTTCTCATGTTTGTAAATTTATCTTGACAATCTTTCTGTAGCCACTTGCAGGATTTTACTTATATAGTGATTTGCATGAAATTTTCAGCTTAGGATACAAACTATTTCAGATGTGGATAAACCTCTTTGAAATTGATTTAATTGCTTGCAGTTATTCTTTTCCATGAAAAAACAAGCAACCAAATAAAAAAAAAATCACCAAAACCAAATGGGTGGAAGGCTCCTAATTTTAAAAAGGTTTGACTGTTGTCTACTTTAGTTGTAAGCAGCAGTTTTGATGTGACTTGTTATAGGCCAGCTAGAGAGCATAATTCAGATAAGAAGTGTAAGGCCTCAGGCCTGCATGTGTGTCTGAATGCTCATGATGCTGTTCCTTGCTCCCTCCTCTCAGTGTTATGTTTGCAACAGACCCTGCTGGTGACAAACCTATGAATTTGCTGCTTGTGGTTTTTTCTTTTTTCCTTGTCTGCTGTAAAAGCTGTATCTGTAATGGATCTTTTTCTGCAAGTGCCAGTGGCGCATTTCAGCATTGTAGCATGCTATGGGCAGCAGTGGAGGAAAAGCTTTTTATACGTTTTTAATTTCTTCTCCACTGTTGAAACCTCAACTGATGGTGTTGGGGTGGTGTTTGGTTCACTTGGATGATTTGAACCTGCAGTTTCTTGACTTCTTTACTGCATCTATCTACAGGCATTCCTTCCCTGATGACCACTATGTGGAGTTCAGCAAGCACTCTCAGGACAGGGTCATTGGCACAAAAGGAGACATTGCCCATGTAAGTACCGATAAAGGTCATGGTTATGAAGCTGTGACAAGAACATAATTCTTTACAGAATATTTGTTAGCAGAGCTGGGTGCTAAGGTGCTCTGTGTAACTGGCAAGCTAAGAGGCTTTAGAGGAAGACTTTGAAAGTGTCAAACTTAGTCATTCCAAGTCAGCTGAAGCATAGTGCATAGCCTCTGTCATTAATATTGTGGGCAACTGTAAAATTTACTTTGCTCATTTGAGAGAGATCATGCAGGGCTTTCTTTTTTTAGCTTCCCCCCCTGAAGTTTCCTCCTTTGCCTTATTTTTCAGTAATAAAAGTTCCACTGTAAACAGTCGCTCAGTCAACAGCTGTGGGAAGTGGCCTATTCAAAGTGTCGTCCTCATATGCTCTTAAATTTGCAGCATGCTTTTGGCTAATTTAATTTTACCAATATATTTTCAGAGAACATTGTTGTAGTGTTTTATGTGAATACCTGTAAATTTGACAGATGCAGGTGTCAGAGTGCTGCTGCTTCTTCTCAGTGCTAATCTGTGTTCATTATAGGTGCTGTCTCTTTTGAATGAGTTTTTGCATAAAAATTGTCATGAAACTTAGTCAAATTATTTATGGGTTTACTTACTGCTTTGATTTGTTTAAGCAAACTATCCATCCCTGCCTGGTTTTTAACTTAGATTTATCTGGAAGTCAGATCAGGTTGTGTATTGTTTTTATCTGGTAAAAACATTTGTTTTCCAGTTCTAGTGAATTTTTTCCTCTCTGTGAATCTGAACAAGAGCTAGGCTCTGAGGGATGTTACAGACAAATTTATCCAAGAAGATGGTCATAAACCATTCATACTAGTTAAAGCCCCTTTTATCTCCCAATGGTTTGCTGGGACAAAGCTCAGAAAGTTGCCTTTCCCTGTAAATGCCAGGAATTTTAACTCCTATTCTGTAATTTCTGGCTGCTTTTCCCCTTGCTGTTTGCTTTGGAGATTTTATGTTTGTAAATACCATCTGCTCTGAAAGCGGTTCTGTTCCTGAAATATTCTGGCTAAGTGGTACCTTGTGACAGCAGCTTCACAGCCTGCTTACTGTAATGGGCTTGGTTTCTTTGAAGCTAATCCTGCTTGTATTGAAATATATCAGCCAACCTGCAGTAAGCTAAGTACTGGCCAAAACATGTGGTGAGACTTGGTTCCAGCTGTGAAAAAGAGGCCTAGTAGGAAGGGTTATCTTTGGAATGCTCCCACTTGACTGAAAAAGCACAATGGGAAATGGTGTGTTTCTGGAAATAAGCTAGAAGGGGGAACAAAGGATGATCTCGGGCACAGGTGTATTACAAATTGTGACTAATCTTTCTTTTTCTTTTTAATCTAAAAGATCTATGATATTCAGACTGGCAACAAGCTGTTGACTCTGTTTAACCCAGATCTTGCCAACAACTACAAGAAGAACTGTGCCACCTTTAACCCCACTGATGACCTTGTCCTAAACGATGGTGTCCTCTGGGATGTCAGATCGGCACAAGCCATCCACAAGTTTGACAAATTCAACATGACCATCAGTGGTGTTTTCCATCCCAATGGGCTAGAGGTCATAGTCAACACAGAGATTGTATCCTTTGGCTGCTGTGGTAACTGATGTGCTGAGGCCTGAAGAGTTCATATTGATAGACAAGTTGCTGTTTGTAAAAGTTGTATGAATGAGCACGACAACCTGTGCTACCGGTCGTACATGCTAACAAGTCTTTGTGAATCAAATGAATAGGGACTGTCACACAGCTAGCTGATTCAAATCTGAATTCTGCCTCTATTAGAGCTTAGAGGAAGTACTTAACAGAGAGAGAGAGAAAGATGTTTTTCTTTTCTAGTATACCCTGTGATACCTCTGCTCTTTTCCCATCCCTTACCAAGATCAGCCTTGAAAGTACTGCAGTAGCCTTTCATGATTAGGAATGACATTTTCAGTAAGAGTTTTTTTTCTTTTGGACATGTGGAAGGGATTGTGGTACTTCAATCAGACTCCACGTTTGTCATATTTGCAAGAGAGAAGCAATGAGGTTTCTTAAACACAATTAATCAGCTTTGTTTGCCACTGTGCTGAAAAGGGAATAGGAACTTCTAATTGTTTCTTGTTCCTTAGCCTGTGTTTTTTCAGTGGGACCTCCGAACTTTCCATTTGTTACACACAGTACCTGCACTGGATCAGTGTCGTGTGGTCTTCAACTATACTGGCACAGTCATGTATGGAGGTAGGACTTCAGTCATATTTTACTCTTCTTAATTGCCTTTGGTTTGAGATAAATAGATGCTTGTTCAGTGAAATTGGAAGCTTCAGAGAATCTGTCTAACTCCAGGTCTTGCTGGCATGCGTCAACTGCGATTTTTTCAAGATGTTTTTCCTACTGTGTTGCTGACAGACAGTTTTCTCTAACATTGCCAATATGACAACTCCTTTGTGAGATTAAAAATCAACCTATTGAGAAAGGCAGTGTATATAACATTTTCTGATGATGCTTAAGAAAATAATTGTCCTGTGTATTAAGTTTCAGTGACCTGCAGTATAAATAAAGGCAGCTCTGGAAGGGGCGATATTAAATGGGTCTTGCTGAGTGATTAAATAAAGAAAATTCATGTCAGAATCCGATTTGATCTTAGGCTGATTGATAATAGTGAAGAATGGAAGGTGGACTTGTGGAATAATCTTTCCTTGTATCAGCTATGTTGCAGGCAGATGATGAAGATGACCTTCTGGAGGAGAGAATGAGAAGTCCCTTTGGCTCTTCTTTCAGAACATTTAATGCAACTGATTATAAACCTATAGGTAAGAGAGGGGCAAATAGCTTGGTCTGGGGGTTTGAAGGTGTTTTAGAAGTTCCGTTTACTAACATTGATTTCCTCCTCTCCTTTGCATATGTGACAAAACAAATTCTGCTATGACCTATTTGAAACATGAGTTGGGTTTAATGCTGCAATGGGTTCAAGTATCATAGGTATCCTTCTCAGTGTGTAATTGCCTTCAGTAGTTCTGGATTTATTTTCCTTTCCCCTTTCCAAATAGGGCATAATCTGAAGATAGTAGGTCATTTGGGCAAGATGTCATTGGTCTCATTTCAGTAAGGGCTTTGTTGTTGTTTTCATTGTAGTTCTGTTTTCCTTTCCCAGCAGCATTGCCCCATGCTGGTAGTTAAAAAAACCTGTCAGTTTGGCCTTCAGCTTGCAAAGCTCCTGGAGCTAAGCTAATTGCTGCCACAGATACAAACAAATGTTTGTATCACAACTCAGTTGCTACCTATCCTGGAAGGTTATCTGTTGTTTGCTGCATTCAGAGAAGTCAATAAATATATTATCAAGGAAGAAAGCACTCTGCAGAGCAGGTTAAGAACTTATCTGGTGAATTTTTATAACAGTCTTCAATATTTCCATTCTTTGTTACAGGTTGAATTAGTTACAGATGTTCATTACGCTTACTTCAGCTGTTGTTTCTTGTCCTAATATTTTATCTGCCTTTAGCCATATATTGTTAGATCTTTTCTTTTAAGCAAGCATTGAGTAATAGGCAGCTAACCATTGAGTTGGTTTTGTGCTCTTTTCCAGCTACCATAGACGTGAAGCGGAATATCTTTGACTTGTGCACAGACAGCAAGGACTGCTATCTGGCCGTCATTGAGGTAAGGAAGCTAGGAATAAACTGATCTCTCTGTGTGGTTTGAGTGTGATGCTTTTTTGTTTCTTTCTGAAACCTTCAGAAGTGATGAGCCTCAGATTCCTACTGTTCAGTTCCTAAGCAGTGGTGGTGTTTTGATGCTGGTAAAGATGCTGTTAAGTTTTTTGTTGTCCATCCACAGCAGTCTTGATTTTATTTTTTTCCTGCCTCTGACTCCTTAAGCTTCCAAACACATTCACCTCTCTTCAAACACTTTGAACTTTAAAATGCACAGAACTTTTCCTTCTTATGAGCATAGAGAGAAATGCATTTTTTCCTATTTATAGCAATAATTTGCTATTAAAATTTGCACTGTATTGAGTAACTGGGAAAAACAATCCTCCTGGGGCTTCCCATGGAGCTTCTATCTGAATCACTCTTACTGTTCTTTTTTTCCTAGCAAAGTTCCAGAAGCTAAGGATTTGAAGCAAAACTTTACTGAGTGAAACTTCTGGTTTGTTAATGGTGAAGTAAAATTAAACTAATGAGTCCAGCTCTGCCTAATAATTTCAGTACTCAATTTCTTGAACCTGACTATGTGCTTGTAGTGACTAATTTAAAACCCTGTTGGCTTAGTGCTCTGTGCACCACTGATCCTTACAGACCAAAAACCACAAGACAAGAGTTTGTAGTAGGGCAAGCTTCACAGTTAGCTGCTGAGGTTGGATTTGTCAAGGTTGTGAGGCCAGGATAAGAAATTTATTTTATAGGAGCGATTGGAAACATTACTTATGGGCATGAGGCAGCAGTGGTTGCTGAGGTGCCAGACTGCTGTCTTCTGGAACTCTTGCTATATATGAGGGCTTCTGGCATTCTCTTGAGGCCTGTGATTCAATGATAAGATAGGGAGTCAGATGTGAAAGGAAGCAGTTCTCACCTAACCACACACCAACGAGAAGCCTGTGAAGGATCCAGTAAAGGTTTGTTAAATCTACTAGTACTTACATGTAAATTTAAATAGTAATCTCCTCTAACTTGGGGATGTCAGAAGCAGAAAATAGATATTTACATCACTCCTGGGCTGGCCCTTGATATCAAAAAAGACTGTTTTCTTGTGCTAACTGTACTGCAGCTAATTACCTGAAGGGAAGGGTTTTGATAATGTTTCTG
The DNA here is from genome assembly GCF_027791375.1 of Indicator indicator. Lineage (NCBI taxonomy): Eukaryota > Metazoa > Chordata > Aves > Piciformes > Indicatoridae > Indicator > Indicator indicator. Next base: position 19,392,945 of record NC_072024.1, on the reverse strand, counting down.
TGTTCAGGATGAAGTATAGCATTGAGTATGGATGCTGAGCTTAATTCCTGGGGCTAATGGCTGTGTGGGCATCTCTTCTTCAGAATCAAGGGAGCATGGATGCCATGAACATGGACACAGTTTGCAGACTGTATGAAGTGGGCAGGCAACGTTTGGCAGAAGATGAAGAGGATGAAGAAGAAGATCAGGTGAGAAGCATAACAGTGACCTGGTTGTTCAAGAATAGCGGTTGTGACCTGGTTGTTCAAGAGCAGCAGTTAATCATCTATGTGAAAGGCTAGAGGTGTTCATTTACTACCCATGAAATACAGATGCCTCATTTGGTCTCAGCTCACGTGAAAAAGATCACTTTACTGTCAATGTAAACTAAGACTATTGGTGCAGAACTTGAGTGAACAACAACTGTGCACTGTAAACCCACATGATAATTTGCGGGTTTTTTATTAATTACCCCAGGTGTCTCTTGTTCAGAAACTTTGCTGATTTGTTCTGCTTGGTACTTAAAAACTATTTTGACATCCAATAGAGATAGTAATGTTTGAAGTGTTCCATTTTTCAATTCCCAGTCTCATCTTTGGGCAGAACCCATCACCAGTTTCTGAATGAGACACAACTTGTGATTAACGCAGTGAAACTACACAGTACTTCTACACAGCAAATTGCTTTAAGAATTTTCAAGAAATCTATAGGTTTGCATTGGGATGTGTTGGTTTTCCTTCTCAGATAACCCATCTAATCTCTGGCAGCTTGACAAAATTGCTAAGAGCTGCAGTAAGTGCTCCTCAGGGTGCAGTTGGTAGAATACACAGTAGCACAGAATACTTGTTGCAGTACAAGCAGATTTAAAGATAAATTTACAGCTTTTTGGGCACCAGGTGTTTTGTGTTTTGAACAGGCGAACACCTTATGCTTCCGTTCCCTGAAGATTTGAAATATGTTACCTGCTCTTTGGTGTCTGCATTCTAGTATATTGTCATTTTATCTGTTATGAGAAAAGCTGACTTCACCTTTCTCCTCAAAATACCAGAAGATAGTATTTATTTTATTTAATTTTTTTAGACTATGTCTCTGAATCTTCTTGTTTCTAGGTTAAAACTTTCCAGTTCAGAAGACTGGATAGCAGATCTCAGGACAGAGTAATTTTCTTCGCAGTTAGTTGTCTGTTACTTCATTTTCACTGTAATTTTGAAGATAAAGCAGTAGCTGTTTTGTGTCCCCAGTTTGCTGTTAGCACAGTTTGCTAATGAACAATACCCACTCTCACCATTGACAGTGGCCAAAAAAAAAAAAAAGAAAACAAACGACGAAAACTGTTAGGGTTATTGAATCTCTGAACCACTACTGCAACCCCCTGTCCCCCTGCTAGGTGGGAAAAGGAGGAAGAAGAGAAGGATCTGGAAGGCAGATAAGATAGCAGAAAACCCTTGCACATTTAAAAAAAAAAAAAAAACACAACAAATTTGATGAAATAATTAAAAAAAAAAAAAAGAATTGGAATGGTGAATGTGGCGGGCAGGGGAACAGACAAATCACGAACTGCACCCCCTGACTGAACCAAAGCAAAAGGACAGCACCTCTGCCTGGAAGTGGGGAAGAGGCTACACAAACCTGGAAAGGAAACTTTGCCAGCTACAGGACGAGTCCCAGAAATCCCTTTTGCTCCCAGCTGACTTTTTCCTTTTGCAGTGAGCAAGGTGTCAGCATGGTATCAAATAACTCATTAACACTCCACTCTCCCTCCTACCCACCCCCTCCCCCCCCCCCCCAGCTTGCTCCACTGTGGGGCCGTGTGGTAGTCACTCCCCTCCTGGTGAGACTCTCCAGCTTAAACCAATGCAGCTGCCCTGTCCTCTCAATGTGCTACAAGGTTGCACTTGAAGGGTTGGTATTCTTATAAAATCAGTGGTTGCTGTTTCTATCCCAAAATCAAATGGATTCAGTTTAGGAACTTTGAGGATGGGTGAAGAGTAGAATTCCTTAGGAAGCAATGAAGTGGGGGGAACTTGCTGTTCCTTCCAAAGCGTTTCTGTTTTCTAGCCATGCAGTGCTTGCCTCAGGCAGGAGTTTCTATTTTTGTCTCTGCTAACAATTATTTTATTACTTTCAGTGTATTTTAGTAACCTTATTAATTTTCTTCATAAAATCTCAAAAGACAGTTGGTAGGAGAAATAGATTTTGCATTGTACAATGATTAACAAGCAGCTATGAAGACATTGCTTTGCGATATCACTGGTAAGTGTTGACTCAAGTGGAGATCTGTATTTGTGTAAGAGGACACAGTCTGAATGCTGTTGTTTCCAGGCTGTAACTTTGAGCACCAAGCAGAGATAAGGTGTCTGTCATCTATCAAATGTGACTGGGGACACTTCCTGTCTTAAGAGTGGAGGTGGCCCCAGGTAGAATTTAAGTATCCTAAAAGCTTTGCTGTAAAGCTTATGGGGAATTCAGAAAAAGCTGCTCTGGGATTGATTTGCAAGGTAGGAGTGATTAGTCCATACTGTGTATTTGCTGCCTTTACTGGTCTTTGTTTCTGGGGGATATAGATGTTTGCTAGATAATACCTTCGAGGGATTGTTATAATTTTCTTTAGTAAGAGCGATTTGGTTTTAATATCAACAACACATAAGAACCCAAATTGAATTAAATCTGTATACATTTAGCAGAACACACTAAACCCCTGCTCTCTCCCCCAAAGCTCTTCACTGCTGTTCTTTCAGGTTTGTCCTAGCCTCGGGTTTCCAAATGTAGCTTTTATCTCCATAGAGACATCCAACACTGAGCTAGAATGAGTAGAGCTTTTCCAGAGCAAACATGAAATCTCTGGCACACTTGTCTGTTAAGACCAACAAGAACAATTTGTTTTCTGGTGAACTGGACTTTTCTCTGTGTGTGTGTGTGTGTATATATATATATATGATCACACACATGTAGGTGTTTACTTCTTGCCTACTTAGTTTCTGTTACTTAGGCTTTAAAAATTTTGAAATAAGCTTTCAAACTTGTTGAGGCTTCTCACAAATATTCTGAAACACCTTCTGGCTAAAAAAAAGATGCTTTCTGACCTTTTTTGTGAAAGTGGTGTGGGGGTAAATCCATGAATCAACATTAATGTTATCCCTTTGGTCAAGATTTTTAGAGCAGATAGGAATCTGTTTAGCCCCTGACTTCATGCTCATATGTATATTTGTGTATGGTCTCCATGGGTCCACTCCTACAGTTTTCTGCCTGTACAGAAAGCAATAAGTACTCAAATAGAAACATCTTTGAGGGGCAAGCCTTGCTTGGAAGTTATGTGATGCAGAATAAAAGCACTTTTAAAATTGTGCTTGAGATAGCTTAAGAACTCTGGAGAAAAATACCTGTCTGACTTTTTTTACTTTAAACTTCTGTGCCTCAGTTTTGATAAATGTCAGCTGACAGCTCTGCCACAGATTTTTGAAAAGCAGAAGAGTCCTTCAAACAAACCAAGCAAGGGTACTTGGCCTAGGAATATTTCAGTTCCTTCTCTCACTAAAGCAAAGCAGCAAAACAACTGTAATACTCCCCTTTCCTCCAAGCAAACTTTGTACAATTGACTGATCTATTACACAAATCACTTTGAAATGAAATGATCAGGCTGATTTAGCTGGCTTGTGCCTGGTCCTGCTGCAGTAAATGTTTATGGTTTTGTTTGGCATACTTGAGAATAGGAGTCCTGTAGCAGGGTTCTTCCTTGGCTGCTATGCTGGCCTCTCCTATGAGGTCTCTGGACAGCTGCCTTTTCCTAGTCACAGCCAGTAATCCGGAGTTGTCAGCCTTGTTAAACAGAACCAATGCTAAATGGGTGTTGATACTCTGTGGTTGGTACTCCAGTAGCTAAGGGAAAGTGAAGCTGTAACACAATTAGCAAGAGCTGGCTTATGAGCTTTATTTTGTTGGATGTTTTACTCCAAAAATACCAATCTCTCTGCCTTGAACTTTCAGGAATTTTGTGTATTATTTTGCTTATGGGTGAATATCTAAACAGGTCCATCAGTGACTGATAGTCTCACAAATATTTACAAACCTCTGTTTGGTCTGTGGGGAAATAGGCAGAGTTTCCCGTTCTTCACTCCTGCAGCAAGATCGTCTGCCTCTTCCTTCTCTATGTACAAGTGTTCTGATACACTCCTTCAGAGTCAGACTTAGCAAAAGTAAGATGGGTATCTGAGCTACTGGAACAGCTGCTGGACCATCTCTTGCTTGGTAGGTCGCTTAATTCTTAATTTATTTTCCTTTCTTGGCCAATTAATATCCATCCCTTGTTACTCAGTAATCTGTCTTCTTAGTGAGGCAGAGAAGGAATTTCAGAGGAAATAGTGCAAAGGAAAGTTGATGTGCTGATCTAGCCTGGAAATGGCACATAGCAGGTGCTACGGGCTAGAAAAGGAGACGCAGAAATACTCAGTGATCATAAAAGCTAAACCCAAGGGATTTGGTGACCACACAGCAGATTCAAAACTGTGCAGCTGGAGTCTGGATGATGTGATCTGCTGAGTGAGTTACAGGATTTCCAGTCTGTGCATTTTTACCTCTCTTTTAGTTTATCCTTCCATATTAGTTCCATAAGGCCTATTTTTCTCTCTGTGGTAAATGTGGATGATGTTGCACCTGTGAGGCTGAAGTAGACTTCTTGGTTATTGTCATGTTCAGAGAGATGTATGGCTTCAGCAGCAAATTGCTTCATCTCCTATAAAGTGTGTTCTATTTTTGCTGGAACTGAAGAACTGTTAATTTCCCTGCAGTGCCTCTGGGCTATGGGAGTGGTGATGATTGGTGTGTAATTAGTTCTTGCATTGGTTAGAAAGTTTTAGGTGACAGGAAGTAAAAGCTTTGGAGATAAGGCAATAAGGACTTGAAGATAATCACTGTTGTCACATGTGGTTTTGCCAGGTTGGGGAATGTTGGGGAATGTTTTTCCTCAGCTTCTGTGTGGTCTTTGTGATCTCAGTTCCCACTTTTATTTCAGGACTTTCCCCCTATCTGCCTGCAGCAGCAATGCCACTGTACTTCCATTGCTGTTGCCTGATACAGTTTGTTTTCAGGCAGATACTCTCTTGCTGGGGAAAAACCCCACAAACCTTAATCCATACTGGTGTATGTATTTGAGAGCCATCAGGCCATGGTGGTGCTTTGTCACTACAAGCTCTCATCAGGGACCCTTAGCTTTTCAGGAGCTGTTCCTGTAACATTTGAAGATAGGATTTGATTTGAATTCCTGCTCAAGATGAAATGATGTGCAAGATAATAGCTGGGAACAAGTATTTTCAGACAGGTGTCTCAGCTGATAATAATATACCTTTGTTTATTGCACACTGTAATAGAAACCCCTGAACTTAGTTGCAGCCAAGGAGGCTGAATGAAGAGTGGTTTCCATCAAAGACCTTTTTACATAGCAGGCACGTCTTTTGAACAGGCATTCTCCAAAACAGGTGTTTTTAAAAATACAAAGTTTTCCCAGTACCTGTACTTCTCTCCATGTTTTGAGGCTGTACCAAATAACTCTGACTGCTTTAGCCCATTCTGATTTTTCAGAGTTTAGTTTCACTAGGTGACAGTGCAGAGGAAATGCTTGGAAAGGGAAAATAACTGTAGTGATCAGAAGGTTAGACCTAGTATTATGGGGTAAACCAACTTCAGCAGGGATAAAAACATGGTCTGCCTGTTCAGTGACAGAAATCAGAGGTTGATTTCTTCCTCTTACCTAAAACATCTTTCTAGAATTCCCAGAGTAGCTGAGCTCCAAGAAAACAGAAGTTGTCTTAGGTGTGATGAGAAATGTCCGCTAGAAACTTGAGTGAGAAAAGGTTCAAATTGTCATCCACGGAGGGAGAGTTCTTTTACTAGCCAAATTTTGACTTGAACACACCTCAAAGAGGACAGTGAAAAATGAAAACATTTCATAGGCAAACCCAGAGTCAAGAGAGTCCCAGCTGAACATGCCCAGTCCAACAGAGCCCCAGTTACTTTAAAGTTTTTGTTTCTCTCTGTCATGGATGGTTTTTCATTCATCACAGGCAAGTAGTGATTGCTAGACAAGCTAAACCTGCTTACATAGGCTAAAAGAATAACTGCATTTTTATATTTTCACTCTGTTTTTCCCCTATGACATACTATATGCTATGTGCTGTTTCCTGTATTAAATCTGCACATACCTTCATCTGTATAAAAGCCTATGGTAAGATTCCTTGCTTGTTACCCAGAGTAACTTCTGCACATTTCCAGGCTTCTAAGTTTTTTGCTCTGTGACCTTACTAATGGCTATGAAGAAGTAGAAATTCTAACACTGAAGTAGTTAAGAGATAAATAGTAGGTGCAGCCTTATAGTGTTGAAGGAGATGAGTACTTAGAATGAGCTCAGTGAGTTTGGCCTTGCTCACTTAAGGAAAGGATGGAGTCTAGGTGATCTAGCATGTAAAATGCCTTGCATGCTTGACCCTCTAGAAGGACCATTGGCTATATTAAACTTTTTCCACTGCCCATTGTTCAGGGATTGTTAAAAGATGGGGGAAAGGAAACTTTTAAGTAACTGAAAAGCAGATATTGTCCCATTGTCACTCCTGAGAATTGCATAGCAAAGGATCAGAAAGTAGCAATATGCTACACAGATGCTTTGGAAGCAAAGAGAACAAACCTCAGAAGATATGACCAAGGAGAAAGATAAATCACTAAAACAAGAAGAAACTTACTCCTCTGGAGTGAAACATTCTTCAGGCAACCTGTATTTGAACAACTACCATGTGTTCTTCTTTTATGAAAGCTAAGCCCCTTCCTGTGCTGGAATTAGGTAGTTATTGAAATAACGCTGATAAATTCGAAGAGCCCAGATTACTGAAAATTACTTTGCTTTTCTCTGGGAGAAACATGAGGGAGGAGGGTGAAAGAGAGGGACAAGTAAACTAGTAGGTGGTTTCTTGCAGATTGACCAAAATAATGAGTTTCAGGAAGACATTGATTTCTTTACCAAGAAAAAAGCAATCCGCCTAGGGATAATAAATAATCTATAGAAGCAGTTTAAATATGAGCTGAAAGGCTTGAGAAAGTGGGAAAAGCTTCCCTGACTTCTGGTTAACTGCTTGGTAGGTAGAGAAAAGGCAGCCTCCTAGGTGAAAACAAAATTAGTTGAGTGATGCCATATAACATGATTCAAACTGAGAGGGGCGGTAGAGATTGTGTTTCCAGAGGAAGGGACTGTTGCTGGAAAGCATCTGCAGGTGAGAGGTGTTGATTTAGAAGTGATGATAGGAGGTGAGAATAGGACTGGAGAAGTAGGCTGTGAAATGGTGACAGCTGAAGAGTTCACAGAACAGTAACAGAGGAAGCTGGGCAGAGAGCTACTGATGTAACTACTTGGTTTGGACTCCTGTTAAACTGCCATTAAACTGCTCTATTCTTGGTATCTATCAAGATAAAGCTCCTTTCAGTTAACCTATATTTGGGTATCTACAAGCAGTTAAAATACCTGAATCACTGTATAACTAAAATGGTGCAAGTATGACATCCTTAGTTCAAAAGCTGGACTCTGTCAAGTCCCTCCTAGTACAGTTTACTCTGCTAAAGGGAGCATTCCTTTTTTTTCTTCTTTTTTTTTTTTTTTCCCCTCCATCATAGCTTCAGGTTGGGACTGTTGGTAATCTTAGCTGAACTACTTAGGAAGGCAGGGGTTTGTCTGGCTGTATGGTAATAACAGTGCACCTAGGCATGTAGAAATACCAGGCACTGAATCAGATAGTGCTGCTAGTGGGTTAAAATGTTTTACAGAGGGAAGGTTATGAGATGATCAGTTTGTGATTCTATATTACTACTTTCAGGCCTTCTGTAAAGATAACTGGCAACTGTGAAGTGGCTTCTGTTGGAGAGGGAAGAGAATATTCTCTGAGGAAGCAGAGGGGGAATGTGAGGACTCCATGAACATTTCAAGTCCTTACCTAAGCAGCTTTTACAGAGAAGAATCCAAATAAAAGCATATCTTCAGGCATCTAAAGGAGTTAGTGATAACTTTAAAGCTCTTTGATATTGTTTGAGTCATACGGAGTGTGCTGGTCTGTGGGTTCTGTGGATCAGTTTACTGCAGTGAAGATAAGCCCAGGTACATGCTTGTTTTCCATAGCTGCTGTGCATGCTGGTTCTTTTTTCTAGGAGCACCTGTGTCACTGCCCAGAGCTCTTGGGAACTACTGATGAGAAGGCAGGAGCTTGCTTTTGCAGGTTTTCCTTCACAAATCCAGATATGGTCATGTAAGCAGTAACTCTTCTGCTTATCTTCTCATGGGACATTGCACAAGGATTTTTTCCACTGCTCTTATACAGTATGCTCACATGAGTCTTTGGGGGATGCATGTCATTTTTATTTGTATATGGAGCCCTTATGTGAGACAGCTGTTATCTGATAAGCTTGGGTGTCCATTAACAGACTGGATATTACTTGCATATGACAGTGTTAGGTGTGAGGAGATACCATAGAATCACCTGGTTGGAAAAGACCTTAAGATCTTAGAGTCCAGCCATCAAGACTAGGTGGAGTCTTTCTCAGCTGTATGCCCCAGAGCTCAGTTTTGGGTGCAGAAGCTAAGTGTGCTTTTCTAAGAGAGATCTCACCACACATGCAAGCCTTGTGCTTCTGGATTGGAGTATTGCAGCGTTGTGCTTGGAGATTGTTCAGGAGCTAAAGCAGAGTTAATTTGCCTGTTACTGAGCAGAAGCACCATGTTTGTGTTCTTTAGAGCATGGCAAGGTACAGGGGTTTCACTGCTGAAGATGACTCCTGGATCTGTGTTGGGTCATTTGTTCAGCTCAGACAGGATGTGCACTGCACGCATGTCACACTGTCACAGCTACACCTGACTTCCTCTTGCATGGTTTGCACACTGCTTTCTGGTTTACCAAGGACGGGTATCATTTAGATCTCATCTTACTGTTCTTAGGTGGTTTTTATATGAGTGTGTCCTGATTTTAATCGTTGCTCTTTGTGTTTTCACGAAGGATTTTTTTTTTCTTCCCTGGTTGGTATAATCCTTCAAAGTTAATTTGCAGCTAGATATGCAGCCTTCCTGTGTAATGTTGTCAGCCACAAGAAGTCTTCAGCTTTATAAAATGATACTTAATTTCTCTATTTTAAGGATGATATTGCTATATATGCTTTACCTTAAGCTTAAATGAAAATGTTAGTAAAACAATTTCAGTTTTCGCTGAATACATTAGATGTGAAACATGATCAAATTCAGTAGTTTTGACATTTTCCATTAAGTCACTGTGGGCTAGGTATTTAGCAAAAAAAATGCTTTCAGAAATTCTACAGACATGGAAACAGAGTATCAAAATCACTTCAGAATCTTTTAGTTTTCAACTACATGGACAATACACTGTTTTTATTTTCTTCATGTCTACTGTTGGGGCTTGATTTCCAGACACTGAAAAACTTGCCTTAATTTTTTCAAGTTTTAAAAATATTCTTCTCCTTTCCAGCTTCAGAGTTGTTTTTCAGAGTTGTTCAGTTGTTGTTCAGAGACTGAAATAGGAAAATAAACTCTCCTGCCTTTTCAGTTTTTCATCAGTTTTTCAGTTCTGAATAAAGTAATACAGACATTGATCTCTCTGCAGATAGTGCATAGAACAAGAGTAAAAGTTAAGGCAAGAGCTTTTATACTCAATTCAGTACATTTTATGGAAAATTATACTCAGTATGGCACTGCAGTGTGAAACTGAGAACTCGCAAGTACGAGATTTCCTTTCCCAGTGTATACAACTCAAAAAGTAGCGTTCATTTAACTGAGGACTCATTGCCTCAAAGTAAAGTTTGTAATTGCCTAAAATAAGTATAGGCCTTAACACAGGGTGGTTGAATTTTATACTTAATATAAACTCTTTCAGAAAGAAAACTGTGTGTAGTCAGCCAATATTTTTATACTGTAGTCTCCATTTAAATATCACAGCACTTCTGGTTAGTAGAGGAGACTTTGGCTGCCTTTTGCAAGTGAAGGGATAATAAAATTTGCTCAAGCTTTTTGGCATTTCTTGTTTCTTTTGCCTGTGACAGATGTTAGATCTGTGTGGGTGTGATGGATTTTTTTACAGTATTGACTGAAGAAAATGTAGGCTGGGGAGATGACAGTGAGGTCTTTTACCTCTGTCCTTTTAAATCTGGAAGTGAAGCAGGTTAAACAGCACAGTGTGATTGTGGTGAGCTTGAGGACCAAACTAGCCCTTGAAGCCAGTTGTTAAATATCTATCTTAACTGCTTCATAACTTTGCAAATTGTTTTCCTTACTGAAACAAAGGAGCAATTAAGACTGAATGACTTCAGAGCTGCTTTCCTGCCACATGAGAGCATTCTGTTAGAGAACAGGGGTGTGACTCTGAGGAGATGTGTAGGTATATTGAATCCTTCATTTGAATCTTGGAGACTTCCTGGAGTTTGCCTTGTGATGATACCTCTTGGCCTCTTGCTTGTCTGGGAGAATGGCAGCATTGCAACAGCTGCTTCTCACTCAGATTTGCCTGCTAGACATGGATTTCTGGATTTGCTCTCTACAATGAGGCATTCAGTTGCTTTACTGAATGCAAGTTATTTGATAAAGGGAGTTCTTGATCCACAGGTAAATGCCAAAGATGAGGTTCCTGAGCTGCTTTAAACAGTTCGGTCATCTGAAGCAGAGTGATTCAGGGATTGGATTATGCTGATAGTATCTTTCACTACATTTTACACCTCATTGTATCAGGAGTGACTGAGAGATTGAATATAAAATGCTGCATGTTATTTGATGTAAAGGAGAGGATTTGGTCCAGTTGAAACTAAAGCAGTTTGTACAAGACTACCAACAAAGCCATGGATTAACAGGTTTTACTGCATGTCCCTCTCAAAAGTTGTGGAGAGAAGATGTTTATGTGCGTGATGGGCAAGTGTCTATAGTGTGTGATGTCTGGATATGGAGAGAAGTGAAAACTGTAGCTATGTTTTCTTCAATTATTCTTATTCCATTTTACATGTGTTTTAATGTCTGCAATGAACTATTTTTGCTGTCTTTATAGGAGGAGGAAGAACAAGAGGAAGAAGATGATGATGATGATGATGATGATACAGATGACCTTGATGAACTAGATACAGACCAGCTGCTGGAGGCTGAGCTGGAGGAGGATGAGAACAATGAGAATGCTGGTGAGGATGGAGAAAATGACTTTTCTCCCTCCGATGATGAGGAGCTTGCCACCCTCCTGGAAGAGGGAGATGAGGGTGAAGATGAGGATTCTGATGCTGATGAGGAAGTTGAGCTGATTCTTGGAGATAGTAAGTGTGTGCCCAGTTTGGTGACCACAGGTGACTTTGTCCTGCAAAATAACCTCTAAGTCTTCCCTGAGCTGGTTTAGCTGACTTTCCCCCTCACTGGTATGAAAGGCACAAATGGTAGTACTTGATCATCTGTGGCCTCTCAAAGCAATCTGTCAATAAAAATAGTTCTTACCTGAAAGAACTACTCTGAGGTGTAGAAAGTATCTCCTTTCTCCAAGTGCTCCTAGGTGCATGTGTGAGAACTTGGCAGGCCAAGAAACTCCATGTGAAGAAGCCTTGTCTGATTGCTTGCCTGTCTGCCCTCCAAGGGGACACTGATTGAACTGCTGCCTCTCCTGTCTGCTCTGCCTTATTTTGTACCTGTAAGGGCAGAGAACCATTTTTTGGTCCTTGGTGCTCTTCTTTCTATTTTGTAATTGCTTAAAATACAAAACCGACATGGCATTTCTGACTTCACTTCTCTTTTTCAAACTCTTCTGAAGCTAACATAACTTTGGGGATAAAATTTAAATTGTTATTTTTGTGGCATTCCATAGATACAGGGATTTGAAAAGTTAGTGTGTGTGAGTGTGTGTGTGAAAAAGAAGGTGAGTAGGATAGTATGAGACATCAGATTCTTTTCCCTTGCTTGCAGCACAATTTTTGAGTATGCATGGCCAAGCCACTTAGTTCTTTTCGATTTCCAGGCAGTAAAATAGGGATAATGAAGTTACCTGAAGTTAAGAGGTTGGTAAGAATGAGTAATGACAGTGTGCAAGGTGAGTCCTGCAGTGATAGGAGATTAATGTGAGAGCTGAGGTGGGAATCAATCTTCTCTGCTGAGGCACTGGAGGATTAAGCATGCCCAGCCTCCATTTTGGCAGTAATGTGGCTGGCAGACTCGTTCATGTCCCTCTTTTCTGTTGGAGTGCAGCTCATTTGTTTTCCTGGATGTGGCCACAGCAGGTTACCACAGTTAATCTGTGGGGTCAGGCTGCTGTTCTCTTGAAGGCAGTAGATACACAGTTCAGGGCCATACAGGACATTTACATAGCTCATGTTCACTAACAGCATATTGCAGTGCAACATTTTGGGATTGCAGACAGCTTCTGTCTGTCCCAGCAATTGGCAAGACCTTGACACAGCTCCTGACACAATTGCTGTTTCTTTAAGAGGTGCAGAGCCAGAAGCTGTTAAGAGAGCACCCTGAATACCGTAATGTGAATTGTGCAAGGGACAGCGTGGAGGGAAGTTCAGGCCATTTCAGGTTCTTGTGAAGGAACCAGGTGCTACCTGACAGTTATCTGAAGTGTGCTCTGCAGAGCACTGTGTATGAAATGGCCACATCTGTACACTGTGCATGGACAGAGCCTCTTGATCAGACCTTTGATCTGCAGCCAGTCCAGCCGATGGCTGTTAGGTTGCTTAGCAGCATCTTTGGAAAATTAAAGCAGAGTGCAGCTCTGCCAGGCTGATGTATGCATGGTCCTTGCACAGGGCTTGATGAGCAGGGGTTCTGTGGAGGCTTCTCTGCGGCTTCATCTGGCTTGCTTTTGTTTCTCACCCAGCAAGAGCAAATTTCATGTCCCTCTCCTTCACTTATGCTGCATTCCAGAATTACAAGTTGTAAGGGCACTGATGCTGTTGCAAAGTACAGGTCTGAGGCACAGAGCTGTATTTAGAGTGCTTCCTGCTGCAGACCCTTGCTGCATTTTGGACGAAGCTCCATAAAAACGTGCTTCAAAATGATTCAAGCAACAGTTATTAAAATAGGGGACTGAGTAGATTTGGTTCTTTGTGCTTTAGAAAAGGTTTTGTTTCCTTTTCAGGAATGGAGCACCTTTAAACTATAAATTTGTCTTCTTCCTTTGTCACTACCTCAGGGAGGATAGATCTGTTTGTCTTGTCCAAAGCAGTTTATGCATTGTGCAGATCTTACAGAAGGTTGTTCTTGGGCCAGTGGAGTGTCCTCTTTTGAAATGTGTGTACAACGTAGGGTGAAAAGGAGAAAGGGAATTCTCACCAGCACCACGGCTGACTCGTTTCCTCTTTTCTTCTGGCAATTTCCAGACATGTCTTTAAGCTTCTGCCAAGCATTTTAACTGCAGTCAGGTTTACTTACAGAAATGGAGCTCAAAATTGTGATGGTCCAGAGAATAAAGAATTAGGAGATCCCTTTCTTTTGGTGTCTGAAAAAACCCTGAACAATCAAACCCAACAATTTTTTCAGCTTTTCTTCTTCCCCAGAATTTCTGGATTGCACTTCTTTCCTTCTTCCTAAGTGTAGTTGCTGCAGCACTGGCTGGTGTCTTCCAATTCTCCTTCCATGGATGTAGTTGTTCTGAGAGCACTGATGACCCTTCTGCTTAGGCTCAGTATGATGGGTGGTGAGACTGGAGCATCCCTCACTGATCACAGCACAAGGACAGCTGGCTGATCTTCAGGGAAGAGGGTTGGGGGAAAGGGTTTGTATCTTCTACTGCTTGCCTGTGATTTCTTTTTTTTTTTTCTTAAGGATAGCATCTGAGAAGGGGTGAGCCTTCCAGAAAGTCTTGCTTACCTTGACAGGCATTTTAGAGGTCCACTGTAACTGAGATGGCTAAGAGGAAATCTTGGTGTCTTTTTCTTTCTTTTTTTTTTTAACTATTTTTAATACCTAGTTAACTGCAGCATCCAATGAATTCACATATGAAAAAGAGCCAACGTCACCTCTAAGGTAAGGCAGGAGACCTCCTGCTGCCAGAGCTGCTACCACATCCCTCTTGCACAGCTGAGGGAGGAGAGATCTTCTGTTTTAAGATAAAAACCGTGGGTGTGTGTGTGACTGCTGCTGCTGGCAAAGCCTTTCATGTCTTCATTCTGTACCACAGTGAAGAAAACCAGGAAAAGCACAATTTTCAGGTCACCTTTAGTGAGTGCCATGTAAATTCATTACAGAAACCTCTGGGTTGCTAGGGGAAGGTCCTAGTTGGGAATGTATGGATTGGTTTCCCCTCAGTAGAAGGATCTTCTGTTGTGCTGTGCAGAGGGGAGTGAGAGGCCAAGAACCACCTAGGACTGAAAAAGTCTTGAGTCCAACTGCATAATGAATTAGCCCTATGCACGTTATACAGAGACCATGTTTCACCACATCAAGTTGGTGGGACTCTCAAGATTGCTTTCAAATAGCAGCTCTGAGGAATGACTGCCACATCTGTCCAGCCCCCCAGCATGAAGAGCCATTGCACTCAGACATGCACAGTAAGCTGTGCAGGCAGCTCATGTGCAGGTAACTTACTGCTGGTGTCCTTCTCCCATCTTCTCATGGGGAAAAAATCTGCCAGCTAATAGGAACTGCACTTGCCAAAGCTGCTGTCCTCTGGACCCTCTCTTTCAACCGGGGAAAGCAAGCTCTGGTGCAGATTTGCTAACTGCTTTTAATTGATTTGAAATGCAGTAATGGTGCTAACTGCCTCTGTCATTGCTGGGGAGCTGCTGGTCTCAAGCAGGTGGTGGCCATCTCTGGTAGCTATGAATGCATTGCCTTGCTTGGCAGCCCTGACAGCTGTGTTCTTCCACAAACCAAACATAACCTACGTGTTTCCTTTTCAGCTGACAGCTCAGATAACTCTGACTTGGAAGACGACATAATCCTGTCTCTGAATGAGTGAGGAGTGACTGCCAGGTGGGGTATTGGCATGAGGAGACGCTGCCTTCCCAGCAGAAGACTGGAGACCAAATGGGAAACCAATTCTGAGCACCCCAATCGTTTTTCTCCTGGGAAGACTTGAGGAACTCCAGCTTACTCGCTGTGTTGGTTTGAGTCAGTTTGAGACTCGGGGTTAAGTCCGAGGCTCTATAATAAAGAGACCTGGGGTTAGGCCTCTTTTCTCTCTGCCTTTTTTTTCCCTTTTTTTTTTCATTTTTTTTTCTCCTTTTTTTTTTTTTTAATTTTAGGCTGAGACAACTCTCCGAGAAAACTTCTGAAGATATTTCACAATATATTTTCTTTGTATAAAGTTCTTTCCTAAAGAACAGAAATAGTTTTATATAAAAGAAAAAACAAACACACACAAAAAAAAGGAAAAAAAAAAAAAGAAAAAAAATACAGGTGTTCTAGTCAAGAGGGGATGAAACTTTGTATTCCTGTAGTACCTTGTTACCATGGGATAGGATCTGGGGAGAAAAATTGTTTAAAATGAAAAGAGGAGGCATTTTTATGCAACTACAAAGTGGAATAAGAAGATCATTGTTTCTAATATTGTTGAGGAGTGAGAATATTTTTAGTTTAAATATGATTTTATTTTTAAAAATCAAAAGCAACATGTGTGAACACTTGCTAGTGCACCAGGGTGTTTCATATGCTTCTGTCCTCTAGGAAAGAGCCCTGGAGGTGTTTGGTAACTGAACACAGTTTAAAGGCTGTTGGAAGCAGAGATTCTTGCTGTGATCCCAGCCATAGTGGGAGGCTGAAATACTGGCTTGGCCTAGCCAGAGCCTGGTATTCCTAAAGACATGGAGAACTGGTATTGAAGTTGGAGCCCTCTTTCTCCCCTCTGCCCTTGGTGGTTCAAGTTTTTAATTTTTTTTTCCTCTCCCCTATTGCCCTGTGTGGAAACTGCAAATTGAAGGCCTTTTTCTTTAATGTAAAGTGTATTTATTAAAAAATGAAATACAGCTCCTGTCTCTGTTTATGGCTGTGAATTGTAGCCATGCATTCCTCTGCCACCCGTGCAGAAGAAGTGCTCTGTGCCAGTGGCCTGACTGCAATAAGGAAGGGCAAAGTAAACAAGGGGGAAGGTTTCTGAATGCAGGCTCCACCTGCTGCTCCTGTCCATGGGGACTCCCAGGGCTGCATGATGGACATTGCATGGTGCCTGAGGGTTCTAATCTGCCCTGGGGGTTTGCCTGGCAGCCTTGAATTCTTGGCAGCATTGGGGGCAGTGTGGCACCGCATTTTCATTCGATGGTGTGGGAGCTGGAAGGTGGTGGTGCTGCTGCCAGGCTGTGACTGCAAAGATGCCCCAGCACAGCCGCTCTGTGGTGCGGCTGCCTTGCTGCTGGCTGTGCAGGCAGGACCAGCACCGCACCTCACACCCACCTGTGCTTTGGTGTTACACAGGCTGCCCTCTGGCTACACTGGTGAAAGGGAAAGGAGGAGCTGCTCCTGTTTGTACATGACCAGAGGCCCTGCGCGTAACTGCACAGCTCAGGTCTGAGTCAGAACTGGAAGGTAAATGCTCAGTGCTTGCTTGGACAAGGCCACTAAACATGCTGTTTATTCCCAGGTATTCAGATAACACCCACTCAAACTTTTTACCCTTTCTCTGTTTCTGCCACTTTCAGGGTAGGGTTTGAGGCAGAACAGGGAGCTGGAGGCTTCTTGCTCCTTGACACTAGAAGTTTCAGCCAAGAGCTGCTCACTTCAGCTAAGGCTCAAGGTTTCGTTGCTTGAAGAGGAAGGCTTTTCTTTTTAACCAAGAGGAGTAGCTTTTCTTTTTTCCCCTCCAGCACTGAATCTACTCAATGCCCTTACCCAGGGCTGCTTGTTAATAATTAAAAAGAGAGGTTCTACTGCAACTTATAATGGATAATTGTACCCTGCAGAGTCGATAAAGATGAACGAGTTGTGATTACTACAGCAATTAAGAGCAGCAATTGGAGCAGCATTCTGATTAAAGGAGGGGATTGAAAATCGGATATGCCATCTAACAGCTGTGGAAGCCAGCCTCTGCCTTACCAAAAACCATCTTATGCAACTTTACCTTAGAAAATGTGCTGCTCAGGAGGAGACAAAAAAATAAAGAATGTACTTGGTTACTACTAATGGAGGGAGATGCTGTGCCAGATGTCCCTGTGTTGTTCTGGCATTACACCACAGCTATAATTGGCTGCATCTGTTGCTGGTTTGGGCCTGGCTATCTTGGAGAAATTTACCAACTAGTGTTGTGAGAAGAACCAGAACATCTAGGATGAAGCTCCTGTTTATAAATTTCTCTTGAAACTGAGCCACTGTAAGTACACGTGCCATTCTCCTCTTCTCCCTCCAGACTTTATTGAGTAGAACCTCAGGGACCATGCTGGGACCCTACCCTATGGTCAAGGAGAGAGGGCTGACTGCTGCAGCCTCCAGCTTACCTACCACTGCCTGCTTAAGCAGCTGACCCTCACAGCAGAGTTGAAGTTATCTAGGTGCTTGTGGGGAGGCTGCTTGCCCCCATGTCCCCTTTTTGTTCTTGTAGGACTTCATTTGAGGTTGCTGGGGAGTAGGGTGCCTGACAAGCTGAGTGCAAAATGAGGAATCAGAAGTGAGGACTGGCAGGGATTTTTATTTGTTTGTTTTAGGCTGTAATTCTACAGCTGGCTGAGATGGGGGAAATCTTGGTGTTTGGAAAATCACCTCTTCCCCTGCCATCATGATTTAATAACTTTAAAAGCATTGTGTTTGGAAAAAGCCCTGTAATCCTCCTGAGTACACTCAGCAGGTTGCTGGTGAGGCCATACAGCCTGTCTTCTATGCAGGCTTGATTAGGGGGATGGGAGGGGCATTTAAGTGTCCTGCCAGCTGGCTGACACTTACTCTGCAACCAAAGGGAGCCTTTGCAGGAAGGATGCTGTGTGTCCTCTGAGACTATCCCAGCCCTTGTAGCAGCATGGTCCTCTTCACTCTGACTGGACTGAGAGTGAACTGCTCAGGTCATTCGGTACACTGCAGCTCCATGGAGTCCAGGCTGTGTCACCATCCCTGCAGTGTGCTGGGGCATGAACAAATGTCATATAGGCCATGGCTAGGAGAGGAGGGTAGAAACCTCAGGGGTGGTCAGCAGCTGAATCTGCATTTTAGCTAAGGGTGGTAATTTAGGTATGACCAGCTCAGCACTGGCCATCTGCACTTGCTAGGCAGCTGGGGACTGCCTCAGGCTCACCCTCCTGGACACATTTCTGTGGTAGTAAAGATGGGCTAACTGATGTTAGAAAAGAGGCTTTGTAAGACAGTTACTTGAATGGGTGTTTAAAAAAATAGTAACAGAGCAACTCAGTCTAACTTTCAGACCAAGTCCCTGGTCCCACTAAGTTTCAGATAACCCTCCAAGAGACAGAGACCATTACTTTGTTGCAGTTACCTTACTGCCACAGTTGTATTGGGTTGCATGACACACACCACCCACCCCCAAACAGCACCCTCCTTCCCCAGCACTGTTACACCATCTCCTACATCATCAAGTGTCTCAGGTGTCCCAGCTAGGGCTACGGTGTTCCTCCCTCTCTGCCATACATCTTCCCCCCAGAACTGCATCCTGTCCTGATTGAAGGGCCAGGTCTTGCAGGCTGTAAAATACAGGTACAGTGCTATCTTGCTGTAACTATCATCTCCCCTTTCCCAGGCCTCTTTCTCTTGGAACCGGCCTGGATGCCTGTGTGAGGGGATGGGATGGCAGACAGGCTACAGGAGGGGGACCCTTCCACCTGAGCAGTCTGTCTGTTCCACCACTGCCTGGGCCTCATTTGTGTACTGGAGAGCTGGGAAGGCTCAGGTCATTGGGTTAGAAGGCCCATGCAGCTTCTCTCTCAGGTGCTTTTCCCTTACAGCTCTCCAACTTCTACTACCTGTTAATTTGTTTGTAGGAGGGAGATTTCTTGGTCCTCTGTTCATGCACACATGCTCACAACTGTCAGCCATGTCACTGGGAACAGAAATCCCATCATTAAGAATCTTTTCCAACTCAAAGCATGACATGTGTCTTCTAAAAGCCCCTTACATTAATATTTACTTGGCTCAAAAGAAACCAAGGAGACAGGGATTTCTGGTGATTCTCTGGATTTGCCATCAGTGGCAGCTTTTATCAATTATATTTTTCTTTCTGCGCACTCACATTCACACACCACAGCGCACTCACATCACACACAGAGCCACTCCAGAGCAGTAGGAGCTGTAGCTCCCTGCCAGCCAGAAGCCAGCCAGGCATTTGTTACCACCAGGCACTGTGCCTCAGACTGAAGGGGCAGCTCCAACATGTAGGATACTCTGACAAAAAGCTCTAGTCACTCTATGACTCTGGCCATAAGGGGCATTTAATAGCACTTGGTTTCAGATAACACTTAACGGTTACAATTGTTGACATTTTGGCACTGTCTACATTACAACAGCAGTGGGGACTGGGTCACAAGGTTAAAAGTCAGCATCGCTGTAACCGTGTAAAACCAGGGGCAGTCCAGCTACCCTACGCCATGCAGCCATGGTGCCGTGGAGGGTAGCTCTGTGCTGCCCAGTGCAACCCCGCGTGGTGAGGCCAGAGATGCAGCTCAGCTGCTGGGAGCAGTCGTGGTGCTCCTCTGCTCCCACAGCCAGCTTGGCATTCCCAGAGCCCTGCCACTGCTCCCAGCAGCTGAGCCAGCTCTCCTCTCACTGAACCGTGCCCTCATGGCCTTGGAGCTGTACTCGGGCCCTTACGGACAGAATTACGTTTTCTGGGGTACAGAAGATGCGTCATCAAGTGAAATACTAACCCCCTCACTAACTCATTAGATTTAATATAATCACAGTATTAAATGTTAAAAAAACAACAACAAACCAACCAACCCATACTTGTTGATATCAATACATTAAGCAACCGCTCATACATCATCAGCTAATGATGTTCCCTACTGTGAAATGGCAGGGCTAAAAAATAAAAGAAAGAAAAAGGGATCATTTGACTGAGTTATGCTCCCTGCTATATAGGTTTTGAGACCAACCATACCTGAGAGCAGTTTTTAAAAGGGCCTTTGGCAGCCATCAACAAGTGAGTCTGCTCAGTCACAGAGACTGGTGAAAGACTCTGGTTCTCTCAGGGCTTTGTTCACTTGCTTATCCCTACAACAACAACAAAACCCCTGAAAAAATTAAAGAAACTTTAGAATTTAGTGTTTTTAATCCCGTACAATTTTCTGTAAGCCTCCCAGAATCTACAGGCATCATTTTCAAAAATAAAAATATCCCCAAACTGAGCAGTGTGGATTTTTAACTCAAATTTGAACTAGTTACCATATCCTTAACGCTGCTGAAAAAAACAGAGGTGCAGATGTCCTGGCTGCTCTCCTGAACAACTGTCATCTCACACCACAGACAGAAAAGGTGATGGATCCAATCCCATCTTAAATTTCAAATTTTGATCTCTGGAGTTTCCTATAGTCACAGACATGTTATTTCTAGTAAAGTAACGCTTTTTTTTTCAGACAGCCAGATAGGTTTCTCTTTTTTTTTTTCTTGGGTTTTTTTTTTTTTTTTTGTAAGCCTACAACTAAGATTCGACTTTAGGAAAAGAAAAAAAAGTTTGCAGTTTTATTTTTCAATAAAGGATTTCAGATAGTGCAACATGATTGACTATGAAAACAGGCACCAAAACCCTTTGTGCCCTTTACTTGCTTGTCTACATCTAATACAGGCCCAAGGGGGGTCTCCCCTTCAATTACTTTTATTTTCCTCCTGCCTTTTTTTTCCTTTTTATTAGAAGCAGGAACATCAATCTTCGTTGTTGTATCACCCAAGAACTGCTGACTGAGACATGGATCAGGTGCTCTCAAACCTCACAGAACTGACTACAGAGTGGCCTCCCTTGTAGCAAACTTTGCACCATCTACTAACTTTTTTTGGTTGTTGTTGCACTTCCATCGTGATTTTTTTTTTCTTACTAGCTGGTGTCCTGGGATGCTTCTATTCTCAAGTAAGAGAATCAATAGGAATGCATCCAGACTCAAATTTATGAAATAAAAAGCAAACAGGACATTATATTAAAAAAAAAAAAAAAAGATAAAGAATCAACCTTTCAACCTTCCAGTCCCTCATCCAGCACAAGAAGAACCCTCCCTTCCCCTCCCACCCTGCAGGACAGGTATAAAGAGATGGAGGAGGTGCAGGAGGCTGGAGTGTGAGAAACTGAAATGGGTTGGGGCCATCACCTTCCAGCTCCTGGCAGCACAGGGAACCAGCCCTTCCTGGACCATAAAAACTAGGATACTGCACGAGTTTAGAAATCCATCAGTGAACAAGGCTTTACTGACAACTTTTCAAACAGTTAAAAAATAAAAATACAGAACAACAGCGGACAGTGTCACATATTAAAAACGAATAAAATGGGCTCTATTTAAATGGTATTAAAATTAATTAGAAACTAACAATCTTACCACTTTGATTGAGGTGTTTTGAGCCTCCACCAAAATGATCAGCCTTAAAAACAACCGGGTTGTGTGACACACAAAGAAAACATGGAATTTGAAAAGACAGTGTGGGCTAGGCAGTGTCTTTGACTATAACTATCACCATATGTTCTTCTTCTAACTTCCCCAATGTCCTTAGTGCTGACTGGAGGTACTGCTGAGAGAATTCACAAGGAGGGAAAGCGTAAAGCATGCCTGTGCTGTCTCTGCCCTTCGCCCCTCCCACGGGCAGGCTGATAACCCCAGCAGCCTGCTTCTGTTTCAAGTAGGAGACCAGATTCCTGAGAAGCCGTCGCTGCAGGCCAGGCTCTACAACAGGGAAGGTCCCCTCAGCCCCTGCCGGGGTGGACTGGGTTGCCAGGAGCACAGCGTAGCCGTTGGGGCTGCCTTGTTTGATTCGGCGAGTCACTTCATCCAGCTTAGGCTGGTCGAGCCGAAGTCTCTGAGCGATTTTGAGCTGCGTTAACTTCCCGCCAGATGAATGGTCTTTAAGGAGCCCGTTGATGACACCCAGGTCTCCCTCCAGGATGTGCATAGAGGTGGGGAAGCAGCTGTTTTTAAGCACAAGAAGCCCATTCCAAGCAAGCTGCAGTGTCTGAGCATATTCTGATAAATTCTTTAGCTTTTTGGTCTCAGATTTTGGCTCCTCGTGAGTTTTTGATTCCGATTCACCAGTTCGATGATTGCGTTCGCTGTCCCTTTTTTTAGGCTGGGGAGCATCAGATGCCTCACGATGTGGTTTCTCCTCAGTTGCATGACGATTGTTCTGAAGGGAGTTACTCTGCTCTTTCTCAGCTCCAGATTCTGTAGTGTGATTCTCCTTGCGAGCCCTGTCTGGGCTGCGGTCTAAAGCTGGCCCACTGGCCTTTGTCCTGCTTCTGTCCTCGTAAGGCGAGTGAGTAGTCCTCCCGCGGTCACTAGAAAGGCTCCGGCGTTTCCGCCTCTCTTCCCATGGTTTGGGCACACTGCGATCGCTGTCGCTGCCCCAGCGCTCTCCGCTCCGGCTACGCACCGATCGGCTGTAGCTTTCCAAGTTGTTTCGGCGCTCGGCATTCTTGGCAGGGCTGGCCCACTCTGCCTCTGCAAAGCTCCTGTCCCTGTCTGAGTAAAGGAGGTGTGGAGGAGTCCTGTCTCGCACTCTCAAGTCTTGCTCGAGGCTTCTGTGTCTGCTGTACCCATCAGCTAGCAGTTCATAGTGCATGGGGAGCGGTGCAGGCTGGTACTGCTGTGGGTATCTTGTCTCTTCTGCTTTGGCAAAATCCACTCGAAGTCTCCTCTCTGGTCCACCCAGAGGAAAGCCCCTCATCTGCGCGCAGGCAGCCTGGGCAGCATCCAAGCTTTCATACTGGATATAAGCGAAGCTGTCTCCTTTCACATAGTCAATAGTCCTGATGCTGCCGAAGCGGTCGAACTCCCTTGCCAAGGCGGCCAAAGAAGTACTTGGACCAAGACCTCCCACCCACAGCCTGGTAGTCGGGTTGGCCTTCCCGTAGCCAATTTTGATAGGGTTCCTGCCGACAACACGGCCTGACATAGCGACCTTGGCCCGATGTGCCATGTCCAAGTTTTGGAACTTGAGGAAGGCGTAAGCACCACCTTGGCCACGGGCAGGGCGTTTGATCACCACTTCTTCAATGATGCCATACTTCTCAAAGGCACGTCTCAGCTCCACCTCCGAGACGTTGTGGTCCAGGTTGCCAATGAAGAGGTTGCGGGTCGCTCTCTGATCATCCTCGGGCATCAGGTCTTCCTCAGCCACGATGGGGTAACTGTAAGGGCGGCCACGCTCATCATACAGCCCGTAGTAATCCAGGGCCCTCTCCCGCTCCCGGGAGAGCCCTATGGCGGCAGCTTCCAAAGCGAAGGCGGCGGCTGCAGCATGAGCATGCCTGGGTCGTGGCTCCCGCAGCAAGGGGCTGGTGACAGGAGAAAGCGATCTCTGCTTGTATTGGTAGGTGCTGTGGATGGGCGGCAGGTAGCCCAGGGGCTCCGGAGAGGGCGCCGGGGGCGGCGTACGGCTCCTCCGGCCTCCGCGCAGATACACCGGCTCCACCTTGAGGGGCCGATCGTAGAGGAGCAGCTGTCGAGCTCGAGCATGCCGGCGGGCGTCGCGGGCGTCCCCAGGGTGTCGGAAGTTGACGTAGGCGACGCGGCCGAGCTCGGGCGTGTGGGAGAGTTTGACACTGATGTCCCCGGCGCCCCCCCCCGCGAAGCGCTGGAAGAGGCGGAACAGGCCGTCCTCCAGCAGCTGGTCGGGCAGGGCCGCGCTCAGCCCGCTCACCAACAGCGTCTTGTACTCACAGGAGCCGGGCGGCTCCCCGGCCAGGCCCGCCGAGCCCCCGAGCGGCGCCAGCAGCAGCGAGGGCGCGGCGCCCGGCGGTGGCCCAGCCAGGAGCAGGGAGGGGGCCACCACAGCGCCCGGCAGGGCCTTGGCCTTGGGCACGCCGAGCGCTCGGGAGGACGACGAGGAGGAAGAGGAAGACGAGGGGGCGGCCTGGCTGCCGCCGCGGACGCCCGAGGCCGAGCCGCTCCCCGCCGGGCGGTGGTTGGAATCGCCGCCACCGCCGCCGCCTCCGGCGCGCTCATCGCCTCGATGGCTGCGGGAACTGGAGCCACCTCCACCGCTGCTGCTGCCGCTGCTGGTGGTGCCGCCACCTCCTCCGCTGCCGCCGCCGCCGCCGGGCGTGGACTTGTCCCGGCTGCTGCGGGAGGCGCCCGAGCTCCGGTGCGGGCCGCGTCGGCTGCTGCTCTCACGTTCGCGTTCGCGTGGCCTCTTGACGGCGGCGGCGCGACCTCCCCCAGCCCCAGGTGGGCTGGAGTCCCGTTCGCCGCCCCGCTTCATGGCGCCGGGGCCCGCGGCTCAGGAGACGCCTCCGGCGGCCGCCGCCATCTTGGACAAAAGGGAACGAAGGCGGCTCCGGCCGCCGCGCCGCGCGGGCCCTACGTCATCGCCCTGCGTCCCGCCGCCGGGACGGCCAGCCGCCACGTGACGGGAGGAGACCAATCGTGTGGGGCAGATGGTGGCGCGCTCCCGGCACAGCCCCACCCCCTCCCTGGTGAGCGGAGGCGGCGCGCGCGGGGCCATTCCCGCCGGAGAGGCGCGCGGAGCGGGGGCGTCCCGCAATAACGTCACACGTCACGTGTCCGCCCGGTACACACCGTGGTACTTTAATGAGCGTTCTGTACAGCGCGCGCCGCCGCCGGGGCCGCGCATTGCGCTCGCCCGAGGTCCGGGTCGACCCCAACCCAGCCGCGCCGCTGCCCCTCACAGGTCCGCCCGGGCGCCGGCGGCCCGCGGCGCGTACTTGGGCATCAGTTCGTGGATCCGGCGGATGAAGTCGGATTTCTCGGCGCAGCCCTTGCACGCCTCGCCCCAGTCGTCCAGGATCCGCCGTAGCTCCTTGACGCGCAGCTTGCGGAGGTCGGCGGTGCTCAGGTCGATCTGCTTGTCTGCGGGGAGAGCAGAGCGGCGTTCAGCTGGGAAATACCGGCCACCTCCGCCCCGGGGAGGGGGCCACCCTCCGCCCCGGGGGGCCCGGTCCGTTCGTATGCGGAGAGACGGTGAGGATGAGCCCGGCAGTGAGGGGTCCGACGGCTGCTGGTGCTGTGGAGAGCAGTGCAGGACGCGAGGGAGCCAAAATGCAAGAGGGAGAGAGGTGCCAGGCTCCCGGGGGCGGATGTTAGGCTTTTAGACAGCTTTTTAACGCTACAAGTCGTTGTTAGAAGGCAGAAAGTTTGGTTGCAGCTTAGATTGTAGGAGATCCACAACAGCCCCAATAGCCCCTTTATTATATGAGCAGCAATACTTAAATTTCTCTAGTCCACTGGATAAATAAAAGGCATCAGAGGTATTTCAGAGGGAAGATATCAAGTGACAACACCACAAAGCTTTTTAGGAAGCAACAGGACATTAGTACAAGACACAAGAAGTAGAGAGACCCACAATCCAAGGGAACATAAGGGCAGAGACAGAGGGAAGCAGACCGAAGGAGGCATTTCCAAGACTGTTCTTCATCTTCTCAGGATGAGTACGTCATCTAGGAATGTGGGAGTTGAAGGAAGATGGTAAGAAACAGTGTGCTGAATGCTTGGAGCAGACAGGAGAATGCTTGGAGCAAGAGAGAAATGTTGGTCAACTGGCAAACCGAAGAGCAGCAAGGACTACAGAGCTCAGCTAAGGGCTTGAACCCTCTGTAATGGAGACATCACCCCAGGGTGTATGACACACCTGGCTGCTCCCAGGACAGGCCCCACTGTGCACTTTCCTAAATACAACATACCAAATAGTGATATGGGCACAGTGATACTGATATGCCTGGGATTGACTTACTTTAACGCAGATCAGTGGCTCTGCAGAAACTTGGAAGGGTTAATGGCCCACAGTCTTACCTGAGAATCACCACAGAACTCTCTAGGATGTTCATGGACAGCAGTCCGGGTTGTGCAGAGTAATTAGGCTGGTGATCTTGCTACAGACCTTGGGACTGAGTAGTTTTAGGGCACTGGTTTACCCCAAATGATCTATACCCCAGAGTGCATGAGCATTTCCCCTTACGCTGGCAACTCACCGTATTTTAGTTCACAGATCTGACTGTCTTTCTTCTTTAGTTTCTCGCAGATCTTTTCCACAGGGATGTGATGACTCATGGGCTTTGATACCTCATTAATGATTTTTGTGGCTGCATCACTTGTGGCCCCAATGTAATAGCACTAGAGGGAAGAAAAGAATACTGTGGTGATACATGGAAATAATGCTTCTAGAAGAGAGTTTTCCATCCATCATCTCTTCTGGATCGATTTTGCAGCTGAGTGTTTACTGTTACTGAACCTTTCCAAGTGACAGCTACAGGGGGCTGAGCTGTCTATCACTCTGCTTTTAAAACTGTTGATGCTAGTTGTTTCTCAGCTTTAAAAAATTGAGTTGGTTTAAGGATAAAGTCTTCTTCATTCAAGGAAAGAGACTTTAAGAAGTGTTCCCCCTCTGCATTTCTCATGGTGTCTCTGTATAGCTCTCTCTTAAGAGAGTTGAGAGCCTTTTCCTTTGAGGATTTCCTTCTGGTTTGTTAGGGCAATTTAATTTTCCTTTATTTAATTTTCAGCTAAACAGCCAAAGAGCATAAACATAGTAACAGCTTATACAGCACCCCAAATACAATTTAAGGGAAAAGGAAGTCCTATAACAAATAAAAGCTTTGTAATCCCTAGTGCTTAAGTAACAGGGAGAAACAAGGTCAGCCAGTAAGATGTCTGTAGACAGATTCCTTGAGTTTTGTTTTTTCCTTTTTTTTTTTTTTTTAAATGAAGAGCTTGAACTCTTTAAGTACTCTTATAAAAAACAGAGACTGGTTGTGGCCACAGAGCTAGGAAGACCAGCCCCTGGGAAGCCATATCATGCAAACTTGGAAGCAGTAGTTTCCCCATTTGCCAAGTATTCTACAACTCGGTCCCTCCAGAGGCAAGTACCATTGACTTCTGCTACTCACCAGGCGGTTCTCTTTGCCTTTTGCTTCTTTGCATGATTTCAACAGCTCCTTTTCAATACTGGCAGGTGTGAATTCAATGTCATTGTCCTTTAGACTCTGGTAGAACCTTCCCAGGAACGTGACACACACTGGAAGGGAAAATGGATGGAGTTATCTGCCACTGCAGTAATCTTGTGGTAGCTTTTAGAGGACACTTGTGGGTAAAGAGAATAAGGGGTTTGGAGAACAGAACTTCCAGAGCTGCATTAGCAGTTAATGACTTTGCACATGTTTCAGTCAGTCTTTCGGCACACGCATGACTCAAGAACATGCCCTGGTGGTTTTGCTGGTTTCTGACAATCTGAGAAAACAGATTCATGGAAGCGTCCAATGGCTTCTGCACACTGTCCTGAGTAAGCAGCAGGATTCAGCTGAGAAGTACAACACAAAATGCTGCACCTGCAAAAAATGTAAATTTAATTTTCTGTCTTATTCTTGCTGCTTTGGGAAGCAACTTGTCAGCCCACAAACTCCAAAACCAGTTCTGATTGAAACCCAACTCTACATAATCCTGTTACTGACTCCACAGGTGCTGGTTTTAGTAATATGGCTGCCAGTGATTGTCAAGTTGGTTCAGTTCACAGGTATGTTATTTCCAAGAGAAAAAGAAATTATGTGATCACATTCTATGTCCACTTAATGTGTTTCTCCTCTCTTCATCATTCCCACAAGCTTCTGAAGCAGGTTCAGATTAGAAAGAGGGAAGAGTCTTAAAGATAACAAAACTCCCACAAGCATATCAGTAGTTGTGAGGACATATCCAAGTTCCTGCTGGTGGGAAGGGCATGTATTACTTAGTCACTGTGCTTTCCCTTTAGCAGCAGTCGCTCCACATACTCTCCATACTGGGCTCAGTTATGCCTGTCTGTGGCTGGGAGAAGGACACACAACTCCAGCTGCTGCAGCATGCAAGGGCTGTGCCATGGAGTTACTGAGGGAAGCACTGCAAGAGTCAGATTCCCCTCATTCTGGTCCAAGAGCTCTGCAGCCCCACCAATTCATGCAGCAGGACCTGTGGCTTCTCCCAACTTCCAGGTGAGAGACAAGTGCCAGGCACTGGCCTGCTTCTAGAGGAACGGCACAGATTATGTCTTTTACGTTTTTTTTTTCAACCCCAGCAGAAGGGATTGGCAAATACTGCTGTCAGTAGCAACTTGTGTTCAAGTCTGACACAAGCTGTAGCACGGGAGATGGGCAAATATAGAAAATGTAGCATGACCATCATGAAAACAAGTAGAAATTTACTCTCAGTGTTTTAAAACTAGAATTACAAGATGGGCCATCTAGGACCATCATTTACCTCACATCAGTCAGTTCCCAGTCACAGACACACACTGATGTCCACTGTGCACTGTTTGGAAGTGAAAACCTTTAGAAAGAATAAAGATGTTGCAGGCATAAGTGACTTCAATACCAGTGAGTATAGCACAGCAAAAACAAGTTTCCAGCATAGTGCTGGGACAGCAGCTGAAAGTTTTGATTTACTTTGTTCCCTCCCCATCCTGCTGTGTTATTGTTGCCCTATAAAGTGGAGGAAGGGGTGAGCATTAGTACCACAAACTCCTAAGCAGTTGCTGTAGCTGCACCTCAAGTTTTTGTTGTTTTACCTGAGGTATCTGTTCTGTCCCACTATGCAAGAGCAGTTTCACAGCATCCACCCGAGGCTCTGGCATTTCAGTGACATGTAAAGCACCCAGTTTGATTTAGATCAGCCGAAGACTGCTTTTGGCTTTGCACGTTAAAGAGGGGACACCCAAATACTCCAGCGGTCGTGGACAAAGGCCAGGTAAAGGTAACACTGTGAGGAGTAAGGCGTGAGTCCAGGTGCGTGCGCTTGCTTCCTCCTGCTCCAATGCTCCGGCATCCGGCTCGGGAGGAGGCAGATGAAGGAGAGCGCTGCCCCGCTCCTGCTGTGCAGGAGCCGATCCTGTCTCCCGGGTTTTCCTTTCCCACGGGAGTTCTGCGATACCGCTAACCCGGCGGAGAAGAGATTTGGTAACTCCTCTACAGGGCTGCAGCATCCCCGGAAGGGCGGTCCGGTCCCGGTCCCGGCCCCAGCCCCGGGGGAAAAGGTACCGCCGCTCACCCCGCCCTGCGACCCCCGGGGATGCTGCTGCCGCCCCGCGGGGCCGCCAGCTACCCGAGCCGCTCAGCCGCCGTCGGGACATCGCTGCCTCCCAGCAGTGCTCCCGGCCCGGCGGCACTTGAGCAGACTTCGAAGACTTTTCTTGCTGTGGATGGAACCGCTCCCGCTGGCCCGGCTCCAGCCGAGGCGGCGCACGGGTGTCGTTGCCCTCTGTCGATGAGGTTCCAGGGCGCGGGGGTGCGACCCGAGCCCAGCCCCGAGGCCCACCACAGTGCTGCTGCGCGTCCCAGCCCCTCACACCAACGGGCGCGCCGGGCTGCGGAAGGCGGCGGTAAGGAGCGGCCTCACCTCGCTCGCCGCGCCCGGGGCCCGCCCCCCCTCCAGCCCAGCCCCACTCACCCTCGCACTCCCCGTCGCGCAGGGCCCGGCTGCCGGCCGGCAGCAGGAGCAGGGCCAGCGCTGCCCAGAGCCCGTGGGCAGCCCGCATCCCGCCTCGCTCGGCAGCCCGCGCTCTCTGCGCCCGCCGCACCGGCACCGGCACCGCCACCCCCGCACCGGCTCCCCCCCGTGTCACTGCTGCCCCATTGGTTGCTCCCCTCCCGGCTTCCACGCTACCCCCTCCCATTGGCCGCGTTGCGGCGTCCGCGGGAGAGCTGGCGGCCGCTGATTGGGAGAGGTGGCGGAACTTCGGCACGCGGCGCCTTTCTCCGCCTCCCTATGCCGCCATTTTAGTTAAGGGAAAAACGTCCTCGTGCGCTTCCTCGCGATTGCCGGCGGGCGCCATTTTCCAAAGGGGCAGATTCTCACACCTGCGGCGGAGCTGTGTGGCGCGGCGGGGCGGGGATGGGTTGGTGTTTGCCGGCGGTCATATTGACCCTGAGGCCGGGCTGAGCGGCACCCGCAGGCTTTCGCTGCCTAGGGTGGACGCCGGAGGCAAGCGGGACATCAGGGACTGTCCTTTTGACTGCTGGTGATGTCAGGGCGTGTGTTTGGAGAGAGGTGAGGCTGAGGGGACTGCCTGAGGCGGTCGAGCAGCACGGCGTTTAGTGCTGTTGGGAACTTGCCGGGAGTCTCTTTTTCTGGGGTTTCGTGTGGGTTTAGCGTGTGTGGCATGAGAGTGAGGGAGGAGGTTCGGCAGGACGAAGGAGGAGCCGTCGCCTTGATCGGCCATTGAGAGGGTTCTGCCTTCTGAGATGGACAGGGACAGCTTCCCTTTAGCCTTACCGTCAGTGCTGGTAAATCCCTGCACGGGCGGCGCTGGATTATGCTCGAAGAGCCTGTGAGTTGTAAGGGCTGAGCTCTTTGAGGTTCAGGGACAGCTGAAAGCTGAGCCGGTAAAATAACCCAAGTGCATTTTTTTTCCTCTTTTCTTCCGGCTTCTTGGGTGGTCGTTTTTGCAGACTCAGGGAAACAAATACCGATTTTAATTTTTGGTGTAATTCCTGATTACTCTTCCAGTCACCTGTAACCTTTTGTTCCCAAAGCCCTCACAGGATGTGCTGGGAACTACCTTGAATGATCACCATCCTTATGAGCTTACCACTTTAAGAATCATAGAATCATTACAGTTGGAAAAGATCTCTAAGGTCATCAAGTCCAAAAATTCCCTTTGAAGTTGTAAGCTGGTTGATAGTGCCTTGTCTTGTGGGGCTGTTTGTTCAACTGTATGTGTCCTGGGATATCAGTGCAGTAAAACAGCGTAGAAGCAGTCATATACCCCTCTGCTACAACACAGCTTAGCTTGGTGGCTTCTTTTGGTACAGGAAGACTTAATCATAGAATCAAGAAGGCTGGAAGAGACCTCAAAGATCATCGAGTCCAACCTGTCACCCTAAACCTCATGACTATCTAAACCATGGCACCAAGTGCCACGTCCAGTCCCCTCTTGAACACCTCCAGGGATGGTGACTCCACCACCTCCCTGGGCAGCCCATTCCAATGGCCAACCACTCTCTCTGTGAAGAACTTTCTCCTCACCTCCAGCCTAAACCTCCCCTGGCGCAGCTTGAGACTGTGTCCTCTTGTTCTGGTGCTGGTTGCCTGGGAGAAGAGACCAACCCCCTACTGGCTACAACCTCCCTTCAGGTAGTTGTGGACAGCAATGAGGTCACCCCTGAGCCTCCTCTTCTCCAGGCTAAACAGTCCCAGCTCCCTCAGCCTCTCCTCATAGGGCTTGTGCTCAAGGCCTCTCCCCAACCTCATTGCCCTTCTCTGGACATGCTCCAGCAATTCAACATCTTTCCTAAACTGAGGGGCCCAGAACTGGACACAGTACTCAAGGTGTGGCCTAACCAGTGCTGTGTACAGGGGTACAATGATCTCCCTGCTTCTGCTGGCCACACTATTCCTGATGCAGGCCAGGATGCCATTGGCTCTCTTGGCCACCTGGGCACACTGCTGGCTCATGTTCAGCTGCTGTCAACCAGTACCCCCAAGTCCCTTTCTGCCTGGCTGCTCTCCAGCCACTCTGACCCCAGCCTGTAGCTCTGCATGGGGTTGTTGTGGCCGAAGTGCAGCACCCGGCACTTGGATTTGTTGAATGCCATCCTGTTGGACTCTGCCCATCTGTCCAGCCTGTCAAGGTCCCTCTGCAGAGCCCTTCTACCTTCTAACAGATCAACACCTGCTCCCAACATGGTGTTGTCTGCAAATTTACTGATGATGGACTCAATCCCCTCATCCAGATCATCAATAAAGATATTGAACAGGATGGGGCCCAGCACTGATCCCTGGGGGACACCACTAGTGACAGGCTGCCAGCTGGATGTGGCACCATTCACCACCACTCTCTGGGCTTGGCCCTCCAGCCAGTTCCTAACCCAGCGCAGAGTGCTGCTGTCCAAGCCACAGGCTGACAGCTTGGCCAGGAGTTTGCTGTGGGGGACAGTGTCAAAGGCCTTGCTGAAGTCCAGGTAGACTACATCCACAGCCTTTCCTACATCCACCAGGCGGGTCACCTGATCATAGAAAGAGATCAGGTTGGTGAGGCAGGACCTGCCCTTCCTATGAGGCAGCCTAGTTGTGCCTGCTATGGTAGCAGCTGGGAGGAATTTTTTAGTGATTAAATCTGAATGTTCTTGCAGGTCATCAGCTGCAAATCGTAAGCTTGATGATGTGAGACAGGCAGGATGGGGAGAAGGAGCAGCCTGGTTCAAGCAAAGTGGTAGCAGGTGAGTAATAATTAGGATGCTCTCATGGTGTGAATACAACATGTGTTGGTCAGATAGAAGAGGTGGCTTTTCACCTTTCTAGATCTTATATCTCTCAAAGTGTGTTTATTAAGATTGATAATTATATTTTTGTTTTGTTTTTTAAAAAAACATTCTATAATGATTCCCAGAATTACTCCCTATCAATGTATCTTAGGAGGATTATTGACTTTTCTGAGTTTGTGGTGATTGCCTATTAAAGTCTCTTAGTTGTGTAGAAAAGTAGTTAAACTGCCCTTGTTTCTTATCAGGACAGTGGCCAAAAGAGCTGCAAGAAATGGCTTACTATTAGTTGGGAGTAGGAATTCAGGATTAGGAGAATTTAGGAGCTTTACAATAGGGAGGAAATTTACCTATCAAGGGAGTTCAGTTATGAAACAGATCTTCAAATAAAGTAGGAATTTTATAAATTTTGATAGCACAGATTGTGACGGGACAGGGGTGATTTTACTTGCTTTTAGAATCATAGAATCAGTCAGGGTTGGAAGGGACCACAGGGATCATCCAGTTCCAACCCCCCTGCCGTGGACAGGGACATCTCACGCTACATCAGGCTGGTCAGAGCCTCATCCAGCCTGGCCTTAAACACCTCCAGGAATGGGGCCTCAACCACCTCCTTGGACAACCCATTCCAGGGTCTCACCACTCTCATGGTGAAGAACTTCTTCCTTATGTTCAGTCTGAATCTCCCTGCTTCCAGCTTAATTCCATTCCCCCCAGTCCTATCACTACCTGATATCCTAAAAAGTCCCTCCCCAGCTTTCTTGTAGCCCCCTTCAGATACTGGAAGGCCACAATAAGGTCACCTTGGAGCCTTCTTTTCTCCAGACTGAACAGTCCCAACTCTTTCAGTGTCTCCTCACAGGAGAGGTGCTCCAGCCCTCTGATCATCCTGGTGGCCCTTCTCTGGACACCTTCCAGCATGTCCATATCCCTCTTGTAATAGTGGCTCCAGAACTGGATGCAGTACTCCAGGTGGGGGTCTCACCAGAGCTGAGTAGAGGGGGAGAATCACCTCCCTTGACCTTCTGGCCACACTTTGCTTGATGCAGGCCAGGATCTGGTTGGCTTTCTGGGCTGCAAGTGCACATTGACAGCTCCTGTTGAGCTTCTCATCCCCCAGCACCCCCAAGTCCTGTTCTTCAGGGCTGCTTTCCAGCCAGTCACTGCCCAGCCTGTATTTGTGCTTGGGATTGCCTTGACCCAGATGCAGGGCCCTGCACTTGGTCTTGTTGAACCTCCTGAGGTTGGCTTGTGCCCACCTCTCAGCTTGTCCAGGTCCCTCTGGATGGATCCCTTCCCTCCAGCCTGTCTGCTGCACCACACAGCTCGGTGTCATCAGCAAACCTGCTGAGGGTGCACTCAATGCCTCTGTCCATGGCACTGACCAAGATGTTGAACAAGACTGGTCCCAGGACTGATCCCTGAGGGACTCCACTTGTCCCTGGCCTCCACTGGGACATGGAACCATTGACAGCCACTCTTTGGGTGCAGCCATCAAGGCAGTTCTTTATCCATCTTGTGGTCCACCCATCAAACCCATGTGTCACCAGTTTGGAGACCAGGATGTGGTGTGGGACAGTGTGGAAGGCTTTGCTCAGGTCCAGGTCAATGACATCAATTGCTCTCCCCTCACCTATTCATGTTGTGACCTTGTCATAGAAGGCCACCAGGTTTGTCAGGCAGGATTTGCCCTTGGTGAAGCCATGCTGACTGTACCCAGTCACCTCTTCACTATTCTTCTGTCTCAGTAGTGCGTCCAGGAGAATCTGCTCCATGATCTTACCAGGCACAGAGGTGAGACTGACTGGCCTGTAGTTCCCTGGTTCTTCCTTCTTCCCCTTTTTGAAAATGGGAGTAATGTTTCCCCTTTTCCAGTGTGTGGGGACTTCCCCAGACTGCCAGGACTTTTGGAATATAATAGAGAGGGGTTTAGCAACTTCATCTGCCAGTTCTCTCAGTACCCCTGGGTGTATCCCATCGGGTCCCATGGACCTGAACACTTTCAGGTTCTTCAGGGGATCATGAACCTGATCTTCACTTAGATGGGCAGTTCTTCCTTCCGGTTCTTGCCATTAGCTTCCATGACTATTCCAGGAGTGCGGCTGGAGGCTCTTGCAGTGAGGTAAAGAAGTCATTGAGAACCTCAGCCTTTTCCAGGTCACTTGTGACCGTTTCACCTGTAAACTGGAGGACTAGGCCTCTATGTATCTTTCAGTATGGGAACCTCAGATGACTCTAAGGAAGAGCTGTTTGATGTTTTATTCATGACTAGAAAGGAAAGCAGCTAGAAAGGATTGCCCTTGCTTCTGCTTCTTTTTTGACCCGTGGTGAGGTTTCTGGGGTTCTCTTCGTTCCGCCACCCTCCACTGTCACTGTCTCTCTGGAGCATTAGAGAATTTGTTGTGTCTGAAATCAGGTGATGTGCAGCTTGTGCTGGTCCTCAGTGGCATTGGGACATTGAAAAAAACCAAGAACCTGTTAATAAAAAGGTTTCTTAAACATAGGCCTCAGAGATCTTTCTTCACAGGCATGTGTGCAGGGTACTTTGAGTTGCCTCAGGATGCCACAGGTTCCTAGTGGCTATCTTTCAAAAGTGATTGGGCTGAGGAGTTAGTTCTGGATACAAAAGTTGTTTGTCTGTATTATTGAAACTCTTCTCAGTGTTAAGGAACTTGTGTTTCACTGTCACATGTTAATGTTGGAGTAAATACTGTATCTACAGGAGAACATGTATCAGTTACTTGCCTCTTTGGAATAGAGAGGAATCTGACAAAGAGGGAGATATAATCTTTTTGTATGTGAGAACTTGAGAAAGGCAAAATGTGGGAGGAGTTTACATTATTACAAGGAAGATGCAAAGGGTGTAGGAGCCAGAGATGAGGGTTTCTAGTCCTGTCATAAGTTGTGCAGTTAGACCGATGTGACAGACAATATAAGCTCTCTCTGGAGGAGGCCTAAAGAACAAATCTTATGAGGAACAGCTGAGAGGACTTGAGTTGTTTACCCTTGAGAAAATGAGGCTTGTGGGGGAGATCTTATTGCTCACCACAACTACCTGAAAGTTGTTGGTCTGTTCAGCCAAGTAACAAATGACAGAACCAGAGGAAATGGCTTTACATTAAACCAAGGGAAATTTAGATTGGATTTTAGGAAGAATTTCTTTGCTGAAAGGGTTATCAGGCATTGGAACAGCTTGTCCAGGGCAGTGGTGGAGTCCCCAAGAATTGCATAGATAGTGTTAGAGATACGGTTTGTCAGTGTTAGGCTGATGATTGGAAACAATGATCTTAAAGGGCTTTTCCAATCTGGGCAATTTTGTGATTCTGAGGTTGCTACATGCTATGTCCATTACAGTTGCTGTACCCTGCAGGCTGCTGTGAGGTACAGAGGTGGTTGTGTTTGTTCCTCATGCTCCTGGAAGTGTTTGGCTGTGGGTTTGGTTATAGTACTAGCTAAACCAAATAACACTAAAGAAGTGCGGCACTGGGGATTAGGGAGAGGTACTGTGCCAGTGAATAACCATATATTTAGAGCTGAAGCAAGTGGCTGAGTGATGAGTAAACCTCTAGTGACTTCTGGTCAGCTTTTTGCAAGCTTCAGGAACTAGTTAGATGGATACCACAGAGCACTGTGATTATGGATGGGTAGTCTGCTATTCAGTGTTGCATGTGATTGCATAGAATATAGAGCAGAAGCACACTCTATTCTCCAGGTGTTCCAGTCAAGGTTAGGCATCCAGTTGTATCTGGGGATGGATGCACCTGAGGAAGGTGAGCAATTTAAAGAATACCTAAGTAGAACAATCATTTTTTGATTTTGCATATGGAAAAGGGTGATGATTAGAGAGAGGGAGCTATTGGAGAGAAGCAGACATCCAGTATTTAAATAGTTTCATTGTTTTTCCCAAAGTTGGAATCAAAGGTGTTTCTAACCAGGCAATTTCTGTAGCTGAAAATGTTCTTCGTGGGGCAAAGAAAAAAAAAAAAGAAAAGGTAAACCAGGTAGCTATAAATGCTTGGTTTTGTGCTGGGGGCTCCTGCGGCAAAATGCTTTTGGTAGGCTAATAGTACAAAGGGGAGATATGAACAGGGTAGGGTTAACAGGGGAGTTCAAATATGATCAGCTCTTACATAATGGTCTGATTAAATCAGATTCATAGAACGGTTTGGGCTGGAAGGGTTGATGGAGCTCCAACCCCTGTGCCATGGTGAAGGACACCTTCCACTAGACCAGGTTGCTCAAAGCCCCATCCAACCTGACTTTGAACACTTGGAGGGAACAGCGTCTGCAGCTTCTCTGGGTGACGTGTGCCAGTGCCTCAGCACCCTTGCACTAAGCAATTTTTTCCTTACACCTGATCTAATTCTCCCCTCTTTCAGTTGGAAACCATCACCCCTTATCAGGGGGTGAAGCAATAGGGCAAAGTTTCTCCTCAGCCCAGTCTTTCTTATAGGCCCCCCCCTTTTAGGTCTGGAAGGCTGCTATAAGGGCCTGCTCTGCTCCAGGCTGAACAACCAGTCATTACAGGCTAGCAGGGCAGTGGGGGCATGTTTGGAGCAAGCAGGAGAGTTCCTTAAGCTAGGTGGATCTGCAGGGATTAGCATTGTTGGAGGGTTTTAAGTTATGTCAATGGCAGAAGTGGTATGTCTGAGGTGAGACTGCTGTATGGGGTAGGCCTTTGCTGGGTGAAAGGGGCTCAGGCCTGGATGTTAGTCTGCAAGGACAATGATGTGTTCTGTCAGGGTGGAGGTGCAACCAGGTTAGTTTGGTTGAAAAAGTCCATGCAGTGCTGTCCTCAATATGCCACACAGGACCACTGTGAATAAATGCCAAATAGAAGCTGATGTGTAATAGAACTACAAGTCCAAATTTGGTTTTAATTTATATGGGATTAATAGTGAAGCCTGTGGAAAGGGAGGAGCAATACATGAATCATCTCATAATTGTAAAGAGAAGACCTGAAGCTCAGACCTCTGGCAGTGGGCCATGGAGAGAGAGTGTGTATGTCCTGCTGAAGAGTCTGTGTCTCTGTGCCCATCATTTGTTAAGCATGAAGTCTACAAATAGAGGCCTGTTTTCATACGGAGGTATGGAGGGCTAAACCTTTACCACCTTGGTTATAGTTCTTTCTGGAGGTTTAAAATTTCTCTGCTCAGCTTTATAATGAAATTCATACTGAGTCACACAGCAGTATTGAAACGTTAATCTTATTTAGAGCAGAGATACGTATTTGGATGGGGTATTTGGATGTCAACGTGACGAGTGTCAGCTTAAATAAACTACTGGACCTGCACTGGAAAAAAAAAATGTTCTGTTGGTTTTAACAGAAACTGGATTTAAAAAAATTCTTATTTAAAGCTGAGGACTCAACACATCTTTTCATAGAGTCATAGCATGCTAGGTGTTAGAAGGGACCTCCAGAAATTTAGTCCAACTCCCCCTGCAAAGCAGGACCACTTAGGGCAAGTCATACAGGGATGCATCCAGGTGGGTTTTGAAGATTAAATTTAGAGGAGACTCTACAACCTCTCTGGTTCCAGTGCTGTGTCACCCTCACAGTAAAAAGGTTTTTCCTTAGGTTGAGATGGAATTTCCTATGATTGAGTTTACGTCTACTGTCCCTAGTCAAATGTGCTAAATGCAGTTTTTATTTACACAGATATTTTTTAGGTGTCAGGAGAACACTTTAGCTAAGCCACAGTTTCATAGTTCAGATGGTCTTTGAAATGCCCTGTTCAGTTTCTTTTCTCAGTATGTGGTATGTAGCTAATGAAAAAGGTGGTTTGGTGGTGCACCCGCTGGCCAGCTCGTTAGATGTACTACACTTCACTGCCAAATGGCTTCTGGGACAAGTTGCTTATGTGTTTTTTTGCTGATTTGTCATGACAGGATGGGAGACTTTGTGTCTCCTGCCCCTTGATCTCATTTATTACCACTAATAAACAGAAGAAAGTATCTTGGATGTTACTTGCATGTACAAGTCACTGTAGGTCTTACTTTCAAAATCCTGTGTTCATACATGTCTCAATTACTCTTATTTTCTACCTATTCTGTTAAAAATATTGGTATTTAAATACTTAAAATTGAGACATGAAATAGTTGCTGTTGCCATAAAAGAATCACTCCTCTACTAGCAGCGAGATCTGTATTGGAGAGTTTGTCACTGATGTCTCCAAGTATTGCCTCAAAACTGTGTCTCGGGCTGGTGCACGACAGGCAAACCTGCCTGGCTGACCAGCCTAGCTGGTGGCTGTGCCTGATGCTTGCTTTAAGTTGTAGTAAATAAAGCATCTAAGAGAATAGTGTAGAAGGTCCTTTTGGTTGCCCTCCATTTTTCCTCATTCACACCCACGTGGGAAGTGAGGGCTGTTCCCAAGTATCTTGAGAAGGTCTGGACCAGGCTGGAGGACAGCAATGACCATACAGCTGCATTGTTTTAATATCAGGTATTAATCTTTAATTCCACATCACAGCAGTCAAGTGAATGGGTCAGGGAAAGGAACCCCAAACAAACGGCAGATATTTACATCTAAAATTCACACCACTTATTTGTTGGTTCTGGAAACATGCTATCACAATATATACAATGAAGTACCTTTAGGACACTTGTACAAATTTTTTTTTTCCTTTTAAGTTTGATTTCCATTATAGATAAGATAGCTGTTTTAATTTTATTTTAAACATGAATACACAAAAGAAGTGGTTAGAGGTTTTTGCCTTTTTTTTTAAATAAGCACAGAATGCCAGAGGTTAAAAACACATTTACAGGGCAGAATACCAGTCAGACATCACAATCTATACATTTTTTGCTCAATTTCCTGTACAAATACACAGCATTCAAATGGGGATATTTACAAAGAAGTATGATCAGAGGAAATTTTAAATATCACATAATTTGTTTCCCAAAGGCTCTTGGTCTCTCCAGCCTCCCCAGTTTTGGCTGATTCTCCCACAGAAAGGATATATATCCCTTACCTAAAAAAGGGTAAAGTAAGCTGAAAACCAAACAGAGGAGAAGACGGGAAAGAATCTAGTTTTGCACACAGTAATAAAACCAATCCAATCATTTAAAACAAAATTTGTAGGGTTGAGATAAATAGTTTTAATTGCTTTTCTTCTACTGTAGCTCCTTCTCAATTTTGTTTCAGATGGGGCCAGCAGGTGCACTGACGATGGAGTGACTTGTAGCAGAATCCCACTGATTTTCTCAGGAATGCACATGCTCTTGTTACACAAAGAAAACCCAAAGAAGGCAAGTACATGTTAAGTCTGAATTAGAGTTAAGTATAGATTGACGAGGTCCCGTTCAGAACCTCATGTTGCTGTGGTTTATACAAGGAATCTTCAAATTCTGTTGAGCAAGTGCAACAACTGCTGTTGCTTCCACCTGCTCCAGGACTGATCTTGATGTTGGAGCTGTACTATGCTATAAGACACCTCACCTACAGAGAATTATTAGTTCCAACATTTACAAAGTCTTAATCATAGTCTTTCTGTCTTCTGCCCTCTTTAAGGCAAGCACTGAAAAGGGAGACAGACTACTTGGTAGATACTAGAACAGTAACAGAAATTTAATTTCAGAGAGGCTTTGGTAAATTTATTCTGCCATTCTCTCTGTGGACCTGCCATGAACTGGGTATTTGTATCCATCATCTGATCAATCTTCAAACCCATACAAATACAGAGTAATGTCAGGCTCCCAAAACGGGCTCACTGCTGTTGTACAGTGTTTCAGATGTTGTGCATTGTACTAGAGCACGATGGTACTTTTTGAGAGACTGAGCAGAGCTCTAGTGGGCAGGCTTTACAGCTGACAAGGAGTTAACCCCATGTTAGCTGCATCCTTGGTTTTGCAAAGTTTTACTTGTAAGACCTGCTGTTTCTTTACTCTTAAGGAAGCTCAGTAAGTCATTTACTACTTTTAATCTTCCTGGCCAGAATAAAACCAAAGGAGGGGGTAGGGGAGATGAAACTGAATACTTTATTCTCTTAAAAGCTTCACTTGAGGAGTCTCAGTCAGAATGGAGAATAGCATGTGTGAAAATATTTCACTCACTTCTGAGGAATACCCTTGACTTACCTTTACCAAAATCATCATTTTGAGTTGAGTTTTCATACTTTTGTTCTATAGCAGACATCCATCTTGGTTCATTCACATTTAGGACTGTCCTGGCATTGGATAACTTTCTTTCCTGCTAGAGATGAAGCATTCCCTATAGGCCAGGTTTTATTATCAATGTCTTAATTGTGAAAGATACAATGATTACAAGCAGCCTGTGTTAGTAACAAAATAGAGGAAGCAAGAGAGACTTTGTTCCAGCCAAATAGGCCATTTAAGAAACAAATTCATAAACTAGTTTTGCATGGGCTAGAGCTTGAGAAAGAAACTAAACAAATCCTCTTAAAATCCCCTTCATACAACCCCCAAGTCCAGACAGACCATCTTTAGGATAGTTCAGAAGCAATGTACTCTGCACAGTCTCTGTATTTAGAGGTAGTTCTAAAGGTGACCTGTAAAAATTAGAATGTCCTTTTTTGCTGCTTTATGCTGTTTGTAGCATGAGAAACTGTGTGGTTAGGGCAAGAATTCAATATGAAAGTTGAGTGCTAGTTCTATTTCTGACACTAATTTATGTGGTGGAGGTAAGTCTCCCCTGAATGTGCTTCACATTTTTCAGTGGTAAGGAGGAAGGGGTGGCCTGTTCCCATCCCCTGGAGTGTGCTTTGCAGTTTGCAGGCAGAGAGGGTTCTAAGGAAGGCTATAAAATGTGTATGGGCATGGCAGGGGGAAGAAACTTGTTTATCTAAAAAAGTTAAATATTTGATACTTCATTAAAATTTCTTGAAAATTCTGAAGAGAGGAATAGAAGGGGTTTTTAAGTGTTATTTCCAAGGAACATATCTTGTCTTTCTGGTAACCACAGATTTATTTTTTTTTCCTAGTTTCTCATGTACTGAATTAAGCAAATACTGATTAAAAGGCTTATTTTGTGTTCGTATACTTGTACTGTCTTCACCCCTGCATTGTTCTGTTCCCCCCATGTCCTTCAGCCTTCTCTGGAGCCTGTCAACAAAAAAGACTTGGGGGTGGGGACAAGACTGTATTGCTGCCTGAAGAGAAATGAAATCAACCTTCCCAAGAGAGAAGCAGCAGCTCTCTTAAAGCTTCTTTATACATTCTAAAGGAGCAAAAGAGGAAACAAACATTTCTTCTTTACAGGTTGCCTTTAAGATCCCTGACTCTAGGGTGTACACTGTAGACTGGGCATTCTTGAATCATGGTGGTTTGTGTCTGCTGTGAGAGACAGAGACTCCTGCACACCAGCTGCAGTGAGTGTTTGGGAGGGACTGAGGATGTTGACAGGAAATGAAACTCAGCTCTTGGGGGATGGAAAGTAGGTGAGAATTGTGATGTTCAGCCCTGAGGCAAGGATTCTTGGATATGATGCATTTAAGCCACCTTTTCTTTACTGGCTGGCTCACCAACCAGCTATAGTACGAGAAACTCAATTTGGTTGTTGATGTGTTTGTGTTTTTAAACTGGAATAGAAATGCTGGTGTCAACAGCCTGCCCAAAGCTGGGCATGGGAAAGGCCTATGATTAGGTTGTAGCTCCAATGGC
The DNA here is from genome assembly GCF_027791375.1 of Indicator indicator. Lineage (NCBI taxonomy): Eukaryota > Metazoa > Chordata > Aves > Piciformes > Indicatoridae > Indicator > Indicator indicator. Next base: position 19,351,044 of record NC_072024.1, on the reverse strand, counting down.
TACTAACCCTTCTCATTCTGTAGCACAGATGAATAGCATATGATTCCAATGAGAAAGCAGGTTGGCTTAGCCAGTGAAAGCAAAATTTAAGAAATCAAACAGTACATAAAAAACAAAGGAGGCAGAGTTTGTTGGAAATGATACCTTGGAAATCAGTGCATCAGCACTGGTTAGATTGCCTCAGCACCTATGAACCAATGCAGGGAGATCACTGCACAGATATGTACAATCCTGCTCTCAAAAGAGCCAATTTCTTCTTAGAATTGCCATCTTTTCCACTGCCTGCAGCTCATGCACCTTCCAGCCTGACAGTTCATAGAATCCCTGATTTCAGCAATGAGCTTTCACTTCTGTACAACAAAGAAATATGTCCCTAGTGCAACTGCTTCTACTCATGTGCGTCTCAGAACAGGGAGGAAAGCAGTTTTAAAATCAACTTGCCACATTCCCCCCTTCTTCCCCTCTCCACTTAAAATTATATTTTTCAGCTTCTGCAAGTCTCTATGGCTTCTGTGCCATATGATCTGATTAAGAAAACTGCAGAAGGAATAAACTGTCCACTGCACAGAAAGTTAAAAAACATAACGGAAAGGAGTAAAAAGAAATTAAAAAGGAAAGCAGCAACCTCCCATGCTGGCCCAGTTGCTTTTGTGGGCTCCAGACATACGCTTGCGGCAGTAGAAAATTGGTTTGCTGTTCTCCGAGTCCTCATCTCTCTCCTCTGCAGTCAGACCTGGAATGACGATGCAAGCTGCTTACCAGGAGTCATCCCTACTGCTCACTGATGCCATGCTCCCATGCTACCCTGGCCTGCTCTTCCTTTCCACCACTCACTGGTTGGGACACTTTACGATGCAACGGGCGGTGTTTGTCATCATCTTCAATGATCACCCCCTCCTCATTCTCCATGTTTGGCAGCCGGGAGTGGTAAGGTTTGGGGGGTAGAGCAGGAGGGTCCATGGTGTCCTGAGGAATGACTCCAGATGGAGCAGAGTGGCTTCGGCATGGCTGGGATTTGAGCGACTCTAGGACATCAGGCTCAGAGAGACTGTACCTGACAGGGAGGTAGGGTGTCTCTAGGTCTTCATCAGTGTTCCAGGCCTGGCTGGGGACAGAATCCATGGTGTCTGTGCGAGGAGGTGGTTCAGAAGAATGTCCAAAATTGCTTTCACTCAAGGAAGAGACACCACTGCTTGCACTGCCAGATAAAGTGGAGTTGCTTCCATCTAGACCAGACTGCGGACTGGTGGGTGAGGCAGGAATAGGATGAAGAGGGGACTGTTGGGAGAAAAGTAAAACCAAGTTAAGATTGACAAAGGAAGCAATGCTGCACCTGGTGTGCTGTTCCACATTTGAGCTTTTGACAGCAATGTTAACAGCGGTGCAGTTCTGTTTGTGTTCAAAATGTCAGTGATCATTGCTTTATATGTGCACTCCCTGACTTGGGTGGAAGTACCTCTTGTGGGCAGATAAGTGCACTTAACACCACCAGACCTGTTAAAGAAGCAGTAGCTGAGGTGATACTCCAAGTGCCTGAAATCACAGCGTATGTGGAGGAAAGTGGAAGGGCCTACCACACATCTAAGTTATTCCTATGTAATTCAGCTGTGGAAGACGTTATAAGCTTTCAGTGGATTTTCTCATGCAACTTTATTAGCATGTTAAAAATCAGTATTTCTGTACTCAGGAGCTGCTTGGTGGGAGAAGAGAAGGGGATTCCTTCAAAAGCCTATTCTTCTCCATCATCCCTCTCTGCTCTCCTGCCACTTCCTTTTTACCTTGCGCAACGTTCGTGCAGGCAGTGCTGGAGGGGCATCACTGAGCTGGTGATGGAAGGCATCAAAGTGCAGTGAGTAGTGTCCTGGAATGAGACAAAGATCAGAAATGCAGACTTGTGCTGCCTCACTGCAGCAAAAGAGCTGGGCTTTTAGACGCTATAATGCCAGGCAGCAGCTCCAAATGGTGGTATCTCCAATCCAACCTTGGGCTGCATCCTTTCGGATAGATACTGCGGAGTGCATCTGTCACACACACAATGCTAAACAGAAGTTAAGTGCAGTCATAGATTTCCACCCACCCCTGTAATCAAGGAGCTCATGGCAAGGCAGCAGGCTCATAAACAGTGAATATCTGAAGTTTCATTTAATAGCTTTGTAACCTTAGATTACTGAAGGGCTTCAACCCTCACACACCTAATTCTAGTTCCAAAATACACATAGATCCATATAAGGACTGCAAAAAAAATGAAGACTTTGGAAAGTCCTAGCAGACCAGGAAAGACTGTGGGGTTTTGTTCCTGATTTTTTCAGGGGGTAAAAAAGGCTAAAGTCAGTGTTCATGTGGTTGAGGCTTATCTGTGCATGACCTGCAGGCATGATGCAGCAGGCCTACTGGGCGTTTCCTTACCATGGGGCAGGCTTCGGGGAGGCACTGGTGGGGCCAAGATGCTCCCAACGTGGGCAGACAGGAATGGCAGGGCCTCTCTGGTTCCGCTGTCTAGGCTCCAGCTACTGGGTGCTGCTGGCACAGCTGAAGGATTGAAACAGATTTAACTTGGGTAACAGGGCAGGTGTGGGGCCAGATAGACTGGCTTTCTGGTGTGCTCTTCAGCAGTGAAGGGGCATTCTAGGGACTTGGTGAATGGTGGGGTTGAAGGCATAAAAAGACATCATCTAGTCTACAGTGTTAAACTTATAGTTTGCTTTGTTAAGGAAGCAAGAGTTAGGTGATCACAGCGTTAGTCTGCCCATTTCCACTCCATGACCCTTTCTAGCAAACTGAAAGAGCAGCAGAGCTCTGGGAGGTTTGTTTTTTTGCAAAGCAGTGAGTAAGGCATCTGGATCTCAACTGTAAGCTGTTCTGCTTAGCTATGGCCAAGTGATACCGTGACGGCAGAAGGGAATTTGTGGCACAGCCTCCATGAACAGAGGAAGGCCTGTTGCTGCACTGCAGTAGCTAAGTGAAGAAGGAGGGAAATTGCACCTCAATCTTTTACAAAAGAAATCATGACTGTGAAGGTCTGACTTACTAAGCTTCAGAGTTCATCAAGGATTTTGATCAGAAAATTTGTAAAGACAGCAGTTTGGATTCCTTGTCCAAACTTGTATTACTGAGTCAACTGGAGAGATCACATCTGTCAATCAGGCAGTACAGAGGAAAGCTGTCCTCATGTGACAGATACTGAATACAATCTTCCTGAATTTGTTTTTTTCATAGAAATAAAAGCTGCTTCTTTCAAACATGAGTCTTTTTCAAGATCTTGAGAATTCTGCAACCTCCAGCATTTCTAAAATGTACCTTCCTTCCCTTAAAACACACTGCAAGACTTGTTTTATTCTGAGAAGCTAGACATGCAATAACTATTTAAAAACAAATAAACAATTTCTTCAGAATGGCAAAGAAAATGAAAACAAAGTAATTCAGTGAGCCTACCAAAGAAAACCAAGATAAACCCAGCTTTTTCCATCCTCAGTTTGGAAAATGGAAGCCTGGAGAAATAAATACAAAGTTTGACATCTGAAGAGGATTTCTCCTTAATTAAAATGCCTGCAGCCAGTGTGACTTTGAAGGGTTTCTTTGGGATTCGTTTTCCGTCTTTCTTTCACGGGCTCCCCAAGACCTAAAATTCCCTAAACTAAGAGAGCTCACAAAGTGACAGCTTTGTAAGACAGAACAAAGCCCATAAAAATAGGAAAGTAAATGTTTTTAAAGAGAGACCCTCAAACTGAGAAAGGCAAATGAAGAAGACACTAGGAATCTTGGAACAGAACTGGTTCAAACCAAGGGCTGCATTTCCACACTCTTAATGTGGCTTCAGGTGCATCTTCTGAGCACTCCTGTGCATATGCCAGAGTGCTCTAATTTGCACTACTGCAGTGGGTGTGAAAAAGCTAAACCAGAGGGACAAGATGCAGAACAATGCCAGCCATGCCAGTCTTCTGCAGTATACCAGCATCGAGTGGAAAGGACAGAACAAAACTGGATCTGCTTGGCCTGTAAAACGATTCTGTCCATTGCTGAGATGCAGTAGAAGAATGTGAAGAGAAGAACTTAGTGCCTCACTGCATAATCTCCTTACCCTTTCTCCAGGAGTACTGGAAATCAGCCTAAGGTCAGCTGATTTTGGAGAGTGGCTGCTGCCTCTTAAAACTAGTATTTCATCCAAAATGCTTCAGGGAGAAACCTAAGCAGGGAGCTCCTAGAGCTCTGTCCTAGCCCATCTCTGTCCATTATAGCAGTGTTCAGTGGCTCTGTGGCCAAGTTTAATTAGCAGGGAAGCTGCATTTGAACCATTCTGCTCTGGGCGACTGATGTCGCCCTGCTGTCAATGAGAATTACTGAGCTGAGCTTCTGACAGGGCAAGGAAGGGGGTGGGTAAATTCACAGGGCATGACTGTTAACAAAACCCAGGGCAGATGGCATCCTGACTTAAAAAGAACGATGAGGGTTCAAAGGCTGAGAAAAATGCCTCTAATTTTTTATGCCACCAATGTGGCTGAAGAGCTGGCATTCCTGTCACACCATCCCCTAAAGACAATTACTGAACATCATCTGTGTCTTCTGTGTCTTCCTTAGGCCCTTGGAAGAGAATATGTCTTTGAGCCCCTTCTCTTTGTGTCATATACTACATGCTTATGTAGCATCACTCACAAATACAAATATTCTTCCTAGAAAGGTAATAAATATTTATCTACCTTCCCTGTCCAGTGTAATGATCTCACCGCCTCTTGTTGTATATTCAGTTCAAACTAAAATGGCTAAAATGGAGCTCTTGTTCCCTCATCCCCTAGTCTTAACTTTGTTGATGACAGTAATGAATGATGGCAAGTCATCACTCTGCCATTATTCAGAACTGTACCTTGGCTTTAGGTTTCAATCTGGACTGCTCTGGAAGGCTGTCATACTGGTAAAGTGGTGGGGACTCTGATTTATTAGAAATTCTAAAATAAAATTGGGATTTTTTTTCCTCCAAAAGATACAGTTTTAGTTCAGGCACTGTTACTGAAACAAAAACACTGATAAAAGTGATGGAGTTCAAGATATAGGTCAGGCTAGAGAGTTGTGATGGTCTTTCCTGGCCTTAAAAATCTTTCAAGATTTTCCCACGACTGTTGCTTGCTCAGGGCAGCTTCCCTGACTCAGATTTTGACTCATAAATTTTACCCTCTTCTGCTTTTTCAGAATTCTGCCTTTCAGATAATTTTTGAGCCCATCGCTTTGTCCATGGCACCCCTTTTGCAAGCTCCTCCTTTTCTGTTACACCAAACAAGCTCCCTCTTCTTTCATGTTTCTTTCTGTAGGGGCTCTGCTTGTTTTTTTCGAAGCAATGAGTTTGAAAAAAACATACGTTCATAATAAATATAAAACTAGCTGAGAGAGGGAGCACAAGAAATGTTAGTATTTTGAACAAGAAATACATATTAATATAAGTAGTAAACCTCCTTTTAAGATACAGTCCAAATCTGGCACTCTGCTTTCAGGTAACTTCTCATTTACTGTTTTGGAAGTTTTGCTTGATAAAGGCTGCAGCATTTATTTCAAGAATAAAATGCTCAACTCAAAAAACTCTCTGAAATAAAGAGGTTTATGCAACTCTGCTCTTCTGTAAATGATCAGAAATGGCTATAGGTTGGCAGAAGGCCCAGTTAATTAAACTGTTAATTAAAAATATGTGAGAGAATGCACTCTGCAAGAAAATGTAGAAGCCCATTTGTTACTTGCTGCAGTGTGACCAGAGTAGTTCAGAAAGCATGCATGCTGCCTAGGAGAAGGGATACCTTTCTCAGCCACAGACAGGTTGGGATCACTGCAAGGTTTGCATGGTCCAATCATTTGCTGAATCAAGGCGCGCTGGAAATTTGGAGGCTAAAGGAGAAGGAAGTTAGCAGAGAGAAGTGGGGAAAAAAAGAAAAAAAGGAAGTTAGGAGGCAAGTGGCGCAGAATCCTAGAACTTTCTTTTAAGCAAGGAAAGTTTTTAACTAAAAAACATGGGAACCTGAGGCTGTCTCTACATCAGCAAGTACTGCAATACCAGTGGATCTCTAGAGTGTAGCAGTGCTAAGGACTCACAATTTATGCTGCTTGTGTTCTCTGGAGTAGTTACTTCAGACTATCTCTAGCCTGATCTTATGCCCGTTATCAGCAAAAATGCTTCATGTGTCCTGCTGGACCTTACCTTTTGTTTTTGATTCATTTGGAAGAACTGAGTGTGTGTGCTCTGAGACAGTTCTCTGATGTGAACTGAAGTGCAGTAAGCAGACACGATCAGCAGAGTCCCTTCAAAAGCGCATGCCAGGTCCAGATTAAAATGCTTACATGTAAACACATTCTGCATTTTTTAAGTTTAATTAAGAGAAAGCAGTAGATACATGAACAGATTGTCTGGAGACTGTATCAATGTATTATTTCAGCCTCTCATGGTTTTTGATACCTTTCGAAATCACCATAAAAAGCTACTTACAATCAGCTTTGAGGCCAGACTGCAGGATGGCTGTGCTTCTAGAAAATTGAGTAAGTAAAATGGCATGACTATTTGTAGTGGACCAGGACTTACAGGATAAAGCTGGGAAGTGAGAAGAGTCCATTTTCAAAGGGCTTATCTGCAGTTTTAAAGGACATGACAAACTGTATCACTTGACCTCCAAAGGGGGTGATTAAGATGAAAAGTTCTGCATTGCCTCTGAAACGATCCTAAGTACATGGTTTTGAATCCTAAAACGGGAAGCTTTCAGATGGTCAATAGTCAAAATAAATTCACAGTACTAAAAGAAATTAGATGTGCTACCTGTCCATTTTCCATGATAGCTGCAGGATACATGGCGCTGCTGGGTCGGTCCCGATGGGCTGGCAGCAGCATCATCATCTCCCGAGAGTGGCGGTACTTATCTGGTAGAGAGGGAGAGCCTGTAAACAAGTGAGAGCAATCACCTACACGTGACAAACAACAGCCATGTCTCCGCAGGCCCAGGCACCTAGGCCTCCTCTGCCATTTGTTCAGACGGGTGGTCTTACAGGACTTCAGAAACATGGTGCCGAGCCCACTAAGCAGCTAACTGTTGGTGGGGTGCACAGCACAAAGATGAAATAAGAACTGGTTGCTTGTACACAATTAAGGACATACCACATAAGCTGTTTAAGGGTATGCGTACCTAGTTGTATGTTGCAAAGTGCTTCCTCTTAAAGTGAGCATCTGTGTGGAATCAGCTGCAGCTGTGCTGTACAGTGTCTAATGCTCTTTTGCCCCTTAATATGGTGTAAAGTTACAGAAATGCCATCAAATTGTGTACTTTAGGACTGCATGTGCAAGAAGGGGCTAAAAGCTTGAGATACTCCATTCAGTTACTACAGGAAGCTATGGGAAGCTACTTCGTTCCTCAATTCTGATAGAGATAGTCTGAAGGTGTTGCCATTTAGCTGGTGATACCTTGGTGAGCTTCCTCTTTGTTAAAGTAAACCAAAACCCAATAATCAAGAGAATTTCTATAGGCGTGGGTGGCACTTGGCTTACAATGCCATAGGGTAATGTACATCCCTGCTGAGCATTGGGATGCTGAGCTGTTGTATGACAACAGGATATTTACCAATGCTTAGAGTTTCATAGTAGGAACGTGTCTGACTTCACTATTGGTTATCATTTATAGCTTGACTATTAGTTACCATTTAAGATATTGGGGCATTTAATGTAATGAGCTTCATGGCAGGTGGAATTATTTGGGACTCACGTCCTTCAAGGTGAGTGCAACATAACAACATGTCTTCTGATATGCAACAGCTGACACCAGATTTGCCAGAAGAATGGTTCTCATTAGTAACTGCCTCAAGTCTGATACTACTGATACATGTATCCCTTGGGATGCACAATAGTAGGCAGGAATTGATGTTCAGAAGCTGCTGGAGTAAGCTTGAATTTGCACTGATTATTTCGTTGCGTCACAAACACGCACTTAACAGACGGCAGCACACAGCGCATCGCAGAGCCATGCCGGCTTGTGGGGAATACATGCCCCCTCTGGCAGACTGTCCACAACCACACACAGGACCTGAGCAGCACTCCAACATATGAGCAAAGGCATTGGTGCTGGTTAGTGCAGCTTTTACCCCAGCAAAAGCAAACATGCAGTTTTGGGGACTGATACTCAGCAGACAGTGGGAGGAACAATGTGTCCAGCAGAATGCAGGATAAGGTCCTACAATTGCAACAATTCCATCAGGGGTGGCAGATCCCAGATTAAGCTACACCCCCACCCCGACATTAGCAGCTGCAGAGTATCTGCATTCTAGTTCCGAACTCATTTTCTCCCAAGACATGAAACAGAAACATAATTAGACAACATTATTTGCTCTTATACACAACATCAGCTTGGAAAACAGTGTTAACGCTTTATGCTGAGTCTCTTTTACTCACACATCACAGATAGTCCTGTTTCTGCAGAACAAGTGAAAGGATGCTGAACTTTTTGGTATGCCTGGAACTACATCACAGCACAACCTACACTGTAAATATTTCCCTTTTATTTATGTTGTCGTTCTTTTATGTTGAAGATGCAAACTACCTCTGTGTGCCATCAGTGTGGATGGGATTATGGTTTCCACCCACCTTGCACTGCATGACCTGTAAAATCCCTCTGATGCGCTAAATATGATGGCAGACTCTCACTTACAAAACAGCTCTGCAGTTTGGTACTCTACAATTTGTAAATAACTATATAGCTATAAAAGTTCTAACACATGCCAAGAATCCAGTCTGCAAATGAGACTAAGGGGGAGGGGCTAAAACAGAAGCTTTTATTAATAATCAGGACAGATGGCTCCTTGCAAGGACTGGCAAAACTTGAGGTCAAACCAAGCCTTTAAAAGCTTCCAGAGCAGCCACTGGCCATATAAAATGCTGCAGCTTGTATCAGGACTTATTCCTGTTAGCTTGTAGCGAGGTGCAATTGATGTGTGCTGCCCTGGTGCACATACTGGGGATGAGAACAGAAAGCCTGTGCTGAAGCCAGAGGTAATTTTTCTTATTTGTTATGAAAATGTTAATTCACTTGTGTCAAGTATTAGTTTTAACAAATTAAACTGAAAATTCACGTAGTTAAACTCCAAATTCAATGGCTTTTGTCCTAATTCATCATTTTCATTACTGTTACGAAAACAGTTTACTCCTGCACCAAATCATAACTTTTTTTTACTTTAAGAGGGAAGTTTTCATCCTAAGCATATGCATTCCCACAAAGGGCCAAATAAGACTTCAGGCCTCATTTTCTACACCCTAAAAAAGGGTGTGTTGAGGAAGCAGCAGGGATGCTTTCAGAGGAGAGTCATTGAGTGTCAAGTGGGAGTTGCTTTTAGAGTGCATTGGAGGAGTCCTACCAGTATTTTAAATGAAATTACTGAAAAAAATCCTAACCCAACTGCTAGCTTTATTTAGGCCTTCTAGCATTACAGTTTCTGCTCACATCATCTTTTAACTCCAGTAAGGCTGGAGCAGTGCCTCATGAGTCACCTCAAGTGAAGCCAAACCAAACTGAGTTTCTTAGTGATCCTCCATGTACCACCAGTGTTGCTTTTGTGATAGGGAGGAAGCTACACAAGGGTCAAGCCAGGTGAAAACGGAAAGATACATACTTGGTAATCTGAAAAATCCAGTAGCTACTAATGTCTTTATTGTTAGCATCCATTAGAAAACCCTTAATGTATTCCCATTACAATTCCAACTCTAAGTCGTGTATATCACAACTGGTGTGAGGTGTGCTGCTTTAGTCTGCTGTTCAGTGATACAATCAAATCAATTTACTATCTTGATGACTATCCTTTAAAAGGGGTTTTTGAATTAATGGCTTTATTATTTTCTTCAATCAGCTCACATAATCTGCTTTTGTTGCTGTTTTAAACATCAATGAAAGGGTAATTTTTTTGGAAGTAGAGAATTGGAGCACAATTTAAATTCCTTCTGGGTTCTTAATACAAATAGCAATGGCTTCCTCTGGGCACTAATTCTAAAGATCCTCATCTCCTTAGGCCAGTGCTAGCAGCCGAGGACCCTGCAATTAAACAGAGAAGGTACTTATCTGGCTAGTGAGGCAGTGTTTTTTCATCTCTACATTAGCGTTTTGAATCAACAAGAGCAGCATTTAAGCATCTGACCAGACCCTAGAAATCCTAGATCACCATGCTCAGGTGACAAAGATGTTAAGTTGATAAATTTAGATGGCCTGTACACAATGAACTGTTTGGCCTTTGTATACTTCCCATCTGAGAAGTGGTTAACTGCAGCATTGTGACTATTGTAGCTTTGTTGGCAGTCTCAGCAGAAAGGCCAAGGATTGCATGGGTCATGGTGACTGAACTATCCTCTCACCTCTAGAGGTGGTCCCTCCAGGACAGAGATGAGGCACACTGGTGGGGGCAGCGTGAGGAAGCTTGCACAACTGCCGCCCATGGTGTATCTGTTCTGTGGGTAAATAGAGGGCTTCAGCCTCCAGTGTTGTCAATCCAGCACCTTTCATCAGCACTAAATTAAAAAGAATATAAATAAATACAGAAAAAAAAAAAGAAAAAGGACAGAGGTGCATTGGCAGAGCTGCACATGGAATGTTCGTGAAGTACCTTGCTCCAGCCAGTGATACTGGTCTCTCACTTTCACAAGTATCAGATTCACCCAATTAAAAAAAAAAAAAACAACAAAAGGAAAAATCACCAAAGAGAAAAGCAAAGCTGTATCACCACAGTGGAACTGAAGCATAAGGGCTTTTCCGTGTTACAAACAACTCCATTCCAGACAGCAGTGTCGTGATAACCAGAACGGTGACTTGCATACTGTGAAACAGAGAGCCCCTAGGACTTTACTAGAAGTGAAATCCCATCATCAGTGGATAGTGTATGAATGCTGTGCTCACCTATCTTAAACATGAGAAGAAATGCTGTATCATAGGCTATCAAAACACATTAGAGTGAAGGATAAAACACGTACATACAGTCAAGTATTTTTCAAAATCATGACTTCTCTATTCCTCACTTGTGGTCATTTACACTGTCTAGTTCTCATCTCTGGGAGGTGCTGTTGGCTCATCCATCAGCACCATACCAAAATGATGAATTCTCCAAAGGGTTTCTAAGCAACAGCAGAGAATAAAGAGGGAAGCTGGTGATGCTGTGAAGTCATCAAGCTCACAAAGACTGTCACAGCCTGTCACTGAGCACAATGGAATTTTAAAGTGGAAGGTAGCCTGAAACGCCATGAACACCAAACCCCCTCACATCCTCCAAAAGATTCAGATCTCACATACCAGCTGAGGCACATCCGTTATGCCAGTTTCATCTGGTTACTTCACTATTTGAATTGTCATTATCTTCCTCCCAGCCCTTGTTAATTAGTGAAGCCTATCTGCCTTTATCTGAAGATGTCCACTTCTCACCTTCCTACTCCATCTGATCCTTCAATTAAATCACTTTGATGCATCTGTGTTGTAATGGCCAGTCAGATTTTACTGCAAGACAGAGCAAAAAAGCCCCAAGATGGGCCAGGAGGAAGGACCCTTCTATCTATTCTCTGTCCATAAGAGACATACAGTTCCCCTGTATGGGAAAAAGGGCTAAGATTTAAATAGCTGCCTCTCTCCTGGATATCTTCCTCAGATGCCTGTGAAAAGAGGTGTAGAAAATTGTGAATCTGCAACTGAGACTAAAATGAGAGGAACAAGATCCTGGAATAGAAGTTACCAAAGTCAGTAGATTGCACGAAGTGGTTTTGCTTCAGCTCTGAGGCTTGGAAAGAAAATGATTAGCAATATCAAGTCCAGCTGCTGCAACAGCAAAGGCAGTATGAGTACCCCTAGAGCCTACTAATACATTTTTTCTTTCTTCCAAGAATTTCCCAAGCAGGGAAGCCCTTTTTAAACTCCCATACTTAAAATTCATCTCTTTCAAGCATTCATCACACACATATGCTTTTGTATACACACATCTCTGCTAGATTGCCTCAGGTTGTTTTTTGTACCATAATTTCATTAAATGTGCAAAACGATTTTTTTTTTTTAGCCTTTGTTTTGTTGGTCTCTCTTTTAAGTACCGTACTGAAGACTACTCTTGTTTTCCTCTAGATTGTCTGCCACGATTTTGTGGCGGAACAATGGAAATCACTCTGGAATTCAACTGCCTGAAACCAGCCTGTATTTCTAATACACTCCAAACACAGCTGAAAAGAAATTATTAAATCCATTTTTGGAGAATGAAAAACATTTTTAAGAAAACATTTTTGAAGAGGTATTTACAGCTCCAGAAGAGAAACAGTGCATATTTCAGTGTAGGTGGTCTTTTTCCAGTAAGTCTATGAGGTTGCCAGGTTTAAGGGGTACCTGCAGGTCCAGTTAACCTTTCATTAGGGCCCATCCATTCTTACCTCGAGCACTGGAAGGGGCAGAGTTAATCATCTGGGATGGTGCCGAGTGAGTAGAGCTCAGGCTTGAGGTGGAAGGGCTAGCCTGGGATGAAGATAAACAGATGTTTGTGACTAAGCCTTGGTACCTGGAGTTAGGGTAGACAATCTGCAGCAGCAGAGAAATCTCCAAGACAGAACTGACTGGATCAGTGCATTAGGTATTTACCTATCTCAGGTCACCCAGTCCAGCCTCAGGCTAGGAAATAGCTACAGTGCAGGCCACTGTTAATTGGCAGTGAGGGCTGCAGGACTCCTTTTACCCTCCCGCAAACCAAGAGCAATACCAACTGCATGTGTTGAACAGGTCAGGTAAATAACATGCTGACTAAAACCTCACTTTCTGAAAGCAACAGTGTGATCATGGACACATACAGAAAGTTTCTTCCCAAAGCAAACCTAGATGAATTACTCTGTCTCCTTTCCTGAACAACATTCAGTTCTAGCTGGTCAACTCTCTGAACAAACACACAGCTGAAGGCACGCGCCTAGGTGACGTGCACTCCTAAGCATAGCCCTGCAGAGCACCTTCAGTGCTGTTTCCAGCGGTCACCGCAGGCTGTGTGGAGCTGTACCTGCATGTGGTACATGTCCTCAGCGGTTTCCCCCACAGAACTGTCCGTCAGGATAACCAGGTTTCCTGTTTCACTGGAGGTGTGGGATGACAGAGAGGATGATGAGTGTCGGACCGAACCAAGCATGTTCAGTGGGCTGGAACAAAAACAAAGGCAGAACGAGGGCATAATTATTTTATGAACCTGTGTTGTAATTTGTGAAGCCTGATTTTTTTTTCCAAGCTAGTAAGTGCCTTCAGTTATCTACTGATTTAGATCACCTTTAAATGTCAAACACTCATGAAAAATCAGGCTGCTTAAACAAACCTATAAACGTAAATACGAAAGAAGTGACCATAAGGTTACACGTAGGACATCATAGCAAGTAGGATGTAGAATTTCAGAATCCAAAACCAGGCTGACATCACCTCACAGTGCTGGACACGTATTAGTTTTGCTTGTAACACCACTCTGGAAACACTCATTTTTAATGCTGAAGTACAATGAGTGGGAGTAGTTTTAAAAAAACATTCCAAAGGAAGCCAAGCAGGAGACACAGCAGTCAAAGTAGTTTTCCTTATCGCATCTGTTGGTCCTCAGCGTTACAGTGGAAGGCAACTTTGTAGCTGACAGCAAGTTAATGCAGCCCAGCTGGTGTGCAGGCTGCACCCTCATCTGCCTCATGAAATGAAAATTCTCTTTGTCATTCTGAATAACATCTACAAGTGTGTGTTTTATACACTACAGAATCTCCCTAGATTGCCTAGAAGGCTTTACAAAGTGAGGAATTCTGAGAAAAACACAATTAGTGTGTTACCCAGACCCCAACTGTTAACTGCCAAGCCACTAAAGTAATGTAAGATCTACTCAATTTTAACAGTTAAAAAAAGAGTCACCAAGCTATGTAGACCCCACCAAGAGAAACAAACACAGAACAGTTTTGTAACTTCAGTGACACTCCTATCACTGTTTCTCCTGCTGACATGGGTTTGTGCGTTTTCAAGCATGCAGTTCTGGCTGGATACAAAGCCATTGTTTTGAACTGAAAATTCCTGGTTATATCCTCATCTCAGTCTTTATAGATGGGTATTCAGTTTGAATAAGCATTCACAGATGTTTCTGTGAAGGCTGAGCCATTTTTTGTGATCTGGTCAAGCCCCCACAGCAGCATTTCCTACATGCAGGTTCTGATTTGATCGGATTACAAAAAACAATGATCTGAACATTTTCTGATCCTTAAAAATATGTACCTCTGCAGTGGGGTTCTAAGAGAATCAGTAACATTTTACTTTCATGGCAGATAAGGATCCATTGATTTGCTGTTTGTGTAACAGAAGAAGTTGGACCCTCCCAGTCAGATTGCATCTGGAGATCTGAGTGGGAGACTGCTTAGTCTACAGCCAGCAGTGCACAAGTGATGGAGTAACAGCTGGAGGCATTCAGCATTTGCTGCAAATTGGATTTCTCAACATTTTTACTCCAATCTTCAAATTTTAATAATTAGCATTGAATAAGGATGAAAGGCACTTCTGCCAAACACATCCTGTTATTCTTGCAGTACTGTTAACCACTTTTTAGATTCTGGAATTTTAATGCAACAGTGTGCAGAGATCTCAGATATTTTGGTAGAAAAAAACCCAGGCATACCTGTGTCGATGCATCAGCTTCATGCTCTCTGGGCTCATAGGTCCATGTGAAACCAGAACATTGCTGCGTGGTGTACTAGTGCCAGAACAGGCTGGACTCAACTTATCCAAGCCCGGTAACTCCTGGAAAGGAAATGCACTTTAGCTACGTTTTTCTTCTCAGGAAAATACTGATCTGTTTCCATGTTCTGAGTTATCCTCAGTTATCCTGCTTTTTCACAGGACAAATTGTTCAGTGCTTTACAACCCCATTCTCTGTTTTTTTCCAGTGACTCCTTCTAGCTACTATTTCAGGAATTTGGGAAGGAAAAGAGAGGCCTAGTGTGGCCCAAATTACAGCTACCTACATTAAAAAAAAAAAGAAAGAAATGTGGACTTAAAAACACAGATCTTGTCCAAACTCTCCAGGAAGGTAGTGAACTAAAACTGGCAACTGCAGCCTATCTGCTTTGAAAGAGAAAGGGCACATGTTAAAATTCTGGTGCTGTTAGCTAGTTTAGCTGCAGTAACATTCAAGATAGAGCCTGGGTATCCATAAAGATTTCACTGTACCAGGAAGAAGGGAATGGCCTGCCCATTTCTGAGACCACCTGGCAAAGCAGTCTCAGGGAGAGTAGTCTTTGAGTACTAAGATACGGCAGAACACACACAGAAGGAAAAGTTTCATTCCTGAAGGATGCTGTTTGTACTTCTGGTATACAACGGGTGATGTGAACCATACTCTGCAGGCAGTTGTGTTGAGTATATGAGAACTACAGACCTATAATAGTGCATGTCTTGACCACCAGAGTTGGATGCCTCATGTAACCAACAGCAATTTCTGTCTATATTGAAACACTTCTAGAGAGCCTAACCCATGTCATGCTACTCCAAATTACAGCAGTTCATTCTCAGCACCTAATACTTCCTGTTAATCTTCCTCTGTTTTACATTATTTTCTGCTATATAATACAGTAACCAAAAATTAAGCTTTACAATTTTGTCACACAACAAAGAACATAAAAACACGAAACCAGTTTAAATTAAAAGCTAAGTTAACATACTTACTAGCACTTCCTTATTGCTCAAAAATCAAGAATTTTTTGATAATCTGACAATCCAGTAGGTTCAGTCAGTGCTGTATCTACCTTGTTCTACTATGAACCTTACTGCAACTGACAGGAGTTTTATCATAACTCTGAGAATTCAAAGTGTGATGAGTGTCAGCTTACGTGGTACAGACTGGATCGCATCATCTGGAACTGGTCTATCAGTTTCTTATGCAGGGGACGCATTTCTGGGTGTACAAATTTCTCATGGACTGCCAGACCCACTCCTAAGACGTGTACCTGTTAAAAAGAATACCTAACATCACAAACCCAAATAAATTGTGCCTAAGAGAGAGAACAGAAGCCTCTCCTGTGGTTCTGACAGTGTGCAAGAAAGTCTTGTAAAATACGCCGCTGCTCATTCACTGACTGCTGATAATTAAGCAAGCCTTGGAGACCTGGCAAGTTTCTGTTACTTCAACAAGTACTTTAAGTGTGAGACAAGTACATTTGTGTCATGTCAGATTACTTTTGTTAAGAGAGAACTGTAAAAAATTACAAGATTGATTCTCTCTCCAGAGTGAAATGCATTAAGTCCTCACACAGATAATGTATTGTGACAAATTCCTTCCACCCAGTGTCAGGGAAGGGGTCAAAGTTGCCAGCAGAGATTTCTAAAAGGAGTTTGTGCTAATTGTGCTGAGCAGTGGCAGTGTGGCACGCACACTCACTCTTGCTGCTGCTCATTATTTATTTTTAAAGGTCACTTTTTCAAAAGTCAAACATACAATATTAGTGACTGAATGACATTATATAAGCTTTCTGATGAAAGAAAACAGTAATGATAGCAGGCTTAAGATGTATAAAGTTCCCTACATGATCCAAAGTCTGAACAAACAATAACTAATTAATCTTCAAACACACTCTTGAGGACTGGAGGGAGATAAGCATTATCTTTGTTTTACAGATGGGAAATCTGAAATGCAGTTAAGTGCTTTGTTGAAGAAACAGTCCTGGTAGCTCTGTTCAGAGCTGGACACATTGTTTAATGGGGTGTATCTTGCCAAAGTTGCAGTTAACAGGGATGTGACTTTCTGGTTTCACTCCCACCAAAGCATCCAGTTAGCTTTAACTACCAAGATATTTCATGGGGATGCCATGGAAAAATGCAATTGCAGATAATAGGAACAGACATTAAGTTTTCCCATGCAGCTCTGCCAGTTTCATCTCAAACCTCACTTGTCCTGTCTTTTGATTATCTTTGAAATTTACTGGGAAGACATAATTCGAAATATCCAAAATAAATGCAGGCTTGAAACCTGGCACGACAGCTATTGGGTAATAAATGGAGACTACGAAATTAGCTGAGCTTCACCTAAGGACAATGGCTTGTTCACAAACTCCTTGGCCACCTCTGTGTTTTGTTTAAATGCATTTTAGTTCTCGTTCAGAAAAATTCTTTGCCTCTGAGTGAATTAGTTGGACATGGTATGTTTTAGACTGACTGCTGATGAATCCAGACACTGCAGCAATGTTCCTTTGCATCTGGAAAACAGTACCTGTTCCTGCATGAGTTCCTTGAGCTGTGTAATCTTCTCTGCATCTCCAGGGTGCTTTGTGATATAATCTTTATCAAAAAAGGCCTGTAGAAAAGGGAAAAAAAAAAAAGCCTTCTGCTTACTGGAGGATGTTTCATCATAACCTTCTGTCAAACGATTGGAGAAAAAGTCCAAGAATCTTAGGAAACGTAAATACTTTAAGCTAACAGCAGCAGCTCAATTTTTTTTCTTTCTTTTTTTTTTTTTTTTTAAATTTTCTGCTTTAGCATTCTGGGATCCAGGTAAAGCCACAGAATGGTTTTAGCAACCTGGATGACTCTGCTCAATCATGATTCTGACCACATTTCCCCATCTGATGGTGACAGTCAATACCACTATAGTTCTTGTATCATCCACTAGTCTGCATTGTTTGTAGTTTTGTTCACATAACTGCCTAGAGTTAAAGCCATTAAGTGAGTAAAGTGGTAACTAATGTAAAGCATGAAGAACATCCTCTTCATGGCTGTGTAGGGAAGACACATCCCACAGCCCTGGACTGCTGCTGACATTTCTCAGTATTTCACCTAGACTTTCACCTTTTGCAAAGTGAAGTTTAAGAACCAGCTGCATGTAAGATCATTTTAGGGTTAAAGTGAGTCTGACATTAGGCTAGTGAATATAATGGTTGAGTGGGTTGACTAGTGGCTGTTCCTGATTACAGGCCAAATCAGTCTCAGTTGCCATGAGTTCCACTGCTTCTACGGCAGAATAGATTTATCATGTAAGAAGGATAAAAAACCTGCTTTGCTGCTTCCCTCTTTCACCTGCCAAGTGAGGATTTCCAAGTAAGCCAAGTCAACCACACCTACTTCAGCGTGATATGCCAAACTCCACCTTTGGTCCTCCTGTTAATATGTGGCTATGTGAGCACTGATGCAGAATAACCAAGTAGGGGTTTCAACCTCATATTTATCCTATGTGCATGGAAGTATCTTATGAAGTCATATTCTCTTTGAAACAGAACGGGAAATAAGATGGAAGAAAAGTGAAAATGAATTCAGAAGCAGAGCCTGGCTTACCTCCTGGTATCGTGCAATTCCCCCATTAACAGCTGCATCAATCACTCCATTCAGACACATGCTGAGAAGATTAATGTTGCCATGCATTTGTTTATGCTGGTACTGGCTTATCAGCGTTCTCAGCTCCTGGTTTTTGTTCTCAACCACTTGAATGGCATTTTCCAAAGGACTTACTTCAACCTCAAAGGCAATAAAACATGCTTTAATTCCATGGATACGTCACTGAGATTTATTATTTTCTGCGTAATGAAATGATACTCCAGGATTGTTCAGTGATCTCTCAGTTTTTACTGCTTGGTAGAAAATTAGCTACATTAACAAACTTTACTGTTGACAATGCTGTATTTCAGGTCACTCAGTTGTGATAACCTCTTTCTGTAGGCTGAAGACATGGCAACAATGCAATTACTCCACCTTTTTGGTGCTGTCTCCATTATATTGCCATGTTCCCTCACACAATTCCCCTGGTTACATTCAGCAATTATTTAGACTGGGTGGTGGGAAAGGGACATACTCAATCATTGGTAAATGTCATAGTTTTAAACTGCAGTATTTCAGCCAAAGGAGTTTTAAGCTGCTTATCCCATGCCCTCACTAACTCATCATTTCAAACCTCAATTACAGCAACTAGGAATGTTACCAGTTCTCTTCTCTCCACTTCAAACCAACGAGAGATCCCAGGCAAACTGTGTGTCAAGGTCAGAGTGGTACGTTCAATCCACAAGCTCTGTGAAGAGTAATTGAGGATGTGAAGTACACAGTGAATCACAATCACGTTGTCTGTACTCTTACAACAGTTGCTAAGGTGGTAAAGTTCAGAAAAGAATATATTAACCTCCTGAGCATTAACTTACTTTGTAGAATGTCACACCAAAAGTCACTTCAACAACAAACACAGAATTCAGTATGCTCTAAAGCAACACATTCAACATTTGTATTAATCGTTAAAGGTTGACAACAAATTCTGTCACGGGAACCAAGCAGACATTGTGGACATGTATGGAGCAAGAACAAAATTCCAGCCAAACACACACAAAAAACCCACCAACCAAACCAACAAAACAACACCACCCACAAAACCCCAAAACCAACAACAAAAAAAACCACCAATCCATCCTTCGTTCAAAAACCATTTCTCTTGGCACTGAAATAACTCACCTTCAAACTGGAGAGTGCTTTAGTCAGTTCAGATGTGTAACCATTGGACCCAAAGGCTACTTGTTATTTCAGTTACTATAGTATCTTTGGCCACCAAATCAGGGTCACTTAAAAAGCTGCATCAGCATAAAGTAACAAGACAGTCTTTGCCTTGAAGAGATGAACATTTAAACACTGCTTATTCACTACTTCTACCTTGAATTCATTCTCCTTGTCCTTTGGGCCTTTGTGGAAGGGTCTGTCATAGCGGAACTTGCGGATGTTGTTGACTCGGTAAAAGCTCTTTATGCGGTCGGGGACACGATCCATTTGCAGCACGTCGATGTTGTCTGGGATGGGAGTCACTGCATAGATCTGTAAATCTGTGAATTACGTGGTCAAAGAAAGCTACAGGACATCAAACAGGGAAGCTAGCTCTGCTGTGGTAGTTTTAGACTATGCTTTTAAAATTTTTCACAGATCTTGAGCAGAAACCAGTAAAAATGTAAATAAATCACTATTGGGTGTAAAAACGAAAATAATGATTATTCTAAACAATTCCATTGGAGGGATATCTCCCATAAGATTTGGTTCTCCCAAAACAATTTCTTCTCTTCTTGCTTCTTCGCTGGGGAGATACTATCAGGCTTTGCTGACCTTGGCTGCATTGTGTTGTCTGGTACTAACTTTCTCTGCTCTCTGTTCCCTTCGTACAGGGGCCTCAGGGGGAGGCAGGCGGGGAGAAGCTATTACAGCTTCTTCCCTGGTCTTTTGGCCAGGGGGGTCCTTGTACTGTTTTGTTAACTGCAAATACCTGTAAATATTGTAAATACTGTGTGTTTGTACATATTCATTGTGTTCCACTGTAGATCGTAGTTTTGACTGTAAATACAGCTTCCATTTGCTTCCACTGAGCTAGTCTGGCAAAGTCAATGTTGGGGGGGGGGTGTGAATTTTCAACCCACCACATTACATGTGCAAAGAAACAGGGTGGTGAATTCAGAGTCAGGCTCCTCTTTGTTTTCCAACACTCTTCCTTTGCAAGTGGAACAAGAGGATGCTAGACTAGAACTACCAGGAGAGTCTACAGAGTTAGAGCACTTCATGGGCAGAGGAACCAAATAAAAGGATACCTGAGGATGCAGAGAGTATGTAGTAAAATATCCACAATATCTACAGCAGGCAAAGTAACCATTTCCTGTTAGTTTTAATTAGAGCTAGATGCCTTATTTGTGCAGGAACTTTGGTGGATCTTGATTTGGGAACCCAAATATCTACAATTTCCCTTCAGGAAATTTTACCGTAGTTACTTGAGCTTTGTCTACAAATTTAAGTTGTCTTAATTTCCTCCATTTACAGTCCTGTTAAACTAGTCTAACCTCAGCATTACAGACAGGATCTCTGCACACACAACCAAACCAACCAAAACACAGAAAGCCAACCTGTCTATGGAAGCGTCAGTGTTACACAGCAAAGAGAGCGAAGAGCACATGTTGCAAAAGACAAGTAGGAAACTGCGACTCCTGAGGAGACTCCACTTGCAGGCAGTGTCCTTATGGTCCTGCACAATTGTTCATGTTGTCACACAAGCCAGACAGTGGTGGTGTGATGACTAACAGCTCCTGAAATCTCTGCAGACCCACTGAACGTTACATAGTTGAGTCTTTAAATGCATCTACCACTGCACTGGTTGCATTGAATCACCGTACAGACCGACAACAGCAAGAATGAGATTCAAAGCCTTAGTTATAAAAGGGCTCAGCAGTTTAAACAAAATGGAAGACTGCAAAACAAAACAACCCTGCTGTGAAAAATAAACAGTGGAAAGTAACACTTTGGAATTAATAGCTGTTACCAACAGAATATTCTCCAAGAGAAGGTATTGGGAGTACTTTTAATGACTCAGACTGTGCATTACGGCAGTGCTGTTGGTTGAGGTTAAAACATGGATGTCACTAAGCACAGCTATTTCCCTTACACATCAAATATGACTTGCATTACTCCCTGAGTAACTCACTATTCTCTTCAACAATACACAGCACAATGAACCAATTCATGTCTGCTGGAGAAAGGTGTGTAGTTTTGTCCAACCCAGCTCCATGTAAGACACTTAGGAAGTCAGATATCCAAGTGATGATGTTTTCATTTTCACTATGTTCCTACTTGATGCCCTACCACAGTTCCTCTTACCAGAGTTTGCCCTTTCACTGAAGGATACACTGGGCATCACACTGCAATATAGAATCATCTGGGTGGTTTGGATGCTGCATTGCAATGGCTTGTGGGAACTCGCTTAGCATCCTCTGCTGGAAGGCTTCCAGCCTCTCATAGTCATGGCCCCGACATACATATTCTTTGTTCTGCAAAGAGGACAAAAATAAATTAGTCTCCTTCAAAGCAAGTTAAATTCTATTGGCTTTTATCCGACTTTAAATTTTACTGCTTCAAAACCAAAGACAAATTACTATGTCCATATGCTAATGTGAGAGTAAAATGTGCATTTAACACAGCTGATATATTTTATTCCTTCCTTGTTCTTTACAATGTATTTAATCAAGAAGTGATGAATAAGTAGACTGTTCCACAGAAAGGTGCCTTTGATCCATACACACATAGCACTCAACCCTACTGTCTTGTCTTACTTGCTTTTTAGACAGCTAAAAAGAGACTGTTTTTTAATTGGACTACATAGAAACAGATGAAACAAAACTTAAAACTATATCACCAGCTTGGCTGTTCTGCACTGGGACAGCTGCTGTCAAATACAGTTGACACCAGATGGATAAAAGTCCTGCCAGTTTCACAGAACAGAGGGAGTTCTGTGTTTATCAATTTATCAGTTATGTCTAGAGAGAATCTGCAACGAACTGTGTAATAAAAATTATTGTTTAATCATTGCTGTACTGTCATAGCCATACAATCCACCTCTGATCATGATCAACAATACATCCTCAGGAACTCTCCTGTCTGCAGCAGAGCAGTATGAAAAAGCCTTACCAAGAATTCTTGGTGTCTGCTTTAGCAAATTCCCCTTCAGCCTTAAAAGCACTTTCCTCTTGATGAACAAAATCTCCTTTCTGCCACTAATGGAAAACTTTCATTTAGATATACCTCTGGAGGCAGTCAACCACTTGTGCAGAGTTCTTGGGTGCTTTTTGAGTCATCTCAGATTTTGAGCAACAAGATACAGGATTTCTGAAGTCCTGTGCCATAAAGATTGTATTCTTTTGTCTTACTCCTATTACTACAAACCCCAACTGTGACTGGTGTGCCTGTCTTCTGACAGGAGCAAAGTAGGCATGGTCTCTAATTCAGGTAGTTTTAATTCTCATACACCTAACAATAACTGGAAGCACAGGGAGAATTTTCACCTTCATAAACCAAAGAAAGACTCTCAGGAAACAAGAACAGTTCCCTCTTCTACTGCCTGCATTCAGAAGTTGTGGTATATGCACCGATATTTTGTTAATTGCTCCAGAAAAGGATTCTGGCCCAACAATTCTTTGATCTTGTCATGAAATCAAAGAGAAAGAAGAAAACGCTATAATCAAACAGGGTCAAAGAGTGCAGTTATCTTTGGCTTTGCATTTCAGCTTTATGGAACAGATCTGCTGTTCCAGCTGTGACATGTGTCACTTTGTATGCATCAGTCACAGCAACCAGTGAACTGGGAGGAAAACTGCATGATGAGTCTTGACAGTTCAGTCTGTAATGCCCGAACTTTGCAGCTATTATTACATTTGGAGTGAGTCCATGTTTGAAGGTGAATCTCTTCATGATACTTACTGCATTCTCTATTTTAGCTTTTGATTGCAGCAATCCAGAAGACTGTAAGACTATAAATAAAGTTATTGTGATTCTAAAAGTAATGCCCTGAAAACACCTCAAAGCTAAATTTAATAGACTTTTCAGGCAGATGCCAACACAAGATCTCAAAATGCGGCTTGCCAGGCATCACTTGAACTTCTGGTAGGTGGAAGACATGGACAGTCTTAATTTACTTATGTAGGAAGGCCAGAAATAGATGCAGAATTCATAGAAACACGAACAATGTCTTTTCCAGATAAAAGGCCCTCAAAATCACAGATGCAGAAAGAAGTGGTTATCTTCTGTCTTAAACTATACAGCAAGAGAAAACTAAATGAGAAAAGTGTGTGGAGGTATTTGATTACTTTAAATCAGTCCCATATTCATTTGAAAAATTTTAAATCTATGTAAATCTTTTCTCTCTAGAATAGCTGCTTCCAATCTCTTTACAGTGTGATCCATGCTGATGTGATTGC
Source organism: Indicator indicator (assembly GCF_027791375.1). Lineage (NCBI taxonomy): Eukaryota > Metazoa > Chordata > Aves > Piciformes > Indicatoridae > Indicator > Indicator indicator. The sequence goes on along the minus strand of NC_072024.1, from coordinate 19,327,352 downwards.
TAATGGGCTTAGTCTGTGTTTCGCAATGTGTATGCTGTATGGATCATTAGAGAAAGAAGGAGGATGACTTTTAATGAGATTGCTACATTAGTAATCTGCTATCAGAAGTACTGCTACCAAATATAATGGCAGAATTAACAAGGATTATAATTATGTACGCTCATGTTCACTCTTAACTCCAGCCAAGCATCCCTGTTGTTACACCATGCTGCAAAGAGTAAGTGCTGTGCACTGACAACTTGGTGCAGGATCCCAGATAAACCACAGGATTCATTATGGGATAAGCTAGATTCACTGATGTTACTTCAAATGTACACACACACTTATGTGCCATGATGACTCTGTTGTCATTCATTTTCTGAAACATCTGTTTGTGAGTTTTGTTTGGAGATCTTCAGGGAAGGGTAGCTACTGCTTCATACTGCAGCACTTCTCATGTCCTGCGATTCCTCTGCGGGTGGGCTCCACACACTGATTCAGGCTACTACAGAACATCACCATTCAACTTCACCTTTGAATAACATGAACCCACCCTATATCCACTGGTATTTTCAACCTTGATAAACTCCAACTTCTCTTTACTTCCCCAGTACATGTTTCCATTAAAAGGCTGTAAACACCACACCGATGTTTAAATCCTAGTTAAAACCGAACAACTTATTAAGCAGAAGGAAATTTAAGACTGCAGTTTTCAAAACAGCAGTTTGGCTTTTTGTAGCTTCTTACTGTGTAACTCAGGAGTGGTGCATTCTCTCGTCAAACCATTTCTTTAAAGGGAACGCAAACTGCACCTCCAGTCCTTGAATGCACGCTTCCAGTTAGCTTGTCCTGTCAAGCTGGATGGCAGATACCATCAGTTTTCTGATGGTTCTTACAGCAGTTGTCAGATTATATTCCTTCCTTGCTCTGAACTAGCAATGAGACATCGTATGAACAAATACCCATTTAAAGTTTGATTCCTCATTAGGAAAAGAAGGTTATTCCACTTTTTAAATGGATTGCACATCCAGCTGATCCTATACACACCAGCAGCTTGTCAGCTCAAAGTGAGGATGTGGGCTTTCTGTTGAACAGAGGGCAAATCTTTGCTTGTAGATCGTATGAGACAGTCATTGGTCTGGTTTTAGAATCGTTCTATCATGTGAGACTTTTTAAAGTGTGATAATTTCAGATGATGAAAATTAGTTGAGTAATGACCCAACATTGGTGCAGTACAGCGTTTTGCTTAATATAGAAACAGTTTGTGCTGCATCTGCAGATCATCAAAAATACACACGGGCATGAGTCAAATTCCTGGTCTGTGTTCCTAACAACATTTCCAGTGGACCATGTCCTTCAGTTCAGCTGGAAAGCTGTTTCTATTTTTGCAGGTATAAAAAAATACAAGCTGAAAGGCAGACATACTTCCATGGCAGAAATACAAAGCCTTAGCTGCTAACTCTGAGCCTAGTCCCTCTGTTGTATTTTGTGTAAGCCTGGCTTACCCGCAGGAAGAATGGGAACTTGCGGCCATAAAACCCAACTCTGAAAAACTCAGGTTCTAAGCGCTGCTGTTCCATGATGTTATCATAATAGGTAGCTTCCATTTTCTGTGGAGGAAAAGGAGAGGTGCCATCAGACCCTTAAAGCTGCACTTAAAACATCAAAAGCTCCAGGTATTTTTTCTGAAAATACCCAAACTCTTGTAAAGATATATATGATTAATTGAACAGTCTGCATAGAACCACAGAATCATAACAGACTACAGCATCAACATACTCATTTTACATTTCTGCAGATGACATGTGCAAGTTTTTCTGTTGTATCTCATTTTAAATTCAACAGGCCTTGCATGCAATTTCCTTTGCAATGCAGAATTAATGGCAAAGCTGAGATTAAGATCTATGTTGCCTGACTCACAGTGTCCTGTGCTCTCCCTACACTGTCTGGAAAATTGTATCAATTCAGTTGGGTTTGTCTTAACTGAGTAGAGGGGCATGAAAAAAGGATGAAACAAAATTAAATAATCTACAGCTCTGTGCACCAGTAGGTTTAACATGACGGGGGGTGGGGGGGAGTGTGTTGTGTGTAGGTTTGGAAAAAGTAAAAGGACTTTTCTCTAATTCCAACTATTATATCAAGAGGGGGATTTCAAGACCCCTTGCCACACTGAATTTCAGCTGAAAGGCCCACAGGAATTTCGCTCTAGAAAAAAAAGATAGCTCAGAGTATTGCAACAACTGGAGAAGGTCCAAAGTCACTGCAGGAAGAATAAATGAGCACGTTGAATGGCACAGAGAGAAACTCTAAGGGGAGGAGAAATTCAGGTCAGTTCAGGTCAAGACAGATTTAGGAAACTTGAACAGAAAACGCACAGGTGAGTGCAAGGATGAGGTCAGTGCTTATACTGAGCAGCTGAGATGCTCTTCACCTGCCAACAGAAGAACTCAAGGTAATAAAGAGGCAGCAGTAACAGCTAATGTACTGATGGTTTAGGAAAGAAAGTCTTAATGCACAACTTGACTAAGGCTTTAAGAAGTTTCTTTGCTCATTTTTCATGATCACTTTACTGATACAGTGTTTTCTATGCACCAGGATACATTTTCACACCACTCTGAGATGTCTACAGTGAACAAGTATGCAGCCAAGATGGTCACCTGTGCTCTAAAGAGAACAGATTCTTCAGAAGGGCAGTTCCTGAGACCTAGTTAGACAGGTATCTTCAGATGAGAATAAATTTGACTTTAAAAGTGAATTTAAACCACTGGGTATAAGAATACATCCACATAGCATAAATCTTCCAATTGTATGCACAGGGCACCCCAGGGGACAAAGCAAATGAACTGTTTCCACATTCATAAAGCTTTTAAATAACAATCAGAACTTGGACTTTCTCTGATGAAAGCATGATGCTGCAAGCGTGCCCTGATTTCATCACGTGTTTGGTTTTACCAGAGGACCAGATTCTCCTAAATTAACAAGGTTGCCATAAACATTTGCCTTCTCCAGTCTTTCCCTCTTGTTTCTCTCCTGTCAGCTGAGGCACAAGCTGTCCTTGATATTTTTGGAATGAAAGTGAAGTAACAATGTATTTTTTAAAAAAAAAGGAAAAAAAAATGCAAAAATAGATATAAATATGCAACAGCAAGCCCAGCTCCTCTGCGTGTGCTGTTTCCATATGCTCATGGGAGTTTACTGCTGAATTACTTCAGTGGAGCTACAAAGTCATCAAAATGAATCAGTGGCAAAGGAGTCACTGTAAATGCATGGAACTGTACAGGGAATATGATTGTTTTTTAAATTCAAAATGTTCTGAAAAGAGAGCAAAATTCCTTGGAGAATGACACAAGAGTGTATGTGGAGAGGAACTGCTGCTACTTACCCGAATCCAGCTAAGGCTCTGGTAATCATAGAGACTCTCATACTGTAGGGCCAGTTCTCTGCACAGTGGGATTCCAAACTCCCAGCTCTGTGAAACCAAAGCAAATCACACTCACAGAAAACAATGTTATTGCCAACCAGCTGAGAGGAATATGGAAACCAAATTTGGGCAATTCCTTTGGTATGCAATGCCAGGGATTAGACGTGAAAATGCAATGTGATGAAAGTTTCCATTAAGTATCAGATGAGTTCCTTCTTCAAGATGGTAACAGAGGCATTGAAATCACACACACTGCCCCTTTCTGACAGTTCACTCATGAGACTGGGAACTTATTTGGAAAAAGATAAAAAAACCTAACAATTTTTCCTCTTCAAGCACCCTCCAGTATCTCATTTGCTTTCTGCACTAATGCTCCCTGCAGTAAAGAGTTAAGGCTTAGCCCCGCAGCAGAGCCGCTCCCTTCTCAGGGCTGAGGCTTCCTGCTGAATGCATGAACCTGGCAAGCAATGGGAAACACTCAAAGCATCCTTAGAACTGCTGAGCACTATTGCACTGAGTAACTATCCACATCCAGAACTGAAAACAAAACTCATTTGTTCAACTTATAGTCTGTGTACATCAAATATTTCCTAGCAAACCAGATGAATCACCAGAGTGAGTTTGGGTGAACAAGGGTTGAGAGAAAGACTCCTCTGTCACCTCACTTAGGTTTTGAGAGAGTTCATTTTACACCCCTGAACTGAAATCTCCTTTCCCATCATCTTGAACCTGCACAGACTGGAAGCCTTTTGGGGGAATAAATGTTTCTTACCATACTCAGGTAAAGGACTAGGACACCAAGGTTTGAGTTGAACCTTCATTGGATTAACTTCTGTGCATTACTGTGCTAACTTGCCCAGGAATAAAATTAATGCATGAGTTCGAATAATAAGTTTGAAGAATATTAATAGCAATACTGCAAATCACTAGGTTCAGTAATTAATTTTGCAAAATATTATCACTTAATATGGAACTATTTTTTCTGGTTACATGTTATCTTCACTTTCAAATGTCACTCTCTACACTGTTTGGTAGTTTACAATGCTTCTCTTCATGCACACACATTTGTAGTGTTTGTTCTCTCATACTTAACACCAGCAAAGCTTTTTTTTTTCTCTGAACAGAAAAAACAGTAAGAACAATTTTATTAAAAGGAGGGATAGTTTTAAGAACTAAAAAGGCAAAAATAATCATCCTACATCTCTTTAGCTTCAGTTAATTACAAAAATTTAAATAAAAACTTGCTAAATGAAAAATTCTTTCAGAATCCATTTGGATAATCTGACAGTGTTAGTAGTTTAGGATGGTGGGAAGCCTGATAAATACAAATAATATGTGCACCAGGAAATAAGCTGAAAGACTGTTACTTCACTACTCAGGATATTACTTAAGTGAAGGCACACATAACCAGAAAATCTATGTCCACATTTGTGCTCTGAGCTAGCAAAGTCATGAAACACAAACTGATACACTCAGCTGGGATCAACATCAACCAAAGTACTTGTATCTGCAAACACAAACACCACTGCATTTTCCAATACGGCTTTTGTCACAAGGTGTGAGCAAAGTCTCACCTTCAAATGGGATGCTGTGGCTAAAGCCTAGTAATTCTTTAACCTGCCTTTCAGATAGAAGCAGAAAGCAAGCCGGCTGACTTCCCTTCAGGTGATGCTAGAGATGTAACCTTTGCATGCTCCTCGTGTGATGTGAATGAAATTAACAACCTGTAACCACATCTCATTTCTCTTTATACCAGCTCTTCTACACATACCCTGATTCTATTCCTGTCATCCTAACTCAGGCTTTCTCTCTCTGTTTCAGTTAGATTTCCACTGTGCTAGCTGAATATTCTGTAGATACAAGATGAGGGACAGAACTGAGGAAACGTGACATACAGGTGACTTCTTGAAGGTTTGCAGGTATCTGAAAGGAAAACAGAATGAATGGATATCTGATTCACTGGGATCTTCATTTTGAAATCTGTGACATTAATGAGAACATCCTCAGTGTGGAAATTTAATATGTAATTCCATGTGCTGTGCAAGTGTCATTTCCCTCTAAAGCATCATTCTTCCTCCCTTCAAAGAGTTCCCTGATGTCTCCCCTATTAACTTCCCTCATTACTTCTTTCTGTTTTGCTGACATCTGATCTGTTTCCATGTTCTGTATTATGTCCTTCACTTGAAAAGCATGTTCATGTGACATTTATTGCAGCTTTTTCCTATGGCACCAGCAGCTCTCAGCTGAGCGCTACTGACTGCACACAACAAGGCACAGATAGAGACAGTCAGAGTTTCTGGATGGCAGCCTTGGTTTACTCACACCCAATGTGCACATTTCTTTTGCAAATAAGATTCACATGAGGCTGCGCAAGAGAAACGAGTTCAAATGTTGGGTCTGGAGCACACAATCTACAAATTAACTACTTTGGGTTTCTCAGTACTTGCCTAGCCCTAAGGAGAATACACACTGTGTTGCTGTGATGGGAGATGGTCAGAACTTCAAATTAATAAAATCTAGCAGTGAACTGGACAGAAAAGAGTTGTTGAGTTTTCAAGCTATTGCTGTCCAGAAGCATGATCAATTAGGTTCAGACTGTTCCATTCACAGTTCTCTTCAACTAGAAAACCTTCAACCTTGAGTTTTAACAACAGACAAAATCGTGTGAGTTAAAAAAATAAATCTCTTCATTTAAAGTTATGCACCTGAAGACACTGCTGACCAAACCATAAACCAACTCACAGCAGAGCAGGAGGAGCACACAACTAGAGCAAAGGGTAATAAAAGGGTTTTGGAACACCTTGTTCCTTCCCAGCACAGGGCTGCTACTGGCAATAGTGAGAAAGGAAGTTACTCCACTTTGCACCCCTCTGCAGAGCCACCCGCTATGCCCCCACTCCTCATCTGCTGGCATGCCCTGTACATCAAACTCACAAGACAGTCTTGTGTACACAGTGCTTGCGCTGTTCCTGTGCTGAGAACATTTTACCACTAAAAAATGGGGAATTTTTACAACCTTTTCATGAAGTGTGGAGCCCTTACTTAGTGGAAGATGCCAGGGGCAGCATGAGAAGCTTAACTCTAGAAATGCAGTGTAAGCACATGGAACAAAAATTTCTACTCCTCAGGACCTGAGGAGACACCATCTTAGAGTAGGTACAGACAGAAACTATCAGACAGAAGTTGAGAGAAGCAAGTTTCTTCCATTCCCTGAGCTGTTCCCTGTTACACAGCAACAGAAAGAGCACTGAAAAGCAGCAAGAAGATTTGGCTTCTCAGCATCCTTCCCTGCCACAGTCTGAGTGACATACACACTGCTTAAGTGGATTATTTAGTAATTCAGCTACCATTTCTAATAAAGGAGGATTAAAACACAAAATCAAGGAACTCCAAAAACACCATCAGGGTAAAACCCTCAAGAGGTTAACACATTGTAATCTGTTAGAAGATTATAGGAAAATGACATCCATCAGGTTTTTACTCCCCTCCAGTGCATTTATGGATTGCCTGTTTTTGTCAAAAACACCAACTCACTTGCTTTGCACATTCTCTACATCATTGTCTAGTCACACAATGCAGTACTGCAGTATTGGCACAAGTCAGTAATTTTATTTAAGTGCAGTCTGAAAAACACTGAGAGTTTCTGAGACTGAAAAGAGAACCATATGCAGTATTATTAGAAACTAATAATTCTAGAAAAAAAATACTAATTTCTTAATGAATCACTTCCTCATAAATATGCCACTTCCTCCTATACACAGGAGTCTGACTTTATTTTGCAGGTCCTGCAGCGAGTGTCTCTGCCTTACGCAACTTTCTATTCTCAGGGCTAGGAAAGAGTTACCTGGAATGGCAACCCCAGATGAACCAAACCACATTTGTATTTAATGGCCCCGTCACTGCCATCACAGGCAAAATCAACCCTGAGGCACACCTATGGACGTTATCTTCCAGTAATATAAGCTGCAAGGGATTTTTCTAGAGAAGGCAAAAGTATGAAAATATTCTGACAGATGACATTGCTTTTAAGGTTTGCCTCTGAAATGTTCCCAAAATGCCATGACACAAGGGACTAGAACACCTACAGTAATTTAAAAACTCTCATGTTTATTATAGGAAAACCACACTGAATATGTGAAATTGAAATGTATTGATTTGCTTCTTGTGCAGTGGATGGAACTGCACTTTAATTGAAAGCTGCTTTAAAATAACAGTGACACTGAAAGACTTAAATCTTTTTTTTAATAAAGGGCCTCCTGCAATGGATTGCCTGCCACTGACTTCTTTAGGTTCGAAACAAAAAAGTCCTGAAGTGAGTCATAACACAGCAGTTTTCAGAGACAACTATAAAATGCAGTTCTGGCCCCTGAAAGCTATGGAACTGGCATTCATAGAACTTTCTGCCATATCAGGGTGATCCAGAGTTTGGTTTGAAGTTATAAAAATGTTTTGGTGTTTTTCCTGTTAGCCCACCTAAACTAGTTCCAAATGTTATGCCTACTGAAATACCCATATCCATTTTCTCATCTGTTTTGTCATCCAGAGTGCCGAGAAGCAATTTGTCAAGTTATAAAACCTTTTGACACAAATTTACTTCCAGACTACTGAACTGAGATGATAGGCTTGCAAGCCCTAAGGAAGTCAGGAAAAGGGAAGGAAGCTGCTGGAAGAGAGAAGAAGTTGGCATACCTTCCCTTTGTTGAAGTAATGGATAATCTTACGGCACAGACCTTCCTTACGCTGCCACTCTGACTGAGATGGATAATGCAGGAACTCTCTCAGAGGTCTGTCCTCCCACTGAAGCAACTCACAGTACAAAAGCAAAGTAAAAGCAGCCTCTGTTGGAAATGCAGTTATTGAACACTGAATCAATGACAACAAATAAATACAGCCAAAACACTCAAATGTCACCAGACCTGCATCTTGAACAGTCTGGAATTTCTGATGTACAATTTGAGAAAACATTCTGCAGTCTTAAATGATCATAAGGTTATTCAATTACTTAAAACAGCAGCACAAAGCTTCCTATGTAGTTTCAAAGTTCAAAGTTTCCTATGAAGCTGATTAGTGGGTGCAAATCTGTCAACTTTCTGCTTGGTTTGAATGCACAGGCAGGCGGGCAGATAGGTAACTCCATCTGAGGCCTGCAGCTGTAAGCAGAGCTTGGACAGCACAGAATTAGACACTATGCACTTTCTAAGTGGTCCCTAAATGCTACAATGCAAGGAAATGTGTCAAATGCTAATAAACTGGTTGGTTCATGATTTTAATCTTCCTCTAATTTTGATTCCACTGTTGCGATTTTTTTGAGCAGTGTTCCTCAGAGAACACATTGATGTAAAATTTGGGGTGTGATGAAGTAGTTGGATGGCTGTGTGGCCATAGACATACATTATTTCACTTGAGAGCATGGGCTGAACCTCACTTTATCTTCCCAGCTGCCATAACTGGTTTATACCATTTTTTCTAAAAGAACAAATCAGATGCTAGAGCACAACACTGGGAGAGCCAAAAGCTTTCTGCAGGGTTTCAAGCAGCCCCAGATGATGCCTTACTAACCTGTGTAGTTCTCAGCCTGTAAGTGCATGTCACACAGCTTGTGGATATAGCGGATGTACATCTCCTCCTTGTTGATCTCAGATTTATAGAAATTCTGTGGAATCAGAAAGAGGTGATACTGAGACTTCATTCAAGACAACCAGCAGCATCTATGTATGTATAAAGGCACTGAAAAGAGAATACATTACTGGTCTAAAAGAAAAGGCATTGTTCTTTTCACATTCACACTGCTTTAACCCAATAATTTTATTGTGTCATAAATTTTTTTTCATCCTAAGGTAGTCGAAAGCTGAAAGGCGAGAGAGGTTATAGAAACTCTGCCACAGAGACACTCAAAACTCAGCCAGAGTTTTGGCTCTGCTTTAAGCAGAGCTGGACCAGAGACCTTCTAGGGGGGGTTCTTACAACTCCTGTCATTCTGACACCCCAGATGCTCAGATTCTGAAGCTACACAGCCTGACACAGATTCCTGTTCTGACCTTTCCCATCCCAGTTCCAACAACACTGCACAGCATCACAAAGAGATAAAAGAAACATCTTTACCATAAGGTTAACAGTGCAGCCAATTTTCTTGTTTTCTGTCTCATCTCCTTTCATACAGTCCCTAAGAAAGCAGAGCAATGTTGAAACATACATCTGCAAAAGAAATTCCTTTAAAATAAAGCTGAAGCCATTTTCTTCTCCAGTTTCCTTGGATCAAACAACAGTTAATCATATTCAGTTCCTCTATGAAAAATGTCTGTATTATGATTTGAATGCTATGAGAATTGAGTGTGTCACATTTTACATGTCTGCATCTGAGAACATGCACCTGAAATGACTGCTCCTTCATTTCTTACAGGAGTCTGAACAAAACCAGGTAATGGCTTCCACACATTCAGCTCTCCAGCACAGTGTTGGCACACTGAAAGACAGAACCTGAGTCATTTAGACTAGATTACTAACATCTGCATAGGTAAGGTAGTCATAAGATTAATCTATAGTTTCTGGACTCTTCTAGAAATTACATCTATTCAAACAGTACAAAAAGTTACAGGCTTCAGTAATTACTGATCTTGACTTGAAAAAGTCACATTTTTTTTAGTTGTGAAAAGAGAGACCAAATTTTTAAAGCAGTGACAGCAAACTGTCTGGAGACCTGCTGTGTCAGCTAGCTGGCAGCTGGACTCCAAGAGATGCCTGTGTATTCCAAATACTGATGCAATTCCCTGTTCTATTCAACCCTGAGAATGAAAAAAAAATATCTGCTGTGTATTAAAAATCAGTTAAGACAGATATCTGTTCCTCAATTAAGCATGAAAATGTCTATGTATCTAAACTGTACTGTTAGCAGATTTAATTTAAAAACAACAAAAAAAATCAGCTTCCTTTAAATGTGTCTCACATATGTGGTCTTGCACAGCAGTTGTACAGCCACTGCTGCCAGGAAACAAATAGGAGATTGGATCAAACTGGTAAGGATAGCAAACAGCAAACTAAAAAGCACAGACCAGGATTTGGGATTGCAAAATACCCAAACCTAGTCATGGTTCTTCACCTATAATGAGCAGCAGCAGAAGAAAAAAATTATTTGAACTCCTGTCAGTAGGCTAAAGATAGAAATATCTGGGGCAGTTCTGCATGGTTTCAAATTGTCTGTCACTCCATGAAAAACTCTGCGTGTATGTATCTGAAGTTATAATATTTTCTTGTAACTGAGTCAAAGCTCAGCTTTATTCACACAACAGTCCTGCAAACTTCAGTCTAAAACCAAACAAAGGATGCCTAATTTAGAGTAGAGTCTTGCACACATGAGTCACCAGCTGACATGTCAGACTTTCCTCAGATGAAAAGTTTTCCAGCCCTGCATGCCTCAATGAGGCATTCACCAAGGCATCTGAGATCATTCTTTCATTTGGCATCCAAGTTGCTGAATTATGTGAGATCATTTCACTGACAGAAGGAAATCCATCATTTAGTAACCTTATTAAACCTTAGTACGAAACTTCATATTCAAACATTTCTTTATCTTTGCTGTTACCAGGAATGAGAATGCAGGAATGAGAACAAGGGCTCCAGGATTTTTGCTCAGAACTCTGCAGCAGTGAGCTAGGCTTGCTTACTTGCCATCAGCTTGAGAAACAAGAAAAATGCTCCCTGTAGAAAAGAGATTTGGTACTACATCTGCACAAACTTCTATGTCTTGTCAGGTACCTATAGTCAAGCAGGCGCTCCATGAGACGGGTAACTGATGTGACGAAAGAGATTCCAGTCTCCCGCCATGTCTCCTGCTCAATCTTCTCCAGCAGGCTGTTTGGAGATGCAAAGACAGCAGGTGAGGCTTTCAGGGAAATGGTACAGTGGATGCACACAGCTGCAGTCAACTTGGTTTCTCCCTCAGGAAACAAATCCATAGAATTACTATCTTACCTGGGATAAGGCCCAAAGAGCTGGGTTCTACTCCAGGCAGCATGAAGCAAAGACAAGGAAATTACAGAATTGAAAGGAGAAGGGAAAATAAGTAACAGGCTGCAGTCCCTGAATTCTTAACATTCTAGATCACAAATGTCTTTAACTGGAGCAAAGGAAATGCCCAGTATTGCCAGGGGAATAATGATAATTTTTAAAAGGTTATTTTCTTTCCTTTATCCCTGAAATGGACTTATGTTATCTGTACACGTAAAGCACCAGACTTCCCAAGGCTGAACATGCACAAATCAGAACCGAACACATTTCCATGCTTCCTAAGGATAAGCATACAAGGATGGGCAGGCTTACCTATCCTGAAAACGAATGAATGAGTGAATGAATGCTGCATTGTAAATTCAGAAATACAAGTACTGGTTCTAGCAAAACAAAGCTTTATGCCTCAAACTGCCAGCATGCTACTGTCTGGAATAGAGAGCTAAAATTCTGCTAAGGATTGCCATGGCTTGCTGGAATATTAAAAGATTTAGGGTTAACTGCTCTGAACTCTGAGTTCAAAATAAAGTCCTTCTGAAATAAACCAGGATCACTGGAAAAGAAATTTGGAGACAGATCTGTAATCAACAACAACAGAGTGGAAAGTCAGATGTAAAAGCATTCTTTTCCTTCTTATCCTTAGGAACTACTGGATTTTTGGTGTGAGGGAATGGAAATACAGTGTCATAATGGACTATGAAAGAAGCAACTTGCAACTCTTGAGCCAACCAAAACATGACCTTCAAAACATGTAAGAATCAAAAGAAAATCCTGAGGAAAATCTCTTTTGCTGTAACAAAGTCTGAGTTTCCAGCTAACAAAAAGAATCCTAAGGATGGGATTTCACTTATTGCTATTATTATTCTAAGCAAAGGCACTGGCTCCTCTAGCAAATCAGTTTTTGATAGGAGGATGATTACTTATCTGTGCAGCCTTGTATTAGATTCACAAAAATATGACAAAGAAGAATTTACATCTTTACATTCTCTTCACAATTAGTGATGTATTTCTGTTTCAGTGAGCCATGTCACAAAACCCTGCCAGAAAGCCCTGTCCTGCTTTCTCTGAAGATCAGCACTGCAGCAGCAGCTGCACGGATCTCTACTCTGACTCTTTCAATGACCCTGCACAACAGAGTGAACAGAAACTGGCATAGCTTACAGCAGGCTGAAGAGCTCCCTGTAGTTCTCATCACCTTTTCCTTCAGACACCAGGCTGTCCAGTTTATCAATCAGCTCAGCTTCCACCTGGATGAAGAAGCAATTAGTTACAAATTAGCTGTTCATGTAGAAGACGAGCTCCAAACACTAAGAAGACTGGAAGAACATTTTATTTCTCATGCCCTAGGGCTGCCCACTTCTGTGTGCAAGAGCTGGGTTTCTCTGTAGCTCAGGGGACACGCTTTTCTCATTTTTCAGTGAAATGGAAGGACTAAAATTAAATTCTCCTTTTGCTTATCAGGGTCTAAATGAACATCCCAAGGGAGGCAACGCTGCTGCTCAGAGAGTTTCTGAAGTTTATTCTCTTATCAAATGAATCACTCAGACACACTTTCTGTGAACCAGTCTATCAGGTACACTATATAATGTACTGCAGAAAAGCCACACAGAGAAAGCAATTCATGGTGTTATTGCCAGTGGTCTGTTGGGATAGTTCTGTTAGTAAGTAGCTGATTTCCAGTCAGCCAGGCATCATTACACAGGAAGATTGTTTGTTCATTAAAATCAGTTTTGTCAAGGCTCTCTATATGATGAATTTTCTTTTCACACTTATATAAAGGGCCACAACAGTGTTGAATAGGTATTAATTGCCCCCCCAGCCTAATATGTCCTGTTATCAAGTTTGATATCAGACATTCCTATAAAATTGAATCACGTGCAGAAATCAATACCTCTAACATTAAGCAAAACTATATCATGTAGTCCTGAAAGGAATAGTCTTTGTTATCTTCATTAGTACTACATGACTACAAGAAGACAGAGGTTTCTAAAGGCTGAAGCTGTTTGTAGAAATATGTCTTATTGTTATTTAAAGACAAATATAGTTTGAGTTTCTCTCTGTTTTTCAGCTGCCAAATGGCAAAGGAGATGAAAATGAGAAGGAAAAGCAAATCATCCAGTGGCACACAAATGAAACTAGTGCTCTTGTTGCTGAAGTCATTCAAGGGAGACCTCAATCACTGCCTTATTATACAGCATCACTAAAAAAACCTGCCTTGTTAAAACATGGGCTACTGAAGAATTTTAAAATAGGCTTCAAAATTTAATTTTCAGAATTCCTCTATTTTCTGAGAGCCAATTTAGTATTCAAAAAGTAAAGTGAAGCTCAAAAACTACCCTGTCTTTGCTTGTGATCTGGAGTCACTTGACAGAAACCAGTAATGCATCTGTCCAGCTGTCTGGCATTGTACTGAGCACAAATAACTTCCTGGTTCCATCAGCTAATGGTAATCAGGCCTAATCCATCTTGTGCTTTGGAACCATTTCTTTCATTCTCACTAATATAGATGATTATTCCATCTCTAATATTAGAAAGTTACAATATATGCTTCATTAAACAGCGTAGAAATTTGCTCTACAGGTAATGTAAGAAATATGCTTGGGAGCTCAAGTAGAGACTACATTAGTGAGTATAAAAATTAAATGAGGATTATGAAGAGTTCATCTTGATACAGAAATGTAAACAAGTCCAGAAACTTGAAGATTAGTGTAGGTACTTTTATCTGTAAATGCCAGAGCAGGGACTGTTCTATTGTTATGCTGAAACAAGCAAAATGAGGACCATGATCAAATACTACTGTGATAAGCAGTAAATAACAGTAATAATCAAGGTTGAAGAGGGAGGAAAATACAAGCTTTCCCACACAGCCTTTAGTAGGCCAGGTTATGGAAAATGTCTGTTATTCTCCTGGAATGACAGATTAGAGCTGGCATTTTAGTGAGTATGCAGGTAATAAATAATCACATGAATTATGATCATTTAAATAAAAGTACTCCTTGAGAGCACAGATCTGCAGATACTTGCCCCCGCTATTGCCCCAAACACAACAACAAAACACTGTTGTTTGTGGATCCAGTCCAAACTGATCCTTTAATACTCTGCACTCCAAGGATCTTTTTTGGAGTGGAAAATGTAAGGAATTCTCTGACCATGACTGGGCAACAAAAATGACAAAGACTCCTCTCTGTGTTTTGCAATCTGAGCTTTTATCAGGTGGAAACCACAGACCTGTTGGTCGGCACAACCATTATGGGAGAACTGCTACAGTTTGTTACAAAGTGTACAGTCACAGAGTCCATTGCAAAGCATGGTAGAATTATGTGATTATGCATTAAAATTTCATAGCTGGAACCTGAAGACAGAGAGGAAAAGACCACTGCTTTCACAAATGCTGCCTAAATCCTTACATCTCCAGTTTTGGTTCTTAATCTGACTCATTAAAATGGTTGACTGAGAGCCCAGCACTTACAAAATCCTTTTGTTTTCCTCATGACCCATGTGATAGCACATTGCTCCTCTTCTCTATGTTCATGAGAAACATAGCTTGCTGTAAAGTGCACTGCTCAAGGAATCTTGGGATTCCTTCAGTAGTTCTGTGAGTTATGCTTCAAGTTTTCTGTTTTTACATACTTACATGACAGCATCATCTTCACGATCAGAAACAATCAAGAGATACAAAGGCCTTGCCTCCAGCTGGACATGGCAGATGGAGCAAGAAAAGGGATACTGCAAATGCTTGGGAAGTGACTTCACCTGTTTGAAGTTGCCATTCTTCCTCTGCTCCCAGTCCATCATGTCATGGAAGATAGGGATCATGATATTCCTGACTTCTGGTTGTGGAACAAGAGTAATGCCAAGGAAGGGTCCAATCATTCCAGGAATAAAGTGAATCTTGTGTTCACCTGTACAACACAAAGCAACTGCAATTAAATACAAGCCTTTATTATCTGCCACTAGGAAAACAGGGAACCCCTGCAGTAATGACATGTGGAGAGTAGTAGGCATGAGCGTTAGAAAAGCAAACACATTCATTTCCTGAAAGGACTGGAAAAGCAGTATTTGCTTTACAGCACTCCTTGCAAAGTCTCTAAGAGCATTTCTAATTTCACTGTGAAAGCCTTCAGCAAAAACTGTCAGTGCATTTTACTTGCAAAAGAATTCAAACTGTCAAAAATAACCGAAGTAAAACATACTAACTAGGGGGAAAAGAGGCCACAGATACTGCTGATTTGGGGGGAAAAAAAAAGCTGCTGAAAGGGCTGGTGGGAACAATATTTAAGAGAGCATATTTAGAATTGAGTGAACTATACACAGAGCTCTTCAATCTCAGTGTTGCAGAAGTCTCAATTTCATAGCTGACCTTAACTTAGGACCAAATTGCATTGTTTCTCAGCACAGAAAACCAAGGCACTTCACTAAGTTTCTTCTGTGCCACAATTACTGTGCAGTCACAGAGAACAAATTCAAATGGCTGTCTTTGGAACAACATTCAGTGACAAATATCTTCATCTACATATCTAAAGCAAGCTTCTCCTTCTCAGATGAATTTTTCTAGCATCATTTTCTGGTTGTGTCTCTGACATTGGAGAGCCTTCTGTTCTCCACACAGATGCTTAGAAACTCTGATGAAGATGGGCTGTGTCATTTAAGTTATTCAAGATGGGTCAGTCTTACTTAGTATTTTATAATAAGGCATTTTAATTCCTTTCTGTGCTCTGAACTCCCTCCAACTTGTCTTTGGTTTTTGGTTTTGTTTTTTTCAGCTGTAGAAAGCTGTATCAGGTGAACTACTCTAAAATCAACAGCACTTATGAGAAACCTGTGGCAGTGATATTGTCTCTCTTCTGTTCAAAACTTAGATGTTTTCCCAAAGATGACAGAATCTTTGACTCATAGCATTTCACAGGTAGCTCTCATTCAGCTCCTTAAGAGCATGACACATTTGTAGCCTTCTGTTTTCTTGAATGACATTCCTGCAGATAAAACGTCTGTATTTGCCCTGCAGCCATGTTATCAGGTTATCCCATCAGAGTTGTACCATTCCTTTACCCCATTTAATGATTTCTTTGCTCCCAGAACCTTGTATTATTTGTGATGTCTATTAGCAGGATTTTATTTTTCTTTAGAATACTACACACTTCCTTCATCGCAAACGTTTCCATGGGTATTGCTTTTTTGCCCCAGCCCTGGAAGCAGGGTACTGGCCTAGCTGGGCTTGCTCTGATGCTGTACAGATGTCATTTGTCTCTCCTATTAATAAAATCCCAGATCACTTAAACCCAAGATTGCTGCAGCACACTTCCAAAAGCACAAGTCCCAGACAAAAAAAACCCTCTTACCTTTTGAGACCCTTGGTGAGATACAGTTTTCCCCATTTTTAATGTGCTTACTTTCTTAATCAAAATACATAGGAACAGGTCAAAGGAGTTGCAGAAACTGACTTTTTGTCGCAAACACTGTGTTCTTGTGGGCAGGGATTTTGGGGGGTTTGGGTTGGGTTTTCTGTTTGTTTTCTTAGATTTTTTTAAGTAGTAGCACAGGATTTGTTATGGATACCAGGTACCTGAAGACACAAAACAGCAGCTTTACTGTATGCCAGTTCTGGGCTCTTATTATCAGACAGACATGGCTGTGGTTTAGTGGTGAACTGGTCAGTGTTAGGTTTCTGGTTGGACTTGATCTTCAGTGTCTTTTCTAACCTAAATCATTCTATGATTCTATAATTTGGAATCACAATTTTGGCTTCTGAATCACCTACAAAATGATGAAGCTGTGAAAATTTAGACTTTCTTTACAGCCATGGATCAGATAAAAGTCTGAAAGAAACTGTGTATCTCCATGGGAACTTGACTGCAGCACAGTTGAAGGGAGCAGAAAAAGCTGATTTTATATTTGCAAATACATAAAAACCTGTGTCAAAAACATGTGTCAAAACAACCCAAACCTGCCACTGTCACATGTAAGAAGAAAGCATTCAAATTCATGGGAATGTATTATTTCAGTAAAAAAGGATGATGAGACAGTGCAGGTGAGAGTTTTTGGGAGGAGAAGTGCCTCCTGGTTCTACAACTGTTAAGAGAAACTACGTATTCTATGATTCTACAAAAAGCAAGCAAAATACAACAAAAATCTGGAGTTACTTTGGCTTTGGTTGTTACAACAGATAATGAGGAGACATACCCAGGTTCTGCCACATGCTGAAGAGTTCATATGCCATCATCACTCTCATATCACCGTATCTGAAAGAGAGGAGGTAGAAAACTGCCTAATGGAACAAAAACTGGCAAGGCAGTGATGTTAAAAACAGCAACATCATCGAAGTCATGCTTAAGTGAATGTAAGGACATCAAACAACTCAACTAATCACTGAACACTGTATTAGGAGATCTACTTATTTATTTCCCAAGCATTTCCACATGCCAAGTTCCAAAAGAAATCACAGGCACTTGTGGTAGAAAAGGAAGTCTCATCTGAACCCCACAAAACTTGTTCTTACTTATCCAGAATCTTCTTCCTCTTAGCTGGTGTGGCATTTTCTAGTTGGAGACTGGGCTGGTTTATAAACAAAACTGCCAGGCTGAAATAGGAGTTCCACACCTGTGACACAGGAAGGAAGTTTTATAACACTCTTAAGGAGTAAGTTTCAAACAAGTGTAAGACAGACATTCCTTTACATGCAGAATTACTGTTCCCTTTTGTAATCAAGAGGTAACCTAATCAATATGTATCTTAACTCTTGAGATACTGAACTCTTAAGAATACCAATGGACTACTTAAAACCTAATAGAAACTAAAATTAGAAACTCCAGGAAGGAAATGCCACTGGGTTTTCCTCTTACCACTACAAGTTCAAAAAGGAATAATCTTAGTGACTTCGGCAAAATTTTAAATTGTTTTTTTCTGCAGACTAAACCAATTTTATTCCTCAAAACCCCCAAAGATTACACTCTGTAATGAATGAGAGCCCTATAATTTAGTCAATTTTCCTACAGAAATGAGGCTTTTGCCATCATGTGGTGTGTACAAACCCTAAGGTATGTGTCTGGCAGCTTTTCCTTAGTAACACTAAACTTGTTGCCCATTTTCAACTACATCAGACACTGGGAAAACACTAAGATACGTGTTTTCCTCCAAGTTTTAAGTCAACAGCCAAAAAGAAGAGACCTCTGGGAAAGAAAGATCATCAGTGTCCCAACTTCAGGAAAATATTACCCAAGTTTCCATTTTACTACCCAGGAATCTGTAAGACAGCATCCTTCACAAGCTCCACTGCTTGAGAAGATACTCACTGCCTTTACAAGGGGCTCCACTTCCTTGACTGGATCTCACAGTGTACTTCTGCTTCCCCTCAATCCCACCACAGACTCAAATTCCTGTCTGACCAGTTAGTCCTTCTTCCTTCACAGATACTCTAATAAATGCTGCTAATGTAATCAGGTAAGGTAAGGAAGATAAGCTCTTGCTCCTTTGTTACTGCTATTTTATAAAGGTGCCAGAGCAGTTTCTGAGTAGCAATTCTTACTTTAAAGTCAAAGTCCGCTTCTGTGAAATTCTTATGTAGTGCAGAAGACAGGTACTGAACTGTTGTGACTATGATACTGCAGTCAGAAACAGAAAACAAAAAGAGATCATTTGAATCTGGAGTATAATGTGTGGCAGTGGTCTGTGGTGCTAATTTCACTATATGTGCAGAGATGGGCATTCTGCATGTCAGCACTACTAGATTCACATAGAAGTCATTCTGTGTTTTAATAAGCATTTTAATTTAGACATATTTTAATAAACATAATGAAGGGCAATAAAAGCATGTGATAAATGCAAGCATTACTAAATAGAATGCAGAGATGGTAAAATCGTATCAAAAAAACCAGCACATCTCTGATTCACACACAAGCAACACTTCAGCAGTACTTCTAAGCGTACCCATCAGTCTCCAACTAATGGCAAAACTATGCCAAAGGAAACTGGGTAACCTACAGCAGCTGAGGTACCTACTCTTACCTGTGGATTTGTCTTTTCTTGCAGAACTTCGTTTAACCTTTGCACTTCAAATACTGAAATCCACTTCTTTCCCTTCTCATTAGCACAGTGAACTCACAGAGCACAGCACTCCACTGAGCAGTCAGCCTTTAGGGAACTTCCATGGTAGTGTTGTCTTCTAATGGGAAACCCTCCAGTTGTCAGCTAGTCACTAGCAGTACTACAGCTAGTTTATCTGAAGAAACTAGTAAATAATTCCATCACCTCGTGTTCACTGTACTGCTGCCACTTTAAACAGCACAGTACTTGCCCCATCAGGAGCAGGAAAATTAGATAAAGTGAAGCAGTAAAATGGTGGATGAGAAATAACTCTTTGTGTAACCCACTTGGTGTCATTGCCGGAGTCTGCTCCTCCTTTTCTGAAATAACAGGCCTGCTCCTAGGTAGGTTAAGGAGTGATGTTTATGGGAGAAGACAGACATTTAATGCAGGAATTTACTTTACTGAGAGAGGGAGCTGTGAGCCCTGGCGTTAACACCACTTGGTGCAGGTCAGCCATTTCCTGCCCTGTGTTATCATAGCTGCTGAGCCACTCCTACCCCTCAAAGCTACTTCAGCTTTGGCTGCAAACCTTTGACCCTGATATCTGCATCTGCTGGTAGGGTTTAAGAAACAGAATGAACACAAAAGTTCTAAGTGCTAGAGTGTTAAACTAACTGGTAGAATGAGGATGATCATTCTGGAGTTCCTGTCTTGATCACCACATCTCAGTCTGATGGAGCAAACTGCACCACAGGTTTTAACTGCTCAGCTGAGAAGAAAAACTTCCTAATACAGAATGTCAACAGTTTATACCTGCTTCTCTACTTACTTGCTGGTGAGCAACCTCATCACCATCCAGTCTCGAGGAAAGACACTCATTTTCATCAGGTTCCGAAAGACACAGAAAATCTTCAGCAGGAACTCCTACCCACAGGGAAAAAAAACAAAAACAAAAAACCCCCACCAAACAAACAAAAAAACCCACAACAAAACAAAGAATAAACTACCAGCAACTGCACACTAACCTACTCCTGACTCTAAGGCAGTTAAGCTGTGCACTGCCCTTGAGCTCTGTGTTCCTAGGTGATTCACCTGAAAATGTGGATACTGGGACACAGCTCTCCATTTTGTGTGCTTCACTCATGTACTGAACAACCTGGAGCTGGCTTCTAAATCTTAACTTCTATTATGGAATGAAAAAATTCCTTATGTGCATAACTGTGTTTGACTTCTCATGCTATCATCCAGAGTCCCAGTGTCAATTTGTAGCTGTTTCCAAATGTATTGGAATATTAACCATGCATTTATGCATTAATTTAAGTTAATGTACCTGTCGAAATTCCTTTGCATTTCTGTTACAAATTTGTCAAAAACCCCAGCCTGGTAAAATTCCTACATATGTTTTAAAAATAGTAACAGATAAAGCCATTTCTGGCAATATGCAGCAGAAAGATCCCTTAAAGACCTTCAGCTGATTCTCTGCTCTCCAAAAAAAACCCAAACTTGAAGACATTTTTGTTTTATGACTACCTGCACCACTGTGTCTATAAAGAACAGCAAGGATAAAACATGCCAAGCTGCTGGCCTTGCAAGCTACGATTTTATTGTTTTGTTTCTCTTCACACAAAATCAAGATGGCACAGAAAGTGGCAGTGCAAGGTTTCTTGAAAAGTGTTCTCCCATTATGTGGGGAGAAGAGATTAATACCTTGGTGTAACTGAGCTATGAGTAAAGCATCAGAAACTCCTTGATTTCTGACCTCATTTTGGCCTAGATGTAACAGTTCTAAATGAATATAATGCCTTTCCTTTTGCTCATCAAAAGGTTTTTATATAAAATCTTGTCTTTAGTAATGAAATAACTCTGCCTTTTAACCAGACTGTTTTCAGAGATGCTCCTTTTCCCTATGGAAGCTGAGGTAAAAGGTTAGTTGCTGATGTTTTGAGATGCGCCATTTCAAAAAAATGTCGGTGGCAGAAAAGCCACCATAGAGGTCTGCACCCCTCACCAAGCCCTTCAGTTCATCAGGGGACATGTTCCCAAATTTGGGAAGCATGCAGCAAGTGGAGTAGTAAGGTACTGCTTGCCCAGAAAAGATTTTGTCTGCTAGAGACATGCACAAAAATGCCTGAAGTTCTCTTCTGGCATAAAATGGACACCCTTCATAAGTAAGCTCCAGTGCATGTTCACCTTAAGAGTAAAATGCTATAGGACAACTGACTTTACATTCACAGGATTAAACCCCCTGCTCCTCTGAGTAGGTTCTGTATGGTACAGCAACACTACTCTTTCATGTCTGAAGACATCTATCTTGGGACTCCTATGATTCAGTTGCTGTTCTGAGGATCATACAGTGCCCTGTGGTCTTAAAGGTTTTTGTAACACACAACACCCATTATAGAAGTATAAGGAAGGTCCGTGAATAGAGTGCTAGTGAGTAGGAATGATTAGCAGAGCAATGAATGCTGGAGGGATTCCCCTCTGCTCTCCCATTCTGAGTGAACTCCCTACAAACATGATGTTCTGATGTACCTTCAGTTCATCCTTGCTTTGGAAGTTGTCCAGTAAGTGTTGGAAATGAGTGTCTGACATCTGACGAAGCAAAGATAAAAGGCAGGAGACATATTCTCCCTGTTGGCCAAATGGAAAACTATTTCATTCAGACAGTCTGAAATGCCAGAAATGTAAAAATCAACCTGGGGTAAGGTATAGAGGGAGGGGTCTGAAATGGCCCCAATGCCTATGAGAGGAAAGCTGACATGCACAGATTAAAATAGTTCTGAATTCCTGTCAATACATAGGAATACAGCTCTTAGAGACTCCTGCTGGTTTTAAAGGTCTTTTAACCAATGTGGTAGTCTAACAATAATAATTTAAAATGATTAACACAGACATTAATGACTCATCCTCCAAGCATGCAATTTTTGACAATCACCTTTTTCAGTCACTTAATAAACTGTCTATCAAAGGTGTGACTGCAGCTCATGCAAATGTACCAGGAATTTTTTAAATTAATTGGCTCAAATACTCCCAACTGTAAAGTGATGACAGCATGGCATCACCTTGGGCTACAAAAGGTGTCTGGAACCTTGCAAATACTGGGCTTCTTAGTGTTTACCAAGTTAGGTGCTGTCATAGCTATGGAACTAACAGTATTCCAGGAAGATGTCCTGAGTAGTTTGAGTAAGCCTACATGAGCTACAATTACATTTCTGGCCTGCAAAGCAGATGCACCCTAACCAGTTACCACAGTATCCCAAAGTGTTTTCCAAAGATGAGCTCCCCCATTTTACATATCTGAAAGCAAAGCACAGAAAAGTTAAGCAATTTGTCCAAGATAACAAGCAAGGCAGTGCCAAGAACAAAAGGCCTATGGCTTCTGACTGCCACTCCCTCACACAACATTATTTTTTTCAGTGACAATGAGTGATCAATTTGGGAAATACACAAACCGCTTTCTGAGCGGATTCCACATCTGACTGTGCTATCAAATATAACTTTGGGAACAATTTCAAGGGGATTTTACACTTGGGACTGTCCCTTCCCTCTTAATTATTTTTTACGTAAATGATTCAAGCATCTGCCCAGAAGCTTTGAGACAGGTTACTGCACTAAACTTTACAGGGCTTCATCAGAATAAAGGTGTGCTCTTATGTGTGAGGTGGCATGTGGTAACTAACAGTAAGCCAACTGGCAGTAGTAAAAGGAAATTGAGACGTTACTGGACATTGGCAAGTGAGTGGCTTTCTTGTTTTGTGTCAAAGAACATGTCTGAAAACTACTCAATGTCTTGTTCTTCACTAGGATTCTCCTATTTGCTACTTAATGTATTGAGCTAAAATGGAAAGGTACCAACCTTCCTCGTGTGAGCAGTGTGCCTCAGTGTACATCTGCCCCAACAATACCTCTGAGGTTTCAGCCTTTTGATAGAGAATCTATAAAAAGCCATGTTCTGCACAACAGCTTAATATCAGATACCGTGCAAAAGCTGCATTAGGGACTCTGACAGGCAAAAATAGACTAAAATAAGGCTAGAACAGAAAAGGGCAGCAAATCCAGAAAAGAAAGTTGAACAGCAAAATTCTATTCTTTTTCTCCTCTTCCACGGAGTGTCACAGAAAATTTTTTTCCCTTATGCTGGCAGTCTGGACGAAGTGGTGGCTTTTCCCACTTCTCCCACCAAGCTCAACAGCTCATTTGACCTGTTTCTTTTATCTTCCAAAAGTATGCTGTGTTGCATTTGCACAAAATTGTCAATAAACATGGACAGAAGCTTTCCAGGGTGTTGAACAAGGGAATTTGTCTGCTGAGCATTATGGTAGTCTCAGTCTTAGGAATCAGAGCCTGATACACAATGCTTCTTGGAGATACCTCTTTGAGAATGAAGCCAGCTACTCAGCTAGCACAGGCCTCAAGTTCTAAACAGTAACTCTCAATCACAGCTGCAAAGAGAAGAAAATAACTTGGAAAGCTACCAAAGCTTCCTGAGCTCCTCTGTTTCCTGCAGACCTCAGTAGTGCACAGAGAAAGTCATGGATTTGTGGCTTATTAAGGGAAAGAGACAAAGCCCTGGGCATTCATGCAGCAGAGATGATAATGAGGTGCCAGTGGTGGTGAGGGACTGGACCAAAGGTTAGAGAAGCAGGAAATAGAAACTGATTGTTAGTTACTAACAGTGATTTCTGCTGTGCACTGCGGGCAACGCTGCCCTCTTACCGCCTCCTGAGACTGCGATTTACTCATGATTGTAAGCAGAGTTTGTAAAAGCACATCCAGGAGGCTCTCCACCATCATCTCAACCTCCTCCACGACATCTCCCTCCTACAGTAAGTGATGAGCAAACAGACAGTCAGAAACTGGAGAGAACAGAATGGGCAAAGACAATTCTAATGAATGTTGATAGTGAGCTCTGTAACAGGTGTTCAAAGCACAGTCACATTCCTCACTGGTACCAGATACGTTTGTGATGCCACTCTGTTTGCCCTCTACCTCCTCAGTCTGATGGAAACATTCAGGGTCACAGCGTAAAGGTAAATCTATAATCAAAGATCTGCATACACTCTAGAACACAATGGGATTAAATTATGTTCAGGAACCTTTATTCCATGGCAGTATTATTTTAGCTTATTACCACGATGCCTTTTCATCTCATTCCTTTCAAACTAACCCATATCCTGCAACTGGAAATGCACATTGCTATGAATTATATTTAGCACTGTGAGTTTCCTCCTTTAGAGTCAGGAGGGGAAACTTCACCACCCTCTGTTTGTGAGCATTGCTTTAAATGATCAGGTTACCATTTGAGATCAGAGTACTATGATCATGAAAGCTGGGTGTTTAAACTCAGCAGCAGTTTTTGCAGAACTAAGTGTGATTTCATTGATTGGATAATTTTAGAGCATTCTCTTAATGTGAATCACAAAGTGCTAGTTACTGTCTCTTCCAGAACTGCAAGTCCTAGAACTGTGCAGTGCTTTTAAACTCCACTGACACCTAACTTCAGGGCTTGGCTATGCTTTTTTCCCCCTCCTAACAGCAAGAATGCTGTAATCAGAATGCTCTGAGTCACACACACAAAAGCAGACCCTCATTTCAGATGTTCTGCTGACAGAAAGTTAGCAGAATTTTATTTTTAAAAGGATTTTTAAAAAACCTGTGTTAACCTATAAAATCCCCTCAGTCTTCACTTTACTGAATCAGTGAGGCAATTAAAAAAAATAAGAGTAAAAATCTAGCAGCAGATTACCAAAGAGCTGGTCTTGATTATGGAGAAGATACTACTGAGGATCCCAGAGCAGATAAGTAGCTCCTTCTGCTGTCGCAGGTGAAGGTGAATGTGGTGAAGAACTACAGGTAGCAGGATGCGCCGGGACTCTGAAGAAGGAAAACCAGATCACAGTTCTTCCAAAAGAAAATTAAATTTCAGCCACCCTCATCCACAGCTTTTTGGTATCCAAACTAACCTCCTGACACTCAGCACCTCTGACCAGCTGGTGCAGCTTCTACTGTACAGATTGTAGGACACTGCACTACTAAGGACTGTATCTAATGCATCAATAGTGCATCAGAATTTCCTGATGCAGTGTACAAGCTGTTTTCAGCAGTGACTCAGCTGGGAAACAACAGATGTGAACTGCTACTTCCTAATGGGGATTTCTTTTGTGCAAACCCCTTCTCACTTTGTGTTTCTTTCCAGCTATATTGTCACAGCTAATAAAGCTCCTCCAATATATCCCTAATGGAAACTGGCTAATTTTTCTCTTTCAGCTGGCTTACAAACTTGAATCTTATTAAAGAAAGGAGAGCAGGTAGCAGCTGCAGAAACCAGTAGCCAAAACAGGAGAAAAAGTGGCAAGATGTCAGCAGATGGACCAGTAGGAGAGACAGGAGGAAAACGAGTCATCGCCATATGGGAGGCAAGAATGAATCTTCCTTTAATTGCAAGGCCTGAAGAGCTGGGAGGGCGGGCAGGTGAAAGGTAACTTTGGAAACCTCCCCATTAAAATTCATTTCTCCTTTACAATGATGCTGACAACTAATGATGCTTTTAGCTGCTGCACAGCACCATGACATCTCACTACAGCATCAAAAACCAGAAAGACAAATGTTTTGATAAAACATTAAAGTTGCCTGTTTCACAGCCACTTTTGGACTAATTGCTCATTCTCTACACTCCTGCTTTTTGAGATGAATTTCAAATGAAAAAAAAAGTTTATAAATACAACGCTGTGTTGTTGTCATGCTCACCTTGCGGTGAGTAATTTGAGTGCAGTAACTTGAGATCCTCCCTACAGGGGAAGATAAGCCCAATGGTGCTTTTTATCTTCCACTATTACCTTCATAACTTCTTTCATTTAGACCTTTATGTATGATACAAACTCACAATCTACAGCCCTTCTTCATCCAGTTATTAGAAGCATTACTCATATCCTGAGCCAAGGAAATGTAAGTGTGAATGTAAAGATTAAACATACTTTAAAAGAATGTGGTGGGATTCTCACATGACTTTATCTCCCTGTTGCTCTTTCTCAGACAAGCAGCCTGCTAGGAAGGAGGTTCCCTTCCTAGCCATGACAACCATAGAAGAGCAATGCAAAGTATCAACTCAGATTTGGCACTTCTAATAATTGATTTGTTCATGTACATATTTTTCCCATTGTTTAGGGACCAGTTCATCCACAGTGAAGTTCTAAACGTTTTCTACCACAGAGAAACTCAGAAAGGACCTGCAGTGAAAGTACCTGCAACTGTGATGCTGCCAAGAGAAATCATTACCACAATTACTGCCATCCAGCAATGAATTATTTGCCACAAAGTGACTTCAAAATAATGTGAGGTGTTCCTAGCCTTAGCAGCAAGACCTAGCTTCAGCCACCCTACCTGAGAAAGAGAAAAGGCGGCTGTCAACAGTGCGCGCGATGGACTGCAGCTTCACGACATCCATGGACTGCCCGATGTGCACTGTGCTGGGCATGCTGCCCAGAGTGCCCCTCACAAACTCTGCGACTTCCTGCACAGTGAACATCTGCAGCAGCTCATCAAAGATAGCAGGGAAGGAGTTCAACAGAGCAGCCTGAAACGAGAAGAGGAAGAAACTGAAAATTCTCAATTCTGCAACTGCAGCTAAATGCAGCAAAACAGAAACAGTAAAACTGAATTAAGGGTCTGCAAACAGCTACTCGACAGTGCACCATGGCTGGTGCTGTGTTTTGCAATACCTAAAGTTCATAGTGAACAAACTGTAGTGTGTAGTATATAAAAATCGACACTAAGTCTTGAGCACACACACACTGCAGAGCTTCAAAAGGGTATAATTTTAGGACAATGAAAGAAGGAAAAAACCAAACATCTGAGGTACTGGAGAAAATTGTCCATTTTTGTTCATTTCCTTTTTTTCTACAAATGTGAAACTTGCTTCTCATTAGAGGGCTCCATACCAATTTTTGTACTGAGCAGCTATGTAAGACAGCTGAGAGTCCTCAGAAGCTATTTTGAAGTGAAGAACATGCTGACAGACCCTTAACCACAGGGGTTATGTCATGTGACATTAGAATATTTCTGCAGCAGGGGTAGGGTGTGGTTTTGTGTGGAAGAGGCATTACATCATGCAAGTGTGTGTGACTCTTGCAGTAACGGATATTTCCAGTAAGCTGGAGCCATCCTTGAAGGTGTTTAAGGTGTAGAAATAATATCACTATTACAACAAAAAATAATCCAATTCTTAATCTCCACTTTTACAACTTATTTTTTCCAAGCAGTAGAGAATTCTATGCATAGCCCTATCCTCACATTCCACAGACTTGGTGTCATACCTAACAACTGCCACACACCTCCTTTTTCCCCTCTATATCCTAACTGGAGTCCATTACCTGTTTCCTCATTATAACTACCTGAATTTCTGATGGTTGCTTTCCTGATGGTTTGCTACACACCCTGGTTTTGACTCAGCTGTCTTACTCTCATCCACCCCAGTTCACCTGACTCCACCCCACCACTTCCCTTCTCAGTCTCCACTTCCCTGGTCTGAAGCTCTCTGCACAAACCCCTCTGACTTCTGGCAGAATTTCAGATTTACCAAACTTCTTTGCAGATCTCTGTTCACTTTGCCCTTCCAGAGTCTCACCACCTTTCAATATTTTCTATTCTGCATATTCTCCTTTTCCTCATGGCTTTGGTGGTGTTTTCTGCATAGACATTTCTGTACCTCTCCCATGTTGGCCCTAGCACTTGGCACATCTTTCCTAATCCCAGGTAATATATAGATTCCTTCTTTGCCAAGTCTTTCCTCAAAGCATCTTTTCCTTCAAACACCAGTGATATCTATTTAACAGTCTTTGAGCTAAGTTATTTTTACAACTAACACTGCAGAGCTCATTAAATTATTCTGAATATAAATTTACTTCTTTCTTCTTCGTGCTCGTTATCTCTCTCAACATCTTGTCTTGTTACAACCAATTCAGATTACACAAAACCCCACATAGCCTCCTGGGTGTTGTCACCTATTTGTTGCTACATACATAAAATGTACTAACAAAATAAACAAATACGAATCATTCAAATAGCTCATGGTTACTCTTGGAAGGCTGTAACAGCCACAAATCCAGTCACCATCTTAATCTTTGGGATAATACAAGTGAAATTACAACACAGGCCCAACAAATCCTGTCAAGGGTTTTCCTAAACTTATTTCTATCTATTGCTGTAAAGCAGAAGGAGTTCTGTGGTGATTTAGGATATCCAGGAGCAATCTAAAGATATGCAAAGGA
Organism: Indicator indicator; assembly: GCF_027791375.1. Lineage (NCBI taxonomy): Eukaryota > Metazoa > Chordata > Aves > Piciformes > Indicatoridae > Indicator > Indicator indicator. The sequence continues at coordinate 19,298,663 of NC_072024.1, read as the reverse complement.
TCTCTTCAGGAAGATCTGGAGCTCTCTTGAGAAGCAGCTACATAATTTCACCAGTTCCTTGAAGGTTCCTTTTTTGTACAACACCCTAAAATATGCTGGAATATGACTCATGTCAAACTAATTGCCTGGAAGGAAGGACATAATCAGTTTTATCTCATTGCTGGAAAGAACTATATTGAGACCTGGAGGACCTAATATCCCGGATAAGAGGGCGAGTGAAAAGAAAATGATGTTTGCTAGGGCACCAAGCATTTCTGGAGATACTTAACAGTTGCCCAGATTTCTAGAACTAGTATGTAATCAACTTGGCCCTCCTAAATGATTTGATGTATAATATTGTATCCACCCTCAGTACTGTCTCCTTGGCATGTGGATGCCATAAGCTGTTCCATCAATAGTGAAATATTGCACATTTACTCATTTTAAAGTACCAGCCACTTAAACATTAAATTCCAGTTTATATGCAGGAAAAAGAGGGTTTGGGGTAGGGAACAAGGATTAACTGGGAACATCCACGATGAAACACTTGTGCAGTGCTGAGGATCATTACTTACAGAATTAAATGATGGCCTTGAAGTACCGCCACACTTTTGTGGGGCACATGTCCCAGCTCCGCTCGCCTGCCCTCCAGGCTGAGAGGCCTATGGGGCAATTGGGATCAAGAGGCAACATAGTGGCAAGGGGGAAACAAAAAGTAAACTTTTCAAGGATTAAACAAGGACAGGCTTTGCAAATTACAAAAGTCCAAATTAAGAAATACCATAGCGAGAGAAAGGAGAAAAAAAAAAACAAAACAAAACACGAAAGTGAAAAGGGAAAATAACTCCATACTCAAATCTGCTCTCCCTCTGTATTTGTCAGCAACTGAAAAAACAAACAAAGCACCCTAAACAGCCAGCATTCAGAAGATGCTCTTTCCACTCACTGTCATATGCCTGCAAAATTCTGTGCACTGTTCTTGGCTCATCTTATCATACCCACTAATGGGTGATTAAATAAAAGATTAGAGCAGCTGTTCTCAAAATCTCTCAGAGCAGCTTCTTAATAAAGAGATCACATTGCTGGCAGCTTCCCTAACCAGTGCAGTCACTCTGTTTTGTTTCAAGGATCACAGTGACTGCTTCTTTGGCAAACTGCAGGTGTTCAAAACATCTGTAAACAGTAAATTAGTGATTACAAATCACCTACATAGTGTCAGGAAGTTCTAGGTGGTCCATTTTGACATTATCTGAGCTGCGGCACATACAACACATTTGACATTACTATTTAAGACTTTTAAACACAGAAGTATATAATGTAGTGCAGTAATCTTTAAAATATGAAACCAAGCAAACCAGCATCCTTACTCTGAGTAGTATGTTAGGCCCACATGAAGTCTTCACGAAGCCCTCTGGGCCATATTCAAAACAATGTATTACTGTGTGGGTATCACAGTATGCTTGTGGCCAGGCTGTACCTGATTCTGAGCATCATTTTAGAGGATGCTGGAATTCACTTTATCTGACTGGGAGTGCATCAACTGAATTTCTCTACTGTGATGCTGCTATGACCCTAAGTATTGACTTGAGCTACTACAAACAAGGATTTAAGATTTCTTGAGGGCAACCATAAGACATGTGAGTACGAACACCAAGACTTGAAAATACAGTTGACTTCTGTGCAGAACAAAAACTGTACCCTCACGTGACAAGTCTCTTTCCTCGAAAGTGCACAGTTCAGCTCACCTGTACCTGCAAAGTGGCACAAAGCTGGTGTCTAGGAACATCAACTGGCTACGTCGGTTTTCAGTATCATCAGCTCTGTTCGAGGGGAACACTCCTCTAACCTGCAGTGCCCACATAGACTATCTGTGCAGAAAAGATCTGCCTTTTGGTTTGCCAGTTAAAACGCAGAAAATAGCAAACCTGTGTGAAGATGAGAGTCTCAGAGCTCCTGCTGTCCAAGCTGAGCACAAATCTGATGGACTGGAAAAGCTCCTGGATGCTGGAGCGGAACTGTTCCTCCTCCATTCCACAAGTAGCTCTGGAGTAAAGGATCCGAGATTGGACAATGAACTTGAAAAGATATTCCAAGGCCTTAAGGTGCAGGAGAGGAAGGAGATTAAGACAGAGAAAAAGAGAGAAAGAAAAATAAAGGAGCTTTAAAGAGAACCAGGAAGGATTTTAAGTGCATAACAACTAATTTCTTCATCTTTAGAAAGGAGAAAGCAAACCAGGTTTTGTAAGTTATATAATTCAGTTAAGAAGAGCTACTGCTAGGCAAAAACCCATGCTTGGCCAACAGTCTTTGCCACTCATATGTCCTACTAACAAAGACAGTACCCATTTAAGTTACAGACAAATTCGAGTTACATAATTTGAGGAATAGCTTGGTGAGAGACTTGTGATTTTCTCATGACTTGGCACAATGCCTCTAAGTTCCTGAAGAAGCTATTCTGATGCTTTTTTTCCATTTTTAGTTTAATTACTTAACTAATCTAGATTAAGGGAAGTGGACTGTTAGCGGAACAGAAGAAGGGTTAACCTGGAAAAAGGAGAGTCTACTTTTCAATATGACAGAACAGCAAGGTGCACCTTTATTTCTGGCAGCTACATGTGCAAACAGAAATCAATGCAGATGCAGAAAGTGAAGATGACAGAGTGGCGTGTGAAGCCCTCCGGCAGCACATAGCAGTAGCAAGCAGCAGCACTGGGATGTCTTTTTGCTTCCAGTTGTGGTAATTTAAAGTGTCTTTCTTTTAGCATCACATATGAAACTTAGAGAGCACCCAGCAGAGGGAGAATAACCTGCACAGAAGATGTCACTGAACACTGTTACACAATGTGTGATAGATGCTGCAGTCCTGAAATACTGTGAATTGCATCTTTTTGTAGTAGAATGGTAACTTGCTCGATTACACATCTAGATTAAGTCTGAATTTGCAACCTAACCATCTTTAACTGAAATGCTGTAAATTTCATTATTCAGAACTCCATTTTTTTTTGGCAGCAGTGTGATGAAGAGAAATACATTATTTGTCTGCAGCCTTTAACAAGCTTACCAACACATCACAGCCACACTCAGAGCAATGCAGTATTCCACACAGCAGCAAGGCCTTTTGGATCATTTAGTGTGCAAAACTGTCAGTGCTGGAATGTACAAAATGCCAGTGACATTGAGACTTCACTCCTTCTTTAGTGCTTAACATGATACACCCTTAAAGCATGATACACAGTTTGATGATACCCTCAAAATTCAGCACAGAAAACAAAAAGGCTGAAGCTTCAGCAGTCATGGTCTCTACAGAAATATTCCACTGTATCTGCTGGGAAATATTCTTGCTTCACTGCTAGGAAACTGGAAGTTAATTCAAATACACATTTTGCTCTCATCAGGTATTTTTGCATCCAATAAGACAGCCCTCATAGAACCACCGCAGTATCTGCATGAATATGCAATGTTATATTGTAAGCTTTACACTGGTACAGTACATTGTTTATACTTCTGTACTAAAACATCTCCCAGTGAAGCTTCCTTATTCCAAAGCACGTAATCAGGAAATAACACTTTGTATTTCTGGACAGTTTCCAGGCTAAGGCCAATTGGTTGACAAGAGTCAGCTCTTTAGGGCTGGCATCTCTGCTGCTAACACAACATATGGCAAGTCAAGTGCTCGTAGAAGCTGTTTTATAGGTTTGCTATAGACAATCATAACTCTAACCTGAAAGCCTATAACTTTAATGTGAAGATTATGTTTTGCAATGAATCAGAGCATTGATGTAGGAAATTCTGTGTGAAGTGAAATGGCAAGCCTTCAGAAACACTCCACAGCCTCACCACAGGCAACCCAAACTGTTGCCTAGAATGACCCCACAAAGGCAGTCAACTGAAGAGCTCAGCGTGGCTGAGATGGTAAAAACACAAACCAAGTCTTGTTAGCACAAGTTAGCAATTGAACCAACTGACTCATACGAGTCACAAAATCAGATTTGATGCACATATTTGCCCAAAGGGACAGAAGGGCACTGAAAGAAAATTCAAGCTTCCTATTATATTTGACACAATATAAGAAAATCAGTCTAAAATTAGAACAAGTTTCTTAAAAACACAGTTTGTATCCATGTGCACACAAGAGGCGAGCACACACCACTTGCCTGTGACCAGCAACTTAAAGACTTCACCACACGAAAAACTTTAATGGACAAACAGCATCATAACTTTATTGCCTCTCAACTAAGCAGTCCTTAAGTTCTACCAGTGGTGCTTCAGGAGAGACAAGGAGTAAGAAATGTGCCTATAGACAACAACTCTCACTCAGTAATGAGTAACCCTCCTTTCCTCTCTGAGTGACTGTCCATGTGCATGTTAGCTCTATGAATACGGAACAGTACATCTCAACTTGCACAGATTGCCTGGTGGTTGGTTGCAATGTCCCAGGAGAATTAAAACCAGAAGACCACTATGACAAAAGCAGCATCAGTTAGAAGCTTCTATAATAACACAGGTTAAAAAGTGGATAAATATCTGTGGCTATTCTGCAGCTCTAATGGATAAAGATAGTCTTCAGAGACAGTAGTGTCACTTGAGCCTTCAGGGATTATGCTCAGACAACATTTGATGCTTTACTGTAGCACATGAATGCAGTGGAGAGTCTTGTGGACAGTACAGCAGCGTATCTAGACTTACCTGCTGTAGAGATGAAGAGACTGTTTAATGAAAATGAAAGGCAAAACATACCTGATGTTCAGAGTATGAACAGATGAATCAACCATGAACAGAGAGCTGCTTTAAGAAAAAACACAGATTAATTCCCTAACTCAAAAAATCCAAGGATTACTTTAGGAAAGAATGTGGAATATGTAGAATGGGCAACCTTATGATAAGGACAGTGTATGTAAAGAGGATTAGCTTTGAAGGTCTAAATCTCTTTCACAGTTCTAACCCAAGTGAATGAAAGCCATTTTCAGTAATCTCTGAATGTCCACTTCACAATTCAGAAGCAGCTGTCAAATTTCTTCTGTCCATGTGTTTTTTTTTCAGAGAACAGCATACTTGCTTCAAGTACAAGTAGTATTTACCACACAGTTTTAAGAAAAAGAAGTGCAAAGGTTCAAGTTTTAAGAAATAGAATTGCAAAGGTTTAAGGGAAGGTACCAAATTGAATTTTGTGAGAGCAGATGAAAGACCTAGGGCAAAGTTTAAGGCATCAGGAATAAAAGGAACAAGTCCCACAGAGAGACCACAGTGGAACAACTATAATTACATCAGCAACTTTCTGGTATTCTTAGAAAAAGTGAGACTGCAGAAAATGTAAATCACCAAATAGAGTAAATATTTCTGAATTAGGTAATTACTAAGTTCAGAGACAGACTGGTCTCAGAAGCAACAGACTGACCATTTCTTTTCTAAATTCTGGGTGAAACCAGCAGTTTGGAGGAGTCCCCAGACTCAAAAGGCCTGACTATCTTGATGGCTGGCATGGCTCAGAAAGCATGTTGAGGGTTGAGAAGAAGCCAACTGGTAAGGCTAACCCTTTCCATATCACTGATACATGTAAAGCCCCATAGTAATAGTATCCAGAACCCCTGTGATTCTGCCTCAGAACACCAATATGAAGATGAAGATTGACTTTGTGAAGAAGCAAAGATCTTGCTTTTTTCAGTAGGTTCCTCAATATAAGCAAAAATCACCTGTAATTCTACTACTGGAAGGTAACCAAAGCTGAAGGGGTATCTCCTAGAGACACTTCCTAAGTTTTATTATAACTAGTAGTCAGTAAAACCGTGTGGAGCCAAACATGGACACTTACGGAATCTCTGGGGAGGCGCAGGGACAGGGAGCTGTGCCTGGATGCAGCTTCAGCGAAGCTTGTTACGAAGCATAATAAAGGATGATACTACTGTGTTCTAGCAAGGGTAGACACATCCTTTTGGCTACAGTTCCCCCATGTTTCACAGATGTATTTAAGGGCTGTCTTGAGGGAGGTAAGCAATTCTACAAACAGTGTAGGACGCTGATTGCTAATGGCAAGACTGATAATTAGAATCCTATGAGAGGTCTGCAACCTGCATATCCATCATGAATTTACAAGGGCAGTCAAGAGCCAAGAGTGCAGAGATAGCTCAACACTTGCTTTAGGGTACTAAGTGTAACAGCTGATTCAGAGATGGAGTGGAGAGCTACCCTGCTTTCTCAGCTGAAGAACTATTAACGCAAGGAAGGCAGTGAAGACATTCCAGACCACAGAAATCCCCAACAGCAGACTATAGCACCAATAATGACACTAGCAGTGTTAATGGGTTTGCTGCAAACTTGTGCCAAACATCAGAAATAAAACCTGGAAACAAAGAAGGAATTCAATCACTTCACAGCAATGGAAGAAGATAAAGACCTTATTTGGGCCTTCAAGATACATCTTCAAAGTCAGATGTCTGAGTAAGATGTGACAGCAGTGTCAGTGGTACAGGATGCACTGTTAGGTGTGCACAAACTCTGGGGGTAATTATAATTGCTGTGTTCGGAAAGGCTTGGGAACTAAAGAGTTGTTTGAGAAGGAAGAAAACCTTCTCAAGTCATTCCAGGTAGAGATATCTCATTTCTTAATTGCAATAATTTGTTTGTAATTAAAAAAAAAAAAAAAGTATATGGATGAAATCAGAAGGATTGAAAAAGTGGGTAATGGGGTAATTTCTTGGGAACGACAACTTTGTTCCACTTTTACTATTCCCTATGAACCTATAGTTGAAAAGTAATACAAAGAAGAAGTTTGTAAGTATCTCAATATCTAGCAAGACAAAGTAAACAATGGTATAGTGCCCCTGTAAGTATCAGGATATGATCTTAACAGATGTTGGAAGCTAGTTGGTGGTGGCGATGCCAAAACACCCAAATGGAACAAGGATTCTCGAAACAAAAATTACTTCCTCAAGATTCTGACTAAAGGAGGCAAAACAAAGGACAAAAATATCACACAAAGAAACAGCCATAACAAAATCTGAAATGTATACCAAGACACAAGCAGAAATATATTTACAAGGAACAATCTGTGATTTTTTTTCTCCCCCCAAATGGTCACCACAAATTGAAGAAGTTTATGTATGTGGGCTCCAAGATGCTTCATCTACTTGTGCTGACATAAAAAGGTGAGAAAGTGCTAATCTCAAAAAGACTTTTCTGCACAAGGGTGAATCTCCTCCTAAAACTAAAATTTTGGCAAAATATTAAAAAAAAAAAGTCCTGGTTAACCAAGTAAGTTGTCAGAGCCAGACTCCCCTTGATGTGATTTGCAGCTCCCCAGCCCTTCTGTACTCACGGAAGGAGCAGACACTTTCACTGAATACATACTCTCATCGCCTCCTGGATGTGGTCCTGGCGTACAAGCTCAGCTGAACGGTCCATGTACCACTTCAGACATCGGATCAGTTCTCTGGATACAACAAACACAACCTTCAGCACCGTTCTAAAACTAGTCAGCCACCAAAATGTTTGGTTTAGGGAGCAATCTAAACAGTCTCCTTTCACTCCATTTCAGCGGTCAGCCATAGCTGCCCTAGCTACTGAACTGACGTAACATATACCCTTAAGTTCCAAAGCCAGAAAAGAATTTTTTTCTTGTAATTGACTTAGGGCATGGAGAACACTAAGAGAACATCAAAAAGATGTTATTAAAGAGACAGCTTTGATAATGACATGCAATATAGTTGGAAGATCAAAACATGCTTTTTTTTTTCTTTGTTTGTTTAATGAGAAATCCGGGCTGTCCTCTTAACAAGTAAGTTTTTTAGAAACTAGGATCACAAATAATATACAGGCATTTATTTTTCCTAAGTACACAAAACCATTTGGACTAACTGAAGAAGCTGTATTAAAAACATGTTTTAGTTCAGACATCAGACTACCAAAAATCATTCCTTTTTTCTGTAAGAGGTGATAATCAACAGAAGAGAGAACACCTTTATTCTCTGAACATGACTATTCCATCCAGTGTTGTATAGTAGCTACAGTTTTCATCTGTATGAAAACTGTATGTAAACGACACTGATATGTGAATGGCTTAAAGCAATCAAACCCCAAGTGTAAGCTGTTTTTAATAGTTTACTGTGGCCAGAATAAGCTCAAATATACCAGAAAAATGGTCTAAAAGAAAGGAAAAACACCATCCTGAACATTACTGCCTTCCAAAACTTCAGAATGGTAGAAAATAAGGCAGAATCTTCAAAGTGACAGTGAAAATTAAGTTTCTGATCTCCCGAAATTATACATTTACTGTAACCAAACAGGGAACACCTGTCTGCTTTGCAAGAGGAAATAACAGGTAGCTCTATAAGCTTTCAGGCACGTCTTATATCCCAATACCCTTCAGACAAGAAACTTATATGCTCTTGGTAGCTCATTAGTACAGACTGACAATGAGCTGCTGCTGTATGACCGGATCTCTTCAGTTGAAACTCAAGAAATTAAGATTTGCCAGTTTAGAAAGTCAAGACAAATTACAAAGTCTGCTCATTCTGAGACACAGGTGACCCTCAGCAGCTTTTCTCTATATAACTGTGCTGGAAAACTTTCATCTGAGTAGTTGTACTCTTGAAAACCACATGAAGGCTGTGATTCTGATGGTGACATCACTCAAATGTTTGCTAACACCATCTCTTGAAGTGATGGGAAAACAAAAACCTACTTGTAAGCCAGTGCTCCTGCAAAGTGCTTCTGAATGTAAGTGTCCATCACCGGTCGAAAATGGAAATACTTGCTGTCTCGCAGCAGATTGATGATGAATACCTGTGGGAGATTAAAGAGGTGAACCCAGACTGAAGGAAATTGCCCACTGTTGCTAGGTTTCTGTAAACAAGTTGCACAAGACAAGCAGCTTACCAAAGACTGGAAGACCAGCAGACCATACTTTTCTGTGTTGTCATCCAAAACTACAAACAGTGTGTCGAGAATATCTTGTAAGAACTAAAATGACAAGGGAAAAAAAAGCAAATCATACCAAATTCAGTTGTATTCAGGTTCTTCCCCCCCTGCTTTTATTATTTCATACATGTGGATCTCTTTGTGAAACACTTGCCAAGGACAAACCACTTCAAGTTCATCCATATGATCTGACATTTCCTTCGGTTTTTTTTGACTAAGAAGAATTTGTCTCTTTAGAGGGAGTATTTCTAAACAAAAGTGTCAGCAAAACAAAAAATAAGAGACATGTACTCTTTGCCTGACTTGTAAATATAGCTGAATGTTCCTTTCACTGCAAGCTGTCTTGAAGTGCTGCCTAACAACAGTGGCGAATCAACTTACTTTCATTCTCCTACCATTTGAGTGTACCAGATTCTGTTCATCATGAAGTTTCAGACTTGGAAGCACATTAACTGGTGCTCTGAATTATGTTTAGTACTGAAAACTTCTGCTACGTGACAGAAAGTAGAGCTTTTATAACGGGAATTAATTGGGTCAAGTTACACACTGCCAATTGTTTCTTCCATCCGTAACACTGCGGCTTGCTGAATGCTGACAATTCGGTGATTTTCTTTACTGAAAGTACAGCCCTCAGAAAAGATGACTGAAGAAGAATGCTGAAGATCAAGCCAATTGCACATTCTCTCATGACTTTTTAATCTATTCTAATGAAATTTCTGACGTGGAAAACAAGAAATAAATATAACAGTTTATGACGCCTCTGAAAGGATAAAATTTATTTTTTTTTCTGACTCATTGCATTCTGTTCTTTGTATCCCGATGCCAAATGGCATCTCTTTTAAGGAGGGAATCAATTAAATTATCCTCCTGTGGGATAATTTAATCCATATTTTGGTGATTTTTCTTTATAAAAAAAAGATACTTGTACTGCCCTGCAAGTGAAGTGCACATCAAGTGACATTCTTGAAGAATCCAAATAAAAATTCTGTTGCTGTTATGAAGTTACCATGAAGATTAACATTCAAATGAGTTAGCAAGGTAGCTTTATTATAAACTACTAATTAAGTGGCAGGATTTCTCTTCAGCTTCCTTTTTGGTTGTTTGCCATTACAAATTATCTCCTTTTATTTCTAGCCTTATAGAAATAAATTCTAAGGAGAGTTCTAAGCACACCTAAAATTAGCAGAGGGATACCTGGAATGCACTTTTTAATTTTTTTGTTGGGATCAAATGCATTTTGAAATTCCTCTGACATTAGAAAGTTTGGGTCACACAAAGGATTTGCGTGTAGAGCAACAGTGGCTATAAAATGTAAAAATAGTATCAGACAGGAGCTAGATTGCTGATAGATTAGACATAATAGAGAGCAACTGGTGCTCTAGACAACAGCTCCTCTTCATCATGTCAGGACAGGAAAATGTGTCTGCAAGACAGTTTACTGGCTGCTGAGCCAAAGTGAACTTTCAAGTTTTACCTTTCCTTCTATACACAGACATTTGAAATGTGCAAAATAGCAAAACAGATCAACTCCACTAGCTGTTTGAAAAGGCCAAGTTTTCCCAGTCAGCTCTGTTCTCTTCACTCTAGAAATAACCACCCACCATGCAATTTCACAGTGTCCTGTCTGAAACGCTGCTGGAACAGCCGAGTCCACACAGAACACCACCACTGGCTATGTCTGCAGCAGCCAGCAGTATGGCTCAACAGGAGCAGGTCTGCAGGGGGGAACCATTGGTGCTGAGGACCTGACACACAGCAGCACATGTGCTTGAGCTCTATTTTGATCCCAAGGACTGACTATCCATTAATTTTGGAAGTGTACCTTCCTGTTCAGTTTTATGTCAGCAGGTCTGACCTCATTTGCTACACACTCACAGATACATCCAAACACTGTCACTTCATGCAGTACCTTAACAATTTCCTCGCCACTGACATGTCTCAGTCTTCCTAGAATATCCATCACGCGATCTGGGTAAGCTTTCCATTTCAGGAGGGCGAGCAAATCCACTGCAGAACAGTGAGACAAAGAGCTAGAATCCACAGGTAGAGGGAAGAACAGCAGCCCCAGCCCCACCAGTGGTTATTACATGTTGCACTTCTGCTCTTGCTGCAGTTCACAGGGAAGAATGAAATAAAGAAGGGAAATACAGAGCAAGTCCAATACTAGTAAGAGAAATGAATAGAGGAAGGAAAAAGCACTGTAAAAAGAGTGAAAACTGCATTTCCCTCTATGTGCCTTGACACTGCATTGTGGACAATCCACCTTTCCCCCCCCCCATGTCGCAGGGGTGATGCTGTAACAAACTTCTGAGTAGAAGTGTTAACACTGAAATTTTTTGTCCTTCAGTCACTTAAAAAAAATGAACTTTGCCTTAACATATCACCCCTCTCTTGCATTTAGAGCAAAATATGTGGGATTTCTTTGCCATCTGTCAATACTCTTATTTCCTCAAAACCCCCAGTTTCTGCTTATTCCAATAGTGTTAGTTAAAAGAAAAAAGAGCATACATGTAATGAAATTGTAAGAAGGATTACTTGAGTCAAATGAGCAGAGCACAAGCATACCCATTTTGTCTTTCTTTATGATAATTCCTCTTGCTTTGGGCAACTTTGAAGGACCAGCCACTTACCATTCTGGGTCAGTTTGGTAGAAGAAAGCTGCGTGGAGACTGAAAAGGTCTCTTTGGTGCTGCGCTGGAAAATGAGGCTGGAAGGGATGTTGGGGCAGCCGTTGTAGTCCTCTTTGCAGCAAGGCAGCCCCAGGTACAGCGCGTGATTGTTAAATGTGCTGTTCTCATCACACTGCAGGAACAGGACAAGAAATGGAGCTGCACCTCATCTTTCTCATTCCACACACTCACACCCTGACAGCAATGGCTTCACAGTATTCTGATTGAGTGAGCACAAGATCACTTTTGGGTGCCCAAGATCACTTCTAAGAGAAAACTCCACTTATCGCCTTCAAGGTCTGTACCTACACCAAACAGACCCAGCTCTACAAAATGTGGTCTCCTGAACAATGACTCTTTAGATCTTATCACCGTCTTCCAACTATCTGACACTCATACTGAAGAAAGTAACCAAGGTATATCAGCAGGAATTAGAAAACCCTGAACAAATCTCCAATTTGATTGCTGCAGGGTTGGCCAAGCTGTAGCAGTGAAACATGATGCATTTGAAGCACAACATAATTTCATCACACAAAGGTTTAGAGCAATGCCATATGCTGGTAAGAGTGATGAATGCTCATCAACACTGGCCTGCTTCAATTCAAAATGGGTAGTATTAACAATAGCTACATCATCATTGTCTGAAGGAGAAAGGTAGGCTGTACCTTGAGTGGAAAGCTGTATCCATATCCAGTCATGTGAGTTGGACTTTACAAAATTTTGAAACTACTATTAATTTGTTCCTCAGAGACTTCCAATGAGGAGGAAATAAAGACAATGTAATGATCACTACTTATTTAAGCTGAAGTAGAGATGAGTAGGTCAGAATTCTACAGAGAAGAATTGGTACCTTATAAACATAAAGCTCATGGATGTCATCTGACAAGGTAGTGCCATCATCTCTCATCAGTGGAGTGAATGCAAAACCAAAGAGCTTCTTTTCTCCCTTGTCTTTAGCTGTTGCAAGAGGGAGAAATAAGGAATCAGATCTGTGCATGTTCTTTCTGTCCATGTATTTCACAAGGTTGTTCATTAACCTCTCTGTGTGCCTAACAAAAAGTGGTCAGGTTACATAAGAAAGAACACAGACTATACTAAGTCTAATTCTATGCAAATGATCCACAAGCCTCAAAACAAACAAACATGCAAAATAGTTAAATATAATATATAAACACAGCCAAAGAAGAGCAAGGGAGAACATCTACGAAATGTTTTGCTCTGCACTGAACTGTTCACCATGTTCTTAATGTGCCGTTTCATAAATGAAGCAACCAGCTAAGGAGCAGTGTGCCTTCACTCCATTTTAGGTTGGCATCCCTTTCCTGCTTTCCACCCACCAGCCGCCTCACCCAAGTACAAACTGACAGTGGAAAGACCTCAGCTTTTTTGCATTTCTCTTGGTTATACTTTGTACTCACTGGAGCAATGTCTGAACTCAAACCGGAGGTGAGATCCACGGAACCTGTCTATAGGGATGGGCAACTTGATGATTTCCCCCCACCGAGGGCTGTTATTGTGGTAAAGGACAAAAGAGTGGTATGCACTCCTGCTTGGCTCTCCAGAGCCCAGGCTGATGCAGTCCTAGAACAAAAGAAAACACTTTCAGATGAGAAGACATCACATCACTATAGATGAGTCATTTTATTACATGGCAATAACCTTTATATAACTCATATCTTTCTGTAGACATAAAGGAAGAGTCAGAAGCAGAACTCAGGCACAATGAAATCTGAATTTTTTGAAGGGATCTTTAAACTGTATTTTGGGTCAAAGCATGAGCTCTGAGACCTAAGATCCTGGATGAGTTCCAGTATTCTTAGGTTATTATTTAAGCTAAGTTTTCTATGAAGAACATAATAGATACAATAAACACTTAAGTCCAAATATATAAAGATGAGTCAAAAATGTCCCCAAATAACCCAACAGGATCATCACTTGTAGCATTAACTTCTCAAAATATCATTGAATAAGATTTCTGCTTCACTATCTCAGTTCAGAATTATACCTGAATTTTTCAAGCTTTTAAAAGTGTGTGTCTTTTGAAACTACAACCATCCAGCCTCACTGAGTACCCCAGAAAATTCTGATTGAGTTACTCCATTAGTGGTAAAAGCAGAGAATTTCTATTGAATAGTCATCACTTAGAAATATAATGGGACTTCTCCATTTAAATATAAAAAGCTCAGAGACCTCAACCAATCTATGTATTTTCAAAATTCAAATGAAAAAAAACATGAATTCATATTTTCTTAGGAAATACAGAAATCCTTAGTCAGAACATGAGCAAAGGAACTTAGCAGAAACACTGAAGTCCTGAAACAGGGACAGTAAGAGGTGCTTTGTAATGAAGTCATGGAAGCACATTTTGTAATATAAGCACTAACTCATGTTCTAGATCCAGCACTTACAAAGTGATTCAAAGATACAACATCTTATAAAAACACAGAAAAAAACCAACAGCTTAGGGTTTCTTCATGTTAAGCATCTTTAAGGATAATGAGTGCAGGAAGAAGCCAGTGCTAGGCAGAGCCAGGAAGACACACACAATGTAAAATCCTGACATAGAAACGCCCTACATGGAATAGCATCGTGACAAGAACAACTACCAGCCATTTCCCCAAGGCACCTTTAAATTCTAACCCAAAAAACACTTACAATGTTGATTTGATTTTTTTTTCATCTCTAACCAAGGCACTATCACAGCAAGCATTTTCCACAAACCAGAGCCAGCTAGTTTAGCCTGTGGGAATATTCTGGCCTTGAGACAGCCAATGATTTGTGAAGAAGCCCAAAAAGAAAGAAACGTTCTCTGGAGTTTGGGATTCAATGCAGGAACAGCCTCCCTGGACAGAGATTGATTGCAAAGGCTCTAGTCCAAACTGAGCCACTGCACCAAACACCCACAAAGCTCAGTCCCCTCAAGCGAGTCTTAATAACTACATGGTTTGTGCTACCACCTCAGCATAAAGGTTATTGTTTTAATGCAGCAACAAGAATTAACCGATGCAGACATTAACAGGTCGGAGTGAGAGCACTGAAAACCAGAACGCCTGCAATATCCTAGTCACATTTTGCAGTAAGACTAACTTGTTGGGCTCCAACACAGCAATTCCCAAACCCTATTCTGCATTAGGTTCCTAGGACAAAGTAAAATAATATTTGCATTTCTTCTGTAAAATACAGAAAGAATTCACCTTTCTATGTGAACTTTTTTTCTGTTGCCTCAAAAAATTACCTGCCTTGTCAGACAAATGGTCAGTCTTTGCTGTTTAATGCTATCAACTTTAAATAAATGAATAGGTGAAGTCTTTCCTTCTGCTTACTAACTTGGTTTCTATGAATTTATACCACAATGTATAGCTTGAGGAGGGAGCATTCTTTAATCTTTAATTGTGAATTATGATCTGCAAAATACAAACATGAAACTTGTCTCCATTCACTTAGTTGCCATGAGACCCAAATACGGAGGTGAATTGGAGGGCAGAGGCAAGTGAAGTTAAACTAGAAAAAGTATCAGGATATAATTTTACCATTTAAGGTATGCCTTGCAATTAACAAGATAGCCCTGCTACTGGAGCAGAAAGGAGAGTGAGTGAGAAATGCATCAAGGTTTTTTATTTTTTGGACTATAACAAAAGACATTGACAACTGAGTAAGAAAATTTGGGAAAGGAAATACACATTTTCACTTTGAACAGCACTGTATTCTGGGAATAATGTCACTGCTTCTAGGACTACTTCTTGATCAAGATCTACTCAACAACAATAGGGATTTGAGGCAGAGTATTCTCATTAACTCTATGTATGGGTCTACTACAGCCACCACAAAAGCACAATTCAGATTTGGATCATGCTGCTGGTCAGGAAATGTTCAGAGATTTTATTCTAATACAAGATGAAAATTTGGTGGCTATTTACTGTGTAACCAAGCACGCACTTTCTCACTTGGCAGTCTCAGCTTTGGAAAGGCCACAGGTCAGGACAGCAAAGGACATTTCCCTCACAAACAGTAGTGCTCTGAGGTCAGTGACTGAACTTTCAGTGTTCTGCCCATGCTATTTTAAGCTAGAAATGGAGTTTTTTATTAGCCTCTCTACTATATCTCCTAGAGAAGTTATTAAAGTGGTATCACAATTAAGGAAAATAAATAGAGGACAGAAACTAGCTACACTTAAGTGTGAAATCAACCTCATGTCATGCAAATGATCATTCAGGGGACAGGGAGCCCACACAAAGCAAGCACTGCACCAAGCCCTACCCAACAGATACCTTAACATTTACACTAAAAAGTTACAAGGCTTCTCCTGTTGCAGTCTTCAGTATGCTCTGTATACTATGCTGAGTGACTGAAATGAAAGTCCTGGACTAGCAGTCTCTTTATGGCTGCTTCACCTAGAAATGAAATATTCTCAGGTTTGGCTGAAACCAGTTCCCTCCTAATGAAAAATGGCAAGCTCAAGGTGTCCACCTCAGAGATAACATAAAGCAGACTGCTGCAGTGAAAACCAAATCATTTAGGATTTAAAACTGAATTATTTACAAAAAAAGTAACCCAGTATCCATTTAGTGGCCTACTAAATAACCCACCTTAATAAACCTGTGTTAAGATTTAGGCAAATGTGTACCTGGATATCCCAAAACTCATGCACAGGTGGGATGGTTAGAATAGGTAAGAGCTCCTCATTCTCAGAGCTTTTCACCTGAAGCATGGGAAGATTTTCAGCACAAACTTACAAAATCTACCTTCTGAAAGTTGAGATACATTGGAAATCTACAGTTGAAGGAGCTGAATTTTTATAATTTTCAGGGAATTTCTATAGATGTAAAGCAGCCACATTCAATTAATAGGGTCAATTATCCTCTGCTATGAGGACAGGCTGAGGGAGTTAGAGTTGTTCAGCCTAGAGAAGACTCCAGTGGGACCTTAGAGCTGCCTTCCAATACTTAAAGGGAACCTGCAGCAAGGCTGGAGAGGGACTTTTCATAATGGTGTCTAGTGACAGGACAAGGGGGAATGGTTTTAAGCTGAGAGAAGAGTAGGTTTGGACTGGATTTGAGGAAGAAGTTTTTTGAGTACCAGGGTGGTGAGTCTCTGGAATAGGCTGCCCAGGGAGGTTGTGGATGCTTCCCCCCTGGGGGTGTTCAAGGCCAAGCTGGATGAGGCCTTGAGCAGGCAAGTTTAGTTGAAAGATGTCCCTGCCCATGGCAACGAGGTTGGAGTAGATATCTCTATGGTCCCTTCCAACCTAAGCCATTTTGTGGCTCTGATTCTAATTGTCTTCCTCAAGGATGAGGAGGTTACCACTGAGTGGTAAGATAACCTTCTAAGCCAGATTCCAGATGGCTGTCTCATTTGCTTTAACTTTAGTAGATGAATTTGCAGAACTTTTAAATCCTGTAGAAACTCTGGCAGTGACAAAGAAGAGTTCCACTTGCAAACTGAGTTCTAGGAAGCTGCTGCTACTCTTATGTGCATGCGATTATTGCTTCAAACTGTCATTTAGTCCTTTCAAACTATGCCTCTATATTCTGTTTTATACATTGTTTTGCTAGTTCTGTTCTGCAGTTAAGAGAGAATGCAAATGAAGCAGTGAGGACAAGTTCAAATTAAAGGCAAGAAGAGTTCAACTTCTACTGTCCTTGATGACCTTTTTTACTTACTTTTCTATTGTAGCTTATACATTTGAGTATTTTCTATGTAGAAAAATTCTACTGTCTGTATGTTTGAAATAGAACAGATCTGAGGCATCATTAGATGTCAGGAGCCAAAGATCTCCCTGACATGAATAAAGAATCTGTTGCTTTGACTACAACAATACAGAGAAGCAATAACACAAAAACTGGTATATTGTCCTTTAGATACATCATTTAAATGTAAAGAATCAAAAAAATTTCTCTGTAAAGTCTCTCCTTCATGACAAATGCTCACCTGAATTTCTTCTAATCAGACTGATAACCTTTCACTCATTTTTGTTTGTACCATTTCTGTTCCACTAACTCAGGCAAAGCCCTGAACTACTGTTAGAGCAGTAACAGCAGGCAAGAGTAAGAAGCAGCATCTTTGAGTGGCCGTTTCAACCAAAACCACACAAGACCAATAATGTCTAGAAATTGTATGGTTTTTATATTTGATCATTAGCTATCCTTACATATGTTTTAGCATTTGACAATGCTGATACTGCAGTTTGGAGAGCAAAGACCTATGCTGGTCTTTGGCAGGGCTGTGAAATACAGTGATGATTAAAAATACGCCACTCAACTGGAAAAGTCCTTCTGATGCAATTAAACAAAAGGGTTGTGATCTCTCTGCAACAGCTATGAGCACAAACCAGGTCCTACATGGGATATCCTCTACTGTTAACAAAATCACAAACAATGGTAGAAACAAAGGAGTTCTCCATGCAATGAAAAAAAACCCTGACTGTGACAATGAGTTTGGCAGAAAAGAACTCTGGTGTTTAGATTCTTCTACAATAGTGGCTTCAAAGGTGGAGGTAAACAAAAGATTGAGGGAAAATTTAATGAATCCATTTTAAAGCAGCCATTTGTGATGCATGTTTATGTCAAAACACTTTCTGTTTACCTCTACCCTCACACCTACCACCCCACACAAAGCTGACTTATATATCTTCTTTTCTTCAACAATACTAAAAGCAAGAACAGAGGAAGAAAGAAACATTTATCACCACCATCCACAGCTGGAATGGAGCCATCCTAGGGTGAAAGCCAAGATCTTGGAAACAAGGCTCCTCCAATTTATTTTCCAAAACTACATACAGTGCTGTAACTGCAACAACCCTGATTTAAAAGTCTTTCTTGCATTCACATTTCCTCATGTTGTCACATACATATAATTTTAGATATTTGTCATATACTCTTCAGTTCTGACTACAGTTGCTCTAAATTTTCTTTTCACTATAGCCACTGACATTAGTTTGAAATTACCTAAGCTTTTCAGTCTCCTATGGAGACAAAGAGTTGGGGCTACTCAGTCTGGAGAAGAGAAGGCTCTGAGGAGACCTTATTGTGGCCTTCCAGTATCTTAAGGAGGCTTACAAGAAAGCTGGAGAGGGACTTTTTAGGGTGCCAGGCAGTGATAGGAATAGAGGGAATGGAGCAAAAATAGAAATGGGTAGGTTCAGATTGGATGTTAGGAAAAAAATTCTTCCCCATGAGGGTGGTGAGACGCTGGAACAGGTTGTCCAGGGACGTGGTAGAAGTCTCATCCCTGGAGGCTTTCAAGGTCAGGCTGAATGTAGCTCTGAGCAACTTGATCTAGTGTGAGGTGTCCCTGCCCATGGCACGCGGGTTGAAACCAGATGATACTTGAGGTCCCTTCCAACCCCAACAATTCTACAACTCCATGATTCTCCAAGTCTCCTACTCCTATACAAGGGAAATGCTCCAGATTCAGATTTGGACCACTTCCTTCACCATAACATACAGTTTTAAAACTGGGGGGGGGGAAGTAAAAAAAAAAAAGTGAAGAGCCAGTTTTATTTTAGCATTTTCCTTGCATCAGAGCCAACAGAACATGTCCACAGAGCAAACAGATGGCACCTGAAGCTCCCAGAAAAAACCCAAAGCACTTACCTTCAAGATTTCTCCATCTGCATAGAGCACATACATGGTGACTTCAATGTTCTTCTGCACACTCTTCCCACCTCTTTCAAAGTCTCCCTTTTCTAATGTCAGGTATAAGTCATTGCGTATGTCACCTACAGCAAAAGATCAGAGCCACACAGTTGAATTCAACACGGAAGCCTCGGTGCCTGTGTGCAACGCACTTCCATTCCACAAATCATTTTCTGTGTTCTGCAAGACTATGGCTGATGCCCAAATCATTCCAAGCAGCAAGTTAATTGTTAATAAGGATGAACATTTTAATATCAGTGCATAAAATCAGACCATTGTTAGTAATGCCTTTATTAAATGTGAACTCAGAATCAATTCTTGCTTTTATTGTGTTAGCAGGGAAGGGAAAAAAACTCTTCTACTATTTTGTCTAGCTGGTTGATTCCAAAGTACCAGGTTATCCCTGAGAAAGGATCATTGACATCAGGTTTCCCACTGCCAATATATTTTAAGTAGAATAACTATTTTTGTGATGGTCAACAGAAACTTCTATTCAGGTAGCTCTTCAACTGTTTCCTGTATTTTCAGGATTTCTTTTTATCACAACAACAACATAAAAGCAGCCTCTCTGGAAACCTGGTTGCAATTCAGCTCAGACGGATTAAGAAGGAATTATATTTTGTGTCTGTGCTAGATTCCTGGCCAGCCTTTGGTATCCCTATGCATGAAAATAAGAGAGGGCAGCATGGAATCCTGCCAGTTTCTCACTGCCTCATTTTCAAGAGCTTTCAGAGCAAATGATTATATTCAGAAATACAAAGGTTAGCATTTATCTCAGCATCTTCTTGTCCTAAATTTGACAGGTTCTAGCTCACTTTTTAAAAATTTATTTAAAGATTTCTGATTTGGGAAACTCTTGCCTTCACAGCTAATGCCATCCATTCTAATGCAAGCACTAAAAGGATAGCAGGTAGCACCTGCTAATCTGTACAATTCACTTACTGTCACTATTTCATTATGGCTCACTTATCACTTCTTTTTATTTACCTGCAGTAAAGCAAAGATACTAAAGGACAATATATAACAATACCAAAATGCAAACCCTTTTAAGGCAAAGTACTCTGTTAAGGAGCCTCAACAGATTAAATAATGAAGTAATGGAATGGTTCTCCAGCAAAGCAGAGGCTCCTTGAATGCCTGATTTCTTCCACCCCAATACTCAGAGAAGCTGATGCAGTTAAATCTGTTTCTTAATCAGAAGCACAATGAAATAGGCAGCATTTCCTTTGAGGCAGTGAGGGATATCTTTTTGCATCTGTCAAAGAAGCACTTTCAATTCTTCTTGAAGGCTGTAACCCTAAGAATTTGTTCCTTAATCTACTGTATGGACAAACAATAGAAGCTTTCACTCCTGCTTTACTTTCATTTTTATTTCTGGAGATAAGTACAACTTTTAAAGCACGGAAAATAGAGATCTGTAGCTGACATTCAGTGCTTTCTGCTATGAGCTCTCTGTGAATGGGATTCTGTATGCAAAACGTTCTCCTTTTCCATCATCTCACTCTCACTGTGGATTCACACAGAGCTGACTGCTTGAAACACCTCACAGTTAGTGGTCTGACAATGCTGTGGTTCATTAATGGGAAAGAGATGACAGCAAGAGGCTGGCAAAAGACTCAAATATTTGATCTCTTTTTTTCTCATCAAAGAATCGTCATCAAATGCAACACTCTGTGGTCCAAAACAACAGAAAAAATAATTTTGCTGTTCAAAATGAAACTAAGCTACCCACATGTTGACTATAGGAATATGAAGAAATGCAAAGCTCTTCATAAAAGATAATTTAAGTTGGGACTTTTGTTTTGAAAATTCTCCTGCTTCACCAACTCTGTCCTTTTTTCTTATAACTCTCCACAATGAGGAAAAACATTTCAAATTCTATGCTGCAATTCTTAACAGAAATTAATTGCACTCTCTATAATTAGCATTTTGGAGCTTCCTATTTATGACCTCTTTTCTGGAAGACAATCTGGCTCCACAAAGTCCAATGTCAGACTGCAAATCATTTTCCAGCCTAAATTAAAGGCATCTTTCAGTTATATATAGCATCTTATCTTCCACTAAGCTTAACAGGAGGGATATTACTGCACTAATTAAAAAAAAAAAAAAAGCCTTTGGGGTGGGGGGGTAGAGGAATCTAAAAACCAGTGTATTTGCACCAAAATGAAGAAATAAAGAAGGGGAAAAAGTATTTTACTGAAGTATAATGGTACTTTTTCTCTTGTAAAAATATTGTCTATTGAATCTTAAAATAATAGAAAAGGTTTCATATAGTAAAAACAGCAGAGTAGAAGTATCTACTTCTTATTACAGTATCTTACTACAAAGAAGTACCTCCTTGTTCCAACATACTAGTCAAGTGCATCTCTTGCTGAGTCCTTGGAAGCAATTTTTTTCTCCAGCTGCTACTTGGTTTGAGCTCACATGCACTAAAAGGCTGTACTAAACTAAACTAAAGCAAACGCTTGAACACTGAGCAGTTTATAAAAAAATTTGTCCCATGTATGCAAATTGCAAAGGCCAAAGAAAATAAATCTGCAGACCACTACACAAGTGCATGAACAGAGAGCAGAGTGCAGCTTGCATGTGACTAAACAAAACGTGTTATCCGTAGGATCAAGAACTGATCCTTGTCAGCTCTAAAACAGAGTGACAGCTACACATCCAAGTCAAAATTCTTGGCAGACAGAGCTTTTGCTATAGTTAATTCCACCACAAAAAGGAAAAGAGATAAAGAACTTATTTAACAAACCAGACAACTAATGCCCTCTGCTTGGTAACTACTGTACAAATGGTCCTGGCTCTGAAGTGACAGTGACTCTTGCAGGGTCAGAGAAAACCAGCCGGATGCACCAAGTGGGATCCCTGAGGCCTCACATCTTCACCAATAGAGCAGTGCAGATTATAAAACTGGGTTAGCTGTGCCCTCCTATCATTAGTGCAGGAATAAAAAAAGAGCCAGAAGGTTAGTGGGCCAGAAGTATCTACAGACTAAAACCTGCAGATGACATTTTAATCTGAGGTCTCTTTGTTTTGAATGGCTGTCAAGGAAGAGCCGAAAACCTAGTAAGAGTCTTCAGAACAGTATTTGTTTTAAAGCTCATCTCTCCGCAACTGTTTTCAATTTAAAACCATAAACTGCTTTTTAGCATAGCATATGTGCAGTTTTAACAAATGCAGTTCCTAATTCTTTATGAAATGTCTTGAAACACAATATTTTTCACCATAATAAAAAAATGAGTTATTTTCTCATGTGTTATGTAGCACTTCCTTTACCCTCCCTTCATCTCTATGGAGGTTTTGTTTTGCTTTGCTTGTTTGTTTTAACCTATTTACAAAGCTTTATGTCAAATGTACAACTGTTTAAATTATAAATGGGAGCTTTGGGAAGGGTTTGCTTATATTGAAATGAATCCCTTTCTCACTATCACCTGGACTGATTTTAATGGTAATGAGGAAAAAAAGGAGTGGTGGAAAAGGCTGTATGAGCCATATATCAACTTTGTGTTTACAATACAAAGCAATGTACTGGCACACTTCCTAATACTTATTTATCACTTTTAAGACTTAATAATATTAAGTAGTCCAATGGCCAGTAATCATCTAGAATCTATTAGAATAAGTAGGAGATTTATCCTGATAAGATCCGTGTGTTTTCCACTAGAATACTAACCAGTTACTTGAACTGGAACGTAGGAACAATTTACAGAAACCATCTGCATTTAATCTAACATTTATTATGGGATCCTGAAAGATTTTGTACACTGAGGACAGGAATGGTCTCTGTTTTACATAGGTGAACGCTGTGTCAAATAAAGGTGACATAACTCACTGAAGTTTCTGCAGGAGAAAGAGGCAAACAAAAGTCTGACATCTTGATTCTAGGGAATTTGTTTTCTAACAGGTCAGTGTTCTGTGACTTTGTGAACTGTACAGGACACAACATATTCCTGTAAGCTAAGGAGAAGCCGCACGTTCTAACATTCAGGATGAACAGCTCTGGTCTCAAGTAACTTAGGAAAAAAGAAAATGTATTTATCCAGATGATCTTCACTGGTTTGTGTTGATGTTGTGGGGCTTTTTGTTCTTGTTTGTTTGGGGTTTTTGTTTGTTTTTAACTGAGTTTGGTTTTTTCCAATAGAAGTAGCCAAGGACATAAAAACCAATCTGTCTACATGACTGTGCTAGTGTTGAGATGGTCCTATTTACACCGTCGTAGCCTGTCTGCTTGAGTGTCTAACACCAGTGGGTTGAGCAGGTTTTTGAAAACACTGGTGTTTCACAGAAGTGTCAATAACCCCCAGAGAATGAATGGGCAAGATGGACACTCAAAGAGTATCTTCCACAATGGCTTGAGAAGAAAAGCCCCAAACCCACACATTTATGGCTTATATATGAATGAACATCCCCCACAACTAGAGTAACCAGCAGCACCCCACTGACTTCTGTGAACTCAGAGGAGTTTAAACCACGAAGGGTTCAAAGACTCAGCCCAGGAAATAGCTAAAATCTTTGAGACAAACTCTAAAATGTAGAACACTCATATTCACGGATAGTGTTATCATGTGCTTTGCCCGCATTTCTTCTAGCTCTTTACAATGGTGACTACTCCTCTCTGGCCAAGAGAACCATACTAAAACAGACATTCCCTTGATGGACAGCATTTCTCTGCTTTGCAGCCACCTGCAATAGAGCTGGGTGCCAGCAATGATCACATCCTGATCCCAAACAGCATCCTACACCCTTTACTTCACCTTTCTCCCAATGAAAATTGTGCAGCTGCTCCTTAAGTGCAGTAATTTCAACACAAAGTTAAGATAACAAGGCCCACAAGCAGCTTTGTGACCATCACATTATTTTTTCAAAGCAAAGGGACAAAAGAAAAAAAAGTGATGAAGTGCCCTGTGTGGGAAGGGTCTCAAATGCTCCTTGGCCTTCTTTTTGAGTGGCTGTCACAGACATCCTCTATCACACCTCACACTGCATGATTTTCTCTTCTCTACTCAAAGTGAGGTCACCTTTGGCACTGGTGTAAAATTGCTGTATTGCCCACTGTGCTACTATTGCCTGTTAAAACTGAGAAGCCTGTTACAGTCAGACAGTCCCTGGGGATCACCTTAGGTCCATTTTAACAGCTCACTTCTCTGTCCCTTCTCCAGTCAGTCACTAATTTTCTAAGATCTATGTGCCTCACGCAACTACTAACAGCACTGTGAGTAGCATTACAGCAGTAGGGGGAAACAGAACTTTTATCTACAACCTGCATGGCAAATTACCTTTTTTTCTTCTATAGAGAGAATATTAGCAAGTTTAGCTCTGTTCCTGCAGCTTTTGGTGAACGGAACACTCTGTTGTTACAAGGAAAAGGAAGAAACAATACTTACTGGATTATTTGTTGTCCATTGTTTGACTTCGGTTTTTACAGAAGAATTTATACAATATTCTTCTAGAATTCAATTACTCCCCTGAAAGTTTCCTTTCACAGTGAGAACTTGATTTTTAATACATTTTTTCCTTACCTCCTCCAACTTTCCATTTCTAGAAGTTTATTTATAGCAACACGTGTAAATGCTTTTTGGGGACCGCTATGACATAATGATGTCTTTCAGTCTTACTGACCCTCTTGCCATGAACATTCTGAGAACAGCTGATGGATTTTGCCATGTCCACTTCTTAGCATATTTTTGCCATGACTTTGTGCTCACTGACAGAACAGATGCTGAGATGCTTCTCACCTCTGCTACTGATTTTGTCTGTCAGAGTTACTAACCTTGTCTGAAAGTGTGGTATCAAGAGGGACTGAGAAGACAAAGTCTACATCTGTTACAAAAGTTTCCCTATGATGTCATGATTTGCTAGCTTTACCAATCCCCAACATTCCATGAAAGACATGAAAATGGGAAAAAGCAAGCAATAAGCAGACATTACAAAGAAAAGCAGAAACTTACACCCAACTATCTTCATCTCTGCGTCAGAAAGAAAGGGAAGACAATAAAGGGAAAGGAAAGGGAGAGAAGCCAGGAAATTAAGACAAGGAGAGAGAAAAAAGAGAAATAAACATCACTCACAAGTAGAAGATGAAGCATGCACTTTTCATCAGAGGATCAAAGTAAAAGACAGAATACTTATCAGCGCATGGGGAAGGGAAGGGGTGTCCTTTGGGGAACTGACAAACGCCATGCCTATGCAACAGATTTCTGATCAGCAAGTTCTGTACACAAATAAAGTTGCAATCCAAAAGGCAAGCAGCACATGCCTCACTGCCTTTATCTCTGGCAGAAGGTAAAATTGTCAGGATCAGATGGACAGTCTTATACCCAGTAGCAGTTTAGTAAAGAAAAAAAAAAGCACAAAAAAACAAAACCCCACCACACCTCTTCATGAGGCTGGATTGACTGAATCCCTTCTGATTGAGACAAAAAATGGTATTTGAAGCCTTTATGATTTTATGATGCTTTTCTCAGGTCACCACACAGTAGAAAATGAACATTTTATCTTTAGAAATGAAGACAGGCATGGTTATTCTGTAGGACATTGATCTTGTTCTGCATAACCATGCAAGATATTAGCACCTGAAGACCAGTTTCACCTTGTTAATGATGACCAGCTACCACTTATGCTGCTGAGTGAGGGAAAAAGAGGACTTGACACAGAAACAAGTGCTACTTTTCAGAAAACAAAATGGGATGGGGAAAACTGTGTGATAGGACACAACTACAGAACTGTAATGGTTAAGATGTATACATGTAAAGGATTTCCTATTAAAAAAAGACCTAGGTTAAAGCCTATGACCAAGAAGATTCACTTGAAATGCTAGAGCTGTTTACTATTTATAAATATATTTCTTGTTTCAGCATAATGATCACTGCACATTTTAACAGCACTTTATTAAGGTACTCATTAAAAAAAAAAAATCAGACTGCCTTGAAAAATCCACATCGACTTGCAAAGCAGAAGTCACAAACTTTCTGTGCTCTGTTTTGAAAGATAATATCCTGTCTTTAATAAGAAACAAACAGTTATGAAGCAAAGCGAGGAAAAGGTAGTTTGACAAAGACAATTGAGGTAGTGGACATGGTTGAGAACTGCCACAAGGGGAGTGCTGCAAACATACACTGTGGAATTTGGGGTTAATTTACTAAACATCCAAGGTCTCTATGCTGAACATCTGAAAGATCATCACAACAACTTAAGATTTTGCACTGACCAGGATTTTTGCTGAAGTTCTTAATCAGAGAAAGAAAGTTTGAAAATTTAAATTAGTGGCAATGGACAGAGAATTTTTTAAGTTTAGGGTAGTAGCACATCTTGAATAAAAACTGCTAACGTGAGTGTTCAAGCCCTGGACTAAAGCATTGCCCAAAAGAGCGAAAGTGCAGTGAAGGCAGCCACTATGCCAGCTTGCAGAAAATGAAAAAAAACTATTAAAGGGAACAGTAAGGCCATAAAGCTACTCCTTAAGCTTGCTAAGATTCAGTGGTCTGAAACACCTGAGGGACAGCTCTATAGATAGAAACGGAGGATAAAGCAATTTTTGCAAGAAGTTCACTTCTACAGGTATGCAAATGGTATTTTTTGTTGACTTTTCTACTTGTGATGTAGCTATTCTAGCTGACACATCTGGCTGTGATCTCAACTGCAGATTACCCTGCAGCAGCCGCAGCAGCAATATTTAATCTTTTCTCTGAGTGATTTGCATTAAGACAAAAACTGCTATAAGGTCACTAAAAAGTGGAGTTTGTAACTGGCTCTATTGGCACATCCTCTGCTGCTCTATTACTATTACGTTCAAATTAATTAGTAAATAAAATACATCCTGTTCTAAATCCTTTTACTGTAGTTTCTAGCAATTCTTCCCACTTACTTCCTACTCTTATTGTGCTTTCTGAAGAGCCTCCATAATGAGGCTACAAGAACTCCTTTTGATATTGATGTGTCACTACAATCTTTCAAGCAATAAAACATGATACTTTTCCCATTATGCTTTCATAAAATTTCCCGTCTGCAAAGTCATCCTTGGTCTTGGTTATAATGCATAGCAATGAGGTAGCATTTCAAATGCTGTATGTGCAATGTAATTAGTAAGCTCACTACACTGTAAAAATCAAGACACTGCAATGCCAGGTTTTCTATCTATTGATTGCATGACTGGTTAGCTTCCGGCTTCCTCCCTAGATGAGCTCTTGGCTATGCTGGGGCTAACCTTGACTTGTGCCAAAATAAGCAGCATCTCAAGCTGCTGCTTCAGAAGCAAGGAGCAAATGAAGTACAGCTTGGCTTCAGTCAAGACAGATGTTGCACGGACTGGGTTCTCTGTAAAGCCAGCAGGAAAATCAGACCAGATTTGCAGCCTCATGAGCTTTCAACCACAACAAAAGGATCACAGTAACTCCAAACAAAAAGGTGACAAAGTGGAAACTCTTTTTCCAGGCTTTATATTATTGACAAGAAGTAACTCCACACAATTTAAAAAACATCTCTATGCTTTCCATACGCCATATGAGGCATAGCCAATGACTGGGGGAGGTGGGGGGAATATCAAAGCAGCACCTTCTGTACATGTGACTTTAGCATCTTCTAGTACTCTACTAATCATTAACTAAAATGTTTTAGCATGCCTCCCTGTATCTGGAATTGGCATTTACTAATAAGGCAACTCTTCTGCTATTAATCTTCTTCAAGTAAAGCACCACTGGGATGGGTGCTTATCTAGGAGAGTATGAGAAAAATCCAACCAATATTTTAGGATTTGAGCCATTATGTTTACCTGGCATTATGACATCAGGAAACCCCAGCTTCCTGGTAACAGAAACACCTCTGTTAAAGATCATGGGGTTTTCCCTTCGAATCTGCTCCATGTCACCACGAAGAAGCTGAAGAGATATTATAAGTCCTGGAAAAAAACAAAGGAGTTAATTTTTTCAGACCTAGGAATTAGATGCTTATGTTTTCAAGGCATGCTGGTAAAATAATGCTTTTCTCCACAGTTAATTTAATCCAAACATATAAATACACAGTTATTTTCTCCTTTGGGGTAATTTAAAATTGAAATGGAAGAAACAAGACTGCTTTAAGGGATCAGTTAAGAGCATAACATTAAAATACAATTTAAAAAAATCAGAATACTTAATACCAGAGAGATATCACAAGTTACAGTGAAGTACTTAGCCCTGTTTCTATCCCTCACATACAGGTTACAACACATACATGAGCAAAGCCACCTCTATCTGAAATAGCACATCACACAGTGCTGTAGAACTTCTCTGAAGTGCCTTTAATCTCGCTTAATACCTTAAAAAAAAATCCCCATGTGTATTTGTTCCACTTGTTTAACTGCTTCACACAGGAACGTTGATTTTGATGAAATTCCCTTCAGTACCTCAACAGGTTTCACAAATACCAGCTGGTCAAGCTGACTTCAGCAGCTAGCTCTTTCAACATGACCCTTTGTGCAGTAGATTAACAGATTAGCTTGACTAGGAATAATTACATGGTTATTCTAACTGCTTTCTCTAGTTGCTTTCAAGCTACACCCCTAAAATGAAGGTAAGGTATTGTTAAAGATACAAAGTCAAGCATTATGATACTGGAAAATGCCAGGTTTAAGCTCAGCCATGCAAGCTTAGTCTCACCTGCTGAGCACTCATCACCAGCTTTACACATCAACATGAATTACGTTCACATAGTAATTTTCCACAATCTGTACCTCATTCAATGAGTGATGGTCATTAGTTTTTTCCTCTCTGTTCACTCACTGGAACAACCCATAGAGAACAAACACCACCTTGTACACAAATTCTTGCATGAGTTCTGCTATTTCCTGAGCTTACTACATGGGCTTTGCGAACAATATTTAGTTGCATTTTGTTAGGTGACTAGGGGAATGAATCCAGTCATGTGTACCTCCCACCCACTGTTCTGCTCTTCCTTTGAAATAATTTTCAAGCCTGTTGTTTGGCTTCAGTCAAATTTGGCAAGTAAGTACGTATCTCAGTAACATGGAGATTGTATTTTTATAAATACTGGGAACTGGGATGAAAAAAGGAGCATAAAGCCTTAAAAAGAAAGAAAAGAGAGGCCAACCAGCCAGCTGGACAATCAGCATGTATGTATTCAAAAGTTGCCAAAACATGGACTTGCAACTGCCCAGCTAAGTAAGCAGACGAGAGCTGCAAAGCACTGCACAGAAAACAGAGCTTTATAACCATGGACAAAATTCAAACCCTTTGAATGTCATGTATGAGAGCACACCTGTGTGTGTGTGGTACAGAAGGTTTAACAGAACACAGGAGACAAGTTCATTAGCAATCAGTCTTGAATATTTTTGCCATTAACAGAAATATTGTCTTGGTTTAGATTCTCATTGGTTATTAAATGCAAACAAATCAAAATCAATCTTAAAACTTCCACTGTAAGGAGCCAGAGTTCAGACTTCCCTATACCCATCTTCCCCAGTACTTCGCAAACGACACCAAAATGAATCCATTAGCTACAAAAATCAGTCACTGGAAGTAACAGAATATGCAGTTTCCCAGCATGATATTACATACAGTACCTACATGCTACTTTGCCACATATTCCATCCAAAAAAAAAAAAAATCTGCCTAGCATCTTGCTCTCCCCCATGTTTTCTCAAACCTCCTCTCCAGTGCTCTTTTTCTACTCAGCCTATCCTTCAACTTTATTTTGTTTTTCTAATCCTTGCAGCAGATCTGTAGGGCTAATTTTACACAACACCTGGGAATGCGAGGAGGGAAAGAGCAAAAGAGTGTTTCTTCAGGGTGGGGGCATTAAAAAAAAAAAAAAAAAAAAATCACACTTGTGACTTGAGTGTTTCCTCATTGTAAAAGCCAGTTCTGAAAGGTCCAAGTAGTGTTAGTTGTGCTTAAACAATGTCAACCTGCAACACTGCCCCTTCCAGCAAGTCAATACCTCTGCATGTTTCAACCTCTTGTTCCCAAGGTGCAGTAGAACTTAATGAAACATTTGAAATAATTACTTTAAAAAGCCAAAGGCAAGAGTAAAGAACTGCCTGCTTCCTTTTTGTTCTGCTCTTCAAAAGAGTTCATGCTTGAGGGATTAAAAAATACCCAAAAGTTTTAGGCAGACACCTGGCACTGCAAATACATGGCAACAGTCCAAGGCTACAAAGTGGGAAACAATTCACCAAAATACTTTTATGATAAGCAGTAGATGACCTTAACTGTAACAAGAAGCAGACCAGCTTTGCATATAATAAAATTCCAGATCTGAAAATTGTTTTGTTTGCCTATTGTTGTGCTTGGTATCTTCTGTGGGACTGTGAGCTGCATACTGCACTGCAATATCTCAATATGCAAAGACGTGAAATTAAGATAGCATCAGATTTTGGCCATCTTTACACCAATGAATCAGGCACTCAGCAGTGAATGCAAAACAAGCTGTAACAAAGCAGAATTGCCACCTATCAGCTGCTTCACTTGGAATGGAATAGTAATGACATCTCTGAATTAGCCAGCTACAGAAATCATTAAATGACATTAACAAGATAGGACAAGATTTACTTGCTGTATTTTTCTGTCATTTACTATGAAAAGAAAAATGGATTTGAAAGGTGACAAAAACTCCACTAAGATAGTTAACCTCAACTATTTAAGGAAACATTTAATATTGAGACTCTGACAGAGAGTCTACTTGGTAAGATGTAGGTATGAAAACTGCTTATTTTCTGGACAGTTAAGATAATTTTAACCTCTGGCTTTGCCTCTGTTGGCATGGAAGCATGGTATCTTCATGAGAGCAAGGCTTAGGTAGGTGTTACATCTGGAGTTTTCAAGGGAATACAGGATGGAAAGGCAGGCAGCATGGGGTGAAAAGGCAGTCAGTTCTACTCAGGAAAATTCTGACGAATAGAATTTAAACTCTTCATTTCCTGCACAGCCAAGTCTCGTCACAGTAACTTGTCACAAAAAACCCAACAAACCTCCTAAAGGGTTCTATCAATGCTGATTCTTGCTCAGTTTCTACAAATTGTTACAGTAACAGCCAACAAATGGAGATGCAGAGTAAGCTAGTACTACAGCAGGCCACTAGCTCCCCACTGCTGACCTCTCTTGAGAACACAAGATACAACGATGACAAATTCAGCATGCTGAATTAATAATATTGCCAGCTGTATCTGACAAGGAAAGGTAACAAGTGGTTTTATTTTAAATTCCTGGTGAAATTGGCAGACACAACACAGATTTTCACCTGTAAGCTGAACATGAATGAATTTCAGCTAAATTTTTAACCACAAAATCATAATCTCACATCTCACTGAATTCCTCTGCAGTTTCCTAAAGGAAACCTTCAAGTTATAGTTGACAAAACATGTACAAGCAAACACTTACCATAGTTTGAGCTGGGTGCTGTGTATTTGGTGCTGGACTTGCGAATAATATTTTCATGGATCTGGCACCATTCATTTTCATTGTTACACCTAAAACAAAAGAACATTAATGCAAGTTAAAAGATTCTGCTGAACCACCATAGGACCGAAAGTCAACTCTGCTGCAGAGATAACACAACAGGTTGTGGGGTTTTGATGCATGAGAGAAATTCCACCTAACGTTTAAAAACAAAAGTGGAAGGAAACAAAAATTCCCTAGTATCTTCTGAAGGAGCTTTTCACAACTGATTATCCACTATATGCAATTAGAATAAAACATTTTAAAATACTGACATACTTCAGTTACATTACCATCAATACATTTCTAGGAGAGAAATTACAATTATTTGCCAACAGATTTCTTATATTTCCACTCACTGGAAAAAAACCCAATTGTTAGTATCAGTTCCAATAATACACAACTATTTAGTGTGTGGACCTTAGCCTTTGTTCAAACAATATTCAGGCAGGAGAGCTGGCTGCACTCCCCTCCATCAAACAATATGAGCCAGTCCTACTGGATGTACATCTCTTACCAAGACCATGGCAGCACCTATCAACAAAACTGTTCCAACCATTTCCTGCAACTCCATCCTTCCTGCTAGGTTAGGTTAGGCAGGTAAAGGCTCATCTTGAACACAAAGGGGAGGTCCAGGTGCAAAACCCAGCAAGGTGAGTCAGCCAGAAAGGCTTTAAGGACTCAAATGGGTTACTGCCTTTGGACTCAGTATGGGATACTGGGGAAGCACATACTGTCAAAAGAGGGGCTGAGGGACCTGAGCCTTTTCAGCTTGGAGAAGACAAGGCAAAGGGGAACACTAACAGCAGCCTTCCAAGACCAACAAGCAGTTATTAAGATGAAGGAGCCAGCCAGAATCTTCTGTAGTGCACAGAGATGATGCAAAGCAAGAGGCATAAACACAAGCAAGAAAGGTTCAGACTGCATATTAGAAACAGCTTTTCTATGAGGACTGACAAGCAGGATTGGAGCAGGTTGTCCAGAGAGGACACACAGTCCTGGAGGTTATCATGACACAACTGGACTTTCTGTGTGCACCCTGGTCTGACCTTGTAAGCTGGCCTTGCTCTGGGGAGGAGGTTGGACTACAGAGGTCCCTATCAACCTGACTTAGGATTCTTACTTATCTGAACATCGCAGTCACACAGCTTTATGTGCACTAGTACATGTAAAGCTGTATGACCAACCTGCTGCACTTGCTAATCTTGAATGGAATTGTGTCAGGAGGAAAGTGCCATCAGTGCCATAGCTTGTGACCATACAATGAATGGACACACTACAAATATTAGGAAGTAGTTCACACAGCTGAAACAACAATTTTACTAGTATAAGAATCTGAATGAAAACCAAAGATTGAACCTTCACCACAAACAGTGCTATTGGTTAAAAAAAAAGAAAAGAAAAAAACTCCAACCATTTAAGAAAAAAAACCCTCAGTATGTTGATCAGGTCTAACTGCCTTTTGAATTCAGTTGTGCTTTATTTAAATCACAACTACAAGATTCCCCATGAAGTCAGCGATTTTTAACTCAGCAGCAATAGTGCATCTTATTTCTCCTGAAGTACAGCTGAATTAAACGATTAAATTAAATTTCTGTCCTATTGACTCTTAAAAATAAAAAATCCAACCAAACAAGACTGAAACAAAGACTGTAAGCCTTCAGCTCCCAGCAAGACGGGAGCTTGGAGAACTCAGTCACTTTGTAAAACTTCTCCCACGCATATTAACGTTTTCCCCTTGTTTTGTTTCTCTCCAGGAGTACCTAACATTGGCAAAATCAGAGTAAGACAGAAACCAGATACTGTGAAGACAGCAGGGATTTTCTGTCTGATGCATTACATAACTGAAGAACAGTGTGGCAAAAGGAATTAAGGCTACCTAGAATAAGTAGTAGCTGGTAATTTTCTACAGTTTCCCAGTCTTAGAAACCCATACACTGCAAAGGATAAGGAGATAACTCACAAAGCCTGTTACAGCACACTTACTGACACTCTCCCCAAATGCTGATTACTATAAAGGCCAAGGGAACAGAGACAACTTGGAATAAATCAAACACAAAGTACAGACAGTAAAAAAAAAAAAAAGAAAAAATGGAGAAAAGCCATTAATAGTTACTGCCTCCCAGGGTGCTATCCAAAAGTATTCATTTAATTAAAATGCTGATCAGGCTGTATTCCTAGGTTATCTGGTGCAGTTAGACTGGGATTACCTCACCTTAAATCTTAGTTTCAACATTTCTACATTCTCTGCAGTGGATTTAGGTTGTTAAGAGAGTACAGCCCTTGTATGTTCCTGTTTCTTTCTTCATGGACCTGCTGTTCATAAACTTTGGACCTGCTAATACTGCCTGCCTTCACAGCATTCTGTGGCAGTACAACCCAGATGATCATTACCTGCTTTCTAAAGAAGTGCTTTCTTCCATCCTTTTTAATGTCATTTTCTACCAATTTCATTGATCATCCCGAATTCCATGCAAGTTCTGATCATGTCCTTTATCTTACTACCACTTTTCTCCTCTTCAAACTGAAGCTCCCCATGCTCTCAGTCTCTCTGATAATGATATTATTCTAAACTGTTAAATATTGTAGTTGCACTACTATGTACCTTCTGCACATACTATATCCTTTTTGGGAGGAGAGATCAGATATCCACATGGTACCTCAAAAGAGGTCAGCACAGAGTTGCCTCCTAGAACTGAACAGTCTGGCAAATTCGGTACATTTGCCCTCACTCTCAAACCCAAAACACAAAAGAGCAAAGGCAGTACAAAACCTCTTTCAGCAACTGTGGTGTTCTGTAACCAAGATCCAGTTTACTTGTCAGGAAAAACTAGTAACTAACTCCACTTTGTTTACTTTTCTTGCTGACATATTAAGTCATTTATCTTACTGCAAATATTGTTATTCTGTAAATAAAGATAACCTATAGGACAATTTCTGCACCATTTCCATCCTCAGAACTGAAACTGCAGAAAATTTTTAGCCTCTTGAACTTTTAGTTGCTGTACCACCCTCTGGAGCCCAAAATAAAACAGATTTAATCTTCCCATGACTTATGCCTGCAAATTAACCTGTAACAAAGTTATCCCCAAATCACTGGGCTGTACAGCTACCAACATAAGCCGCACTTTGCATTTCCTGAACACAAAGCAGAATATTCTCCCAAGTTTGAAATGCTGGCCTGACAAAGCTTGCTTGCAATGTATTTGATCGTGTTAACATTTCATTTGCCCAAATACCAAATATATCACAAAATATATTTCTCATGTAAGTAAGAATTTTCTCCTGAGTCATCCACCACCTTTTCAGGTTGGCTGGTTCTGCAGTACATTTAGCATTTGGAATGTTTGCCATACTACATCAGCCCCTGATGTCAAACAGATGAGGCCAGAAATACAATATATACTCTTGTCCAGCTGGGCAAATAGCAACAACTGGGTATCAAAAGGGAAAGGCATTCAGGCAACAAACCACACAAACAGGAAGGAATTCTAAGAGATAGTACTGGAGAAGATGAAAAATAAAGGATTGGGAGAAAACCGGACCAAAAAAAAACCCTGGAAAAGATAATATAACGAGAAATACAGGAGAGTTTTAGTGGAATGAGAAGATTGATACAAAGAGTAAAGTTCATTGAGCAAAAAAATTCATTGAAGATAAAAAGTCATACAAAATATGAAATTAAACGGATTGAGAATTCAGTTTCCCTCTCACTTTTAAAATATTGTACATATATATTATCAAAAAGATTTAGCAAAGTAAACTTTCATGCTTTTACATAATGAGCTTATAACCAGAGCTGTGGTACTATATCCTCTTAGTAAAATTATGACTTGACTGTGGGATTAGCAAACAGGAAAATCTGGACTGTGAGAAAGAAGTATTTTTCAGACATAAATCTTTAAATAATAATGCAGGCTGAGAAAGACTGAAGTAAATTGATTTTTTTTTCTTTTCTTTTTTTTTTCCATAAGCATTCTCTCCTGTGGATCCAGTAAAAATCTCCATTGAAACACCATGTATTTGTTTCAGCTTTTGTTAGGTTTTCAGTCTCCCAGATTTTTTCCAGCTTCTCTGCACAAAAAAGGCTTTTCTGGCTGTCTGCTGACTGCCTCATTTGTGGCAGCTTTCAGATTTAGCTTTAGCCAGCTAGCATACAAAAGGAAGGCTCCCTTACAAACACAAACACGCCTCCCTCCTTAATCTTTATGATGTTTTTGGGTTGGCCTGAGGCATTTTAACAATAATCAAATGAGAGCAGCAGGTAAGAAAATCAGTTCAGTTCTCTTTAAGTGCTCACATATAATTTCAAACTTAAAAAGGACACAAATCTGTCATTTCAATTTTAGTCTGCAAAGCAAGAAAAGGCAGGTTAAGCTAAATGAATGCGCAAAGAGAAGATGTAAGCAGATAAACCTGTGAAAATTTTCTGTCACGGAAGACCAACAGCTATTAAATTTGCAAAAGGGGGAAGTTGATACCCTTTAGACATATCCATTTTCTCTTCTGAAGATCTTTGGAGGTTTACCATGAACACACTCCAAACAGCAGTAACACAAAAGAATGATGTACAAGGCTTAAAACAACTCAGGTGAATGATGATAGTGATAAAAAACTGCAAGGCTCTGATTACCAAGCTGAATTCTGTTACAGGCTCTGCTTCCTCTTTGGGAAGGCAGCAAGAGCCATGTGTGGATGCCAGAAATAAAGGCTGTGGGGAAGCAGACATGAAGAACAACAGCTGGTATAAACCTGCTTAACCATTCAGACCAATACAGCTGGTACTTTGGGTGGTGTGAAGGGAATCCATCCTAACAGAGCTCAGATTAAAAGGAAGAAAAGTGAAGCTCTCTATCCTGTGATGGCTTTGCTCATAGTACTAACACTTTGGATTGCATTAGCTGGCTGCATGCTGTTATGTTACTACCATACAGAGAAGTCCAGTATTTCATAAGTTTTTTCTCTCCTACTTTTCAGTGACTAAAAAGCTAGAGATGCATTAAAAGGCTATCAAAAGAGGATTCTGATATTCAGAATGTTCCATTGCTGTAAACATTCAAAATGTTGCAGTTGCAGTATATTAACACCGTATCTACGAGGACAACTTTACAACCAAAACTCACTAGTTTGAGATAAACTGAAACTCAATGGTGACAGAATGCCAAGATTATCCAGATTCTATTGACAAAGAGAAGAAAGGGCCATCTTCTTTCCTACAACTTTATGTTTCTGCTGCAGTTTTCACAACTGTTGGAAAAAGAAGAATCAAAGAGCTGACTCTGAGAGACTTCTCTTTGGACGTACAGATTTCTAATGTATGAAGAGATACCCAAGAGTCTTTCAGTGTACAGTGAAAGACAGTTTTTCATTGATAGTTTCACTTGAATGTCACATTTGCTGCTGTTGAATGCACTTCTTGTAGAATAAGAGAGTTCTATAATCCCTTCAAATTATCTGATTACTTGGAATAGTGACTACAGACCACAAAGTAATGCCAGCTGTACCTCAGCCCATCTGCAGAGCAGATCTTGCCAGTATTTATCCTCACTGAGAAGAGATTTAAGCATTCCCTGAAGTCCCCAGTTAGTTTGTCTGCAGTCTCTTTATGATGGCTGTGAGACCGTATTTCATAGCAAGAATCTGTTATTTCAAAGATCAAAATCACAAATAACTGAAGATAGATGCTTGCTCAAAAAAACATTGCCTTGTTTAGAACTTTTTGGTCATGCACTATTGACTTCAGTTGTTTTCTGCTTCTTTTGTTGGTCAGCATGACTGATAAGGAATAGAAAATGGGACATGAGAAGTTTTTCCCTTCATCAAGTGAAATACAGCTAATTTCTTTGGGTTTGAGCTTAGCAGATTCTAAATAAACCACAGAAATAAAAGTGCAGTACTGCACGTCACATAGATTAGGGCAACATTCAATAATTTCTGAAGCATTTCACATACCTGAAGCATCTGTGACTATTTTCATTAGTTTCTATGAGATTCTAGAATAATAAAGGATTAAAACCCAGTGCCAACAGCGCTCATTTACTTTGTGAGGATAAAGCAGTAATGCGGTTTACAACATCTTGATATTTAACAACTCTTTAGTATCTCATCATCCAACACGTACAAAGTGTTCTTCCTAGTTCTTTTCCTTCTAGGAGTTACTCACGTGTAAACTTTGAGAACAAAATCCTTCTCTTCTTTTATTTCCGAGATCGACTGCAGTACATCCATGATGCTCAACACTGCACAGCCGTAGGGGCGACGGTAGTGTAAGTGAGGGGGCCCTTTCTTTGAGTCATTCAGCAACATGCGACCTAAAACCCACAGAAATTTCAAACATTAGAGATTCACATGCAGCCACTCCGGCTCTTCTGTTCCATTGCCCCTCTGAGGATGCACAGATATAGTAACTTTCAACTATAGTTTGCAGTCTTTCCTGTACTTCTCTACTGGCTCTGGCTGAGATGGAGTTCATTTTCCCCACAGCAGTCCTCACAGTGCTGTTCTTTGTACTGGTAGCTGGAATGGTGCTGGTAACACACCTGTGTGTCAGCTGCTGCTGAGCAGTGCTCCCACAGCATCAAGGCTGTCTCTTCAACATTTCCCCCACCTCACCCAGTAGGCTGGGAGTGAGTGGGCAAGACCTTGGGAGGGAACATAGCTAGGACAGCTGATCCAAACTGACCAAAGTGAGCTTACAGACCACATGGCCTCTGCTCAGCAATGAAAGGCAAGAGAAAGGAGGAAAGGGGGACATTTGTTATTATGACATTTTTCCTCCAGAGCAATTGCTACATGTACTGAAGCCCTACTTCCTGGAATGGGGCTGGACATCACCTGCAGATGAGAAGAGAATAAATCTTTTGTTTTCCTTTGCTTCCATGTGTGGCTTTTGCTTTATTAAGCTCCCTTTATCTTGACAGTTGAGGGATTTTTCTATCTTGTTTTCTAGCCCACTTTTGTCCTGCTCAAGAAGATTGATAGTGTGATTTGGCAGGTACCTGGCATCCAGTGTCCACCCACCACCACTTGTCACTCTTTTTCCTACGCTGTTTCAACTCCAGAGCTCCATTTCAACCTGCCTGACCCATGGAGATACTCTGATTAAAGCACATCACCTCATTGAGTTAACAGAAGACTCAAGGGCAATGTGAACATTGTCACGTCTGGCCGTCTTTGATTTGCAGCTCCATGACACATTTTTGCATCCAGCTGAGCTGACTACAAATTATCTGTTGAACGAGCCAACAATACAGCTTGTACTCACCTCTCTGCATCCACACAGAGATTCACCTTCCATTGTAACTCAGTATTTACACAAACTTTCACTGCACACAGTTGCTTTAAGGGACTGTATATATAGCATCATCACATTTGTCTTGGAGCACATAAAGGAGATTTCTAAGGTACAAAGCTGTTGAATGATTAACTTCCTGCTGTTAAAGCAGTTTTTTAATAGAGTAACAAATGCCAAGACCAGAAAATCCCTAAGATAACCTAAGCCAATTTGTAACATTACACATGATAACTTGTCCGCACTTCCTGCATCAAGGTTAAAAATCTGAGCTTAAACTAAAGCTTTACTTTATCATCTCAAGCAATACAGAGTAATTATACCTTTTGGACACTATGGCATGATGAGTCAGATAATGAAAACCCAATCTTTCTAACACATTTGTGACACAGAAGGCATCCTGTCATTCACAGGACAGCACAACAAAGCTATGGTTTCACTGAGCTGTCTAAACCTGCTGTACTTCAGAAAAGGTATCTGTGGCTGGTGATGGATGTGAGGAGCAAAAGGGATCGAAACAGGGATGAATACCCTGCAAACATTATGTAGTCATTTTTCAATTGACTGAAAACCTGAAAAACATGAAAGGTGGAGTACTCAGTTGTTTAGAATAACACAACTGAAGAGACTGTTTGTTGTTCCTACTACATGTTATTAACATTTTAGGGCTAAATATTTGAAATACATTATATTTAACACAGGTAAAACATTTACTTGCTAATTGCTTAGTGACAGTATACACATTCATTAATCAGAACCATTCAACTCCCTGTTACTAGTTATATCCATTCTGACCAGAGGTTTTTTTTCTGTTCAATACCTTCGATCTTGAAGAGGTTCTAGGAATTTAGTTCCCATCCCAGAAGTCATACAGCCACTTCACTTACACTGCTGGGCTGAAAAATTCATCTAGCTGTCCATGAACTACTTGAGCACTGTATTATACCATGTAAGACACATCCTAAATTCAGCTTTGAGCATAAACATTTACCAGTCTTGCTAATGCAAATCTCAGAGAGAATAAATGAAGCTTGACCTGGCCTACAAGCAGTCAGAGAAACTCACTCTGTAAAGGGTGAGTAGTTGAGTGAATTAGCCAGGAAGGGCCTTCTTCCTCATGCAAGGTTCAGGTGTAGGCACTACACATCCACACCTCTCTCTTGCACAGCTCTATGCTAGCAGCCATGAGAATATGGAAAGAGGCAAGTGTAGACTGCTAAGTGTTGGACTGCAAGCCTGACAGGCAGGTACTGCTGATGATGTTCCTTTCTGGCAGCAGCAGGTAGAAAGAACACCTGACAGTTGTGACAGCTTCCCTGCTGTTACCTCTTATAGCATATCCCTAAACTCCAGTGTGGGTTCTCGGAAGCACTGCAGACTCCTACAGCACACACCAGATCTTTATAAGTATTTGTCTAACAGCCTCTGTTTGATGTGAATGGCCAGGTATGCTGATGTCCTGCCCTGTAAACTAGCTATGTATCATCAGTAAAATGACCTCATTTAAGATTCTGGAATGTCGAACAAAAAGCCTTTTTAGTTGCTCTCTCCTCCCCCAAATGTGGTGTTAATTAATTGTTTCAGACTTAGGAAAAAACCCTCTGTTAAACAGTCATCAGTAACACACTTATAACACTTTCCTGTCTGAATATTAATCTCAGCAGATATGCATGGGCTATCACTGAGTTTTCTAACTGGTTAAATGATTCTATTGTCAGTTAGTTAAAATATACATTTAAAAGAATACTGTAAAACCATTGTTAGTTTTACATATATTTCAAAGATGTAATCATACTATACCTATTCGAATTACATGGGCAACTATGTACAAATCTCTCTTCATGTCCTTGCTGCTGAGATCCTGAAAGGTTAGAAAAAACAGACATTAAAATAGAACACACTGCACCTCCAAAATAAGTGCCTGCAAAACTCCCACAAACAATAAGGGTTGCACAATATTACTCTCACTTTGTTTAGCCCCTCCACCTTTAAATAACAGAAAGCATCATTATTTGTAACTTACAGACAAGAAAAATAAAGTATAGAGGGATTGCATATGCCTAGAATGTTCTTCAAAGGAAAAGAAATGGAAGATTCTAACTCCATTGATTACCAATGATGGATCAAAATACTGGCAAACATTTAAAATGTCTATTTAATCCTTAGTTTGAACACATTATTAGATTGTGTTAAATAAACATAAGATGTGTAAACTCTTGCGTTATTTCAGCTGCAACCCTTTCTGGCTTCCTTCACCCAGTTCCCTGACTGTAGTTCCCAAACCTGTCCCTAGCCAAGCTCCTTTGCTTTTGGCTTTATATTTTTGGCTTTGACTTCTCATTGTGCAGCCTTAGTCTAAAAAACATGTCAGAATTTAGATAAAACTCCAAGTGTGTTTTGACTGAATCTCCATTTTATGAGTGGGGATAGGTGCAGTTCCTCGCAACCAGCAAAGTCTGAAGAGGAAAAAAGAATTAAAAGGACTCAAAGAATTATAAGGGTCAATTTACCTAAGTGCTTCTTGCTTTTAAGTCACACAGAAAATTTGTTTCCCATGTGACTTGAGAAACCAAAATTCATCAACTGAGGATACAATGGCAATGCACACAGACACCGAACTTCAGATTACAGTGACATACAGCACAGTAAAATCTGGGCACACTGACTAAGAACTAAGCATAAAGAGAATTTATTCCAAGGAGAAGTTTCAGACCCTTTCTAACAGCATTATATTGTTAAATTAGAGCAGGCAAGTAATAAATTCATGGCTGCATCTTCTCACTCTGTTTAAAAGGAGCACTGTATTTGCCTGGGCAGCATATGCAGGGAACTGCAAACATGCTGGTTGGTATGCTTACCAGAGAGCAGATGACATCTCTCTGAAGCCAAAGAATTAAGCTATATAAATCTTCCTTAGCATTTTCTCTTCCAGTCTTATTTTGCTGCTGCATGAATAAGGGAACATACTTTCTAGGCTTTCTTCATCACCTAACATACCAGTGCAGCGTATGGTAGGCTTTATCTTGCATGTCTTGGAGAAACTGAAGTTCTACCATAAGAAGGGATTTTACATAGCTTTAATCTCAGTAATGTCTGACAATACATTTCAAAAGGTGGTGGTGGGGGGAGTCTAACAGTGCTCTTGAGAGTAATAGAGGTTTGAAAATACCTGTGATTTGGCAGGGGGGATTTTATTATACTATCAGATTACCACTTCTAATTAACAGCAATTTAGAAAATTATTTTTTCAAAGGGCAGCTGTCAAAACATCAGAAAACGGTAGGGCATGCACATATTGATGGGTTCACACTTCAGCTGCTTTTCATTTTCACAAAAAAACATACTGTGTCACAGGCAAAAAAACATGGGCCCAGATGGCCTCGTATTTCATTTTGTACAGCAGAGGTTTTTCACCAGGCAAGGAATTCTTACCATGACATGCCCCCACCCTCCCTCCCCCCCAAAAAAAAAAAAACAAACCCTGTGAGGAAGTTGTCAGATAACTTTGGAGGGAATCCACATTTATGACTTAGGACACACTATGTTTATTATTTGCTTGAATGCAATATAAATAAATTAATTTCCAGAAAGGCCTTCCTAGCACTGCATCCACAGGGGGGTCCATTTCCCACAATCTTCTGAGCTTCTTAAATGATATTGGTTAATAAACAAAACAATGTATAATAATTCTAATTGCATGGCTCTTCAGAAAATCACCCCTAATTTTTTATTCCCTCCATACTGAGCGTGGAAAAGAGTTACTCTATAATAATGCTTAGTTCCTTACAATGCTGATTTCTATAAAGGATTCATTGCATGTTAAAAATAAAATACCATCACCCCCAAAATAGTGGAATCAAGGATACCTGACTGCCACTGGTCATGTGTTTAAGCAGCTTCACTAATTTCAGTTGCCAACTTTGTAGGCCACAGAGTAAAGTACTGAACAAAGCCAGCAAGGCTGTAAGTGTGTAATTATGTTTTGATTCACCCACAGGAAGCTTTTAAAAGTGTGCATAGGCTGCTTGCTTGAGTGAGCTTTAATGCTTGGAGGAAGCAGCTTCTCTCCTCTGGT
Organism: Indicator indicator; assembly: GCF_027791375.1. Classification (NCBI taxonomy): domain Eukaryota; kingdom Metazoa; phylum Chordata; class Aves; order Piciformes; family Indicatoridae; genus Indicator; species Indicator indicator. The sequence continues at coordinate 19,255,674 of NC_072024.1, read as the reverse complement.
ATGATATGACAGTAGATCTAAACCCAAAACCTAAGTAATTTTGGTATCTTACACAAAGAGACAACTGAAATCCCAGTAGCAAGAGAGATAGAAGGGAAAGACAGGATTACCTTGAGTTATCTAATATATGGGGCTTCTTGCCTCTGGGACAGATTAGAGTTTTAGAAAGATGGTGCAGGATTGGCAGGGAGGACAAGAAAATCAATAAAATCAAGACAAACATGAGAATTATAGAATTATCTCATTTTGAAAGTATTTCATAATTGAGAAATTATGATAAAACAGAACCATTGCAGATTACATCGTTATTCAAAAAGCTATTATTTGTCCCTCCTTTTCTACATACTTCAGAAAGTTCATTGAATACACTGATGAAAAATATTGTTTCAGAAGTGTCTTGCATAGATAACTGGAATTATGGTAATTGGGAAAATTATCTAGAGTATACACTGTACTAGAGAGTGACAGACAAATCTGAGCATCTTGGAGAGCTGATGCTGTGAAAGCTTTGGTATTAGTTAAATAACTAATGGTTGGTCTCTGGTCAGAAGGACAGGTGCTCTAGAGTGACACATGAGCAACACCCTGGGGTTTGCATCTTCTGCACTAAACTGGCCCCATTCCTAACATGAAACAGGTCTCTTCCAGAACAATGTTATGTCCCTGGCCATAGCACACCATTATTCTTTCTGTATTCTTGAAAGCATGTAAAGACTGGTTTGCAGGCCACCAGAACAAACTGCTTGACATTCTTCACCATACTGATTGAAAGAGGGCAGGTGTTACATGAGTAGTGTGTACCACCACATGAGTACCAAAGTAGTGTGGCCTTGGTGTAGATGGGTAGTTTGGCAGTGGAAGTCTTTTTAAGAATGGTGAACTTCAGAGGCTAGAATTACTATGAACTGATCTGTGCTGCCTTTTGGGAATAATCCTTAGAGCAATTCTCAATCCCACACTCCACCTTTTTGCATGAATCAGACACCAGTGCAGAAGCTTGCTCCCTGGCCACCTTTCTCTTAGAAAAGGAGGAGGCTTTGTTTGAGTTACCAACAGTGAAGTCATCAATGTCAGCAGCAATACTAAGACACCTCTGCTGATGTCTGACCAGCTGGTAGCACTTCACCAATGGTACCAACACCAGAACTGCTACTGATGTCATTACCATGTCATTGCTGGTTTTGGACTGATTTACATCTTTCATGACCAGGTGGAGGCAGAATTAAGCATCCTTAATCTGGCTTGATATGCTCTGTTCCTTAAGAGAAGAAATTCAAGTATCTTCTTAAAGAAGAAAAGAGAATGGTGCTGGGAACTGTGCCTATTTCAGTGTCCAGCCCTTCTTCACCTTGGAGGGTTTTGCTGCCAGAATTACAGCTTATACCCAAGCTGTCTGCCATCTTTTTTCTTCACTGGAGGTAAAAATACTTCTGTCAAAGAGCTTCAAGCATGTGCACTAACTAAAGGTGAGTCACGATGGAAGGTGTTTATCACACTTGGGATCTGAAATTCCTTGCAGTTATTCTGTGATGAGCTGTTAAGTTTCAGTGTCTCTAGATTTCCATATTCTTTCTGAGAAGAAGTGCCAGATAAAATCATGATCTAATACATGATTTTGAGGCAATTTTTAACAGAATTTAGGACCAGTGCAGAACGTATATTAAAGCCTGAGTGTTGAAACTATTATTTTGGCATAATCAAAACCATAAACAAGGTGAAAGGTGACTCAGAAGAATTTAAAGGAAATAAATCTTATCTGACTACTTGAGGCATCATCTGGCAGGAGCCACAGATGCATGGATAGTACTCATCCTGTCTTTGTGGCACAGATGGTTAAAGACTGCTGGTATGGTTGGTCATATCTGCTTTGCGTCAGGACAGGGTAGCTATACAGACCTGCTGCTCAAATTTAGGAAGTCACAATGTTTCCTTTACTGCAACCAACCCTCTGCATCTCAACTTGCCTGCTGCTTCTGCAGCACATCCTGTTTTTCCTGTTCCATCACACACACCATGCTGCTGACCTAGGAGGCTACTGCTGCACCATCTACCTAGGGCTGCTACACAGACCTTGAATGGGCCACGACAGAATTGTGTTTGGAGATTTTTCTGTTTTGCTATGTGTGCAGGTGTGGTGTTGTATTTTGCTAACTTGGATTCTGAAAAATATGCCTTGCTTTATGTTCAGGCCAATGCAGCTTTTGCTGTGCCCCCTTATCTAAGGGCACAGTACATGCAACGAAAATATTCAAAATGTCAAGCTGTAAGCAGGAACAAATACACTTTAAAAGATTTGCTTCAGAATATTTACTTAGCCATTAAATAATTTATAAGTACATCCCTTTTCTTCCACTAACATTTAGTTATAACCGTAACAAAACTAGGAAACAGCTTCAGTTCTACTGCCTATATTCCAAAGGAAGAATTGGGTTCTTGCCCCTGAGAGTGACTACAGCTACAACCACAGCACTGTAAGGGAAGAAGCAAGGAAAGCAGACACATACTGTGAAAAGTGCACACATCCGATCTATCTTCTCCGGATTCCTGGGGCCTCCATTCTTGTTTAACCGCACCATAAACCTCTCACTAGAAAGCAAACAACGTAAAAAAATTTAAACAAGAGTTTCATGTACAGACTTCAACATAAAAACACAAATAGATATGTTTTGTTTTTAAAAATGCAAGAGGTATTGGGTTTTTTTTCCCCCCTAATTCCCAAAGCATATGAAATAGTTCTGACTAAACTAGATAAAATTACATGGAATAGCCTAGAAGACTTAATAGCAAGTACTCTGCATGTGAAAATAACCATGCTGATGTATATTCATGATGCAAGAACGTTGAAATAATGTGAATACATGAAGCACAGAATCTGAACACATTAAAAGTACTTCAGACAAAGGCTAAGGCACACTTGCTGAGGCAGACACTGCCTATGGTAAAACTGAGTTCATTAAAATCCACTCAAAGCTAAAAGCAGCAAGAATACCAATTAAGCAATCTCCTTCTACTTATAGAAGCAATAAACTAATTCAAACACATTAAGATTCAATCGATAGAACTGCTTATCAATCCAGTCAAGCAGTCCTTTTACCAGCAAAAGCAGCATGTATAGCTAGACTGCAAAATAAATCATCTTTACTGTGGATGGTAAGCCATGGACATTGATATTATTTCTTAAGACAGATAGAGAACTTATGTACAGAAATAAATTAGGTAAGAGTGATTTATTCACTAGCTGTGTGACAACACAGCAACCACTGACCAGAATTTTCTTCCTGCAGGTTCACATAAACAAAACAAAAGTCCGTCATTAAATTTCCTAGTTACATTTCCATTTTTATCCTTTCAGTTTTATCCGGTATGACTGCATCAACTGCAGTAACCTTTATTTGCCTAAAACACATTTTCCAGCATATTATACGCTGCTGGTCTGAATAATAGGAGAAGGCAGAACACGCACTACTTCCCTTGGTAGCTTGCTCCAAAAGGCTATTCAGCCCTACTCTTAAAACACAAGGGTCAACAGCAGCTTGGAAATGTCTGGTTTCAGTGCCTAGCCACAGCTTTTTGTTACTTTCTTCAAGAGCCCTTTAGGAAAGCTCTTTTTTTACAGGGTAGTACTATCAGTCACTAATTATATTAGATAATCAAACACCTCTCCAAACAAGTAATCAATTTAATGCTGTTTAAGAAACTCAAGAAGCAGTGCTGGAAGTGTTTTACAGAACTTACACAGAGTGCAGTTTTCCAACACCATTTCAGGAACAGTTCTATAAATGCAAGTTTGTAACAGTCTAGTACTGGTACCACCTACACCAAAAATACAAATACACGCACATATGTATTTTATACATATGAGAACCAGTCCCCATTAATCCTAACTGTAATTTATCACATATTAGCCTTTTCACCCCAGCATGGTGCTGTGGGTTCACTTGAAGCAGTGTGTCCATTATAAACACGGAACTATTTTCAGAATTGCCACTTTTGTCACAATGCTCCCTAATTCTGTAAACATCACTCTGACATGCATCTTGCTATACACCTTTGCATGTTTCTTTGCCTGGGTTTGTCTTGCTAAGCAATGCAGATCATGCTCTCTGGTTGCTGAACTTTACTTCAATCTCCATGTAAACCACAACCTCCTTCAGCAGTAATTTTAACTAATTGGCAGCAGATGCTTCTAAACTCAGATTGTTAACTTGCCCCAAATTCACTCAGAAGAAACTGATACTTGGTAATTCTTTACCTACAGCTACTTTCTGAGACATCAATTAGTAAGTTTAATGTTTTAGCAAACACTTTAATGACATGGCATAATCTAATCTTTTAGTAAGGTTTATACATGCTGTATTAGGTGCAGAGCAGTACAATATCACAACTTCAGTACATTACACTTACAGTAACAATTACAACAGTAGTGCATCTTCACAGGAACTTCTATCTACCTAACACAAAAAATCAAGTCAGAATTTTCAAATTAAGCCCTATTTTCAATAAAGCCACACAAATGACATTCTTAACCTTTATCAGTAACTCAGCCTTCTGCCCATCAACTTGGTGTTACCTACTTAAGGTTGTGAAAACACCCAGCAACAATCCATTCAAGCAGGATGGCTAAAGCAGTTGCTCCTCCCAGTTTTTTGCCTCAGTCTGTTGTTGCTCCTGCTAAAGGGCCATGGAAGTAGGACCTCCATAACTTCACAAGCAATTACACTGTGGCAATCTGGACCTTCAGGTGTTAGTTAGCAGCAGTTACAGTTGCTAGCATTCTGCTCTCCCTACTCAGTCAACTTCCAAAGAAGAGGACAGTTACAGTGGTGCCCACATAGTAATTTAAATAAGTAGCAGCTCACAGACATGTTATTTCCATTTCACAGCAATCAACATCAATATTTCCAATGCCTTTGAAAACACTGCTTAAGGACATTTTAATTTTAATAAACCCATTTAATTTTAATTCTTAAATCCATTTTATGGTATGACCTTTCATTTAGGAAGATTAGTAGCTAACACACTTTTAATTCCCACTACAAGTATGATTTGTAAAACCTGTCTCCCTCAACAAAGTTTAATTCCTTAAAAAAAACACAGACAAACCAAAATAATCTATCAACACCTTCAGAGCTACAAAAGTTCTTCATTAAACAAACATCAGTCCTCTTAAACAAAATAACTAGAAACAATGATAATGAAATGATTGTAGTTTATTTGTTAAATATAAATTTACCAACACCCACTACTACTACACTGAGAAATAATTACTATGCCTTAGGCATATTAACCTTGTCCCATTTTTAAGGCTAAAAGTGTAAAATAGATCCATACTACACAAACAAGATCTCTGAGAAACTATTTTTCCTCTTCTACTGGTAATGTAATCTGGGCACCAAACAGCAGCACCACAGATGAACACCAAATTGCTATGTGTGGCCTAGGATCAGGAGGAAACGAAACAAGCAGCACCCTGCCAGTTGAAGATGGTGAGCAACATAAATCACATCTGCTGGGTGAAAGATACTCAACTAGTGAAAATGTTCATCCAAAATCCAAGTGTAAATCAAAGCTGGCTCACTTAGATTTCATTGCAAATCTCTGCAAGTTATTATACCCTATATAATAAGTACTTGGAATATCCTCACTTTCATGGCAGTTGTCAGAGGAAGGCTGGTTCTCTTCATTCAGAGGATAACTGACATTTTGAAGGGAAACCAAATGACTAGCAGAGCACCAAGCTCTGCTGTGAGATGAAGAAGTACTTGCAGAAAGGGAGAAAGAGAAATTTGCCAATGTATTAATGACTAAGAAGATTTTCAAATTCTGGGATAAAAATACAGGGAATACAGACTACTACCCAAATCAGAGAAGCAGAAGATGCTGTTCCACAGATAAACTGAATTAAGGTCAAAAGAAAACAAATGGTGACAACAGCCTTCCCTATGAAAGGTCCATCCTTACCCTACCAGCCTCTTTCCAACAATGTCCAGAAGTGGATAATTAGGGAAACAGTGGAAGAATAATGAAAGCTTACACTAAAGAATTGCTCAAGAATTGCAGCAATATCTCAGAGTTTAATAGTCCTGGACATAGTGAACCCAGGGCAATATTCAGGCTGTCATGCTTAAAAGACTCTCACAAGCCTTTTACATTTGTCTGTACCACACAGATGCATTTATACATGCATTGTATAGACTATTTAAAGAATTTATGAATTAACCCTTGTTACATTGAAGTTCTTCAAGAAGTAATGTTAAGACTGCTCTGTAACCTCTGCTCATCTCAATATTAACATTGCATGTATTTGGAATTACATGGAAAGCCAATCACATCCTGGGCTGCATCAAGAGAAGTGTGGCCAGCGGGTCAATGGAGGTGATTCTTCCCCTCTACTCCGCTCTGGTAAGACCCCACCTGGAGTACTGCGTCCAGTTCTGGAGCCCCTATAACAAGAAGGAGATCTGGAGGTGCTGGAACGTGTCCAGAGAAGGGATGGAGCACCTCTCCTATGAGGACAGACTGAAAGAGTTGGGGCTGCTCAGTCTGAAGAGGAGAAGGCTCCAAGGTGACCTTCTTGTGGCCTTCCAGATTCTTAAGGGGGCTACAAGAAAGCTGGAGAGGGACTTTTTAGGATATCAGGTAGTGATAGGACTAGCAGAAATAGAGAAAAACTAGAAATGGGTAGAATCAGATTGGATGTTACGAAGAAATTCTTCACCATGAGGGTGGTGAGACACTGGAACAGGTTGCCCAGGGAGGTGGTAGAAGCCTCATCCCTGGAGGTTTTTAAGGTCAGGCTGGATGTGGCTCTGAGCAACCTGATGTAGTGTGAGGTGTCCCTGCCCATGGTAGGGGAGTTGGAACTAATGATCCTTGAGGTCCCTTCCAACCTTAACAATTCCATGATTCTATGATTCTAAGTTCTGTATTTTTAAACTTTCACCACAGGTTTTCTTTGAAAAATTATGTCAGCACTAATGAGCACTTAATTTTCATAACCAAAGTCAAATACAACACAGCACACCACAGACTCCTGTGCAGGACATCCCTCTGACAATGACAGAGAAGGGACTGTCAAACCTTTGAGCAGAGATAGTCTGTTTATAATTGGTTCATTACCAGAAGTTGTATTGCTCAGACTGCTCCCAAAATGTCCAAAGAGAGATATTCTGGAGGTTCATTTAATAGCCTCTTGCAAGGTTTTACTCCATTACCAGGCAGAAATATTTTAAAATTTGCAATTCACCCTTTTTCTTGTTACAGCCATAGAAAATCTGGTTGCTGTCCCCACAGTCCAGTGCTTTTCAAGAAATGAAGCAGAGCACAATCTTTTTCACCTGCCTATTCATCAATTGTTTCCTTACTGCAATATGACCTCTGCAACAAACTTTAAATTCCTTTAATTTCCAGTCTTCCTTTGTGTCACTAAATAATCAAGGGGACTTTGAGGCAACCACAGCACTTGAGAACTGTGGCAGGTGAAGAGGCCTTCTGTCAGGAGAGCTCCTCTGACAGGATGAGAATGGAAAGACAGCTGTGCTAAGCAATCGTAAGACTAAGCCACCTCAAGTTCTACCACTTTTCCTCACAGATCCTTTCACTTGAACTTACAGTTCTGTTCCTCATCTCTCCAATCCTTGGTATTACTGTTAGAGTTTCAACAGTTTACAGAAACTAGTCTAAACATCTGCTAAGGACTCACTAATGCTAATAAGGTTGGTATATCCTGGAATGGAATATGAACCTTTTTACACTGCTGCTCTGTATTACGAACCAGTTAGCCTGATGGTCCCCATTTTACAACTGCAAATTTATTTCTGTGTCAAAGGACACCAGGAGGAATAACCCAGTTTCCAATGATCTGAAGATCCACTGCCTTCAGCTATAATTATAGTTCCATTATTGGGCAAAGGCTCACATTTAGGATCAAGAAACTTAACTCCTTTGACAGAGTCTTCAGTGTGTCTATTGATCAAGTTCATCTGCTGCACACACACAAGTGCATGCATAGAATCTAGACAACATTAAAGACCAGTTTAGTAAGACCAAAATATCAAACCTGAGTAAACTCCATATGCAAGTAATTGCCCAAATTTGTAAGCACTGGACTTTATTACAATTGAATATAGCCTAATTGCTTAAAGAAAAGCACATGCTACTCCGTTAAAAACCCCTCAAATACATTACAAGAATTAAAAAAGTCAGTAGGTATAAATGCCAAAAAGGCCATGGAAATTCAGGATGGGGAGAGACTCAATATTTGATGCAATCCAACTATTTGATCTAACTACTGTCAACAAAGCCCAAGAACTCATTTCCAGCTATCCTGACAGCACAAAAATCAGTTTTCTGTTGCAGAGCATCACAGGTAAGAAATGCACCAAAACAGAAATATTTTAAACATTTTTACCTTGCTGAGTTCAGACCTAAGATGTACCGTAGCAGTATCTTAAACAAAAGCTTATTTATTCCTTTTGCTCCTACACACTATATGCAATCTTCAATTACTCTAACTGCAAGATCTCCTCCTGTGCTAACTCACATCATAGTGAAACCACCTCTCATGCAGCAGTAAATCAGGTTTCACAATCACTTGCACGATTAGTAATTGCTAAAGCTACTCAAATATAAGAAACGTTGTTCTGATAAGCAAAGTCAAATAGCTTTTTGTTCTTTTTCTTGAAAAGAAGAAAAATGAAAGAAGAGTAGTGTCTCATTTCTTGGCTTCCTTCAACTGTCTGAAAAGCAGGGCCATACTGAACTGGCATCTGTTTCTGCAAAGAGGAAGGAAGCAATAAATGGTTTGGGACACCACATTTTCAGCATGAAGGAAGGGGCAAACAGGGACAAAATTTACTGTTGAGTGAGCAGGAGTGGCATTATGCCTGTGGGGAATTTCTATTATTGAGGTCTGGTTTTGTCTGTGAGACTATTTTTTTTTTTTAATTACATGCAAAGATGACAACAAAGGGCCTGGCAAAGAGCTTGGAATCATTTAGTGAGCTCCCTTAATAATAATAATTAACTCATTGGTGAGTTTAATTGGTGTGGGGTTGCAAGGCAAAAATCCTAAGCAGGTATCAGTTTATGAATGTAGGTACAGCATTAATAGGCACATAGTGCAAAGAACTGCAGAGAGTTGCAGGTCAGTTTTGGTCCGACTTAGAAATTTATGATAAAGAGAACAGATTAAAAAAACCCAAAAATTCGTTCACAACGTATAGGGAATTTGTTTTCTGAAGCAGGGACAGACACGCATTTGGGCAACAATCCCCTTAAGCAGAAACCTCACACCCTGTACCTTTCCTTTGCCTTAAATAATGACTAAGGTAGCCATTTCTCCCACAAACAAATGCCTCCTTCACCCCCTCCAACCTAATGTGCCACTGAAAGGGAAAAAGGTGCAAAGCTGTTTCCTCTTTTTTCTTATTTTCCCCAATACTTCTGATTTCCAGAGATCTGAAAAACCTCATTGTTTTCACAAATGCCTCTGCCCTTTCCCAAAAGCTGCATATAACTGGGTTTGCAGCATCTAATATTTGACCACTCCCTCCTAAGAATAAAGGTGATTTTTAAAACACATGTACCAGTGCATAGTGAAAAGGGTCATATGGTAGTAAGCAGGTCATGTAACTTTCATTTTAGTCCTTGATCTTTTTTTTTCTCACCTTTCTAGCATCATGTAAATCCCTACTACTACCTGAATACAAAATAAAAATTCAGGAACAAAAGCCTGAAAATGCCATCATGGCATCTAGCAGGAATAATCCACATAGAGAGATCTGCTTAGGCAGCAGATCATGATACTCAGTCCTACTGCTCATATGCATGGTATTGTTTAATTTCTCAACAAAATATCTCTTTTAGTGTCTTCTTTTAATGAATGCTAATACATCTGACAATAATTCTAGACTAAAATCTGAGTTGCCATAGGAATACCATAAGCACTTTAAGACACTACAGTAGAAGGAGCAATTTTTTGGTCTCAGATAAATCTGAGAATAAACTCTGTGGAGCGCAAGCCCTGGTCATCTGGGATAGACCTCAGGATGAGCTAGTCACTCTCTATGACAACAGAAACCTTGCCAACACTTGCCTTCAAAAGACTGTAGTCTTGCTGTGCAGACCACATTTTGGGCAGTTTACTTCATTGATGCCATAAAGTGCTGCATACATTCTACCACTGTGTGTACAAGCTCTACGAGGACAATATGCTGACCGGATGAATGGAAATATTTACCAGTTACTGGTATATGACCACCACATTTTCTTAAAGCTACAAAAAAAGGTGCTTCTTTCAAAACATTCATAATTTGGTAGAGAAACACCATGAAAGAGATACCTGGGGTTTGGTGGGGGTGGGAGAGGCAGAGAGAACTGAACTGCAGTCTCTAAACCTAACAGTTTGGACAAGCTAATATTTGCATGAATTAACTTGGGAAACTGCTCTCTGGATCAGAGAGGATGTACCAGTCTACCAGTACGGCGTACCAGTGCTGTACCAGCACAGCAGAAGTTTTAAAGCCCTAGTGCAGCAGCATGAGCTGTTTTTTCTGGAAAGCAATTACTGCTCTCCAGTTGCCTGTGCAGCACCAGAGAAAACCCTGGCTGCATTGTCCTGGTTTTCCGTTTGTGCTGCATCCTGCAACGTAGTTAGCAGCAGCAATACGAGGCTTCTCACATTTGCTTGCAAAACTTAACATAGGAGCAGGGAAAACACAACATTTTATTTTCATTCCATTCGCCAAACTTGTTACAGTCTTTCTCATGCTTGGCATCTGCACAATCATTCCTATGCTCAAGTGATCCAAAATGGTCACTGCAAGATAGCACTGTATCCTAGTGACCTTGAGAACACCCTGTAGAAACTATGTAAAATGGAGCAAGTTTCACATCAGCACTTCTGAGAATGTGAGATGGAAAAAAGCATGTGTGTAAAGGGACACTTTGCTCACTTCCCATTGTCATAAACAGGGGGTTGATCTTTCTTTTGAAAGATGCTTTAAGCAACGAGAGAAAGGGTTTCTAACGAAGTACAGCTGTTCGTGAACCATGCATAATTATGATCAAACAGTAAATAACTTGGGCTTCTCCTAAGAGCTGAAGTCCCTTGCAAATACCACTTTGTGGAAAGATCACAAATACTTTCAACAAAGTTTCCTTTATTTGAAAATAAGTCACACTGCAGAGAGGTATTGCCCTCATACTTCAGAAGGCACAACTCTTGAAATGATTGAGCAATTTGCAGTCCGTTTAGGAGTACTCTCTGTAAAAAGCTTTTCGGGTTTGTTTTCTGTTAGTCATGTTTACCTTCTAGAATTGCTAATTTTCACTCATGTTCTTGGACAAAATCTACAAACTTATGGCTGCTGTAAAACTGACCTGATAACAATTCCCAGTTCTCCATAGAACGAGCCTTCAGTTTGCAGTTTAAGCGTAAGTCAAAGCAAATGTACATGTGTAAATGTGTCTGTGAAGAACTCAATTCCTGTTTCTAATACAAACCAACAATGCATAATGGATTCCATGGCACAGCAGTGTTTGAGCAATCCATCCCTGATAGCAGCCACTCCTCAACCTCTGAGACAGAAAGATCACCTCTGCTGAACTTTCAGTTTGCATATTGTCTGAACTATTCATGGACTATTTAAACTCTTCCCCTTTCAGGCAAGTGCTCATGCTGTCTGTTTTTCCCTTTTTCTTTTGTGGGAGAGGGGGAGGGAGAGTTTGCTCATCAGCTGCCTTATCCAGCAGACCTGCAATACCCCCAAGTTTGAGAAACAAGTGAAGTAAAATACACTGATTTGGCTTAGGGAGTGTATTTTATAAAGCCATCTTAGAGAAAAGAACACCAAATCTGTGAGGGAAATGAATCTGGCTCTGAGGAAACAGCTCCAAGCAACACAGTTTGCTTCCCAGCAAATTCAGGCTTAACACTCATGAATTATTAAGTTACCACATTGGCTAGAAGCCCCAGGGGAAGATTACAGAGCTTACAGTATGACTGTTACTGCAAACGCTAGGTTTCCATAGAAACTGAAAATAGTGAAAATAACTACCTGTCATTTCACTCTACCACATTAAAGGCATAACAACCACAAGGTTAAAAACATTATTAAAGCCTACAGGAGAAATATGGCTAAGCACATACTACGTTCTCTTTGGTTCTCATGAGTCTGCCACACTTGAACATTTGACACTGTCATTAGGGGTTTTTTGCTATTTACATCATGAAAGGTACATATTTGTGTTCCAGAAAGGAATCCTCTCCATTAGCTATTTCCAAAAAAAGAGCCTTTAGTCAGAGTGTGATTCCTTAGTCCCTGCCAGTGATCGTGATTGTAACTAATGAGAAGAAAGTCAGCACAACCCTGCCAGGCAGTAGGTGTGAAATGCTTTGACCATAGCCACAGGGAAGAATTCTAATTTTGGATTACACATATTTTATAGAGTATTTTATCACCACCTCTAACCTGGGAGAGAAGCCAATAGTTCTGAGGGCTAATACAGCAGTCTCATTTACTTCTTGCTCTACAAACCACAGCTCTCTGTTACTTGGCTTTGCACATGACAGTTTCAGTCAGAAACACAGAACTGAGTTTTGACAGTGAATTTTGCAACAGAAAGACCTTGAGCATGAAGAGCAGTATTCATTCCACTGGGCCTTCCTACAGACAGAAAATTACTTGTAATTGCTTTCTCTGAGCTATGTAGTTCACCTAAACATTTTAATGATGTGTATTCACATCCTACCAGTTGTGACAGCACAATCTCTGCTACCTCTGTGTGTTCAAGATACATTTTGTTCTTTCCTCTCTTCGAATACCTGCAAATAATTGGTTTCTTCCTGTTAAACAACTAAAAAGCCTGAAATACCTCTGCAGAAAAATCTGTATCCCTGCTTACAGATATGTCATGTCTGATCCCCAACCTGAAAAATGTTTTTGGGAAGGAGGGTGGTGGTGAAGATAGGAGATAAGATTCAACTTCTGTAAAAGCTCTTCGGTAGCTTGTTTTATAGGAAAGAATTAATATCCCAAATAACATCACTTACATCTCTACAGCAACCTTCATATACATACCCAGATAATAACAGTTTGAGATATATAACATTAACAGGAAAGGGGATAAATAGGAAAACTAAGCAAATGCAGATTTGAGAGTGACACCTAGGGAATGAAAGTCAGCTGAAGTGACTGGTAGAGAAAACAAAAAGGTATTTCTCCTCTTTTGCCCTTTAAAAAAAAAATCCAACCCCCATGTAAAGTACTCTGTAGGTTCTAAATGTCTCTGGCAATGAGCAAACTTTTATTTTCTAAAAGTTACATGCTAGATTAGAAAGCCTCTTTGTCCATTTTCATGTGTGTGCAGTAGACTTCACATCTCCACATACTTTCCCTATTAGAGTGATCAGAACAAGCCACTGCTGTGGGGAGCAATATCCCTTAATGCGTGCTTACTGGATGAGGTTTTCAAGAAAGCTCATCTTGAGCAGGATCAAGAAGTGATAACCTCCTTGTTACTATTGTTATGGATTATCTATTGCACAAAAGCCAAAACCAGAGTTTCCTTAAAATACTAAGAGCACAAACTAGAGTAGTAAGAGGAAATGACAGAGGATTAACTATCCCAACAGATCAGCTTGCTCAGTAAGAGTACAAATTAAAAAGATGGGATTTTTTTCATGACTAAGCAGGAGAAAAACCTCATTAGTTGGTAAGACTAATCCCTAGAAAAATTCTCTGAATATTAAACAAATAATTCTGAATGAAACACAGTTATTTTTTCCCAGTAGACAAATCATTAGAGACAGTCAGTGACGTAACTTTTCTACTTTAAAACAGCTATAAGAAGGCTGCTATTAAAATCATAACAAATGGAAAGTTTAGCATGTAATTACACAATAAAAATAAAGTACAATTTTCCACTTCCTAACATACCAACTGGCAGCAGTGGAACATGATAATATTTTAAAGCAAATAGCAGGGGATAAATAGACACACACTGCCACATCACTCCCAAAGCTATTAACTGAAGAGAGAAGCAATGTAGAAAAAGGGATCTTCAGGTCAGTTTCCTGCTCTGGGGGAGAATGCAGTCAGACCATTTTGCCACAGCTTTTAATGTGGATCTTTCAACATTAGTAAATTACTTTCTTTTTCAACTATTCAGCTTCAACCATATTCATTTACCCAGTAATCCTGTCTTCATTTCTGATCTTATTAATGCCTATCTTCCTGTTTGTTCTTCACCTGCCTCCATCTCTCCAAGCCTTTTGCCATTCCCAGCTGCTCAGCTTCCCTCTCCCCAAGCAGATTTCTGGAACACATACAGTTCCTACAGCTCTGGAGAATGTGGAGCTGCTCTGTAGAGGTGTTCTCCCCTAAGCTTGCTGATCCTGCAATGCCTACTCAGAAAGAACTTGTGGTCAGTTGGATATCTTTTTTTCATTAGTTTGCTTAGTGTTTAAAATGAAAGTTCCAGATATTAATTGTCTGTGCTAGGAAGCCTTACAAGAGAATCGTTCCAAGATAACACATGTAAACACGATGTAATTTTAGCTACACTGTTCTTGCTAACACTTTTAAGCAGCTGATAAACATCTCTATTGGCATCTTAAAAGTCAAGAAAAGGTGATGATGAGAACCACGGAGATAAATGTTGTCAATACAGAGAGAGAAGAAGGGCTCCTGTCAATTTCTCAAGGTTGCTGCCAGAGCTTGGCATACAGGTTTGTACTCTGACATCTCAATTAGGGATTACAGCCTCAGAAAAACTTCTGCTATAGAAAAAGTGAAAGTCAACTGCCCTACAAACTCAGAATTTCTAAAATCCAGTGTTACACAGTGGTGAATTTTATTCTACCCCAGCAAAACAATCATATTTCATTTTTATGGTCCCCTCCCCTCCAAGGGCTGTACTGTGATCTCTGCCTATCCAGTAACACCTATGGCAGGTTATGGAAGCTTAGAGGTACTAGAACAGGACAAGACTGTACAAGTGAGTAGCAGCTTGAGAAAACTCTTCTAACACATTCACACACTGGTCACACCAAAACCACTTTGGTCATGCAGTGGAAATTAGCCTGTTTACAAGGCCAAGTAGACAATACACTTAAAATAACAATCACGTTGTTCTCTGGTTTTGACATGTATAATATTTCAAACTTTTATATATATTCATCTGTTAATTTTTATCAGTTAAAAGAATTTGGTTGGAAAGTATCTCATGATCATCCACATTTCTTCTGCAGTTAAAACCCATGCACAACTGCTGAGCAGTATTAATAGAACAGTGCCTCTTAAAATATTTTGATTTGGCCTTGGAAGAATGGGAGATGATCCTGTGTTAGAATAGCTAAATCCAACTATCATGATATAGATACACAACATTTTTTCAGTCCATAATTATGTTTCCAAATCACATTTCTCTCCTGAGAGCTGTTTTGTCAACAGAGCTAAATTCTTAAGGCAGAAGATACAAGACAGACTGTACTACTCACATTCAACCCAACACCAACCCACAAACATTTTCCTTGCCATGAAAAACATCTTTCCATATCACCTATTAGCAACAGCATTAAAAAGGAAGGTCGTGTTTTTCCCTCATTTTGCCTTTCAATTTTAACACAAAAATAGATGTTTCAAAATTAGCAAATTCCCAGCTCTGCATTGAAAACTGGCAGCTGGGTCGAAAAAATGCTTCTACATTTCTAGTGTTTAAAAAATCACTTTGGGTCTCCAATTTCTCACATTTCTGCACGTGTTTTACCTAGCCATCTGCTGGATTACAATTTTATACTTCACTGAGAAGAATGTGAAAAGGCATCTCAAGAAAACACAATGAGATTGCTTTATAATGGGCTAGATGTTAACCACGTTAATACTTCTATATAGTCTGAGGCAAGAATCAAAAAGGCAAGAATGAGGCAATGAAGGTGCTTCATGCAGTTCAAAAGATTTCTTTTTATTTTTAAAGGAATAAGGTCTATCTCTGTGGTGCACCTAATAAATGTTGATTTGCATTAGAAAAGCTACAAGCAGTTATATATTAAGCACTGCAGGATAAAGCCTTGTTTCAGAGCAGACACTTCCTTCTAGATATTGTGTCTTATTTTCCTAGGCAAAGAGGAACAGCGCAAAATTTGGAATTCTAAGGTAGAATCTTTGTGGGGAAAATATTCTGCCAACATATCTTTTCCTAATTGTAATTTCTAGTCAAGATCAACTTCCATCATGATGCTGCTAGGAAACTACCGGCCAATAAAACATAGCAGAAAAGACTTCTACCTAACAGATTCGTTTTAAGAGCAGATGAGATCACCAGAATTCAACCTTGCCTGCAATATAACACAGACCTTTGGGTTGACTTGCTTGCTTTAGAGGAGGGAAATGAAGGCACTGAGGCAGATGTCTGGCTTATAAATGCATTTTGTTATTCCTGGAGGGGGTTTTGTGTGTTTTATTTATTTATTTATTATTCCATACCTTCTGATTGGATTTTGTATGAGCATTTGCTGGTTTTTCCCTTACATTACTATGCAAATGTTTTATACTTACAATGCCTATCACGACATCAACCTACAGTGCGAAAGAATGAAATATACTCCAGTAGCACACAGTATTTCAGTACAAAATTGTGGACAGACATCTTGCATTACAGCAAACATCTCTCAGGAGCCCTCATATCTGAAAGTCTGAGCACACTATCTGCAGTCATGTTTCTACCACATAAATAGTAAGACAAGAACACAGTATGTGCTCGTTCTGTAAGGTTACACATAATGTCATTTAGATCAAGTCCAAAGGCATAATTTAGTATAAGGTAAAAAAACCACAGGTGTGAAATGCTGATCTTTTTCTTCCCCTTTAAAAAAACCCCAGTGTTCACTTTCCAAATCAAATTATTTGAAATCATAATCAGAGGAAGAACTTCTACTAATTCCAGCTGGCTGCTTCTCTTACACTGACAACAAAGAGAAAGAATAAAGACCAGACGGAGAAAAAAAAAAAATATTGAAGGATGGGTGGATGCAAAAGGAAATGAAAGAAATGGTTTGAGAACAAAACAAGACAAACAACAAAAAAACCACCAGAATTTTTTAAAAAAGCAAGATAAATATGAGGAAACTGAGAGGCACTATTCAAATGAGATCCCTATAGAAAAACTGCAGGGATAATTCTCATGCATACATGAGAAGTAGTCACAGCTTTCAAGGTCACTAACTACACAACATCTTTCCCCTCATTCCATTGTACTGTAGGAGAAATGGGTGATCACTACACAGATTTACATATGCCCTTTGAACCTGATCATCACCTGGGATCTCTGAAACTTCCCATGCATTAAGAATCTTCAGAGTCCAGTTGGAAAGTACTTAACCAGAAGGAATACCGTGGTTCCACACTTGCAGGCAAACATTTATTCTCTGCTTAACTCTTTCCCCCGCCTCCCAGTGCCAGCACTCAAATTCCCACAGTGCTGCCTAGACACTACCAAATTCTCAAACAAAATCATACTGAAACACACCGAACACCATCTGCATGATTCCTGTGCACCCTCACATGAGGAACAGTTCTTACCAACACTAAACAACCACCTTCTTTCTTCCCCCCCCGCTCCCAGTTTCATATCCTTTTATTCTTTTTCTTATCTTCCTCATATTTGCACAGGTCCCATATAAGATATTTCAATTTTATGATTTATAAAAAAAAATCCAACAAACCAAATTTTTATTTGATAGCATCAGTCCAGTTGCATCTGTTTTATTTTACCTTCTCTAAAGCAGTAGAAAAAAAGCCATGGCATAGTTAGCAGCCACAAGTAAACGGATCAGTGAAAATTAGTGCCTTTTGTAATGTTATTTGATTGGTTTTACTTAAGAGTATCACACTTATTAGAAAAAAACTCAGCTTTGTTGCAGAGTGACACAGGCTTCTAGTTCTGCCACAGACATGGAAATCCAAACCCTTAATCTTCAGAAGAATTCTCACATATCAAACCAGATCACAATAAAGGCTTTGAAGACTGCTTGATGATTATTTCAGGATTCAGAGCATCCTAAGGATTCATAACAGGAAGCAAATGTTCAGGAAAAACTGACAAACCTGAACTTGTCTTTTTATGTATTAAAATAGTAAGCTGGATGTAATACAAAATCCAACTTTAACCTTTTGAGCGTAGACCTACTCACCACTACCATACTGCATATGCCATAAAACTTTCCCCTGACAATGGAAGACATTTCTTTTCCTCCCAACTCCTCTGTTTACAACAGCTTCTCTGGATGCATGTTCTATTCCCCCTGCATACCCCACAAAGTGCCACACTTCTGAGTAAGTTTGGATTCTGATCACTAGCAATTATTTATGGATAAAATAAGATGCTCACACTTAAAAATATCTGCAGTATTGAGAAAAGTTACCAAGATGTGGATCCACAGAATCACCATGAAGATCATGCTAATTATTCTCCATGGCTTCATCAGCATCTCACTTAGCTTCCACTGTTATTTGGGTAAACTAGAATGTTAATATTTGCTGGGAATATCTTTGGTTAGGATAGTTGCTGCCTCTTCTGTCCTCATCTCTGCTATCTCCCCAAGGAAAAATGACAAAACAAAAAGTAACGTATTTTTTTCTATTGCATCCCATCTCTTTTTTTTAATTTGGCTAACTTTTAGCTGAAGCAAGCTTTCTCACATTTCCTGGGGCACTACAAGATCATGCGGGGAAGCACATATTACTGTACTTCCCTTCCTTCACTGTTCCTCAGGTAACATTTCAGAGTATATTTTCATTAATTTTAAACTCTTCCAGCTATAGAGCTAGATTTTATTTTTATTTTTTAGCATGTCTATACTATAGGCTTTTTAGACAAACTGTACATTTAATGTATCTCACAATATAACACAATGTGTTGGGAGCCCCACACAGAGAAATCCTACAAGAGCACAGAGTAGAAGAGGAAGTAGTTCTAAACTGAGTAAAATTGACCTGTCCATAGGTACCTTCTTAATTGGTTTCATGTGATTGCTTCTCAGTTACCTTGTTCTACACAAATCAAGGAAAGAGAATGCCCGGGGAGGTGGTGGAGTCACCGTCCATGCAGGTGTTCAAAAACAGATTGGATGTGGCACTTGGAGCCATAGTTTAGTTGTCATGAGGTGTTAGGTATTAGGTTAACAGGTTGGACTTGATGATCTCTGAGGTCTTTTCCAATCTGCTTGATTCTGTGATTCTGTAATGTTCTGAAAAATTGCTAAGGAATTTCTGTTTCTTAGTTTCCAAAATAAAAATAAAGATAACACCCTGATGACATTGCAAGAACAGTTACACAGATTTTTGAAACAGACAGAATGGAATAATAAATGTGAATGATAAAAAAAGAGTTACATAAACAGGAAGGAGAAAATAGAATGTGCAGTATGGTGCTCACTGAAGAGTATTTGATCTTGTAAGTGAAGAGCTAATAATAATGCGGATGGCACAAGAGCAGGAACTAAACTTTTGATTACTGCATGGTGCAAACCAAAGAATATACTTTCTTCATGCATGTATTGGAAAAAAAAAAAATAAAAAAATCAACGCCAGTGACATAAAGCCTTAAGAGTTTCATTACTGTGTCACTGTCAACATACTGAACTGCCAATCTTTACTGTAAATTTACATCTAAAAATCCCTGCAGAAGCTGTATCTTTCTCTCCCTCTCTACATTCAACTCCAGCTGAGATTCTGCTTTTCCAATTTCGTCTCTGCATGCCCAGGCAATTTCTTAGTCCTCTCAGGTAGCTAACCTGATACATATGCTTAAACTGCCTGCATGTCAGGGTGTACCATCCTTGTATTCCATAGAATGCAACACCAAGGTAACAGGACAGTAAGAAAAGACACTCAGCAGAAACAAGCAAACAAACAAAACCCCAAGCAGTGCTGCATTCTGACTGAACAGACCAGCTGAAAAATCACAAGGTCTTCTTATAATGCTGTGTACTAAAGAGAGGAGATCATCAGCAAATGTATGCCTCCTGCAGCTGCCATGGAGAAAATACGGTCTCACAGCTAACAAATTCTTGAGCATATTCTGTATGAGCAATGTACACATGGACTTCCTCTGTCAGAGCATCAACACTACCATGGGTACTTCACACATCCACCAAACCTCCAGTCACGAGGAGGCCTTTATTATAACAGGCACGGAACATGCATAGTAAGTGGGTGAATGGAGGAGTTACAAGCACAAATATGCATGATATTTTCCATGCATAATTATTGAACAGCTCCAGTTTTGCAAATTCAAACACATCAGAATTTCTTTTTGTTCTATTCACTGTCAATAATTAACAATATATCTAGATGGTAAGAGGCTTAAGTGAAGTAAAACAGGATAACTGGTAAAATAGTTTGAGAAACATCCAATTTGTTTTAATATGAAGGCAAAATAAACCACCCATACATGTTTAAATGTAAACTTAATAAAGAAAAAAAAACAACAACTGAGATTTATTTCTCCTTTTTCATACTTAGTGGATTCTTCAAGCCTATTTTCAGAAAAAAAAATGGTATGCTTTTGAATGTGCAATTTTTGAGTTATGGATAATTCCATATATTTATCAGCAAAAAAAGAGCTATTTTAAGAGTAACTAAACCTCACTGTTTTACTCAGTTTAGTTTATCTTCCCTCTTTACCATATCAGGCTTAACGCTTCTCTTCTGCTGAGGCATGAGGCATGCTCTGTATCAGTTTACCTATCTTTTTTTGATGTTTATTGACACCTGCCTGATTGAAGTTCACCATCTTTACATTAACATTTTCCTTCTTTTCTTTTCCAGTTACTATGAACTCTAGCATTTTACAATCATTTATTCCAAGGTACTTCTCACAACATGACTGTATTTCCCTATCTACTGTAATCAAAACTAGATTAATTTTCTCATGGTTTTCCACTAAGTTCTGCACAGCAAAAAATGAAAAAACTGAAGTGTTAAAGCTTAGGGAGAAAGCCTGATGCCTTTGTACATAAAAATATGGGGGAAATTTTGCAACAAAACCCACCAAACGCTTTAAAGCACACAAAGAACCTTTCATCCCTTTTGGTCTGAGCCATCACCTAAAGGTTACTTCTGTTGTAGATTGAAAGAAGTTACTGAGGCAAACATTCATCAGTCCAGTTCTATTTACTTATGAATATTTCCTTTTATAATTCTGTTAAAGCTGAAGTAACTTTTCCCTTTTTTCACCTCCAGCTACAGTACCTTGTGTTCACAACCTAGGAATACATCTCAAAGTGTATTTCAGCTGCTGCTCCAGCTTTCTGCTGGCTAACCCCTAGGTGGTACAGGCTATTGCATCAGCTCTTGAAAACTAGTGGAACTTTCACTGATTCCTCACTTAACCTGACTGGGAAATAACTATTCAAACCAACAGGTTCAATGAGGTTTGCACTCTACTGAATGTCCAAACTACAAACACTGAAATTTGGGTAAGAAATTTATCAACCTCTACACCATTTCAGAAAAGTCAATTTGTCCTTTTCATTTGGAATGTAGCATGAAGCAGCTTTGCTTGCTTTTTCACCTTAATGCACTATTTCACAAGGCATAGAGAAGATATGTGAACTTCTGAAGTACATAAAAAACCCACCATTCTAAATTTGTAGCAATGTGTTTATTTCCTGTTTTTTAAAGTTTCTTTTTTAAAACAGAGCTCAGACTCATTACACATTTTGCCCCCACTCCTCTTTGGGAACTAAAAATGTAAAACTTCTACTGTTTTCACTGTAACAGATTGCTAATACATAAGGTGAAGAGTTAAGTAATAACAACTTTTTGCACATAAAACGTACTTAGATTTGCCAGAATCACTCTTTGTACCTTTTACCATTGTAACTTTCTGTTGTTGTCACTATCAAAACCCCTTCTTAAGGCTTTCCCACTCAGTGTTTACATACTAGACAAACTGCAGCCCAAGATAATTAATCTCCTTTTCAAGCAATTTCTGAGGCCTTCCATAGCCATGGCAGCACCCTGCAGCTTTCTTCTCTAAATAATTTAATGTTTTACTGCTTTGTGGTATGAACTAATTAATTGAGAGTGATATTATTTTGATTTGCCATTTGCACCTTTTCCTCTCAACACCTATTTTCTGTTAAGTCTATCAATAGAGTAATTCTAGGCCTGTCCTCAACTACAGGAGAACAAGCATTTCTTACCTTGTGGGGCTGAAATTCTTGCCATATTCTGCAAAATTATCTTTAAGTTTTCTAACTAAAAGGCACATATTTATAAGACACAGCCAAGCCATTACAGCTTTCTAATAAAGATCATTCTTAGTGGGATGTATTGTGAAGAGATACTAAACTGTTATCACTGTACTTTCATTTTTCTTGGATGAACTTTATTCACTCAATAATGTTCTTCCAAAGAGAGGCAAGAACGTTCTGGGGTTCTTTCCTTAGCCTGGAACAAATCCATAGCTAATCTGCTGAAGATCAGGACCCCTTGGTAGTTTTGACCCCAGGGTAGCAAATGTGGTCTGTGCACACTGTCAGGATGTGGCTTAATCAAAACTCAGAAACCCCCCCCCTCAAACAACCTGTACTTAGATCAGACTAAGCTACCCTGACTTAATATCCAAGACAGTGCATATGCTGCAATCATCTCCTATGTGTTTGATGTTTTCAAGACATGCTTGTAAAGAAAACACACAGCACATTTTCTATTTGCTAACATTAGTACCAATTACCTCAACGTACTGAGCAGCACAGTTGTCTGTCTAGATGCAGGGATGAATATGAACCCTTTAGTTTATCCTTTAGCACAGTAATGAGAACAAGCTATACTGTAACCTGCTGGTAAGACAAGGAGTGGATGGGAGTTCAAAAGCCTCAATTCAGCACCCAAACACACAGCAGACCTCACTCAAAACAGCCATATGGTGTGGCCCTGCCATTAGTAGTACTTCTTAAATAACAGCCCTAAGAAGGCAGCTACTAAACACTGAGATCTTCATTAATGTGTGGAGGCCGAGTGAGAAAACTAAACAGAATTCAACTGCTCTGTGTCTTTTATGCTTTCCTTCTATGTAAGCACTAAATTTCATATACAGTGATTACTATTGCTGACATTCTCATTTATGCATTGCAGGGCTGTCAACCTGTGATTTCTCCTTTCACCTGCGTCACAAGAACAGCTGAAGGGTTTTTCTCCAATCTAGTTGCTCTGTTCATAATTTCTTTTTTCTAGGAAGCTTTCAGTTCTCACAATCCTACCTGATCTGCTTGCCTTCTCGGATATCATACAACGAAAAAAAGACATCTGTGTCTTCTCCAATTGTGTTGTAGGTGAAGCTCTTCAGACTGAGGAAGAAGTGATGAGGCACTGGCATTCGGCAAGCTTCCCCATGACGCTGACGAATCGTATCCACCTGATTGAAAGCCATGAAAATGAGTTTTAGTTCTTCACAAATCAAAGACTTGACATATTTTAACTGAGATTCCACTCTCCTTTCTCCATCAAGTAAAAGATTAATCTTAAGTATGTTCTCCCTTAGAGTCTCATGCCAGATTAAGTTTTCTGCCTCTATTTTTTCCATTTTTAATTTGAATAGTTTGAGAAACCACAACAAGAAGCAGGCAAATACGAGATGCGTGGTTTATGCATTTGAAATTTATTTTTAACAAGTAAACCAAGTCCATCTTATTTCTTAAATAATGTCTTGATTCTGGTACTGAAAATGAGCTATAATAAGATGGTGCTAGGGTGGTTTGTGACAACATCCATTTAAAGCAGACAGATTTCAGAGTATTATGCGTAATAGTTGTTACTATTTCTTTTCAGCAGCTGAAGTTCAGTTACAGAGGTCATTTAGAACCAGTCATTACAGGATAATACACCCTGCAGGGTGTAACAAAAAGAAATCTTAATGAAGCTCAACCTTCATTGAGATTTCTTTTTATTATAAATAATGCTTAACATGAACAATCAATGAAGTCGAATAGCAGAAAGGTTTGCATTTTGACTCAGTATAATCAAGAACTATTTACAATATCGAAAACTGAGGTGGAGAAAGGAAAGCCCAATTAGAAATAAAATTATTCTTTAATTTTTATGGCCCTTTATATCCATTATACGCCGATCTTAATAAACAGGTGTCATATCCTAAGCTCACTAGGCTATTCTCCTTTAGATAAACAGATTGATACTAACAAGGAAAACCCTAACATTATCAGACTTTCAACCCAGATTTGTATCAGTTTAACAAGAAGAAAAAAAAAAAATTGAGCTTAAAATTAACTTTATTCTGGATTTTAAATTAAATCGACACTAATCCTCATCCTTTAAAGACAAGTACCTGTGGAAGCACAGTTCTCCTGGAAAGATCAGACCCAGATTTCATGATCAAGAAAGAATTACACCACTACAGAAAGGTTATGTGAAACAGAAGCCTACTAAACCATGTGTTAGCAGGTGGAAAGAAAACTCACATAGAACAGCAGTTAAGAGGTAAGGAAAAGATGCCTAAGTGGAAGTTGAAAAAGGACCTTAGTTATTTACCTGGTAAATCTTCCGAGAAAGTGTTCTACATGTACGGACTTACCCAATCATCTCCATCATACCTTCACATACATAAAGACAACAAAAAAATCTTAGGTAGACCACGTTTACCTGTGATGTGCTCTGCTGGACACTGTGTCTACTTGACAAATGCTGTGGAGATACAAAATAGTAAGTTTTAAACCTTTCTGAAACTAAGAAACATTCTGTGATTCTGTGACATTGTGTAGCATTAGAATTACAGTTTTAAAATACAATTGTTCAAGACCATTATCAACTTTGGACAGCCTGTTTTCACACTGTATCATCACTCACAACACCACTGGTTTTCCCCTACGGGCTTCTCACATGTAAGTCATTTCTTAGCCTAACTACTTGAATTTATAGGTGATGTAATGTAAATGGCTGTCACAAGGTAGACAGAATTTCCAACACTGTAGATGCACCTTATTTTCCTGAGAAGTCCATGACTCCATACTGTATAATCCATGTGTTCTCCTGCTAAATGGGAGAAACCTCACCACTAATCCTCATTGACCAGTATGTTGGCTATGAAAAGGTGCATTCGTTAAAAACATAAGAGATCTAAAAACAGGTATGCATTTAAGGCTTTGTTTAAACTTTTTGCTCTGATCAGAAAACAAAATCCTTGATAAATGCTCAAAGACTCATTTACATTTCCAGCTTACACCTGTACAAAGGCATCACTACAAAGTCCTACGCCCCCAAACAGAACTCAGAGGATGATCCTGTGTTTAAAGCCCTTTATACCACAAGGAGATGTTATAATCAGAAAATGGACTGCAAAGTCTCACTGAACCAATTTAATCTCCAAAGGTAGATTTAAATACTAATCTAAATTGAAAAGCTTTCAGAGGGCATTAAAACCATATCATTAATGATTCTGCCATGCCTGTTCTACACACATTCATCTTAACATTGGCATTTGAAACAGTAACACTGTGATGTTAGTAAATGTTCTCTTCATTCACCTCATCTCTAGCTTTTTATTAAATACCCAACATCTTATTCCGACCAAACATACACAGCATCACCAGCACAACCTGCTGATGATTTCATAGCTTCCAAAGAGATGAAAGTAAAAGATAGTTCACAAAATATATTCAGCAATACTTTTTCCAAACTACGCCACTGTCTTTTACACAAAAAATAAGACCTTTTATCACAAAAGGGGAGAGAAATTTCATAATGAGACTAAATCAAGAAGATATTAAATGGCATATTAAATGGCATATTTTAACATCTGTTTATGTTCACAGGAACTCTGTCACACTGTCAGTAGAAGAAATAATGATCTCCAGCTCCACAGTTTGTCTAACTACTGCACTGTCATCCAAAAGTGAAAACCCTCCAAGTTCAGGTGACTGAGTTGCCTGTTTTATCTTTTTGTCATCTGTTAAGAAATTATACACCCTCCCTCTGAAAAATAAAGTGAAACCAGTTTTATCTCCTCCCAGAAAAGACAGTTGCCTGCTACTGTGGTGTAAACTTTAATAGGTAGGTTCATCCACTTCAGCACTTTCTTCAAAGTGCTTTCTGATGCTTCAACTGAATCCTTGTCATTGTAATCCAGACCCACGTATTCTTGTCTTATCCATCATTAGCATAAAAAGATGAAAATACTTCAGCCTGTAATTTTACTGTAATACTCCAATCTTCTACAAAATCATGCAAGCCTATAGCATCCCAACCTGTACTTCAGAAGCCACACCTGACTGCAGAAGTTAACACCTTGCATTCAGGGTTCTCACTTGTATCCTACACTTTTCAGATAATTTCTTCAATTTCTCTACATTATTTGGAATTCTGATCCTTCCCTTCCATGTACTGCCACTTTCTACACTGTGGTATTTGCATATTTAGTAAGCATACTTCCTGCTTCAACATCCTGTCATTACTGAAACATCAGGCACTACAAAATGGAAGATGACCACAATAAATTAACCTGATTCATCCCTATTTAACTTCCTTCTATTTAGAATCAAGAATCAAGAAGGTTGGAAGAGACCTCAAGGATCATCGAGTCCAACCTGTCACCCTACACCTCATGCCTATCTAAACCATGGCACCAAGTGCCACGTCCAATCCCCTCTTGAACACCTCCAGGGATGGTGACTCCACCACCTCCCTGGGCAGCACATTCCAATGGCCAAATTATAAACCAAATTTAACCAAATTATTCACAACCATTCTTCACTCCTTTTTTTTTTTGTGCATAGGTTTTTCTAATTAGCTTTCTGTTTACTTTATAGTAATTTCATCTAGAACTAACAACCTTAAGAGAATTCCAATTTTAAAAAAAAGCAATTAAAATCTTTATGAAAATCTAAATATGCCATCAGCTGCTTTTCCTCTATCCACTAGACTCATTTATGTTCTGGAAGTAAGTTGAAACTTTTAAAACCTGCTTATTCTGAACAAGATCACAGTCACTATTACTCACCTTCTTGTTATAAATAACTAAGATTTTTTTTTTCTATTCCAGCATTTTTTTTACAGGAACAGAATGATTACCAGCTCCTCCTCTTCCATCACCTTCTTAGAGATGTAAAGTATGCTTGTCCTTTGCCAGTATTCTAGAACCTTACCCATTCTTTCCAATCATTACCACTAACATGCCTGATATGGCTTCTCTAGATATTCCAAATGAAATGCATATAGGTCCAAATCTGCTGGAACTTATTACTACTTGATGAGGTGTTCAGATGTAACTCCTTTCACTTTTCCCCAGGTACTGTTAGTGATTTGGCAGTTTACCACCTTACCAGTGCTCAAGGGGGGGAAAAAAAGGAACTCTTCCTTCCCCCATCAAACTTGCTTTATATGATATCTTACCTACGAGTATTAGTTTTCATTGTGGTTCATCCTTTCTTTCCTAATGATGCTTGATAAGTGAAGCCTACAATTATCAAGTCAGAAAGCAGTTTGGTTGAGACTATCTTCCTATTTCCAACCGACTTCCTGCTAGGGATTAGAACCAAATGTGCACAAATCTGTCCTCTGTCAATCTGCTTTGTTAAACAAACAAGCAAAAATCTCAAAGAGATTTCAAGAGCTTCCTGCACAGTTTGTGTCCAGTTGTTTTGCTTTTTAGCAGAGCTCAGGCAACTGGAAGTCTCTATTTTCAAGTTTTATAACTACTCATTCCTATCAATCTCCTTTTTCCATCTGAATATAGAACAAGCAATCATGAGGTGATGGCAGCATTAATTTGAAACTTGCTTATTTATTAGGAACCCAGGTAAAACTTAGAGTAGTTTTTCAAATAGTTGAAAGGAATAGTTAAGATTTAGCAGTACTGTAGTCAGTAGTTGGGCTTTTCATGGACCTCTTGAACTTATCCTGAAGATGCATACACAAATCAATGAATTGATAGAAAAGCTAAACTTATTTAACCACCAGGTTCGAACATTACTGCTTTTTGCAAATGACTCTAGACATCTCTGCCTTGTAATTTTTCTCACTAAAAAGAGCTATCCAGGTGTTTTAGGCATTCTGCTGGACTTGTGTTGCTAAAAGACAACCTCAATCTAGTGGCAACTCCAGCACTGAGCTCTGTGGCAGAATTCTGACAATGTATTTCAAAGGTAATGTAAAATTTTTGAAGTGTTCCACAGTATTAGTTAAAATCATGAACACTATCGTAAGCAAAGGGCAATTGGGCTTCCTTCGGGGCGGAAGCAACAATTTCTGACAGATGCTGCACATCCTGAAGACAGCAGTATTTAGCTTGGAGAAAAAGGTGTACACAAAGCACAACAGTTGTGATAAAGAAATTAATAGAGTGGTCATACAGTAGTCACAAAAATGAGAGCTAAACCCCAATGTTCAACTTTCAAAATTTACCAAGTAAGGAACTGCTAAGTCTAATGGCTCTGGATAAAATGCCTGAATTTGTTGTAGCAGATGAGAAAGGCTAATGTGTTACCTCATCCACTGTTCTGTTAATACAAGGCTGTTTTCTATGGTACATTTAACATTCTACAGTCCTGCAAATATGAGAAAGTAAATTGGGCTCTCAGAACTACTCCCACAAGATTATTTTACAACATAAAACCTCATTGCTCATCTGAGAATCCATTAAGCGTTTTGCTCGGAGTAAGGAACTCTCTCTCCCTGGGTTTTTGTTAAATAATAAAACCCAAACTACACAGAAAACACCTAAAACAACAAAACCCCACCAGTACGTCCCTCCTTCAATTTCTGCCACAGTTAAAAAAATAACAGGTTTTCATCTGTTTTGGTTCCTGAGATACCCTTTTGACTATGAACTACACGAGATTAGACAGCACTGTCTTCTTCAATCCACAAATTAAAGCAACAGTGTCGTCTGAACTGACTAATGGTCATGTCCTGATACCAGCAGGGATCTGAGCAGCAAACTGTGCTGTGGACATTTTCTTCAGGACTAAGATGGGTGACATAATCAGACCACTCTGAAAATTAAGTGTTAGCTATTTGCCATGCTACAAGTAGTCAGAGGTAAAAAAATCTCCAGAAAGAAAACAGAGTAATAAAGCAATCCTGTAAGCAATTAATCTTTCATCCTCTGAGTCATTAATGACTGAATTTTGTATGGAGTTTTCTATACTGTAGCTGAAGGATAACGGCTGCAATAGCACCAAACTCCTCAGGATTTAACAAATCAGGAGCAAACATTAAAAATTAGTACTATAGAGTAAAGTACTTCAGTATTTCTTATGTAGCTATTTTTTTTTCTTTCCATGAAATCCACTGTTATATACTGCAAATAATACAAAACAGAACAGCACACAGCCTGCTTATCAGGCATGATTTTGTTTCAGGGAAAAGTACATCTTGCACATCAAGAGCCCCCACCTAGACATGGATCTATTGCTCCCTAATCTCAGACAGCTGAAAGTCAAAAACATTTTAAAATATGATATTAAAAGTTTACTAGAAGTTGAGTGTATGTATGTATGTAGAAACCCCACTATTTTCCTTGAAAGATACTAAGCTAAGAAGTTGTACTGAAGTAACTGCTGTGGAGTGTTTTTGATTTGGTTTGGGTTTTTTGTTTTAATTTAAATAAAGTAGCATCTCAGAGAAGATGTTCACTTACTTTCCACTGAACATTACAAGCTGTTCCTCCCTTTACAGTTACACTATGATACAAAACGAAGTTAACTGTATTACCTAGTCCTACTAACAAAGAAATAAAAACTCCCTCCAGTTTTCATGCCACGTTACTTTGCAAATGGAAATTAAAATGTACATAAGAAAGTTGATGCATTCTTCCTAACCTCAGGGTAATGGAGACACTGACTATTCTGATGATTAGAGTGCAAATGAAAAAGACATTCAGCTTATGACATTGTTCTAATCAAGAGGAATAGGTAAGAGTAAGAACTAGAAATGTTTTCCCTTTTTTCCTTCCCAAAGTGAAAGCTCTAAGGAATCTCCCATGGATTTCTTACCATTTTATAAAGATCTGAAACACTGATCTGATCTGAATCCACAACCTCAAAGTCCTTCCGAGGAACTAAATCCAGCCCCAAATGTCTGCAAAAGAGAAGGAAGGGACAGTGGTCAGTGCAATACATTAGCGTTCACTGTTATCTACTACAGGTGCTCAAGGGCAAGGACACAAGAAATACTAAACTATTTCAGTCGTTTTGAAATTGTAAATCTGATCAAACAGATAATCTTTATAATTGAATTAAAATACAAAGCAAAAAAGCCACCACGAACCTGTTGCTTTTTATTCACTGATTTCAGCAGAGCTATAGCAATTAATGCTTGTTGAAGCTTTTGGCCAATATGTTAGCGCAGTGCCCAGAGCAAGTTAATTTCACACGTGTAAATGTGACAGGCAAACAAAGTCACTACTCTGGCTTCTGCTGCAGTATTAGAGTAGGTTTCTTTACTACATAGTGAAAAAGTTCTATTAGTAACCCTGTTCAAACATGCAAATAGAAGCTATGCCTTGGGAAGCTGCTGTCACATTCCTGGTGTTTCCTCCACCCTTATGCCTTTCTAGACACAGTATTTTTAATAAAAAGCAGTAACTGCAATGTCAGCAAGAATTTTTATCTACATTTGTCACACACACATTAAAGACCCTTTTAATTACTCTGAATCAAAATAAAATCTTGGCTCAAATCAAATATATTAACTGTTTCTTTAAAAAAGTACACCAGTGAAAAGATGATGACTAGTTAAGAAATTCTGTACTGAAGAAGGCAGTTCAGGTCACAGCAGTAAGTGAGTAGTAGACAGAGTAAGGTATTTTGCAACTAGACAAATGAACAATAACTAACAATTAATTAATAATGAGAGGCTGCAGAGCAACACAACCTAAAAGGTGTCAAAACCCAAATTTTGCTCATAGATCTTCAGTCCTGAGGAATTCAGAGTTCAAATCACTATTAACAAAAAACTTTTCTAAACACATACATTAGGAACAAAATCAAAGAGACATAAATGAATTTTCCTGCTTACATCTTATGTAATTTTAGTAATTCATTTACTACAGATATTTTGTATTGGGATTCTTAATAGTCTTAAAGAAAAAGATTCAGAAGAAGTGCCCTTCTGGATCGCCTTTGCACTCTTTCTGTTGCCAACTATAAAAGCAAATGTCAATTTAGTTTTGTAATCAGAGCACAAAACGATCTGCACATGGCAAATGAAAAATTTTATTTGCAAAAGCCTCTGAAGTACTGCAGAATAATTCTATGGTGCAATAAACAGAAGCCTCCACGCAATACAGTGTCTCTTTCCAAGCAATTAATTTAAAACAACAGCAAGGAAGAAGCAGTGGCTTGTATGAAGCCCCGTTACCTTTGCTGATCACTGTACTTAATCATTTCTCTTAAGATCCCCAACTCCATAATTCTTTTTGAAACTTTATTTGGGTTTCCCTTCCTTAATGGTATCCCTAAACGATTTTATCTCATAAACATAGCTCAGCGCGGGTCCACTTGCTGGCAAACAACTATTAGGCAGAACTATAATTGCAATGGCAATTAACAAAAATATTGTACTGATAAACTGCAGTTTCTTAGTTCTTTGCCAAAATCAATTATACTCTCAATGGAAAAAAGGAACAATTTTCCTTCTTCTATGCAGTTTTCATGCCAAATACCATTTTCTAAACTCTAAGCCTAAATTGTGAAAGTGATGGTTATATACCTTTTTGTACACTTTGTTTTGCTTAAACCTCTCAAATACAAGTTATCCATGGCCCAACACCAGTATCTGAAAACTGCAGCTGCAAAGACGATAATTACTGTGTCTGTATACCAAATGAAAAAGATTAAAATCAGAAGGCACAAGGGAATCCTTACCTGTAAGCTGCCATTTGAGCCTACTTAAAATAGAAAGTCCAACAATGTGAAGAAGAAAAAATGGTAATGTGTAAAACCAGAAATATGCAAGAGTCCGCTTCAAAGCTTTTAAAACATACTAATGCTCATCATACTCACTGGTAATTTTTCTGAATCTGAGTATCTAAATCACTTCCAAATTACCCTGCCGTTTACATGAGTGTGTACTCCTGTTATGGTTTAACCTCCTAAAGTATATTCATAAAGGACCTTCTCTTCAATAAAGACATAAACAAATTGTTTCCTAATAACATCCTCAAAACCACTTTTAAGTGCATTACAGTTTCTATGCATTTCCAAAGCACTATTAAGGTTTTACAGAAAAAAAAAAAAAAAGAGAACAACTGTCCAGGATAATTCTAGCCTGATTTTGTTCTATTCTCATCATTACAAACCCCTACAGAACTGAGGTCAAACAGTGCTCGGACTCATTACTCAATACATGACAAAGGTATTATCTTCTACCTCGTAATATGTTCAACACCACTGCAGTAGCATCCCTGTGAAACTTTCCTGACATCCTATTTTTATTTAAATCCCTTAATACTACGGATTTCCAGCCAGGAAGGTTCTCATTCTCTGATCCTGCACAACACATGCTCTCATGAAATACAGGTGGGTTTTTTGCTTTACCACTAACACGCTGTCATTTATTGTACAGATGGAAGTTCAGATTTATGCATCTTATTTGTATCAATTATTTTTTTGTCCATGAAGGACTGACAACATAATGCTTGAAATGGCAATTAGAGTCAGCGGCCCACTTTCACTCTCTATTATCAAACACTGTGGGAATATATGAGGCCCAGCTGCCAATCAGCATCTCTCCAAAACTTAGCATGCATAAAAATTAGATAACATGCTGGTTTGTTTATTTGACAGTTCCTCTCTCCACAATACTTTCTTTTACAAGCAAATTCATGTGCTTATTTTATTCAGCTTTAACATTCAACTGCCTTTCAAAAATATTTCCCAAGTATACCTACAGAATATCTCCAAGCCTCAATTACCTCTTGATAGCACGTATAAGGAATAAATCCAGCTGACATTTAGATATGCCTCTTCTACAGACACACAAGTCTTCAGAATTTTCCTTCCTTTAGATAAATAAATAAATATTTTTAAAACCCACCACTAAATCTCTAGATACATTTCTGTCAAGTAATTTGAAGACAAGCTGACAGACAGAAACACTAGAATTTTTAACACTGCAAGGGATGAACATACAACTAACTGCACTCCAGGTTAACCAGGCTTCTAGAGCAAATCAGCTTGGTTTTAACAGCAATTTCAAACAATTATCCTAATTTCTAATATTTTTATTTCTTTGTAGTACAAATGTTACAGCATTTGGAATTCATAAAACCAGAAGTCACAACAACTCTTCCTAGAAGAACTTTGCAGAAATATCTCACTTAACTAACAAAATGTCCTTAAGACACACATGCAGTCTTGAACACTGGGACAACTCATCCCATTTCCAGTGTGCAAGACCTCATCCCATTTGCTCCAAAAGCATGCACTTCACCTTCACTCCTTAAAAGCTTTAACTTTGTAGCCACCCATTTTCCTTCTCTCACTATATCAATCCCTCATTTAATATAATTCATATTTCTGTAACATAAATGCATTTATTAAAGGTCGTGAAGGGAAATGATCCTGATAGCAATAAAAATCCATGGAAAATGAAAGAGTTGAAAAACATGTTTGTGAGAATTAGACTGTGTCAATACAACTCGATACTTTGGCGGAATTAAATTATTTTGTACACAAAACTGCAGGGGCACCTACACAGAAAAGTATTTTTTAAAATTTCTTAAAAGTATTCTTAATAAGGAATTGATAAAGGGAAGGGCAGCAAACACTGCTGTGCATGGAAGTATTGGACTGCAGAGGGAGAAGTTATTCAGGTTTTCCTCAAACACTGCCAATCACAGGAGTTCCTTACAGTTTCAGTCCCTATTCAATTATTACCACAAGTATATTCAGCAGAGGGAAAAAGATATTCTATAGACAGAAATGGCAACTCCTCTTTCTGCAGCCTTTTAAAAGCCATCTCATTATGGTTGTTTAAATTGTTCTCTCCTGGTCACCTTTGTGACAACTACTGTAACAAAAGTTCAATTTTCAAATTAATTTCCAGATATGTACATTATTTCCTCATATGTGCATTTAATACTTATCTCCAAATGCATTTTACCAACTTTAAGCTAATTGTTGGAACACTATCAGGAAGTAATTACTATTCCTGTTATGTCAAGAAAAAACATGACAAGAGGATAAGTCACTCAAAGACCAAAAATAATCTTCTAAAGATAGGAGCACTGAAATATAGGACTTTGAGTTTACTTCACTGGATCATACCACTCCTTCTACAGTTAGTAGCTAGCATGTTAACAAGTTCTAACACTGCAACTGCCACTGTCTTTCCAACTATAATTCTGAGGTAAAAGAAGGACCATGACTTTAAAGCAGCGTTTCAGTTCATTTGTACAGCAGCGTGAAAGATTTCTTTCCCCCCCACCCTGTGTTTCTTTATAAATATTCATTTGGAACTTTTGGCTATTTGCAGATTTATCTGTGCAGAATTTTTGGCAAATATTTGGAAGATTTCTTTGACTGAAAACTGACATAAGCACTCAAACTCCTCTTGTTTATGGCTTCTATCTGTTCAAAATCTCGAAGTATAGCTGGCTCCCCCTCCTCTACCCTGTTTCTGAGAGTGAACATAAAGTATCTATCCTGTGTTTACAGGGAAAGAAGTGTCTCCTCTTGGTATAAAAGGAAAGTGACTGCACTCAGAAATTTGGATGCTTTCTGACAGGTATTGCTTGACAGGTATTCATCTGAAAGAATCCATCCTGAAGCTCACTTAAGATGAAGATTTCTTCAAAGTAGTTTAACTTACGAATCAGAGGTCATCTGCCTTTCTGGTAAATGAGGTATGCACATATTGCTGCTATTTTTTGCACTGAAGCAGAAAGAGGAGTCACATTTCAAACAGAAGCTCTGTAAGGCAGACCCCTTCAACTGTTTCAAACAATTTTTGGTAGTAAAAAAAGTTCAATCTGGACTTCCCATGTTAAGCATTAGTCAAAGTTGAAAAACTAACCCATTTATTTAAAAAAAAAAATCTCAAAATCAGGTTTCAGTTTCACTTGCAATGTGATTAAAAATGAAATTCAGGACTGTAGATTTCACTTTATAACATGATTTCAAGTAAGATGATGAACTGCAGACTTCAGTTTCAAATGTTTGTTTCCTGCTCTACAACATTTTCCTTATTATTTACAGCCATTGGACACTTCCAATAGTATTTCAGACTTCAACAGATCAATATTCTAATAAACTGTATTAGAGTGAAACATTTTAAAAAATCCACAGAATTATTTGTAATATCCTGTATAAAACCTAGCAAGATATGCAGGAAAAGTGATCATGTGTGAGTTCTCTGCTGCACCAAAATACACAGAGAGTGCTCAAAACTGAGTCTAAAACCACTAAGATGCTCATCTGAAGGTAGAAAAACTCTGCTCTTTTGAGCAGTTGCAAAATATATCAGTAAATATACATCTATGTACTCACACACAACAGCAATACCGGTTGCTGTATGAATAGAAAGCCAAACTGAGGGTACCTGGAAGAAGTAACACAGCATCACAAAAAGGATTCATCCAGGATCATATTTTGTACTGGGGAGAAAGAACGTACAAGCAATGGAAAACTGAATTGTTACAGTAAGTGGAAATGGTTATTGTATTTTAAGAACGACTAGCAGCACTACAAAAGGCTAGCAATAATAATTGTAGAATAAATTATATTGCTACTTTTTAAATAGATGTAACTCTAGAGCAAAATTTATTGATGTTTAGACTAAGCATTAAAAAAAAAAAAAAAGGTTCACTGTAGTAGTTCTGAAAGCAGTCTAAATCACTTCTTTAACTACAAATCCAAAAAGTGTGTCTGCCCCTTGATTTCTACCAACTCCTGTGAGAACACAGGGATGACTGCCAGTGTATTCAAGGGAAACTGACACCAGTCAAACCAACTGAAAGAAACCCACTAGCGGAGACACAAAGTGTGAATTGCATGTTTGCACCCTTCCCACATAATACAATGCATCAATGATTAAGGTCAGGATAAAAGTAGCTTTACACTGAAGAAGCACACATGCTGCATCTTAGATGTCTAAGTTCACCTGTTTCCTGAAAGCTACCTGGTCATGGAATGTCTCCTATTAGTTGTACTAATTGAAGACTGGCTCAAATTGGATGTATTTAAGCTCCTTACTTAACATTAATGCATGCTAATAGCAATTTTCATTTATTTGCAAATCTCAAGTAGGACAGAGTAAGCAATGAACATTATAATGCTATTTGAGAAAGGGCAGTATTATGTGAATATGTATATGAAAATCATAGTCAGCACGAGTGTCATGATAAAACTCAGAGAAGGGAGATACAAGAAAGTGACAGAATTGTCCCAAAAATTCTATGGAAAAGAGCCATTGTTGGAAGAAGACCTTCTGCCAAGAGTTAGGGCTGGGCTGGCCTCTAGGTGACTGACAGATGCTCTCTATAAACTCTCCAATTTCCCAGATATTTGCATTTAAGCATTGCATAGTGTTAAGGTTTAATGAAGTACCTTTTCATTCATGTGTCTCTTTATGCAGTTCCTTTATTGATACCCTCTTCCGATTCAGCACGTCTCTCTTACACCATACCTCCTTCTCTAGGGAGGTCAGTAACTGTTCTTGTGTAGTAAAAAACCCAAGTATCCTGAGCAGATAAATTTAATCAAGAGCACAGCTAAATTTACAGATTTCACTGACGCTTCCCCACAGTTGTCATGCATCAGATTTGCATTGTAGTTTCCAAGTACTTCACCTTTAACTATTTGACATTTAAAAAATATATAAAAAATAATAATAAAAAGAAATGTATGTGCAGCCACCTCATCAAGTAACTTCTTTTTACCAGTGCTGCATGGCCGTCTACTCACCTCATCATTTTCTCAGCTTCCTGTTGCTAATTTCATCTATACACTGTTTGAGCCCAAACATCTAGGCAAAAATGTTAAAAAATGGTCTCTTGGTTCCCATTTACTCCTCTGGGAATGATAATGGAAAATATCTGTAACTGTGCACTGCAGAACAATGACTTGATGCAATCTATTAGTTTATGTCCTTCAGAGCTTTTTTTCCAACAGGAGAGAAATAAAATGTAGCATGGGAGACAACTAAATCTTCATCAATGTATTCAAGTACGTCTCTCCGAGAGAGTCCAGAGGTAGGTGACTAAGGAACAGCATTGTAACAAAGGTCTGCTAGTGACAGATAACTGCCTTCTAAGACAACCTTGCTTTAGCAGGGGATTTGGACTAGACGATTTCCAGAGGTCCCTTCCAACCACCACCATGCTGGGATTCTGCAACTTTCTCTCTTAGTTGCAACTTAGAGAATTTCTCCCTGCTCCGCGTGTGTTAACTAGCACTAATCCTACTCCTAGTTGAAAAGCAGTCACTGTGCCTGAGGAGGGTGGTATTTCCTTTGAAAAGGTCACGTGTATATCATGAAAAACTTACCTGTCTGACACACTGTATCTCAAACAAAGCCAATTCAGGGGAAGAGCTACTTGTTGTCTAATGGCAATTTATTAAATTTCAACTTTTATCTGAATTGAAGTAATCTTTGGTTCTAAAGCAAACCCTCCACAAATTCAACATGAACTGGCCAAGGAGAATCTAAACCTCTGAGAAATGTTGTTACATAAAAATACCTAAAGATGACAGCTTCAGCTCCTATGTCACTGTGAACAAGTGAGCATCTCTACTTAATGCACCAATCATTAAAATACTTCAACTGGAAAAACAAGGGTACAGCGAGCTAATCCTTTCCAAAGTGCAGACAACCTTAGACAAGGCCAGCTAACAAGGAAACAACTCATTTTAAAGTAATAGGAGAAGAATTATGCAATAAAAGTTGTACTTGATTTCCAAAGCATCAAATATTCTACCTGCATACAAGTACTACTGGAAGGAGAAAGTTGTTCTGTTGGTTTGGGTTTTTTTAAAATAAAGTAATTAGAACAAAGAGTACCCAGCTGGTACCTGTACTTACTCATTGCCCCAGTCCAGCCTCACTGTGAGGTGTCTCTTGACCTCCCGCACCTGATCCTGTGTCAAGTGACCTGACAGCAGCTGTCTACGTAGGTCAATGAGCTCATTCATCACATGCCGCAGTTTGTAGAAAAGATCTACCTTATGTTTCTGTAAAGGCATATTTTTGGGAGGAGGGGGGAAGAGAGTGAGAAAGAAAGAAAGGAGGAGAGGGACAAAAGGAGGAGAGATTAATAAGTTTGGAAAGAAAGAGTGTGAGAAAGAAAAAACAGAGAGAGAAAGAGAGAGATATTAATAAGTCATCAAATTTTCATTTAAAATTACCCTAGAGGAACATTAATCCAGTTTGTACAATCTTTAAAATATTTATATCAAAAAGGAGTGTTAACTGAGTAACTTTCTAAAGTTCAGGCTCAATCTGCTACAGGATCCATTTTCTGATGGAGCCGAATAACAAGAGGAATCATTAGGTGCAGCATGGACCACTTACTCCAGTCATACAAATTCAAAGGTTTAGATTCGAAGTGGCAGAGAGGTGAAGAAGTTTGTTTTCTGTTAGCAGCTAACTTCATGGCTCTGAACAGTCACCACAACAGAAAACCACTTTTACTATTTTTGATATTCAACTGCTAAAATTTGCCCAGGTATCTGTTAGGTAGGAGGGTATGAATATCCATCCCCTGCACTCTAAAAGGGACTAAAGTGGTTAAGGATAAAAACCACCTGCAAACCTACTTTAAGAGTGTGATTACTCCAATCAGTAAAAAAACCTCTACAGCATCACCAGCAAACCCCCAAATCCAAACAATGACCACAGCCTTTTCCAGAAGAACTAAGATTCTTCAGTTATGAAAACAATCCCAACAAACAAAACCCAAAGCCAACCCCACAAAACACAGACAGAAATGGAAAGATTTGTTTCCCCTGCAGTAAATAACTATATGGAAGTCCAAAAAAAGGCAGTTCTGAGGTCAACAACAGAGGCTACCTGTAAGCAGCTACAAAGCAAAGAAGGGTGTCCAAACGACTATCTGCTGAATGAGAATTGTGTGCCAAGGCAGTTCTTGTGTCTCATACTGCCTAAAATGGCCCACAGAATGAGCATCCTCAGTTTAAAATAACTAAAAAGTATTTCCTAGTGCAGTTAAATGCTGGCTTTAATTCCATTCCTGCTTGTATGCAAAGCTTGAAACATCTGAATCTCCCTCACTCTATGGATTGAAACTGAGACTTGGCAAGCTAGCTTTGTCTTGAATGTGTTTCATTGTAAATGAGTGTTTTACAAAACCTTACTAAATGAAGATAACCTGCATTTATCAAGACTAGATCTGAAAGAGGAACATTCACAAATATATAGTATTTGTATATCACAGTATGTAAATATTTTCTTCTGCAATATGTTATTAGGAAAAAAAAAATTCCCTTGTCTCAGTAAGAAAATTTCCATCTCCCTGAGTTTGCTTTCCTACAAGACCACTAGATTTGTTATGACTTTGGAAAATAGATTTTAACGCAATTCATTTTGCTCAACAATTTGGTAATTTCTCTGAACCTGAATCCACATCTGTTTGCTGAAGCAGGTTAAGCACAGATGGCATCATCAGCTGTTCTTACCAAAAAATTTTGAGATTAAAAGATGCACATTTTTTCAACTAGGCATCAACACTGGTTCTGGTCCCGCCTGAAAAAACAAAATACAGACACCAGATCCAACAGAAGACACAGATTTCCAGGGCTGAAAATACTTACTCCAGGAAGATAATCATAAGTATAAAAGTATTGTGTTTGCTTTACTCTCATTGAAAATGGTTCAAGTTAAATCCTATATAAGCTAAAGAAGATAGTAGGTATAGAATATACTCATTTTCATATGGTCTTTATGCGACCAAGAAAAGGTTGCAACTTCTTCCAACGCAAGATGAAGACAGTGAAGTTTTAGACTATCATACAATAGCTGGCAAAGAAATTACCATGAGAATCAGCTCCAAAATCGTCATAATCAGAATTCCTAAATGAACCTGCTGAAAGAGCCACTCCCTCACTCTTGTAATGATGGTTCAAGGCTATCAATGAATTCAAGTCCAGAACACCATGCTGGTTTATTTACTCTGTGTTCTGGAGTTATTTTTAAAGTAGCATAAGAAGTACTTACTTTAAATACAAATAAATGAGACTATAGAATACAATTTTGAAAAAGTCACTTTAGATCCTACACAATGATGAAAAAGGAAAACTCTTAGAACTCAAACCTCTCTTGAACCTCAAACACCTCTCTTGTGTTCTATGATCATAAAAATAGATCTTAGCCAAGTTTAATTCTCAAAAAATATCTCATCTACTTTAAACAGGATGATCAAGCATTGACAGACTATAAACATATAGGTTTAATGTATGGTTCCTTTTCAGAAAATACAAAGTTCCCTATGAGGAAGAAAAAGGTATCAGAAAGTGGAAAGCCAGAGAAGCCCTAGCTGTGATCACAGGCAAAGAGCTATGAAATGAACCACAGAGGCACTATTCCTGAAAAGTGAAGGAAGATGCTCATGAGAAAGAAAGGAGAACTAGAACACAGTTGAAGGTAGCTTAATTCCAGGCTTGAAGATAGTAAATAGTTTGAAGTAGTAAAAAAACAGTTTATAATGCCCCTACTCACGCTACAAGTCTAGTGAATAATCGGCTCCATTTGGGAGAGATACACAGAATTTAATGACCTTTCTCTGTCTTCTTTCAAGAAAAAAAAAAGACCTTCGAAATTCAACACTAAGCTAAGCTGGATCTCCATGCCCAGGTAAAGAAACTGCTTAAAGTGAAACAGGTGACCTTGGGCACTACATTTCCAGACAAAACATTTCTAAGCACTACAGAAATTAGAGCAATCTCAGTCAGAGTAGCACCATAAACCTGAAACTTCATCATCTTGTCAGTTGCTAAATAAACAAATGCAAGTCAATCTGCTATATAAGTGCTCGTCCCTTTTTACAGTAAACTTTCATACAACCTGTAACCTCTCATTTTTCATCTAGCTTTGTCACAAGCCACCAAGCAATGAGCAATTTACCAGCCCATCCAGAATCATTTGCTACGCACATTTATAAACATATTTAGCAAATGTTTTACATCCTGGAAAGTAAATATTGTATGAAAACTTTTAAGGTAGCAATTAAGGACAAAGCTTCTGGACAGTCTTAATGAATTGAGGACTCTCTTCTTAGAAGCAGCAGAAGTCTGTCCTCTAGCACATCCTCCCTTATTTTATTATCTCCAGAT
Source organism: Indicator indicator (assembly GCF_027791375.1). Taxonomy (NCBI): domain Eukaryota; kingdom Metazoa; phylum Chordata; class Aves; order Piciformes; family Indicatoridae; genus Indicator; species Indicator indicator. Next base: position 19,214,366 of record NC_072024.1, on the reverse strand, counting down.
ACAAATGCACTTTCTAGGTTTCTTTGTCTGTTAGCACTAATAAACCACATTTATTAACACTTGGATATCTTCATACACACAGCTACACATCTAAAGTGGAATTCTGGCAATGATCTCTATGGAAACCAAAAGTCAAAAGCTGGTTTAAGTGTTTCGGGGGGTTAACCTTTAGGTTAGGTCCCACCTAGCCAGTCTCTCACCCCCCTCTTCAACCAGCCAGGGTGGGAGGGAGTAACAAGCACATATCTGTTGGTTGTGATAAGGATGACAAGATTGCTTACAACAACCATCGCAGCAAAACAGACTTGATGTGAGAGAAATCAAATCAATCCAATGTCAGTTAAACAGAGTTGAGTGGTGAAACACAAAGACAAAAAACCTAAATCCCCTTCTCCCCACCCTGCCTCTTCCCAGGCCCAACTGCGTTCCTTCATCCCTGACCCCTCCACCCTTCCTCCACCCACCAGCAGTAGAATAGTGAATGTCAGTCCACAGCAGCTCCTTTCTGCTGCTCTCTTCTCCTTGCACTTGTCCCCTGCTCCAGCATGGGTGGGCTGTAGTCCTTCAGGCCAGACCTGCTTTGCTGTGCTCCTCCCCAGGATTGCAGTGTGGGTACCTGCTCCACTGCCTGTTCACCTCCTCCTGCTCTGGTCCTCAGTTGTTCCTGGGGTGGTTTCCCGCTCTTTTTCCCCTCATCCTCCCTGCCTATGTGGCCCTTTGCTCCTTCTTAGATTGCTCTCCCAAAGATACTCCCAGCTTTGCTAAGAGCTCAGCTGCACTCTGCAGCAGGTCTCCCATGGAACCAGTCAGAACTGGTCCTTCCCACAAGAATCTCCCTCTGCCAAGGCCTGGGCACAGCACCTGGCACAGGTGTCTGGGGTTTACAATAGGCAATCACTAAAACTGCTCACACCTGGACACAAAGCTACCTCCTGCTTCAGAGCACAGCAAAAACTCCCTGTTACATGCTGACGGTGGCTCTGAAATACTAAAGGCTGCCTTTGTCATTCTTCTCTAAATAAATACCATATAACATGAAAAAATATAAAAGACAAGCATATTATGGAAGATGACCTACTTATAGGCCTTTTGCTACCATCACTTCATTTAACACTACTGGGAAGAAGTCAGGATTTTGCCTCTTTCAGGAGCAGTCCCTGTAGATACTTGCTATAGAATTGCCTTAGGCAATAACAAGGGAGAGGGGCACAAAAAATTATTTCCCTTACAAAAGCTACTCAGTTCTCTTTTCCCAAATTCCTTGCTGTGGATTTTGGTGTCTAAAGTAAGTATGTATTGAAGCCTGCAAGCATCATGAGCACGTGAAAGGGAACAGCAAAAGCTGGAACAGACATAAAAACTTGTGTCTGCCTTCCAGTTTTGCCAGATTTTTTAACTAAACCAATTATTTTATAGTAAAGCTCTGTCATAATGTATATATTTGTGTCATATTCACAATCTTTTTATTACAGTCTTATTATCTCTAATATTATTCAGTCTGGAGAAGAGAAAGCTCCAAGGCGACCTTATTGTGACCTTCCAGTATCCTAAGATACAAGAAAGTTGGGGAGGGACTTTTTAGGGTGTCAGGTTGTGATAGGGCTAGGGGGAACAGAGCAAAAATAGAAATGGATAGATTCAGACTGGATGTTAGGAAGTTCTTCACCATGAGAGTGGTGAGACACTAGAACAGGTTGCCCAGGGAGGTGGTAGAAGCCTCATCCCTGGAGATTTTTACAGCCAGGCTGGATGTGACTCTGAGCAACCTGATCTAGTATGAGGTGTCTCTGCCCATGGTAGGGGGGTTGGAACTAGATGACCCTTGAGGTCCCTTCCAATGTGATTCTATGATTAACAACATGCAAACCTTGAATACTACCTAATCAAACAGATAGTACTCAAATGCCTGATGATGAATAAAGGGCTGACTTTACAGGTCAGTACAAGAATATCTGAGGAACAGGGAAAGGAATTGAAATAAAACTTGTGTGGGAGATACAGATAGCATGCAGATATCAAGACTGGCAGCCACAGAAAAGAGAAGCAATCTGAGAACACAACACTTGCACATTTTCTCCTGTATGCATATACCTAGACACCTAGTCCTGTTATAGAACTAAAATGGACTTAAAGTTACAAAATAAAGAAAACACAGGGAAAAGTAACACCAAGTAAGAATGAAGTTAACTACAACTTTTCCCAATTAAAACAAAAAACTATCTTTAAAAAATTGTTGTGATACCACCCTGGAATTTTCCCAAAGAGTCTGGAGTTGAGCTCACATTTCTTCAAGAGCACCACAACAACAACATCCACCTTCCAAACAAGTTCCAGACTGCCGAAAGAGGCCTCCTCAGTTTTGCTCTATTTCCAGTTTTCCACCCTTAAGTTCTCTACGTGTTAGTTCTCTAATTATTACTAAGGATGTATTAACATGAATAATATTTATTCTCTCCTATGAATATTCATAGCTTTTAGCTTCAAACAAATTATTTACACTAATGTAATTCTGTTTAAAATTGAGTTTCTACTGCACTCAGCATTCCAGTTTACAGTGTGTACTAAAGCAGAGTTAACTAATGAAAGAAAAATCAGTTCTTCAGATTTTTGACAATGGAAATATGTACAATAGCTTAAAATATTGACATGTGACAAAGGGAAAGCTTACACCCTAAAAAAAAAGAAAAAAAAAAAAGATGAAACCTCAATAAAGAAAGCAAAAGCAGAGTAAAACACCAAACTAAATTTTTATAAGACAAGCATGGGTGCTGTTACAAGCTTTGTACTGGATTAAATGCCATATGTGAAGTATCATATAATGTACTTAGGTAGTGCAGTAACTTTTTTTTGATACACTGTGTCCATATGCCTCTTCCAAATAGTGGGATCCTTGACCTAAGATCTAAAAGATATATTGAATTTACAACAGTGAACTCGCCTAGAAACCACAAGAATTCTGCCTTTCCAAGTTGCAAAATAATAATTAAAAACTCTCAAAATAATGAAACCTGTGATATGAGGCCTTAATTTATACAGAAGCTGATTTTATGTGGGCATCCTGAGGGACCTGGGGATTTTTAGCTTGGAAAAGAGAAGACTTAGAGGGGATTTAATAAATATTTATAAATATTTGAAGGCTGGGTGTCAGGTGGGAGGGGACAGGCTCTGCTCATTTGCTCCCTGTGATAGGACAAGGAGCAATGTAAGCTGCAGCACAGGAGGTTCCACCTCAACACAAAGGGGAACTTCTTTACTGTAAGGGTCACAGACCACTGGAACAGGCTCCCCAGAGAGACTATGGAGTCTTCTTCTCTGGAGACTTTCAAGGCCCATCTGGATGTGGTCCTCTGTGACCTGAGCTAGATTGTATGGTCCTGCTCTGGCAGGGGGGTTGGAGTGGATGATCTCTTTGGGTCCCTTCCAACCCCTGACATCCTGTGATCCTCATACTAGCAGGATCTATGCAAAGTCTATTCAACACTCATTTCCACTACTACTCTGAAATGTACTAGAAATTCCACTCATGCAGAATTTATGCTAACCTCCTCTACTATACATAAGAGCATTTAATGTGCTTTACCAGAAACTTTGTATAGCAAAACAACAATTAGACTGCCTCCAAAATAATTTCCTACCTTCCTTGGATTGCCCTTTTCTACATACAGTATTTTTCTTAAATACAATTACATTTAAATCTTTCATGATAAACAGAAAGCAACAAAACTACTTCATCTGCTCCAAAAAATGAAATGGTGGCTTTAAATCAAATAGGCTTAAAAACAAAGCTATTTACCAAAAAGTCCAAAAATCTCATGACATGTTTCATCTGTTGCAAATCAAATGAATACCCTACAGCTTTTCATAGATAGAAACACCATGCCATGAGGAAATCAGGAAACACTGAAGCAGGAGCAACATAGGCAATAACACAGCAGAGAGCAGGACAAGTTCCCACAATGTTACCAAAACTATTTGCTGTCAAAAATAGTCTTTTATCTTATCCTTAGATCTCCATTACTATCTAACGACAGTGGGTAATATTTAAACCTGTTATCACAATGCTCTGTGTAACCCATCTTGAGTTCAGAAGAAAAATATATTTATGAAGGGTTAGTTCCATGCTATTGCCCTTCTTCAAGAAATGTTTCTTTTCCTATTTATTTGTATCATCTCACAGACCTTAAGTGTCTAACTTAGAGATGCAATTCAGGATGTATTTCTGGGAGTAGTAATAAAGTATGGTAAAAAGAAAATTCTATTTTAAAATTCCCTTTCTAAACATCTAAGTTAAGACATACACCTGGACTCTTGTATCTTTTCCTTAATTACAACTTCAGACACTTGAGCTGTCTGAACAGAGCAGTTTGGGACAAGTAACAAATTTGACAACATTTAACAGTTTCAGAACCAATTTTAAACAAATCTGACACAGTTTGGTGTCTGACTTCATGCTTCATAGAATTTTTATGCTTTTGTCACTTTTAGGTTCTGTAACATTATCAAGAAATGCAACTTGGCCAGAACGAGACAGGTATCAGGGTGTAAATAAGTGCTGTTGAGTTTTTTTGGTTGACATGAAAGTAGGATGCAAAAAAATGAAGATTGGTCTTCTCCAGAGAAAATAAGGAAAGGCTCTACTGGGTAATTACCTTGAGAAGAGAAAAGATTAAGTTGAAGAAATACCCTAAAGTTCCCCCCCCATCTCCAGCTCACCCCTATTTGGGCTACACTAATGGTAGCTGAGGGCTGGAAAACTTACACAGTGAGATTTCATGGAAGAGATTGCAGCTGACTGCTATCTAGTTGAAATTCAACTTAAGTTCCTAATTCTTTAGGATTAACAGCAACATTAACCCCATTTTATAACACCATCATATACTTCGAACAAAGCTTAAGGAAATAAAATTTGAGGGGGTAAACATTCTGATCAATTTAAGAGATTTAATTCTTCATTTCTAATACTGTAAAACAAGTGACATCAACACTCTTACCCCTTTCCAATTCATATTATATTTATTTAAGCCAGCTCCAAATTATTTGTATGTTAAATTTACTTAATTTGTTTTCATGTTGAAATGTAAGAACATATAATTTAAATATTTATTTTGCCTTCTGAGAAAAAAAAAAAAAACAACCACGCAAGGTTTCTGATGCTTAATCACAGATGATATCTTGTTTTTCATTTCCTGGTGTCTTCTTCCATTTCTGAATGGCTTCATCATGATACAGAAGTGTTAAAAAGGAGACAAGAAGACAATACATTTTGCTTTATCGCATTTCTTCTGAAATATTATTTAACTAGATAAATATGTCAACCTTCTGAAAGATAATACAGTAAGGAAAGAGCCTAAGAACATGAGGCCACATGTTGGAAAAAAAGGAGTATCAAATGTGTCTCTCAGTAAGATCAGCACAACTAAAACAGAAGTATAGTTGTGCTGGTTTGGGGCCAGACACAGATCGTCTCTTGCCCCGAAAGGGACAAAAGAATGAGACTCACACAAACGGATTGGAGAGTGATGGAAAGTTTAAATGGAAAAGCAATTGGTGAAGCTACAGAGAACTAGAAGCTACAAAGCATAGTGACAAAGAGTATCCCAAAGCGTACAGAACCCCTCACAGAATTCCCAAAGCTTCCCAATCCTTCCCTTCTTCCCACCTGAGGGTAAACACAAACCCCCCAGGGCTCTTTCTTCCCCCGCCCACTGCTAGGCAAGTCTCAGGCTGGCCAGGTCTGAGACTGCCCCCCCCCTCCAGTCTCCTCCTGGCATTAGGCCTAGACAGGCCTAAGAGGCCTTGAGGATACTCCCCCGGCATTACCCGATAAGAGAGGACATCTCCCATGGGAGCAGAGAGGGAAGAAAGAGGAAGAGAATGACTCTGCAGATGGCCTTATAGGGTGTAGAAATACGTCGTTTCCTGTGTCCACCCCTGTGGGTGGGCACCCAGGACACCAGAGGTGTATCTCATGCGGCAGTGGCAGGGGGCACCCAGCCTAAACTGCCACAATAGTGAAGGAGAAAGGTCTGCAAACCAATTAAAGGGGGGAAAAAATAAGTCTCTGACATGCACCTGACTGACTTCTGCATCTGATCATTCTGTTAAGCCTCTGGGGAGGTGTATAAAGACTTGTGTCAAGTATTCATCGGTCACATTTTCAAGATCTTCTCTGAGCTTGAAAAGTATAATTTTCCTTCTCCTATTTTACCTAAAAAATAAATTATCCTGATTGCAAGACTATAGAATTTGGGGGGTTGAGAACAACTAGAAATAGCACAAGACTTGTGATAACACCTCCAGTTTGGACAACACTGAAAATACCTAACCCTAAGGGTTACAAACAGGCTTTTGGAATAGCAAGGGGGTCAGGGAGAGGGAGGCAGCTTTCCCTGGTCTTTTGGCCAGGGGGGTACCTCTGCTGTTTTGCTAATTGTAAATATTATATCTTTGTACCTATTCATCGCATTCCATTGTAGATTGTAGTTTTGCTTGTAAATATAGCTCCATTGGCTTCCAAACTGAGCTAGTCTGGTAAAGTTAATGTAGAGGGAGAATTTCCAACCCACCACACTGCTATGGCATCTTGCTAGTTCAACACCATTCCCTCCACAGAAGACAGAATCATCACAAGTGATAAAGTGTTGCTTTAGACAATGACCATTAGACTCTCACTGTACCACCTACACGGAGATTTGGTAATTCTTTAGCCATCAGGCCACTGGCAGGGAGGGTCACCCAGAGCAGGTTGGTCAGGTCCATGTCCAGACACCTTTTAAATTATCTCCAAAAAATAGAGACTTCATGACCACTCTGGGCAAACCTTTACACTACTTAGTCATCCTCACAGTAAAAGTGTTTCCTTATAACCAGAGAGACTCTTCTGTATTTCAGCTTGTTCCTGCTGCCTCTTGTCTTGTCACTGTGCACACTAATAAAATCTGGCTCCTATATCTTACCAGGGTATCTCTTATTAGTATTCCCAGGCATGATTTTTTTCACCATGGGCAAGTTCTCCTTCCTGGAAATTTTCCCCTGGCCTCTGTGACCTGGGACTTCTAGTGAGGACTGAGGTGAGAAAGGCATTCAGCACCTCACCCTTTCTATACCCAGTGTGTCTCCAGGACCCCTGCCTCTGCAGCAGCTGTCCTACATTTTCTGTGTTTTTTCTTTTACTGTTTGTGTACTGAAAGAAGTCTCTCTTGGTGCCTTTGACATCTCTTGCCAGATGTAGTTCCCGCTGAGTTTTTGGCTCTCCTAAATCTGGTCTCTGCATGTTTGGATGATGTCTCTATATTTCTCTCAGATTCATTTTCCCTGCTTCTACCTCCTTATACACTTCCTTTTTATGTTTGACTTTTACTAAGAGCTCCTTGTTCACTGATGCAAGCCTCCTGGCATCTCTGCTCAACTTTCTGCTCATTGGGATAGACTATCCTTGAGATTGGATGAGATGATTCTTGAAACAGTCAAGTTTTTTGGATCCTTCTTGCTTCCAGGGCCTTGTCCCATGGGATTATTTCAAGCAGAGGTCAGAGCCTGTTCTCTTGAAGTCCAGGGTTGCCCTGCTCTCAGGATCCTGAGCTCCACCCTCTCAAGGTCACTGCAGCTAAGGATGTCTTTGACTTTCACATCCTCAACCTGCCCTTCCTTACTTGTAAATATGAGGTCCCAGAAGTGAATGAGCTTTAATAAACAGAACTAAAACTGGTATTGAACGTTCCCTGTTCACATCATCACCTTCCATTTTACTTTTAGACTTGTGTCCCCTGTTTACATCAAAATCACAGTCATAATGGTACTTTACACCCCAAAATATATTTGCTGAATTACATGGACTTCCAGAGGAAGGATTGATCCTTTTGATCCACAGCAAGTTCATTTCTTGTTTCCCCCAGAAGTTCTGGTCCTGTGAAGCTTGGAATATTGGCAAATTTGGCTGAAAGAGGAGGGCTTTCAACGTCCTGCTGCCATCTCCATTACAGTCATTCAAAATGCCTCCTGCTGGAACCAGTCTCTGAGTGCCAGCAGAAGCCACTTATCTTCTGATGTATTAGCAAAGGGAGAGCAGTACAGCCTCCATCAGAGAAAGACGTAAATCTGGAAGAACTGAGGAAGACACTACATTCAATACTAACTGGCAGTATTTACCTGTCAGAGGTAATAAATGAAAACATTTCACTCTGAAAGAAACTGAAGCAGTATTGAATAAGTGTGGAAGCCTCTATATTTCATACTTTTAGTAGGCTATTTACCATTATTTAAATGCAAAAGAACTTAGAGCATTCAGAAGAAAGCTTCCTACCCGTGACTAAACGGCTACATTCTTTTACAAACACAATAAATCCCTGTCATTTTCTACATGACAGAGGAATTATATTACCTTTTGCATCAGTTTTAAAGTAGAGCTAAATGCTTTTGTAACCACTCTGAATAAGCATGATGGCAGCTTTATTAGAAAGTGTATTAATAAATAATTAACGTTTACTCGAATTAATAATAGTCAAGCTGTCTAAATTACAACTTACATTAAAAATATCTAACAAGAAACTCAAACTGATTACAGTATCTAACAAGTGCTGACAGATAAATATTTTCCCCTTAGCAGTGCCTTACACTGGTGTGCCAAATTCTAAAGTCAAAAGATTATTTCTCCCCAAAGCATTGCCATTGCAATGAAGTCAAACATCTGTTCTTTCAATGCTATTTGCATACTTAACAGCAAACTCCACATCCAGTGGAGTTCAGGTATATAACCTGATACTTTGCTCCTTTTTCCAGCTTTTCTCATGCAGCACACAATATTCTCCTTCAGCCATGTGGAGTGGGCCAGAAGGAGCACTACTTCTTTGGACCTGGCAAACACAGCAGAAGATGACAGAGAGCTTGTAGAACCACATCAAGTATGTGTAATTTTAAAAGTCCCTAATAACCTTTTGTCTCTGTTAGGGCATTCATGCAGGTAATGCAATACAAGCTCATTATGTTGGAGCAGCTTTTGCCAAAAGCCAGGTTTTAAAATGCTTATTAGAGGCATTAAAATGTTAAGGGAAAAAACCCACAAGCAAACCACACACTATTATTCCAATAATACAGAACACAGACCACTATTTGCAGACCAGTTTGATTAGTGTATTTTGTAATTAATGATCCTGGGCATGATGCCACCATTTGTCCTGCAACATTTCCGTGAATCCCTCAAGAAAATGGTTGAATGTATTCCAACAGTCTTCCAACTACATACTTCTCATGTGGAAAAATAAAAGAAAAAAGGTAAAGACATTTCAATATTCTTCCACTACAAAAAAGATTCAACTATGCTTCTCAGATGCCACCAAATTTCACTCCTCCAAAGGAGACAATTTCAACTCCAGAAGAATTGTTCTAAATAAATAAGCACACTGGTTTCTTATGCTTTAACCTGTGATAGTATCTGTTTATGATTTTGGTCACAAAAACCTGTTGCAGAGTCAGTAAACAATGTGAAAATTCTGGTTTTATTATATAATATTTATTCTGTAAACATCTACTTAGTATTATAATTAGCATTTACTGTCATTCAAACAGTATTCAGCACAGCTTCTTTAAATTACAGTAAAACATGAAAAATTACATAACTAATTCCAAAATCCCACTTGTTGTTCTTAAAAATTTGACTTTAGATTAGAAGCATTATGCTTCTATAATCTGTAGGAAGTAGAAGTTTACATTTGTTTTATCTGCAGCATTTATTCTTGGGCAAAGGCAGTAGAGGCAATACAAGGTATCTTTGTGTAGGCTGGATGGGCCAATCTACCACATTTACCTGATACACTGAAACCCAGAATGAGCTAACGTTTAGGAGACCTACAGTTCTGTCAGGGGATGACAGCTGAACCAATGCTACTGGTAACAATCACAACTGCTATACACGTGTTAGGAAAAAAATCAGTCCTAATCCTTTCTTTAAGAAGAAGGGGGAAAAGCAGCAAGATGGAAAACCAGACTCTCTCCCTGAATTATTAGGAAGTTCGAATCCTGAACCTTCACTGAAGGTGGTTCCAAAATCAGGACCACTGAACAATAGAGGAAAATAAAGGAGAAAATTACAGCCCATTTACCTAGCAGTGTAACTGGAGTATTATTTCACTTCTACTACTTCATCCATGACTGTATTCCATGCTGGAAGTCCTATTTTCCTCTAGATTACTTGGCAGAGTTCAGAAAAAAACTTTTTTTTTTTTTTTTTAACCTAAAGAGGAAGCAAAATTATGTACATTTTACTTCTAAGTTCAGGATGTTTTTTGGAAGGTAAGCTGATCATCCAAATTAATCTTCTAACTTAAAAATCTTCAGATTTTCAAATTTTCTGTTTCTCTTCTGCATTATAATGCAGTAGTTTTTTTAAACACCAGATATGAAATACACAACCGTGACAAAACGGAGATCAGAAATGCCTTATGCACAAATATCTTCTGCTTACTGAGAGTAATGATTCTTCATGGTTCTGTGAGCTATTTCAATCTACGCAAACTTGAACTGATGCATCAATATATTTAACAGCAATGCTCATTTTTCTCTCGTATTATAAGCCTCCCTCTACTATTACCAAAAAAAAAATAAAAAAGAAAATGAATGCAGGAGCCAGAGCTCTTACTTATGCAAACCATCCATGATACTCCTACTTCAGAACGCAACAGCAGGGGAAATAAAGGGCAGGTCATGGGATCCACAGACTTAAAACAACAACTGTTACTACTGACTAAGTAACTGTCCTTTCTTATGTGTTCCAGTTCAGATTTTAATGTTTACACATGATGAATAAAGTATTTTCTAAAGAGAAAGATCCAAACAATATCAATTGTGGCACTGACGAGTACCCTTTGACTAGAGCCTCTGTCTCAGCTGCCAGGTCAAGGACACAAAGCTGGTAAAAGCAGAAATTGTTTTATTTGCCAGCCCTGCTGATAGAGAACTCTGACCCATGCGGGCAGTGTGGGCTGTGCTTGGGTGCAGAGCATCTCTACGTTTCAGGGAAGATGCTTCCAGACATCTAACAGCAAATGGAAATGCAATGGATGATCAGCTCAGATACTCTGTGACAAGATGGTTTGGGTTTCAGAACAGCCAGAAACATTGTTAAGAATAGTCTGATCCATCAAAACAAGACTTAAATAAACAAGTAATTTCTCCTGCCTTGACAGTAAATGCAGCACCACATATGGCCTCAGGAGGAGCACTGGTAAAATAATAACTGATTCAAATGCAAGTTAAAGATAAGCTCCTTCACCCTATGGAAGAATGTGTGAGGCAGACTAGCTGTAAACTCTGTCACTAAGCTGATAGCCACTTCATAATGCACCAGGACTAAAAATATTCATTACAATTTAGTAGTTAAAAAGTAAAAAAAAGAAAAAAAAAAGCAGAATGCAGCAAGTAGGATGTAAATTATCAATAAAGCCTGTTTCCAGATACCTGTTTTTACTTGTGTAAAATATTCAGGCATTTGGTAAACAAAAACTTGAAATAGTTAAAAGAGACAGAGCTGCAAATATAAAACTAACAGAAAACAGGCACAACTCCTAGGATAAAGAATTAATTCAAATGTGACAATAACACTGCAAATATTTGTAATGGACGTGTGGCTGGCAGCTGTAAAATTGTAGATTTTTAAACAAAGATCCAAACAACATCAGAACAAAAGCCATGTTTTCCCACCTAGGGTATCTCATAGCTACAAAAAACAAATACCAAAGCAATCCTCTTTGTGTGGAATATTGAGATGTTTTTTCACCTGTTTTAAACAGGGTCACCTTCCAAACTAGAAGTTTTTACTAGTGCTTAAAATGTAAGAGCCAAAAGGAAAGTAAGAAAAAGATCATCACACAGGCTAACACTCAGCTCAGATATCATGGTTTAAAACTGCAGTTTACAGGTAAATCAAGCATGATGTCTGCATTCCTTCTTGACTGAAACACAGCATATCTAGCAATGCAGTACCCTCAAGGACACTACTGATTCTCAACAGCCAAATCAGTATGCTACCAAACTAGCTATTGACTCAGCTTTACACAGCATCTGAATGACTTCTGGTGATCTCCCACGCAAAGATATCCAAAATATCTGCTGTTCTCTACAGCATTTCTAACATAAGTAAGCCAAAAAAGGTACTGAATGTCAATCTTTTCTACAGTTTTTATATAAATAGCTGGAAAGCATGTCCTTGCCAAGCAGATCAGTCACCAAAAACCACAAAGAATATGTTTTAAGGGGTACAAGAATTAGCACATCATCTCTGAAAGACATCACTAGAGGAAGACTCCTAAAAACCCATTACACTTTTGCTCATAATTCTCTTGCCTGAAAGAACATAAAAGGCATCAGTGCAGTAGATCCACTTCTTCTTAGCATATTCTTTGTGTTTCAGTAATGCTGTTTCTCAACACAGCTGGTCCTGACTAAACAGATTTAAAGATTCATCAATTCCAACACTATAAAGGATTATCGTGATTATCTGGTCTGACTTCCTGCAGGGCACATGCCATAGAAACTCGGCTCACAGATTGCTGCAACATACTCTTCCTCCAAGATAACGTGGCAACTGATCTTTGAGATACAATCCAGTCTTGTTTTAAAGATATCAGTAATAAAGAAGCAACTGCTTTTCATGACTGATTTATTGTTAAATACCCTCATTATTAAAAAGTGACTGCATTTCTATTCTGAATTTGCATGGTTTCAGTTTGTAAATACTGGACTTTGTTAAATCTCTTTCCATAGAACTGACAGATTGAGACAGATTTTTGACAGATTACCTCAATTAGCAACCATCTACCTGAAACCCTTCTCTATGTCCCCATTTACAAGTCATAAGTAGGCTGACTCCTCATTGAACTTTTGTTCTTTGTCTGAGTAAATGTACAAAGTAATTTCCTTACTCTACTCTGTATTTGTCAGGCTGCTGCTGGAATACTATTCTCACTTTTATTTATTTCCTTCTCTAGATGTGTCTTTTTTATCTATTTTACACTGAGGAGGTATAGATAAACAGAGGATTATTTTTAAGCGCTAATGAGAATATTCAGTTGATATCATATAAAGAATATATGGGTTTGACTGTTGGGCTGTTTAGTCTAGAAACAAGAATTAGGAAAACAATTTACATCCAAAACCTTCAGGAAAGAAGACTCTCTTTTCCTTACCATGGCAAGCAGGAAGTAAGAAGCAGCAAGGAAGATTCAGCGTAGGCTTCAGAAAAGTGTTTTTAACAGTATAGGCCAAAATTACTGAACTTTGAGAGACTGCAAAAATATCTATTGTTGCAGGTTTGGGTTTTTTGTTTGTTTGTTTTTGAGGCAAGACAATGATTTGCCTTAAAGGAACGAGATGGATGAGGTCACCATTCTAGGTCTACCTTTCCCATTCTAGGTTCCCCTCTCCTATCACTTCTTGCCCTTCCAGAATCAAGTCTTTCAGATCAGATCTGAATCTTTCTGGCTTTTCCACATTTATGCTGGAGAGGACACTGCAGAATCAGCAGCAATTGCTCAATCATCACCTCATTTAATCTACACACAATTTTTCAATTACTCTCCTCTGCCCCCTGCCTATAAAGGCAAGACTTCTTATCCTCTTAGCTATCAAAATCAAGAAAGAGGCTGATGTTCAACTGGCTACCCACAATAATGTTTCATCATGTTAAGTGTCACTGCACCCCAGGACACAAACACCATCTGTAGGTCCTTTCTATATTTGGATGTATTGGAATAGATGCTGTTGAAATGAGCCAAGTATCTGACAGAAACCATACAATTCCTGAACTAATCATTATTTAACTTTCTGCTTCTGCATCATCAGCAAATTCTCAGAGACTGCACCAATTCTTTCTGATTCCTGTTATGAGCCTAGTGAGTAACAAAGAGACAAGAGCAAATCCCTGCAGGTTCTATTAGAAGCAGCAGCACTGAAAACCAATTCTCCATTTTCAACTGCTTTGTTGTCATTTCACCTGGTTTTAAACATTTAGTAAATGCTATATTTAATTCTGTACTGCTAATTTCTTTAATCATAGTGCCATGGGAGGGTTAGTTAATGCCTGGAGTAGTCTCGCATTTGTTGTTAACCAAATCAATGCAACTGGTAATCGGATTTAAGAAAGTACACAGTTTCTACCTCTGACACAGCTGACCATCTCTGAGGAGAAAGTTAGGACTAGAAAACAGGGAAATTCAACCCTGAACTTTTCAGAGTTGAGGTCAGGGCACACAATTCTTTCCCTCTATTCAGTAATCATAAGACAGCTTGAGTCTTGTTTACCATGTACAACTTCCTGATGGGAATATTTAGAAAAGATGGATCCAGATTCTTCTCAGAGGTGTACCAGAACAGGAATAAAAGCAACAAACACTGGAAATTCCAACTAGATAAAAGGAAAATGTTTTTCCCTTGCAAGTGATCAAAACATAGAACAGATTTTTGCCTACAGAGGTTACAGGATCTTCACAAATATTCAAAAGTCAGCTGGACAAGATCCTCATCAACCTGCTCCACCAGGTTCTCCTTTGAGAAAGCAGTTGTGCTGGAGGCCCCAGAAATTCCTTCTGATCCACTCTTTTTATACATAGCCACTCATTTATTGAAGCGCAAGGCTGAGGCAGCTCAGCCACTTTAATTGACCAAAAATACGTGTTGCTGGAAAAGCATTAAGCACTCTCAAACCCCTGACTGTCTGAATCTATTGTCTCCTTTCCATGTGCTATGACTGGCACTTGTACAGTGAGCCCCATCACAAATCCAATATGCCAAAAAACCAGCAACAGAATTAGAGCTGGTTAGCAGTCAGCCAGACAGTTCCCAATTCCCACTGCAGAGGCACAAACACTGGTGTATGTATGCAACACTGCAATAAGCAGCTCATGATACGAAGCCTGGCTTCTCAAAGCTCACTCCTGTCTGAATTACCTTCTGCTTCACAGCATGGATAAAATCACACTGCAGTCCTTTTGAGGGCAGGAGCAATAAAACTGTGATTCTTCCCTCTACACAGCCACTTATTTCCAGGAAAATTAATGTTTTGGTCATATGAATTATAACTGGTAAAGAGATTCCACACCATAGGGCAGAGGGTAGAGAATAAAGGAGGAGAGGGGA
Organism: Indicator indicator; assembly: GCF_027791375.1. Classification (NCBI taxonomy): domain Eukaryota; kingdom Metazoa; phylum Chordata; class Aves; order Piciformes; family Indicatoridae; genus Indicator; species Indicator indicator. The sequence continues at coordinate 19,199,240 of NC_072024.1, read as the reverse complement.
TTGTCTAGAGTATTCAAAGGGCCACTCATCAGAAGGCTCCAGCCAGGCCAACCTGATGACCTCTAACAAAAAATGATTCATAAAGGTCCAGCTTTCTGGTTTTCTCAAATACAATAAGAGAACTCCATCAGAAATATGCTGGTTTTCACTGCACAGTAATACTCTCAATTAAAAAAATAGCACCACTACTTGCATCACAAAGTCACACAGTGTATAAATGTTTCAACTTATTGTCCATGCAGAAGAAAATTCAGAGTTTTTTTTGGCAATGCCTGTGAGGACGTATTTCCCAGGTGTACCTACAAAAATAACATGAAAGATGGAAGTAGAATGAAGAACTAAGGTAATGAAAAATTACATCTTAAAACAGGGTATGGCTTTTCTAGAATAAATAAAACTGACAACTAGTGAAGATTTATCTTAGATTCTTTCACACAGGAGAATACTTTTAAAGAAGGAAACATGTCTAACGTCTGTCTTTCCTCCTTCTGTCACTATCTGAATATCATCATTCTGTGCCTTATGTAACACAGCAATGCTGTTAGCTTCAACAGAAATACCAAATTGCAATTATGCTATTTCTAGAATACCGTGCTGGTAATGGAGTAACTGTTTAATAGAATGACTGCACTTAGATGAGTTTCTAATGTGGATTTACATGATGACAGTCAACAGTATTACAGTGAGAACTGACATGCCTGCAATCATTGCTACAACTGAGACAGCAAACTCAGCAGCTACTTTGGAGTCTGACACCAAAATTCAACAAGAAGCCAAACTGGCTCATTACAATCATCCTCCCAATTCTTAACTTGTCAGTGGTGCTGCTAATTCCCCTAAAACAAACTGCCATTCTGTTTACATTCTGTGACACAAGGGCCAGACAAAAATTGACAGAAAACTTATCTTTGGTTTGTGTGTTCTTATCACTGGATTGGTTGCAGTATTTTCCTCTCCCAAAAGGCAATTGGATATCCTCATTTCACTATCTTTAGCACCTCTTGAACTAATAACTACAACATCTCTGTGTAACTTTTTGCCAGCTAAATGAATCAGGCAGAGAATTTTTTAACTGCAGAAGTCAACATTTATTCTACTTCTTGTTCCCTTTTGTAGAACTTAAGAGTAGCAATTAAAGTAATTTAGGAAAGAAAGAAGTGTGTGATAAAAGTAAGGAAGGAGAAGAAAACATACTGAGGTTTCATTAAAATAAAAACCAGTACATCACAGGATCACAGACTTGCATCACTGGGATTGCCTGCAAAGTACATGACAAGGAACCAGGGAAAGGAAGATGAAGAGGTAACGAGAAGCTCAAATTAGGATCCTGAAAAAGCATGAGGCAAAAGCAGACAAATTACGTGAGTAGAGCTAGATGGAACAAATGCAGTAGTTGAGCTCCCTGTATAAAAGTACAAATCAAAGATCTCAAATGTTCAGGGTAGGATTTGTTTAACACCTGATGTCCAGTGAATAATGGAGATGAGTTCTGAGATACTTAGGGCTGGTCTTCAGAGCACAACGCTGAGCCAATTCACAGTCTCACAGTATATCAGAGGTTGGAAGGGACCTCAAGAGATCATCAGGTTCAACCCCCTACCAGAGCAGGATCCCTTGGGGCAGTCCACAGAGGAATGCATCCAGGTGGGTTTTCAAAGTCTCCACAGAAGGAGACTCCACAACCCCACTGGGCAGCCTGTTCCAGTGCTCTGTCACCCTCACTGGAAAGAAGTTTCTCCTCATGTTGAGGTGAAATCTTCTACGTTCAAGTTTGAACCTGTTGTTCCTTGTCTTATTACTGTGAACCACTGAAAAGAGCCTGACCCCTCCACTTCACACCCACCCCTCAGATATTTATAGACATTGATCAGATCCCCTCTCAGTCTTCTCTTCTCCACACTAAACAGCCCCAGGGCTCTCAGTCTCTCTTCACAGGGGAGATGCTCAAGTCCCCTAAGCATCCTCATGGCTCTCCCTTGGATTATCTCCAGCAGGTCTCTGTCTCTCTTGAACCGGGGAGCCCAAAAACTGGACACAGTATTCCAAATGTGGTCTCAGCAGGGCAGAGTAGAGAGGTAGAAGAACTTCCCTAGACCTGCTGGACACCTTTCTTGATACATCCCAGGACCCCATTGGCTCTCTTGGCCACAAGAGCACATTGTTATTCCATGGAGAACTTGCTGTCCACCAGCACTCCAAGGTCTTTCTCTGTGGAGCTGTCTTCCAGCAGGGCAGCCCCTAACCTGTCCTGGTGCCTATTGTTATTCCTCCCCACATGTAGGACCCTGCACTTGTCCTTGTTGAACTTCATGAGATCTGCCTGCACCCAGCTCTCAGCCTGCCCAGGTCACGTTGGATGGCTGCACAGCCTGAGGGGTGTCAGCCACCCCCCCAGTTTTGTATCATAAGCGATTCAGATCCATCACGCTGGACAGGTCTTTTTGACTGAGCAGAAGAAAGATGACAGGGCTTGATGCCTTCTAAAAAAGCACACAACATTTAAGTAATATGCACTTCCCTATTCAAAGGGACAGAGCAGTTTCTTTTATGAAAAAAAGAAAATAATTTTTCAAATATTAAAAATAAACTGCATGTACCTAAGGATCCAGAACACGGACCAAGAACTTTCAACATCAAAAGTTTCTGTCACCACATACATTTAAATGAAATTAAGCTACTAGTAATATATATAAACAATGCCCTTGTAATTATTTAGAGGTTAGAAAAATCCCATCATGCTCATTTTTTTCTTCCCTCTCTTCCATAATTAATTCCATAATTAATGTGTTATTTACAGTAATTTCATTAACTTCATTAACTCTATCAACAGATTCATGAAATCCTGAAATCCTGACATGTACCTTTTTCTTTACAGCTCCCTTTTCATTAGTAAACACACAGAAAGAAAGGTTAAAAAAGAAACTTCTGCTGCTGTTCTTTCCCAGGTTTCCCAGAAAATAACTTAACTTTCTTTCAGCATTGAGCCACTATTCTATGCTATGTTTTAGAAATTCATTAAATCCTAGTGAGCAGGTTTCCAATTATGTCCCTCTAGTAAGAAAATAACAAGTTCATTTGATGGCATCAGTAAAACCACTGACAATCACTAGACACTCACTAAGCAGAAATCTCATCTGCAGAGAAACTGCAGAAGTTAATCTTACTGCAAAAGGTAACTGGCCTTGTATACTTCAAATTAAACTTCAACTATTAGGATCAAAAGAGAAATTCTGAGAACAAAAATGTTAGTATACTACTCCATAAAAATGGTAACTCAGTGCTTCATTGGTATGCACTCTGCAGGGCAGCTCACATTGCCAGGTCATATATACAACAGAAAGAATTTTTTAATTATTACCTTAAGTTCTGAGATGATCAAGAAAAATAATGGAGAAAGATACAGATTGGTTCCTTAACAATGGTAACTCAGTGCTGCATTGGTATGCACTCTGCAGCAGCTCACATTGCCAGGTCATATATACAACAGAAAGAATTTCTTAATTATTACCTTAAGTTCTGAGGTGATCAGGAAAAATAATGGAGAAAGATACAGATGGGTTCCCAAAAGAAAATTACTGCCTTCGACTCTCTACTGGCCTACCCTGACTCAAAAGAAAATATTAAATGCTGTAAGAGAAGATGTGGAAAAGTAATGGCATTAAGGTTACTACCAGTACTTTAACTGTTGTATTAGATCACACTGACAACATATGCATCTGTACACAATAAACTGGTCTTAAAAGTTTCTTTTATGAATTAGCTTAAGTATTATTCTTAAATATAAGATTTACAGTAATAGAGAAATTATAAACCTGCATCCTTGATAAACATCAACAGCTCTATCAAAAGTCATTAACTACTGGATTAAACAAAGAAGCTCAAACTCCCCCTTTGTAGCTGCCAGAGGCAGCACAGAAACACGCAGCTCCTCAGTTCACTGCTACCAGAAAGGACAGGGTGGGAGCGGGGCACAGGGCAGGAGCGAGCAGGAGGGAGACAAACCACCTCTTTCAGCTGCAGTGCCAGCTTACAACAGCTTGGAAAGTCCTGAGAGGTATTTAAAAAAGAGACTCCCTTTCCCTCTGAAAGGATGCAATCAGCTTCATTTTTGAATGCCTGCTCTTGCACAGACTACAGAGCAAGCATTCACCAATTCCCCATCACCTCTAAGGACATATCTGAAAGAATCAACTGAAAACTGCTTTGTCAACTGCAGTTTCATTTAGATCAAACAGCTAACGTCCCAGTGGCGAAGGACATAAAAGACACCACTGTTTCCTCTGCTTGTAAAGGCCTTGGAATTCACATGACTGTGTTAAGACGACTGAAAAAATACCCCCAAACTTCAGATAAAGAATTTGGGATTCAGTACCTGCCAAATTTATGAAAATCCTTTCAGTTTAGGGACATTTCCAAATTCGCACACAGCTCAGCAAAACACAGAGGAAAGGCAGAATTAATGTAGTTATATTATAGCCCCAGAATGCCTCGTGACAAGTCACACGTGGAGGAAATCTTAACTGGTGAGGATAAGACTTCGAGCAAAACTGGGCTCTGAATACCATATTTTAAAAGCAATTAAATTTCTTTGGACACAAAGTTATTACTCCCTCCCCCCACCTCTAGAACAGGGGTTCCCAAGTCTCCTACATCTCTGCACTCGCTTGCTTAACAGCCACAGAAGCCCCTCTTGGCTGCACACATGCAAGATGCAGTATTTGGCTGAGCATGCATTTGTGTTGAAGGAAAACGAACTGGAGACCACATCAGCAGGAAGCCACCAAACAAGGAGGTATACATATATCAGAGGCTATTATTACAAAATATTATGGTCCTACACACAATTTATGTTTTCCATTACTTCAGCCACAGTTTTTTTTTCTGTAATATGTACTGGATCTCATTTAAACACACTGGATCCTCAGCTATGAGTGGCAGTGAGTACTGGCATGAGGAAGAAATGGGTATTTGTTTTCTAAGCCATCAGGGTGCTCTAAACACATTTATCTTTTGGAGCTGACTTTTCATATTATCTATTTTTTTTTTCCTCAAATGCATTATGCTATTTTTAGGGGTAAATGTACAATCAAAGTATCTTCATTACCTGAAGAAGGCTTTATTGTACAGTACAATGCTAGCCACGCTAGTAGCTGAAAACTCTGAAATCAAACTTGGCACTCAGTATTTTAATATTTAAGCAACATTTATGACCAAACTGTTTAAATACAGATGTGTCCCCTAATTCTGTGTAACTGGCTTGTGATATCTCCTATAATACTGACATGGAAAAAGGAAGGTCAGAACCCTTTTTGAGAGAGCACTGTATTTACTCCACCTGAAGGGTGGCTCTCCCTCTCCCTCTTTCCAGAAGTCACACTCACTGTTCACTGGAGAACAGATGAAACATATGAAGAAGGAAGGGGGGGTTACAGCCTTGTTACCCATACACCACATGCTACGTGACCATAAAATTAAAGGTCTCACCATAACTTACAGAAGAAGTAGACAACTGAGAACACTGGTTCCTGAACACTTTTCTTTACAACTTATATTCTACTTTTACAATGTTTTTTATTTACCAATGATCTCTACAGTATATTCACAATCATGTGGCTGGAAGTTGAAATAAGAAACAGGTCTTTAACGATCTTGCTGTATGTTTTAAATTCACCTTAACACCTTATGCAAAATTAAGTACCGATCTATTTTTCAGGCTTACCACTGATGAGTTTTAAATTAAGATGAGTTTCTATTCCTGTTTAGAAGGACACAATAATCAACCACTACCTCCTTGCCAGCCAAATGCAACAACACAGAGAGTAATCAAATTTGGCAGGCCAAGTGTTGGCCGTCCACTGCTGCAGCTACAGTGCTGTCTGTCTCTCCAGCCACCAGGGTTTTAGTACACCCTTGCATACACTACCTCCTAATCTCATTCCTGGTTTTCTACCCCCTCACCTATGAAACCTTCTGTTACCCACTCCCCTTAGAAAGCACATGTAACTGTGTTATATAGAGAGATCAGAATTTATTTCTTCGTACCACAGGAACAACAGTGCCACACAGGCTGCCAAAAGGACAGATGTTCTTAGCTTTTCTGTCAAAAAAAGTACCTGTCTCCTATAAAATGAAATCCAACAAACTGTCCTTTGAGTTCCAATAAATACCCCACTGGGGATGATCAGTCTTTTTGCCTTCTAAGTTCTCCACATGCACACCACCTTGCTCACTCAATGCAAATAGCCAGCCAGCCAGTTTCTCCTATAATTTTTTTCCACCACCTCTTCAAACCACACCACCATTTGCCACTATTTCAAATGTAATTGTGTCATAACATCGTATTTGGAACAACCCAGGTGAGTGTCTCCCGTTACAGATGAAAAAACTCTCAAACTCCTTTTTTGGATATTTAAATTAAAACCTCCTTTCCCTGGTCCACAACAAGAAAGTGTTCAGTATGTTTACTGTACAAAAGAAACAGTCTGAAAGGATCTGCAGATCAGCCACTGGTTTCCACTAAGCAAATTCTATTCTGTTCCCTTGCTGTTCACACCTAGTTTAAAACCAGCATTCAATAAAATCGAACTCCCATGTCTCCATATTGCACAAGTACTTCACATGCATACTGCAACACTGTTTTCAGCATATGGTAGCCTGAGTATTGTTCTAAAACGCAAGAGCTCTTTGTTAACTACAAACTAGCTAATACTTCAAAAATTTAAAATTAATATCAAAAAAACCCTTCCAAATCCCCCCACAATTTGCTCTGAGGTTCAGTAACAAGCAGGCAGCTATTCTCATCTATTCAACGAAAGAAAAGAGCATGTTCTGACCTCCCATATCAATCACCAAATAACATACTTCTACAAAGCAAGAAATTCTAAAAACACCCTGCACATAGCTTGCCACAGGAGGACTTGCCAAGGACACCAGAAGGTGACTTACATTTAATTCTGTCTTTATTTTTTAAACCTATTAAAATCTACCCATTTCCATGGTAACTGGAAACATATATTCCTCCCATCCAGTCTGATTAATACTTTGAAATTTTTATTTTAAAGTCAACACTTTGTTTGTCTGAAAAAACATAAGAACAGTCTAGTTGATCCTAATAACCTTAAATGAGGGTGGTGAGACATTGGAACAGGTTGCCCAGGGAGGTGGTTGAGGCCCCATCCCTGGAGGTTTTTAAGGTCAGGCTGGTCAGGTGGCTCTGAGCAACCTGATCTAGTATGAGGTGTCCCTGCCCATGGCAGGGGGATTGGAACTGGATGATCCTTGAGGTCCCTTCCAACCCTGACAATTCTATGATTCCATAAATCTGTATATGGAAGTAAATGAAAGGTGAAATGTACTACATATCCTGCTCCTTGTTGTACTGTTCTTTAAACCCTGTGAACAACCATAGGTTCTGTAGTCTTCAAAGGAAAGTAGTTGTAGTTTTTCAAATTTGAATGACACAAGACTTGTGTATAAACTAATCTTTACTCTCCTGAAACATAAACCTAATTCCTTAAAGATCACAGACTACCATAAATCACTATGAGAGACCAATTGCATTAAAACTCTTAAAAATAGGGAAGGAAAACTAGTAATTATGGGAATTTTTTATAATCATAAAATATGAAGCACTTCAACTGAACTTCAGCACATTAGTGCTAATGGGTCGATGTAGTGAACTGGATTGCGTTTTACAGCAAAGACTGTTCCACCAGAGAAGAAATGCAGAAGTCATGACATCCACTAAACACCTCCAAGAAACCACATCTAATAAATTATTCTAATAAATTATTCTAAATGCAAGTCTCAATTCACAGACCATGAGGACTTTTACCAAACCTTCCAGAGACAACATATCTAGGCAGCATAAAAGCCTATGATTTTGGGTAACACATGGATGTAAATCACACTCTGACGTTTCTATATTGTGGTCTTTATTCTGGTCCCCACGATTCAAGAAAGATGGGGACAGAATGAAGGGGGTCCAAAGGAGGGTCATGAATATGATTAAAGGGCTAGAGAATGTGCTTTATGAGAATAGACAAAAGCAGTTTGTTTTTTCTTGCTGAAGAAAGCTCAGGGAAACCTTCATCACACCATTCTAGTACTTACAGTGACTACAAGGAGGATGGAAGCTCCCTCTTCACAAGGAGACACACAGAGAAGACAAAGGCCATGGGTGTAAGTTGCACTGGGAGAGGTTTTTTACAGTAAGAACAACCATTCACTGGGAAAATCTCCCCAAGGACATGGTAGAGTCCATTTTGCTGCAGATTCTCAAGATGCAACTGGACAGGGTGCTAGATAATCTCATCTAGGCTCTCCTTCCCACAAAAGGTGGGACCAGGTGATCTTTCAAGGTCCCTTCCAATCTGGGTTATTCTACAATTCTATGATTTTTCTCCAGCTTCACCTTTCACAACTGAACATCCCAAATTACAAAAACATCTACCTTAGGCACACAACACTAAAATGTTCATCATTGTGCATTCCCAAAATCATTCTGCACATACCCTTCACAACTCAATCAGGAAAAACGTTCAGGCATTTTCTAGTAATCAAAGGACAAATCTGCTGAAAGCCTCTGATTGTGTTGCTAGGCAATCAGATATTTTTCCACCCTACTGCTCACTTTGAGAAACTGAAGAACTAGATTCTACTGAAAGTGCAAATATTTACTTGTAGTTTCCCTTATATTCTGTGCAGCACTTAAAAAGACTACTGGCTGCCTCAAACTTACATGTGAATTCCTGGTCCCTCCAGGAAGATCTATCCCTCACCCCAAGCATAGCCATAAAAATACCCATAATGCTGTTAAGCATTAGAAAATAGGAGTATAGCAGTATCTTGGAGTGTCTCTGTTAGTGTCAAGTGGGGCCAGACAAGCTCTTAAGATTCTATTTAGATGTTTCTTTCACACCTTGAACAATCACACTAAACGCACTTCATATTTGCAAGTAACCTTGAAAATGAGTCAGAAAAAAGAAAGAGGACTAACCACGTATATATGCAATAGCACTTCTGTACAAATACTTCACCTTTCCAGGAACTTGCTTCCACAGAAATCCTAAGTGCATGTGCTCAGCCTTCAGTTGAAGGAATTCTGTTCTTTCAAAGGAGACTTTCTGAAGTAGACCTCAGATACAACATGTCTGGTTTAGATCACACCACGCATTTTTCTGTCTATGTATTTAGGAAATGCATCTGCAATTTCATGTTTTATCAGATATGAAGCAAAAGGCTAAATAAAAATAGAAGATACTCCCCTACAAGAGTACCTTAGTGATTCAGGAAATAGCTTTTTTTCAACATGAGCTTTGCCAAGGCTTCAATTTTAGGGACACCCTGAAACACCCAGGTCAGACGCTTTGATTTCACTATGTCCTTTTACCACTCTCTTTTCCTTGATAGGATCCCTCAGAAAATTTGAAAGAAGCCAACAGGAAATTTGCTTCAGACTCAGCTGGCAAAAAGTCTATCTATTCCCAACACCATTAGGTCCTAGTTCTAAAACTAAACAAGAAGTCACACTACACCTCCCACACACCCCCCTAATAAAAGGAGAAAAACCTTTATCGATCTGACCAAATTCTAAATTAGGCAATCATGTTTGGTCTCTCTACAGTCATCTGCTGTTTCAACAGAAATAGTCCTCACATCACATCTTACACTCTGAGGAATTTTTTTTACTCTTAAAATAGCTACTATGCTTCAGCTGTGAGTTTCAGTGATCTCTTTAGCTGACTTAACAACTCACGGGAGTCTTGTTTGACCTAATTAACAAAGCTGACAAGAGAACTTGCAAATCCTTTATTTAGAATTAGTATAAAAATTATAAATCTTATCAACACATACAGGGTAAGAGAGAAAGTTATCTACCTTATTGGTATTATTTTGCTGTCTCGGTGGAAGTTATACACTGGTATAGGCAACTATAGGAGAGCCACACAGACACATTTCACCATAACAAATACAACTTTACATCTTTTTATCTACCTCTATGCCTACAGAAGTCTCCCCAAGTCTTGTTCCTGCTTTTCTGCTCTCTTATTCCCTGTCCCTTTGGAGTGGGAACAAGCTCAGATTCCTCACAGTGATACAAATTCCCACAGAAATACTTTCCTCTTCCTCTCCATCCGAAGTACTGTGATGGGGAAGGGAATCACTGGCATCTTCTCTGTATAAGCCTTTGTAATTCTGAGAAAGGGTAAGCAGAACCTTCTTCTAAATTTCTTAGGCTTCCCACAGACTGAAATAAGCACCTTGTCCAAATTAACCTGAAGAACAATACAATGTCTGAGCCAGGCAAATTAGTAACAAAATGTAGAGGGTCCACACACTTAGTGACAACGTACACACATATATGGACACATACATTCACACACACACACACAGAGCAGGTCAAGCTTCAGCTATCAGAACATTATGAAAAACTCAGCAGACAGCGTTTATACAATACAGATTCCAAACACCCAGTTACTGTGAACTCTTCCCAAAGATTTTGTACAACAGCAGTGAAAGTAGGAAAATCCAAACCAAGCAGGTTAGATTAAAAAAAAAAAAAAAAAAAAAAAAAAAAAAAAAAAAAGGTCAAGGTCACTGTTCTAACATAGAGCAGTTAGCAAATCTTCGTGTTTCTGTGCTGGATACAGGCAGAGCAGAAAGTAAAGAACTGCTTTTCTCTTTTCCAGTGCCATGACACTATCTATCTGCACACAGACTACATACTCAAATAGAGGAAAAAATGTGCTCTTTTCATAGAATCATAGAATGGACTGGCTGGAAAGGACCTTTAAAGGTCATCTACTCTGCCCCTCCTGCAGTGAGCAGGGACATCTTGAGCTAAGTTCAGGTTGCTCAGAGCACCATCCAATCTGACCTGGAATGGTTTTAAGTATGGAGCATCTACCACTTCTCTAAGGCAACCCGGGCCAGGGTTTCACTACCTTCATTTGGTCTACATCTCCCTTCTCTTTGTTTAAAACCATTACTCCCTGTCCTACTGCAACAAGCCTTGCTAAAAACATCTGCCCCTAGAACTATAAAAGTTACATTATCTCTACTCCTTCAAAAGCATTTCATATTTAAGTTGTTACTCTGTAATAAAGGTGATTATTAGATAGAGAATTTTTAACTAGGTTATCACTGCTGCTACAAAAAACACCCAATATATATAACAAGTGCTGATAGCTCCCATATCAGTATCATTTATATGCTTTTCCTTTTCAAACTGGAGAGAAATTTCCTGAATTTTCAGAAATCTTACTGTTTTGTTACCATCTGAAGGGTTATAATATCAGAAGCCAACTACTCAGAGCAAAACATACTACCACAAAGCAAGGAACATGCGATACATCTTTGGATTTCAAATTCGTTTCAGGCACAGCTCTTCCTTATGAACTCACTGCACATAAACACCTTTTTCTCTGCAGTCTCAGCTTCTATTTCTACAAAGACCATCACTCTGCTTTCACCTTGATAGCAAAAATTACAAGACTATCACAGCCCTGTGCAATACAGTGAGCTCAAGATAATCTTCCCTCTATATTTCACAAACATACAAACTACAGTTACTGTACAACTCTCATAACTCAAAGCTGTTCAAGCCTCCCCACGCACAGTTTCTTCCTGGTAGCAGCATGGACTTTTCATGGCCAGAAGGAACTGAGAAAGATTGTCAATATTTTACACAAAACAATTTTCTACAATCGTCTCTCACAAAGTTGTGCTTCACTTTGCCCTTCCATTTTTCTCTGTTCTCTGCTCTCCAATTTTTTGTCAGCTGAGCTGTATTATATTGGAACAACAAAACACCCCTCTTCAGGTAGTGTTTTGATCACTCCAGGCTTCCTGGCTATTGCATTTCAATTCCTATTATTTAACTGAAAGGCAAACACAAGTCTTACAATGTATCTCAACACTAGGACTAAAGCTGTTTCTTGAGATTTTTAATTGAAATGAACTTGGCCTTTCAAACCTTTACCCAGGTAAGAAGTTTGCCAAAAATCATGAGATGAATGTTTCAGCCCAGAAATATTAACAAGTGCTGTACATTTTGTTTGGCAGGTGTCTTACAGTACAATCCTACTGAGCAATTCAGTGCTTGCTGTCACCACTCATAGGTACTGGCCTACTGAAATTATCTGTAGGAACAACTGGCATTTGAACTTTCACTACAGCAAGAAACTTTTTTGCAACACTGCCAGGCAGAGAAGCATGACAAATAACCTTAATTAGAGTTCTTAAATGATTCTTATTACAGTTTGGGAATAATAAAAATTTCTGCTGGTGCTGATCCAACAACAAGCATTTCCATTTAGTCTCTGAGTATGTTTTAAGAGACAACCTTACAGCATAGCTTCTAGCCTGGACATCAATAATAAAATCCTAACCCCAGCTCTGCCACCTCCACTTGTCCACTTCTGTGTGCTTCCCCAGGCTTCAAATTTACAGTTTCTAAATGAGACAGATTTCTGTTACCCACCCAATGAGGATGCAGATTGTTCTTTCACATCAGAAAGGTTATGGCACTACATAAGCAGCCTTGAACATAAAAAAAAAAAAAAACATTGAAAGGAGTCAAGCACTGACAGCTTTGCCCAAGGGAAATTGTGAAGTCTCCATTCACAAGAAACTCAAAAGCTCACTGCATACAGTCCTGGACATCCCAATCTGGCTGACCCTACTTGAGAAGACGGTTTAAAAACTAGATGATCTCAAGAGGTCCCTTCTAATCTAAACTATTCTGTGACTATTTCTGTATTTTTTTTTTTTCTAATTTCTGGAGAAAAACCACCCTAAAATGTATTTTCCACTCTGAAGCTCTGCCAGTTTCTTCTTCTCATGGAACACATGCCTCTCTCCCCTGTTACTTAGGAATACAATAATGTTGTTTGCAATGTTAGAGTAAGTATAATGAACTAGAAAACAAAACAGTCCCACAAAGAAAATCACTAAGTGAAGGTCTGTACCTAGAGCTTTCTCTCCCCTTCTCCTCATGGAACTAGCTTTAACAATAAAAAGGAAATAGACTAGTAGAAAGGAAGCGTAACTCATTTGTAGGTGAAACGATTCCCCTTTCTCCAATTCAATCCTATTGTCAGTATTACTGTTGTCATCTTCATCTGACACTGGGGAGAGAGAATCTTACAGGAAGAAAAAAGAAAAGATTGCTTTATTCACATACACCAGAGGGGTAAGTCTCTGAAACAGAAAAAGGACCTCTAGGTGCAAGAGTGGTATGAAAGAGTATATACCATGTACCATCCCCCCACTCTCGAGTTAGATTGGATGCTGCTTCCCATACAAACTTCTCCAGAAACATATGATCTACCAGAGAATCTGGAGCAACAAAAATAAACCCTATCTCATAATAGGCTTGATTGCTTTTTGAAGGGAGTATGGAACATGACTGGTTGTGCTAGAGACACTAGACTTGATAATTGGATCTTTTTGGGTTTGTTTTCCAGATACCTACTACTGTCACTTCAGGTTTAAATAAGGAAACAAAGCTGCTGCAGCCCTTTGTAGAGGTATTCTCTGAAGTAAGAGCAGAAAGGAAATTCAAGCTTGGACCACCTACAGTTCTTGAGCCTAATGCTACAGCTATGGCCTGTAATCACTAAGCTAAAAAGCTAAAAGCAGGAAATAATGCAGGAAAAAGGTTTTTATTTGCTGTTCCATGGGATTTGGCCATTAAAAAAAGAGAACATAGAGGAAGGCAGAAGTAGGTGATGTTATGTAGCAGAAACTGAAAATGAAATATAACAGATGAGTATGGAACTCAACACTGAAACACTGGAGTGATTAGTTTTAATAGATGAAGGAACAATCATACAAAAAGACCTCCAAGATGTTCCAAGAGGAAAGATCAAACCCTGCATGCTAAAACAAATACAGACTGCAGAACAATTCTTTGAAGTCTTGGATGGGATTTAGAGAAGTCTTCCATTTTGTGTCACTAAACACATTACTTCTTACATATTTAAAAACATTTTTTTGAACAATGAAGCTTCCAGACCTGAAGGCAGAATTTAAAACTTGCTGATATTTCCAGTGCAGTCCTTGTGAACCTCACATGATTAGTGATTCTGCAGTTAGCAAAGCCCCACAAGATAACATTAATCTAACAATTCTTATACTGATAATGATTTTTTCCCAGCTGACTGAAATGAAGGCAACATATCTGTCACGACAGCTGAGAAGCGAAGTGTTCTTACCACATATAGCTGTTTCCAGAGCACAGCCCATTCCTGCAGTGTTGCTGTGACTTCAGTCACAACAGAATCTTCAAGTGGAACAACTGTTTCATATTGCCTATGCAAAAGGAGGGGAAAATAATTAGGAAAGGCATCCTGGAAAAGGTAGAAAAAGAAACAAATGTCAGCGTAGTAATTCATAAAATTCTAGAATGTGAATTTGTTTGAATTTGCTCAACATATAGGAAAATATCCTAAGAAAAACATTTTGTCACTTGTAATTTTAGAGCAACTTGAGAGTCATATTGACTGTTCCTCCATTACATTCCAAAGGGATCACCTTATGTGAAGCATTTCCCAGAGTAATCCGTTCAAAATATGTAGTTTTATTCTAATCAAGGTTAATGAAAACTTTTCATGATTGTAGCATGTAAAATTAACTTGTTATTAATTACTCCCCCTGTAAAGAGAGGTCTTTAACAGTTTGTGTCCCTTCTAAGCCAGTTCAACCCTTTTTTCCCCTCCACATAATGATACCAGCTAACATATGAACTACACAAAAGATCTACCATCTATCAACCTTTCCTACCCAGAGGACTTATTGCATGTGAAATCTGAATGAGCAATCCTCTAACCGAGAGCAGGACTTGTCCTTGTGTAGTCAAGATCCTTCATAGCCATTGAAGAGGAATCACAGAATGGTTTGGGTTGGAAGAGACCTTTACCTGTCACCTAGTCCAACTGGCTTGCAATGAGCAGGGACATCTTCAGCTAGGTCAGGCTGCTCAGAGCCGCATCGAACCTGACCTGAAGTGTTTCAAGGGATGGGGTTTCTACCACCTGTGCTAGGGTTTCACCACCCTCATCATAAAAAAATTCTGCCTGATACTTTATCTAAATCTCTCCTCTTTTAGTTTAGAACCATCGCTTTTGTTCTGTGTGTCGGTGTGAGCTGAAATTCCCTCCCCACCGACAATAACCAGGCTAGCCCAGTCTGGAAGCAAATGAAAAGCTGTATTTACAAGCAGAGTCTAAAATCTACAATGAAATGCAATGAATATGTACAAATATACAAAATTCACAACATTCACAAATATATACAATCAACAGAAAAAGCACAACCGATCTCCCTTTGCTTCCCCCCAAGGGGACCCTCCCAAAGGGGCCTCTCTCTCTCCCAGGAGCTTCCCCCCAGACCCCCCTGGACAGAGAAGCAGAGTTAGTTAAGCAGAAAGTTGTTAACTTAGCTGCCAAGGTCAGTACGTGTTATCTTCAGCCAGAAGAGAAGAAGAAACAGCAGCCAGACAGCCCAGCAACTGCCCCCACTGCAGAACGCAGAATGTGCAGAGTGCCTACTTTGTTTTGGGTAATAGTTCTTAAACATTTCTATCTATCCAATGGAAGTGTTTAGAACAATCGTTATTTTGCTTTCTTACACCCAATAGTGACTTATTTACATTCTTTCACCTTCTCTGTTCTGAACTTTGCAAGGAAAAATTAAAAAGACAGTTTCAAACCATCACAGTCCACCCCTTCTAAACAATTCCATTGGCTGCTACTATCATTTATCTAATCTAAAATAATATCTACAACAATAGGTGAATAAAGACCATAGTCCATTCCAGCTATCTCAGATGTAGATGATTCAAAAGAGTCAAATCACAGGAAAAACAGCAAACAGCTTGTTTCCTCGCAGATGGAGCGAAGAAAGGAACAGGGACTCTCAGGTGACTCAGGGCTCTCAGGGTTCGTGCACCGTAGATCTCATGAACTCTCCTCTTGGGCGCGATGCTGTATCTGTGCAACACTCTGAATTTAACCTCTCTCAGCCAAAGTTAGATTTCTTTGTGGAATGCACTGAATTTCACCATTTTCTTGCATCACCCAATAGGTGTGACCAGGACCTTCAGCAGAAACCACCCCTCGGACAGGTTTGGCCTCTCCTGAAGGAGAAAATACCCAAACAGTTTTGCCTAACAGATTCTTTCTCTCTGATAACAGGAACTCTATCACCTTCTTCCTTTTGCAACAAATCTGATTGGGCAGGTCCAGCTCGATTCACTGAACCTCTACTATTCACCAACCAGGTTGCTTGTGCTAAATGTTTCTCCCAGTTTTTCAAAGATCCACCCCCCATGGCTTTGAGAGTGGTTTTCAGCAAACCGTTGTAGCGTTCGATCTTCCCTGCAGCTGGTGCATAGTAGGGAATGTGGAATATCCACTCGATGCCGTGCTCTTTGGCCCAGTTTTTTACAAGATTGTTCTTGAAATGAGTTCCATTGTCCGACTCAATCCTCTCTGGAGTTCCATGTCTCCACAGGATTTGTCTTTCCAGACCAAGAATGGTGTTACGTGCAGTTGCATGAGGAACTGGATAAGTTTCCAGCCATCCAGTGCTCGCCTCTACCATAGTCAGCACATACTGCTTACCAGATCGAGAACGAGGTAGAGTGATGTAGTCAATCTGCCAGGCTTCACCATACTTGTACTTGGACCATCGGTCACCGTACCACAAGGGCTTGATCCGCTTTGCCTGCTTAATAGCAGCACAAATGTCACAGTCATGGATGACTTGTGTGATAGCATCCATGGAAATGTCAATGGATCTGTCACGAGCCCATCGGTAGGTTGCATCTCTGCCTTGATGTCCTGACGAGTCATGGGCCCACCGAGCTAAGAACAGCTCACCTCGGTGTTTCCAGTCAAGATCAGGATCAGGATCAGAGTTTGTGTCCACCTGGGAAACTCTTGCAGCTAGATCTGCCTGATGGTTGTGTTGTTGTTCCTCAGTAGCTTTGCTCTTAGGAATGTGAGCATCGATGTGTCTCACTTTCACTGGGATTCTCTCAATGCGAGCAGCAATGTCTTGCCACAGATCTGCAGCCCAGATAGGCTTTCCTTTCCTCTGCCAGCCATTCTTCTTCCAGTCTTTCAGCCAACCCCACAAGGCATTGGCTACCATCCACGAGTCGGTGTAGAGATAAAGCTTTGGCCATCTCTCACGTTCAGCTACGTTAAGAGCTAGCTGGACAGCTTTTACCTCTGCGAATTGACTGGATTCTCCTTCTCCATCTCTCGCTTCTGCAACTCTGCGCGTTGGACTCCACACTGCAGATTTCCATCTCCGCTTGTTCCCAACCAGACGACAGGAACCGTCTGTGAACAAAGCATATCTCTTTTCATCATCAGACAGATCACTGTAAGGAGGAGCTTCCTCAGCACGAGTTACTCTCTCCTCTGGAGGTTTAGCACAGCTTGTGCCTTCTGGCCAGTTTGTGATCACCTCCACCAAACCAGGCCTTTCGAGATTTCCCATTCGAGCTCTCTGTGTTATCAGAGCCATCCACTTAGACCAGGTAGCATCTGTTGCATGATGTGGTGAAGAACCTTTGCCTTTGAACATCCAATTCAGAACTGGCAATCTAGGAGCTAGAAGAAGTTGTGACTCAGTTCCAATCACTTCAGAAGCAGCTTTCACTCCTTCATAAGCAGCTAAAATCTCTTTCTCTGTTGGAGTGTAGTTTGCCTCTGAGCCTCTGTAGCCACGACCCCAGAAACCAAGAGGACGTCCTCGTGTCTCCCCTGGAGCTCTTTGCCATAAGCACCAGGTTGGACCATTGTCACTCGCGGCCGTGTACAGAATGTTCTTAATGTCTGGACCAGTTCGGACAGGTCCCAGACCCATGGCTTGGACTACCTCTCGCTTGATCTGGTCAAAGGCTGCTTGTTGCTCAGGACCCCATTGGAAACTGTTTCTCTTTCGAGTCACATCATAGAGAGGTTTCACAATCTGACTGTATCCAGGAATGTGCAGTCTCCAAAATCCCACTATGCCTAAGAAACGCAGAGTTTCTTTCTTGTTGGTGGGATTTGCCATGGTGGAGACTCTGTTTATCACATCCATTGGGATGTGACGGCGACCATCTTGCCACCGCACTCCCAGAAACTGGATTTCTCTGGCAGGTCCTTTCACCTTGTCTCGCTTGATAGCGAAACCAGCTTGCAAGAGAATGTCAAGGATTTTGTTACCTTTCTCGAAGACTTCTTCAGCAGTCTCACCCCAGACGATGATGTCATCGATGAACTGAATGTGTTCTGGAGCTCCACCTTTCTCCAAAGCATCATGGATCACTGCATGGCAGATGGTTGAACTGTGAATCCACCCCTGGGGCAAACGATTGAATGTGTACTGAATGCCTCTCCAGGTGAAAGCAAACTGAGGCCTGCATTCCTCTGCTATGGGAATAGAGAAGAAAGCATTAGCAATGTCTATGGTAGCATACCATTTGGCCTGCTTGGATTCCAGCTCATATTGGAGTTCCATCATGTCTGGTACAGCTGCACTCATGGGTGGAGTTACTTCATTCAAGGCACGGAAATCAACTGTCAGACGCCACTCTCCATTCTGCTTTCTCACAGGCCAGATTGGACTGTTGAAAGGTGAATGAGTTTTGCTGATGACCTTCTGACTCTCCAACTGACGAATCAAGTTTTGAATGGGCACCAAAGAGTCACGGTTGGTTCTGTATTGTCTGTGATGCACAGTTTGAGAAGCAACCGGCAGCTTTACATCCTCTATCTCATGTTGTCCCACAACTGCAGATTCATCTGAAAGCTCAGGTCTAATGGACAACTTCAATTTTCCTCCATCAATTTCTACAGTTGCTATTCCAAAAGCCCATTTGTAACCCTTAGGGTCTTTAAAACGCCCTTCTCTCAGAAAGTCAATTCCCAAAATACAAGGTGCATTAGGACCTGTTACAATAGTATGTTTCTTCCACTGCTTCCCAGTTAAACTTATATCAACCTCTATCTTAAACAACTCTTGAGATCCACCAGTGACTCCCTGAATAGTTATAGATTCTCCCCCTTGATAATTTGATGGTATTATGGTGCACTGAGCTCCTGTGTCAACCAAGGCCCTGTACTTCTGAAATTTTGAAGTGCCAGGCCACTGGATGTACACATCCCAATAGATTCTGTTATCTCCATTATCCCTTACCTCCCCCTGGCGGAAGGCAGGGCACCCCTAATGGTGGGGATTACCTCCACATGTACAGCTGGCACAACGTCCAGCATCAGAATTAGGATCACTGTTGGAGCTATCAGAGTTGTTCTGGGAAACTGAGGAAGCGACAGCTACCCTCCTGGTATTGCTACCTCGGGATCTGCCCCTCTGCAGCTCCCGTAACCTCTTGAAAAGATCAGAAGTTGGTTGACCATCCCATCTGTTCATGTTCTCACCAAACTGATCACGCAGAGTTATCCAGATACTGCCACGTGATTGCCTCTGCTGTCTGTTTTGGTTTGACCTATTCTGGAATGGCCTTCTTGGAGCACGTCTGTTTCTGACAGCTGAAACTTGTATCCATCTGGAGGAAGAGGAATCAGAATCATCCCCCTTCATCAAGTTGGATATGGAGGTTTTAAGTTCCTCCTTCAGCTCTTTCATGCAATTCTCCATCTTTCCAGACAGAGTTTCAATGGCTGAAACCAAAGAAGTACGTGCAAGACTATCCTCCAACTGCCTCATTTGGTCAGTGAAATGGCCAACAGTAGGAGGTGCTCCACCATAATTTCTTGCCACAATCCTGCTTGCCAGAATAGTAGCATAATTAGGAGGAGCAAGCTTAATGAGCTTTTTGGCAAGGCCTGTTCCAACAGGAATTTCATCAGGATTCAGAGTCTTATGATCTCCATACATTACTTCTCTCACAGCAAACTCTCTCAGACGCTTGATTCCCTCAGCTATTGTGGTCCAAGGCTTAGGGTTCCATGGTAAATCATCTCTGCTGGGGTACCTCAGCGAGACTGCCAGTAGGAGGCGTGCCCACAGAGAAACTTTACCAATGCACTTGCCTAGATGCCTGTCTATGCCTGTATCCTTTGAGAGCATCCCCAACTGAGAGGCCGACTTGTCACCTACCACCAATGCTGGGGCTCCCATATCAAAACACCTGGCTAGCCAAGACAGGACTGGCTCATTATCTCCTCTGATGTAATCCTTCCTCACATGTCTAATTTCCTGTCTGGGTGCATTAGCTGACTGTATGTCATCCTCATCATCATCATCATCATCCATCCTGAGGTCGCTGTCCCCATAATCCTGTTTTAATCCTCCGTTGAATTTCCTTGAGTTCAGAGGCTCTGCCAGCAGTTGCTAATCTACTAGGGTCTACATCCTGACCTACATCTCCATCATCCATGTGGGGTCTCAAGAGGTCTACCAGAGTTTTAAGGCTAACCCTCTCTTCCTCATCAGAAGGATCTTTCTTAACAGAGGGACCCTGAGTAGAAGGACCCTCATCTCCATCTGCACCATCTCCTGCAGCATCTGCATCTCCTCCTGCAGCTCCTTTACGCTTTCTGCTTACAGTGGCCACCAAATTTACTGGATTGGTTTTCACATTCACAGCAGATTTGGAAGAGCAAGTAGCCTTATGTCTTTCTTGACACAGTGCTATCAGTAGCCATATGATTATTCCAAGAAGCAACAAAATTAAGATTAAGGCTAGCACAAGATATCTAGGGTACCACTGGTTCCAAAGACCCTCTGTAGTTGTAAGAGGAGTAACAAACTCAAATGTGTCTGCTAGCACATCCATAGTTGAGTTACCGTAGCTTCTTAGCCCAATAAGACCACAACAGAATTCACCAACATTCAGTAACTTATTCTTAACCCAAAGAAATTACTTATATGCCACATATCTCACAATCTTGTCTATCATGCAAGAAATGGCCCATCTGTAGACAATTGCACTGATAATAGATGAAATAGAATGACTCAGAATCCAAAACAGCTTCATTTTGCTTCCTAATCTGAGCAGAAATAAATCACAAGCAATCGAGCCCCACGTTGGAGCGCCAAAAATAAAAAGTGTGTCGGTGTGAGCTGAAATTCCCTCCCCACCAACAATAACCAGGCTAGCCCAGTCTGGAAGCAAATGAAAAGCTGTATTTACAAGCAGAGTCTAAAATCTACAATGAAATGCAATGAATATGTACAAATATACAAAATTCACAACATTCACAAATATATACAATCAACAGAAAAAGCACAACCGATCTCCCTTTGCTTCCCCCCAAGGGGACCCTCCCAAAGGGGCCTCTCTCTCTCCCAGGAGCTTCCCCCCAGACCCCCCTGGACAGAGAAGCAGAGTTAGTTAAGCAGAAAGTTGTTAACTTAGCTGCCAAGGTCAGTGTGTTATCTTCAGCCAGAAGAGAAGAAGAAACAGCAGCCAGACAGCCCAGCAACTGCCCCCACTGCCGAACGCAGAATGTGCAGAGTGCCTACTTTGTTTTGGGTAATAGTTCTTAAACATTTCTATCTATCCAATGGAAGTGTTTAGAACAATCGTTATTTTGCTTTCTTACACCCAATAGTGACTTATTTACATTCTTTCACCTTCTCTGTTCTGAACTTTGCAAGGAAAAATTAAAAAGACAGTTTCAAACCATCACATTCTGTCACAACAGGCCCTGATAAAAGGATTGTTGTAATCTTTCTTATAGGCCTCTTTAAGTACTGAAAGGCTGCAGTAAGGTCTTCCCAGAGCCTTCTCTTCTGCAGGCTGAACAACCCCAACTCTCTTTGCCTGTTTTCACAGCAGTTCCAGCCTTTGGATCATATCACACTGAAATGTAAGAATGTGATAACTAATGTATGTACTGTAACACTGTTATATTATCTGAGCTATTAATGCCCTGATTTGTCCTTTGTGTTGAATGCTATTACTGAAACAAGTGCTAGACACTAAAAAGGTCTATTTCAAGCTTCTGCTCTTTCAGCAGTTTATAAAAATAGAAGGAGATACGAAAACAAAACCCAACCCATTTCTGAAACACACCATTTGAAACAATTTTCCGTAGGTCCCAAAGCAACGGTGCTGAAAAACACCTGGCTCAAAAGGTTGTTTGGGCAAGTGGTGCCATGGGAGAGGCAGCCTCTGCAGTAGATCCAACACCAACCCCCCCTTACTCTTCAGCAGTACAACTGTGCATACAGCCATTCTGAAATCTTCCTACATAAAGGAAGCTACAAACCACCATTCCATAACTAGCTTAGACTACTTCTGTCCTTTGTGCAGAGTTACAGGAGAGCTAGCAAGTAAATACTCAGTGAGGTGTAATATTGAATAAGGTACTGGGGGTTTTATTTATTTTGCTTTGTTATTTTTAAAGAGAACAGAGCAAATCATTAGAAAGCAGCCACACTTTCATGGCAGTATTTCTCTTTTGAAAATTCTTACTAGAAATAATTTTGCCTTATTAGCTGAAGACAAAAGTAGAAAGAGATTGGGGAGAGGACTATGAAGTTAAGTTGTTGTATGTCTCTATGTATTATTGGAACAGAAACTTATCCAAAAAAAGCTTAAATTCTTCATTTCCAAGCTACCAACATAAGCAAATCATACATTAAAATACAAAACATGCATATATTAGAAACATCATTACCTTGGGAGATTGTGGAGTCTCCTTCTCTACAGACTTTCAAACCTGTCTGGACACATTCCTGCCCTAGGTAATCCTGGTTTGGCAGTTGGACTAGATGATCTCCAGAGGTCCCTTCCAAGCCCTACCATTCTATGATTCTATCTTAAAAATCTGGCATAGTTGTATTAGGTAAGCACTTTCAGCACTGTGTACTTCAGGCATTCTTTGGATTGAAGTGTGGAGGGCTGGATCCTTTTGAAAAGTTTCTAAGTAACATAGCTACCTTGTCAGCCATGTCTCAGTGGAAATCAGTTGATAAGCAAGATGGGCTGTCTACCTGCCAACGCCTCCACAACAAATAGCAACAAAGAATTTTGCCTGTGAGAAAACAAGCAGAACTGAAAAATATTGAGCTCTTTAAACTGTGTTTGTTTCAGGTGGCACCTCTGAAGTTACAGTTTTATGAGCAGAAGTGAATGGTGATAACCGACAGAACTGATTCTTGCTATATAGTGAAGAACAAAAACACCCCAGAGCTCTGCAGACTCACATTTAATTTTCAAACTCTAATACACAACAAAAGATAGAATGAACTAAAAACCACTCCATAAATTTTAATTATTTCTTAGACTACCTTCTACATGAGAAGCACTACAGCTTCTTAGAAAATACTCACCCTCTGTTACTGACAATTGCCTTTTTCAGGTGAATGTAGTTTGCAGGAAAAATCCCCTGTAAGAGAAGAAATCCTCACATTAGAAAAATACACTTGCAGTTTTTAGCATTTCTGTCCCAAGCCACAATAAATAAGTGCTGATACACCTAGCAAAAAACCTCAACCCTAACACTGTGTCAAAGAAGCTGTCACAGTCAGATGTCAACATTCAAACTAGTCACAACTAATTGTAACCCATATTCAACCAGGACAGCACAATGAATCAAACACTACTGCATGAGAAGTATGCTCTGGTATAAAAGTCATGGGTAAGTCAACCCGGATGAAATGAAAATGTGTCACTCTAATACTACACATCTGCCTTGGAAGAGGCAAGATTGATCTAAAAGAAAACATTGAAGATTAGCCAACTTCTTCCTACTGCGAAGACTGTGTGAGCCCAATAAACCCCTAACAGATGATGAGCAAGCAGGAAAAAGGTGTCACAAGTGGGAAGAGCTCAGAGAACAGCTTGCAGCTAGCAGAAAGGAATGAGTAACAGATGTAACTACCAGAAGCCAGCCAGGACAACCAGAAAAGTGGCTATCATGCAGTCTGCAGCACAGCATCAGTATGCTCCAAGGCCAGGCCTCTGTATTGATATGCCATATTACATTAGATGATAAGGACAGAGATTAAAAAAAAAAATAAAAAAAACAACAAACAGAACAAGCAGCCTACCATTACATCTGTCTGGTCCCCACACCAGTCTTTCACTAAGGAAGTTATATTACTTGCACACCCTGGAGCTGTCCTGTTTCCTCCCTCTGGCCAACACAAAGCTGTTTAAACCCACTTGGGGTTAGCTCTGGTTATTTGCCTTTTGCTGTTCCCATAACAGTTGTACTCTACCCTTGCCTGTGCCATTGTGTTCTTGTGTGATGAGACAGGAGGAAAAGAGGTAATTTAAGCAGAACTTTTCAGTGTTCCATTATCTCTGCAAAACACAGGGTCCTGAACCCTCATTGCAAACTGTGTAAGAACAGTGAGCCTGCACTTCAGTGGGGCAAGCAGGATCAGCACTGGTCATCTTCAAGTGAAAAACCAGCTGGCAGACTGACAAAAATGTCAGTAACCAAGTGTGGGCTTCCAATTTTCAGAGCCTTTTAGAATTCAGGAAGGAAAGCTTTCATGGGAGGCAGCTGAAATACTACTAAGTAAAGATGATTCAAAATGCTGAGACAAATCCCTTCTTTTTCATAGGCAAGACAGAATGCAGAAGGAAAAAAAGATTAACCTAAGAGGAATGGCTCCATCAAGGAGAAAGACAAAATAAATGTGCATTTCAGCCACGTGAAAATTTGGAAAAGGAAGAAATGCTACTTCAGTTTCTTGTTTGGTTCAATTCCAGCTAATGCTATTTATTTCTGTGATCCTGTGCAGGTTGCCTAAGAAACCAAGGAAGGTTTGGAGGGCCCTCCTACCCAAGCTGAACCTATATGCAAAACAGAAGATATACCAACATACACACACACACAATCAATGCAGGCTTTTCCATTAAAATAGTATTATACTCATGAAAACATAATACAAGCAGTATTATATTCCCTAAAACAAGCAAACACGAGGAATCTGGTACTCTTTTCCTTTTAAACACGAGTTATACATAAAGCAAAAGACAATGAAGTGATGCTTACACAGAAGGAACTACTTACATGTATTGGATACATACATTTATTACAATATGTAACTACTATGTATTATATCTAATTAATAGGTATTAGATGTACTCACAAAAAATTCATGATCAGAACATTCAAAAAAGTTCACCCAAGAGCAAACCAGGGATATGAATGAAAAATAACCAAAATTACATTGTAAAAAATCTGAAAAAAGAACAAACTTAAGATACTCCTTTTTCCATTAGACTTTTTTTCCAAAGTTTTCTAAGATTAATAATGAAAATTTTTTGAAAGTGTTCTTTAAAAATCCTAAATTAAGCAGTGCAAGATGACCTATCCAAGCTTTTCTTCAGGCAGCAGCATGCAAAGCAGCAAATTGCATGAGGTTTAGAAACGCTGGAAAAAATCATGTCAAGAAGGTTTCTGATCCTTTGGGTGAGTAACAAGTATTCTCTCAATTTAGGAAATAAATTCAATCCTCCCATAGGAAAAGAGTTAGACAAGTCAAATCCTAAGGGTAAACAAAATGAGAAGTTCGTTGGGCTGCAACAGCATAGTAGATATAATCTCCCCAGAGATGAAAAAGAAAAGAAAAATTAACTGCATTCACACTTACCTTTACATTGGGCTTCTTAACGGAAACACCTCTGTACCAGCCTAAAAACAGATAAAACATTTTGTATTAATTTATGGCATCGCTTATATTACAAAATCTGAACACTAAACAGTTACTGAGCTCACCTGAAAAACCAGCTGTGCCTCACACAGGCCTAATTTTTTAAAGAGTTTTTTTGTTATCTTTTGAGCTTAATTATTCCTTTGCTCTGCAATGACAACTAGCAGTTAAGTACCTGGAATGCTCCTGTTTATTCCACCTGCAACAAAAGCAGCTTAGTATACTTAAGTCACTTTATTCACAATCATTAGCCACTGTAGCAAAGATGCAGTCAGCACTCATGCAAGAATCTGTACTGAACTTTTCTTACATGTTTGCACATGATTCTTTTCTTACTGCTTGCCTTAGCAAAATCTCCAGACTCCAAAAACCTGCCCATTTCCAGACAGGAAAAGCTATTATCATATATTTCTAACGTTGTTTAAACAAATATAGATAGTTTGCATCCATGTCTGTGAGACTTGAAAACAGACTTTAGGATCTAATCTCACAAACCCAATTATTTTTCTTGTATCCCTCATCAGTTAACAGCCAGATGACAATAAATCAGGAGTAAAAGGCAAAGCTGCAAAAGCTACAAGTTAAACAGAAAAACCCAATTACTGCTATTTTAGACAGGTAAAAGAGTGTCTCACCAAGACAAAAGGGCTGAAAACACCATCCAGTTTAACAATGGAAAAGGAGCACTCTGCATTTGTCATGGCAGATGAGCTGCTCTTCCGCTCCTTAGACACACAATCTACTTTGAAGTCTCCTTAAGAAACACAACTGCTCTCTTTGTGTTCTCTGCAGTCTAAGGCTGCAGCACCGGAACATTAAGCCAGCCACTTAGACCAGGGCCTGGATCATTCCACAGGGGAGCATTGATGAAGAGTGCCAGAATACATCAAGAGGATTCCAGGGCTTCACCTTCGCCAGAAGGTCAAGGGAGGTGATTCTGCCCCTTTACTCTGTTCTTGTGAGACCCCACCTCAAATATTGTGTCCAGTTCTGGTGTCTCCACCATAAAAAGGACACAGAGCTGTTGAAGCAAGTCCAGAGGAGGTTGCAAAGATGATCCAAGGGATGGAGCACCTCTGCTGTGAGGACAGGCTGAGGGAGCTGGGGCTGTTCAGCCTGGAGAAGACTCCAGAGGAACCTTATAGCTGCCTTCCAATATCTGAAGGGTGCCTACTGGAAGGCTGTAAAGGGATGTCTAGTGATAGGACAAAAAGGAATGGTTTTAAGCTAAGGAGAGCAGGTTTAGACCAGATCTTCGGAAGAAGTTCTTTAGTATGAGGGTGGCGAAACTCTGGAATACATTGCCCAGAGTGGTTGCGGACGTTCTCTCCCTCACAAGGCCAGACTGGATGAGGCCTTGGGCAACCAAATCTAGTTGAGAGGTGTCCCTGCCCATGGCAGGGGAGTTGGCGTAGATGATCTCTGAGGTCCCTTCCGATCTAAGCCATTCCATAACAATATGAGTTCTGTGGAGGAGGCCTGGCCACCCCTCGCCATCCAAAATTTGCAAGCAAAGCTGCACTGGTGCAGTTACTACAGAAGCAGCAAGTCCAACTGCCTGTATGTCCCTCTTCTATTTACTGTAGCCCTGGAAGTGGGCAATGACCCAAACTTATTAAAACACAAGAACTTCACATAATCTAAATCCCTTTTCCATAGAAATACCTCAATTTTCCCCAGTAAGTTCCTGCTTCCTTTTTTTTTTTTTTTTTTTTTTAGAAAGAGAGCAGATATAATTTAGTATCTGCAGCATTTCAGAGAGCACTAGGAAAGCTTGTCTGTAATTTGCTATGGAGAACAGAGAAGAAGGGAACAAAGTAAGGGTGTAGTTTGTCTCTCCTAGAAAAAGGACTTCACAGTTGTCTGAATTTACAGGCTCAGATTTAGATTTAGAGGCTCAGAGTTGGGGAAGAGGGCTATTCGAAGAAGGCTGTTTTAAAGACACCCTGCTAGTCTTGAATTATTATTTTTTAAAAGAAACCTGAGTCAGTATAAAAGAAAATAACTGATGAATTCAAGGCATTTACAAATTTCAGTGCAGAAAAAAACTAAAACCATCCCAATCACACAAATTTCTCATGAAGACATAATGCAAATTTACTTTCCCACGAAATTATTGCTTATATTCAAAAAACAAAATTCTGTTTTCAATTTGTTTCTTAGCTGATGGAATTCCATGGCAATCGTAAACATATGCACAAAGACCACATACAGAGCCTTAAAATGAGTAATTTCTAAAGTTCCACACAACCGTGCTTGCCACACCTGCTTTTGAGTAACAGATGCTGCATACATATAAGGTTACAGAAAAAAAAACCCAAATGCATTTATCCTGTGATTCATTGTTACCAACTTTAAATACAGCATGCTGCTTTTATATTCATAGACTCTGTACCTCGGAAATAAATACACATTTTAAACTCTAAAACAGAATGACAAAGTTCTTGGTAAATACGGAAAAAGTGGTTTAATCTAAGTTTGTGAACAGAACTACAAAAGTAAGAACAAAAGCTGACAAAGCAGCTGTCTACTAATGATTTAGATGTACAGAGTCAGGCATGAAACATATATCCAAAAAACTACCCTAGACCTGACCCTCCTGTTCTTAATCCCAAAACAAATCTTCAGACCTTACAAGGTGTGTGTTTACAGAGCTGTAAAGAACAAGAATGGAAGGACTCCTAAGAAACCACCTAGCTCATCCAAGCCATGTCTCTAAACCTCTCCTCATAGATGTTTAGCTTGTAATTAAGAGTGTCCAACAATGTATCATCAGCACTCCTTGCCAGTGGAAAATCACAGAACCACAAAAAACATCCAGTTGGAAGAGACCTCAAAGATCATCCAGTCCAACATTTGACCCAGCACTGAATGGTCAATAGTAAGCCACGTCCCTGAGCATCAGGTCCACACGCTGCTTAAATACATCCAGGGACAATGCTGTACCATAGCACCACATAAACACCTGGAACACATAATCAGTGGAACTGAAAGGATTTATAGTCCTAACAAAATGTAAATTTTCCAGATTCTATGGTGGACTTTGAGGGAGTGTAGGTGATTCTCCATCCAAATCTGGACCTCAAAGGAATGTAGGGGGGACATAGGTGTTTCTTAATTTGTATTGACTGCTACAGTTAAGTACAAAATGAGATACTATCTCTGTAGAGAGTTATGTCATTACAGAAATCTACAGAGATGTTCAGAGCTACAAGAAAGCATATGTGATAATTTTCTGCATTACTCAAAGGATTTTCTAAAGCAAATATTGTATGCTTGTGTATCAATAAGCTGATCCCCTCTCTACAGTCTTAAATTTGCAAATTCTTTTCAGTCACATTTGGAAATATTATAAATTGTATGTAAATCATATTTACTGAAACAAAACCTAGGGAAACAGTAGAGAACTGGACATGAGATCTTCAGCAAAGTCTCAGCTAGGGTAAACAGTAAACAACAAAGCTAAGGAAAAGCCATTTAGTAATCTAAATCTAAATATCTATGTAGGTTTAACAAATTTTTCCGTAGTACAATCTACAACCAACAAGTTCTTTATTTTGACAGATGTCAAAGTTTAATCCCTAAACCCTAAATTCCAAAGTATTTCTGCACAGAGTATGTATATTTCTGCTACTCTACACAGACCATTTTGAAAGCATCTTTTCAGAAGACATTTCTTCCATGGATCAACAGTGGCCAAGATAACTGCATGTAACAGTCACACCGTGGTACAGTACCTGAAAATCTAGAATATTTATGTAAAGTAGAAATGGCAAATCCTCACTGGGAAACCTCAATCAGTGGCTCAGGCAACGTACATGCACTTTATAACCTGAACTTTCTTTGCTGCTATTTGAATTCAGGATTTTTTGTTTGTTTGTTTGGGGTTTGTTTGTTTGGGCTTTTTTTGAGAACATGGAAAACATTTTATTGACTTTCCTTTTATAGGTACTTTCAAACATAAGAAAAGTGGGATATTTCCCTTTAATCTTGTAGATTGTACTCTCCAGAACTTAGTTTTATTTTCTTTTTTTTTTCAGTGTGGTATACTTTTTACAATCACCCATTTCCATTTCAAGCTTCCTCCAACTACATGGAAGCTAGATACAGTGGAAAGATGCTCACCAGAACCTGAAAGCACTTAACTGTAAAATGTAATTCCTTACCGGCTTATGATGAACACCACCAAAAACTCATTCTGTATCTCAAAGTAAAATCTATGAGAAAAGGTACAATGCTTTTTTAAAAACACATTTAGAAAATTGCATCTGCATTACATTATTCACTAAAACAAGCTGAACTAAATCTTCACTCTTGAATTAGTCTTAAATTGATTAAAATTGATATAATCGTATATTTTAAAGAGTATTTATTCTGGAGGATTTAATCATAGTAGTCATCAAATCCAGACAGATACTTCAGCTAACTGTGATCACGATATGCACTACACAGTTAGGCCTCAATAGTGACTTATGTTTTTAGATGTTACTGTACTAAAAATGATGAATTGTTAATATCTTACAATTATGGCATTCATTTTCTAATGATATGTGGCCTTCAAGGGGTGCTAACTTCAAGGAAGAGGTGAAAAACAAAAAAAAAGGGATTTAAAGCAAGAAACAGAACATGGTTATGAAGCCATGACAATTTTGTGAGTAAGTTAATGTGAAACAACAGCCACAATTTGAACAGATTAACTGTCCAGTAATTATCAGTAACTAATAAGACTTTCAGAACAGATGAAAGTCAAGGCATAAGGCCAGACCTGGAACACCTACAAGTCTCTACAGAGCAAGACTGAGCTCCATGCACACAACGCCTCCCATTTCCTTTTCTGACAGCTAGGAACATTCTCAAATTGCTTGACCCAGAGAATGATCTAGGGAAGGAAGACAGGTAAGTCTAACCTGTTTTCAATACATGAATCACCTTACTAGGTCTGGCTGGGATGGAGTTAACTCCCTCCACAGCAGCCTGTCTGGTGCTGCGTTTTGAATGCGGCTAAAGCATTGCTGCTAAGAGACCAACATTTTGGCTTTTGCTGAACAGTGCTTGTAGAACATCAAGACTTTCTCTTTTTCCCAACACACAACAAGCCAGCTAGGGGTAGGCAAGAAGCTGGGAGGGGCCCTAGCTGAGACAGCTGGCCTGCATCAGCCAAAGGAATATTCCATACTCTATAACATCATTTACTGCAAGAACACCAAACCCTGTTCCTAGGGTTTCTTCAGCTGTAAGAAGTACTAGGCATGCCACTTAGCTTCCTGGACCCTAGATGCATTAGGGTCTCTGAAGAGACAAGACAGAAAAACAGATTGTGAATGTAAGATACCAACATCACTCAGCAAAAACCACTTGGGTAAACACCATACCTTTCACCTACAACTACCCATAAGCGTGGAAATTCGCAGTGTGGGAGACTTGAAGCCATGTTACAGAAACCTGCAGACTCTATATAAAGACTGAAAAACAGTCTTTGCAAAGATGAATCGCACTCAAGAGGCCTCAGCAATAATGCAGTCCTAGTTATACTGCAAAAGGAGCTCTGAGGCTGGCCTGCACATCCCAATCTCTCAATCTGACTGATCAGGAGAGCTACCAGTGTGTGTTTTGTTGGTTTTTTGGTTTTGTTTTTTTTTTTAATCTTTATCTGAAAGTGCCTTGAACAAACCCAGATATTCTTTCTAAAAGCTGGCTTGTAACCTTTTTCAGATTTCCACTTAACAAGAGGTATGTCATGTGGAAAAGGCTCATCCCTTTTGAGCACTCAGTAGCAGAAAAACCAAAGGGTCCTAATGGAGAGGTATTGATCTGTCTTTGAGAAAAATACAGTTCACATATCTGGGTTAAATAAAGTAGCATCAGCTGCAGACCATAGGAAAAAACAAATCCCCTACGTACTTTCTTGACAAACAGAATTCTGAAAACAAAATTACATAAGTCTTAATACTAAGTCCTAAAGCTAAACTTGTTTCTTACAGAATGCATTGCTAGTAAAATCCACCACAAGAACTCCAACCTTATTTGACGTACAAAAATAAGGTTTTACAATACTTTGCAGTAATGTGAGTAACCCTCAAAACTGCAGGAAAGCTATCTTCTTTTGCATATACTAGCCAATTAACAATGGCTTTTACCTTTTAATCTGCATGTCAGCTGCTGTGCAGAGCTAAAGGTACTCAAAGTGACCCAGAGAGGGATGGTGGCAGTGCTTAGCAACACTTTCTTGATGCTGAAACCATCCAATGCCAAGACCACTCTGTACTGAGCTTGACACTCTGAGCAGTGCCAGGACAGGACGAGCAGCAGATGAATGCCCAACCCCGGCTGCCAACACCATGTCAGGGAGCAGCCTTGTGCCAACAGAACCACAGGGATATGTTAATAATGCAGTCAGAGATGCCACAACAAAAGCAAAAGAGATAGAATGTGGTTTATCTCAGCATTAGCCAAATAAGAAGCCATTCTCCAAAAGACTAGTTTGAGCAGCCAGACAAGATCCTCTGCTGCAGCTGTGTGGGTCCAAGAGACTTCCATTTCACTGGCACGCTTCACAAAAGCCAAAGAGTAAAAGGAACATCTCACTGGAGACATCCTTCTGAGGGGAAACTCAAATTATTGGGAGTGAGTCAGTTTGCCCCAGTGAGCCACAGGACAGCTCCCAACTCCAGGTGGAAGGAAATCTTCCTTGTCACAGCAATGACAGACTGCTGTGCAATTCCTTAGATCTGTATGGTACAACCTGGAAGCATGGCAAAGATAGCACTTCTCAAGCACACTGAACTGTTCAAGAATTTAAGAAAAACAACTAATTGCAAGCTGTGTCTGCTGCGTAAGCGTCCCAAAGACAGGAAAGCTGACCACACTGCCACTGCTAGAACAGCAGAGGGAAATCTAAACGTATCAGAGGGATGGCTTAAAAAGGCTATTATTAACATATACATTTAAGCCATGTAAATTAGTACTTGTGTGGACACCAGAACTTGCATGGGTAAGATAATAGTCTTTTAACTGGAACTTCAGGCATCAGCTACTGTTTCTTCAGTGACTACTTAAGAATCTCTGGATAATAATTAAAGCAACTGAAGTTGCAGCTTTTTTAATCTCAAAAAAACTGCTCCATAGCAATAAAGACAGACACTTGAAACTTACCTCTGAAAGCCACTAGTTACTTGCAGTCACTACCAATGAGCTCAAACAATGACCATGCTCAAAAGACAGAGTTTTGTTATGTCATTGATAGGTGGCATACTATTACCACACACTCTCACCTCCTCAATATATGGCATTTAAAGCAGAGAACACCACTTACTGTTGACCTCTCAGTGGTAAGATCACAAGCGGAAGAGCTCAGAGAGGAGAAGGGAGAGAGGGGAATGATGAGAGGCAAGAATCCATACAACTGCTATCTTGAAGAACATTTGTTATTTCTGAGATCAGTGAAGGACCTCAGCTCCCTTCATGCAAACAGTGACTACAAAACTACCCTGGTCATGTCCAATGCATTAGAGACAGCATGGTGGAAACAGGGATGGAGCTTTTGCTAGCTTCAGAGGACATACAGACACTAAATCCATGGGCTTAAACTCTGCCAGACTGAACTACTGGGGACAGGGGAGAAGCAATGAGAAGTGTTTGTCAGATGTAGACAGGGCTAGAAAGCAGAGATTTAGGTGCTGGTTGGTCTGGTATGAAAGCACATGAAGTGGCAGGCACACAAGTCCAAAAGTTCCCATTTCAAGTGCATGAACAAGATTCACAGTAACAAAGACAACTGTATTTCATTGCATTTTATTTAAAATATGCATAGATTACCACAATAAAGCTGTGTCATCAACTGGTATTCTTATTTATTACCCTTAGAGGCAAATGTGCATGTAACAACACGTGTGTAAGCAAACTGACTCTGACAATACATAGACAACTTAGCTGCAGAGAACTTAACCAAGAATTTAATATAGGAAATTCCCTACTCTTTCATTCAGTTGCTGTAAATGCAGTGACTGCTTTTTACAAAAAGCTGCCACTACAAAAGAGCACTTGCTCTTTTGTAATAATAATGCACTTATTCAACAAGTCATTATGATTAAAAATAAGCACATTCAGAAATATACCTAGTATTGAATCTTTGTCAGCCTTGAATTCTTCAGTGAGTCTCTGAAACCATTCTTCACACCCCTAGAAGGTGTGTGTATATGGGAATCCTTTTAATTCAGGCAGCAAAGGCCCTATGTAGAGAATTATGCACAAACTGTTCTAAGGAGTGAAGCTGAAAGAGCAATGATTCCTCTGTTGACTCCCACAGTGGTGATCCTAATGTGCAGGGGTCAACATTAGCTTATCCAGATTGTCTGGTCAAAAGAATCCCCAGAAAATGATGCAAAAGTACAAGATGAGGTTTGTTTCATTCTAAATTTGCAATGCAAACCAAGGACCCTGTTAAACAACCACTTAGACAAGAATGCTTAAACAATTACTACCTTATTTCCTTTTAAGAACCTACTTTGCCCATTTAGTGTGCCTGTTTGCATAATTCACACATGTAAGAGCTGCAGCACAGACCATCTGATTATTGAGATGACTTTCATATTGTGGACCTCCAGATGTTATTATCAACATTAATCTATCCTTTTATACATTAATAGATAGAGGGCTTGAAAAACAAGCCCAAAAATCTCTGTACAAACACAGGAAAAGAGTTTGAGGGCCTCCTCTCTCAGCAATTTGAAGACTGGCATGAACTGCCTTTGAGGAACCATCCTCAAAGCTACTGGCAAAGGGAACATGCAGAGCCTAATTATTACAACATTGTACAGAGACACTGGATTATCCTTATGCTTTTCTGTAAGCAACCTGCTCCTTTGAGATCCTGCTTTTATTTTGCAGAGTTTTGAAAGTTTCCTTGGTTAGCAGAAATGGTTTGAAAACATCATGACTGTTTTACCCTAGGGTTATACTGTCCTATGCAAAGAAAGTACTGATTCAGGAGATCTAGCAGAACAATCAACAGTGCTCAAGTAAAGCTTAGCCCATTTTATCACACATGTTTTTTTTTTAAAACATTATCCTTTGCAGAAATAATACTACCAGCATTGCTTACAGCATGCTTCTTAATGGATTAAGTATCACTACTGCACTGCAAATCTACTACTTTCATAGAAAAAAAAAAATCAGCACGTAAGAGATCCCTTTTGCAAGAAGAGTTCAGTCAGTAGGTAAATAAAACACTTGAGTACAAGAAAAAGCATCAAAAGCAAAAGACAATTCTAGTATGAGAGAAGAAAAGCTATTTTCTGACAAAAATGATACAAGGTTTGTATAGCAACATTAACACTGAAGATGAAAAATGACGGCAACCTGAACAAACACAAAAACCAAACCCACGTATTTGTGGAATGTTAATTCGGTGGATCTGGTTTTGAATTTGTTTTAGCTCCTCAGGATTAAGGTTACATTATTCCCTCTCAAACTATAATGAACTATGTTCTCATACTGTATCTTGTCAGCCTGCTTCTCAGTAGACACGTTTTACACCACTACCTTACTCTGAGCATTAGGATCAAAATCCTTCTCCTTTTCAACACAACTTCAATCACACTATTCATGTGAACAAAGCACAGGATTAGGACACTCAATTTATTCACACACAGACATCTCCAGCCACAGCCACAAAAACAAACAAAAAAAAAAAAAAGGACTGTACTTACAACATTTACAGTGGCATCCAAACCCCTCATGGATAAATACAAAGTAATCCCCCCTAAATCCATATTTTTTGCATTTTTTGCAGAATTGCTCCCAAATGATCAACGAAACTATTTCATAACTAATATTTTTCATGTGTTCAGCTGTTTCCAAATAATAAACACTGATACACTTAACTGAGAAAATACAGTAAAAAAAAAAATATACTGATTATATACTTCACATGATGAAAACCCACTGTAAGACCCAATTGGAATACAACAATCAGGTCAGGGTTCAAGATTTTCTGGACAGATGGTTAATTTAAAACACACTGACCCCCTATCAGACTGGATTAGTGCCAAGAGCACTCAGCCTTTCCTGCAGAAAGTGGGTCAGATTAGGTTTTGTTCAAGTGCTTTGATTTGATGCATCATGATTTCCAAGCAACTTATTAAAATATGCTAGATTAAGATATTTGTATATTCTAATACAGAAAATGGGATTCTTTCTTGGCCATCACACTTACCTTCACATTTCTCTAGGATCTGGACAGTTTCACCTAGTTCCAGGACCAAGCCTTGCGGTACAGCTCCTCGGAAGCTGCATATCACTAGAGGGTGGAGAAAAAACAGAGAGAGAGAGAGAGAGAGAGACATATGAGGGTTGAATCTGTGTGAATTTCTCTTCTAAGCATAGCACTTCAGCTCACTCCCTTTATATAAATAGCTGCCCAGAAAACCTGTCAGCCAACTTTCCCTCACCAGATATCTTAATTTTGGCACTTACCAAAAATTAAGCTCAACAGCATCATAAAAGCTGCACTTTAAAAAAGATTTTTAAATTAAGCAAGGCTTGTAATCACTTTAATCACCAACTCCTAATTCATTTCACATACAAAAATTTCCTTGTCTCACAATTCTTCCTCTAATATACAACTCATCAATGGAACAGGCAGTTCTAACTGCAGAGATTATAATAGGAAGTCAGCTGCAGGAATTACTTTCCTCCAAGTTGAAACTATTTCAAGTACCATTTGTGCAATTAACAACCTGCAAAAGTCCTGTATTACCATACATGATTATATTTAAGTATATATAAGTAAGTATTATATTGAAGTATATTAAAAAAACAGGTAAGAATCTGTTCTTTTCATAAACACTACCTACCATGACATACACCCTAAATATTTTTCTAGGTATCTTTAGTTATCATTAACCATAATCATCTTGATGCTTCAGAAATATGAATATAAGAAAAAGTTACCAAATAAAATCAAATTTATAAATTTTTTTTTTAAAAATCAGCCTAGTGTATAATGATTCTTTAACCTCATCTATTAAAATGCAACAGGGACATGGACATGGGTTATTACAAAGGATGTTCACCCTCCCCCAGCCCTTCAATGCCTGTTCATCATCATTTAAAAACCTCACTCAGGCACACATTTAATTTAATCATTCATGTCCCTTGCTCTAACCAAATACCTGTTCAGCCACAGAGTATGCCCTGTACGTCACCTGCACACAAGCTGGAGTACAATTGGAATTCCAGGAGTTGAAATAGTGACCTCCAGTGGGCATCATCCTTTTTTTCCAGTCTAAGAGAACACCCCCACTTTAACAAGAACAGCTAAGCTACAGTTGAGATGTTACCAGGTGAAGGGGCTGCATTTCATTTCCTCCATGAGTACCTTTTCACGTCAAAGCCACTGAATCCCTTTGCACTAAAGGCTCTCTTTAGTGCAGAATTAAAGCAGTTAACCAGAAAGTCTGAAGTCCGGAGCAAGTACACACACCATGGAAACTTCCATCCACCACGAGGCACATTTCTTGAACCTCTAATTTCCAAGTAATGAGTGAGATAGGCACAGAAAAAAATTTCACCAAAATAGAAGTTTGAACCATCTATGCAGATTTCATAAAGAGAAAGGGCAAGAAAGAAGCAGCTACATACACCAGGTAAACACCCATGCAGATCAGAGTAATATGAGAAAGAAATTTGAATCAAAGTCTGAAGAGAATCAAACAGCATGAAATGCTTGCCCTTCCACAGTGAGTCTCAATGTAGCATTTAATTAAAGAGGAAAAGAATAGATTCCATCAACAACCCTAAACTCCTTTCTCATCTCATACAGCCCAGCAGAACTCACCGCTGGGTAAATGAGGTTTTAAATTCTTGTTTACATCAGAGACAGGAGGAACGTAACAACTGGCTCCAGACTGGAGTAAGGTAAACAACATAATCCAAGAATAACACTAAGCTTGTCAGCATTCTGGATTCATTCTTCGCCCATCAAGAAATAACGAATATGGATTTCAACCAAAGAAAAACTACAAAATGCTTCTCCCAGAGTGCAGGAACGCTGTCAGCAGCCAAACACTTAACTAGCAAGCCAAGATCAAATCTTCTAATGGCTTCTCCTCACCCCCCATGTATATTAGACAGCAGTATCCCTTAAATACACAAAATTTGGGGAGGCTCTCCAACAGGAAATTTTACCAGATCAAAAAGGTACAAACTCTTTAGTTTTGAGTTGAGTTACAAATGCATAGGTGTCTAATAAATACCATGATTGCTCTGTTCAGATCAACAAAAATATGAAAAAATTCAGGTATGAAAATTATTTACTGTATGAAAAATACTGAATAAGGCATGCAACCAGGAAACTGATTTGATGCAACTACTTGTTCTTTGGCCATCAGATCCTTGCCTATTATGTAATAATAAAAAGTGAGCTTGGAATGAAAGCCAAAGGAAAGGTACCAGGAAAGCAGAGTACTGTTTTTTTTCCAGCTGCTGACACAATAAACCTTAAAAATACTGCCAAGAATAAGAACTTTACTATATTTAGGCTTGGAAGAAGTAATTTTAATAAATGCAAACTGTCCATTTATAAAAGGATTCTACTGGTCACACAGAGAAAATCTGATATAAGGACTCTACTGCATCAGTATGTAACCAGCTCTTTAGAATTCAGACTACTCTACCAGTAAGATAGCCAAAGCTCCTCTCTTATGCCTACTCCAGTCAAAAAAAAAACAACAAAAACAAAGCCACAGAACAGAAATTAACTGATCCAACCAGCTGTGGATACAATCTGCATGATCATTCTAACGTCACAAAATTAATTCTCATACAAAAATAACATCCCCCTTACTTTCCTCACTCTTAATACAGCAGTATGAAATCTAATTCATTGATAAATTTGCAGTCATCAACAAACGTATGCAAGTCTCTTCTGCTTGACAGTTTTAATAACCAGCAGAGTATGTGAATAGCAATATGGATATTTTCAAAATAACAAAAGCCCAAATCTCAGGATTAGTTGACCTTCTAGCCACACGAAATGGAAGTCAGGAAAAATTAAAGAACCCCAGTAAGCTGACTTAATATACCAAAGCACATCTTGTTAAAACTCTTTAACAAGAATATATCATTTAACATCTCTGAAAGAAACGTGAATGGTAAAAATAGCTACTGATTCTGAGAGAATCTGGGAAATCTGAGGCTGGTTTACAGCCTGACACACGACTCCAGAGGTTACTCCCAAAGTAACGGATGTTACTCATTTGTTCAGCTAAAGATGGATTATGCAATACAATCTTATTTATGAAGTCGCTCTTAGGCACACAGTTGTTCTTAGCAGTATTATCTGGAAAATATGAACAGGAGATACAGAATAAATTAACCATTCTGGAGAAAATAATTCAGAGACGACTCAAGCAACTGACTTCTGTCCTTCTCACAGAGAAGCTCATAATAACATAAAATCATCTACAAACTGCCAACCAGCAAGCCTCTATCATTTCTTTCAAGAGTCATCCCTTTGGTCACCAGAATACATATGTACCACATCATCAAAACAGATAGACAGAAAAGCTTTTACCCACCAGTTAACAAATCTGAAGGATCCCTCTTGGATTCCAGGACAGACTGCTGAAATATTTAACATCCGTTTTCAGATGTTAAACCCCCTTGCCA
This sequence comes from Indicator indicator, assembly GCF_027791375.1. Taxonomy (NCBI): domain Eukaryota; kingdom Metazoa; phylum Chordata; class Aves; order Piciformes; family Indicatoridae; genus Indicator; species Indicator indicator. The sequence continues at coordinate 19,159,928 of NC_072024.1, read as the reverse complement.
TCATTCAGGTTCACAGGGAGGTCACAGTTCCTTTCCCCCAGCAGTTAAACCCAACATGCTGCCACAGACAAATGTGCCACTTTCAGGGATTATCTCCAAGTCAGAGGGTCCTTAACTGTGGTACCTAGACTGTATCAAAGGGGGCGACAGCCAGAGAAACACTTCCCTCTGCATCTCTGTAATCTAGTAATGAGTTCACATAGGCAGTTACTCTCAAGCTGTAGTAGACAGTATGAAGGAACTGAGGGGTATAAGAACAGACAGCACTGGAGTAACAGTTAGAGAAGCCAAAGATCCAGAAGACAGATTCAGAAGTGTCTCCCTTGTCTATGGACATACCCTGTCACAGTAGCAGACTGCACTGTAAGTCAGCAGCAAGAGAAACTGCTTCAAAAGAGTAAGGGCACATAGATAAACACGACATCTTATAAAAGGGTCAGTGCATCTTTGTACAGCTTACTGATTCCTCTGTAGGATATCTAAACAACCTGCTTGCTACATGGACAAAGACCTGGTTGATGCCATCCAGTAGGTTTTACAAAAATCTATTCCGAAATAGCCCCAGTCAAAAGCTCTTGCAGAAACTCAGCCTGGTTCTGATGAAGTGGGAAGGCATTTAACAACGACAGATGAAATGGAAGCAGCAGCCAGCATTCTCAGTGAAGACAATGACTGACAAGCTCTAAAGGCTCTCTGCTGGAAACTTTTCAATTTAAATATTTCTAAATCATCCAGAAAAGCTGCTCATTTAGAGATGTGACAGAAGTTTGTGAAGCCACTCAAACTATCCAGGGTAATAAATACTTGCAGGTGGACATAAGTACCAGAAGCAGAACTGGCAGGTGTACTCCATTTAGTTTGTGTCCATGGTGTTTCATGACGGGTGAAGAACCCTTGACTCCCATATAAAACAATCATCTCTCCCTGTGCCATCATCACAAGTGAAACCCTGCAATGTTATTCAGAGCTCCCGTCCCAAGCCCAGTGCTCAGCCACAGTCAAGCACCATCCCCCTCGTCACCATCACATCAAAGCAGAATACCAGCTTGGGAAAAAGGGAAGGCACCATTACCTGCAGTCCTTTAAAATTCACAATGAACCTCTACATGCCAGTTTTCCCCTTTGTCAAAAATGTATTGTCGAAAAGAACAAAAGGAAAGGTAGGAAGAAGTGAGACAAGAGATACCAAGGACTGCAGAAGAGTTTCCATATACTTAATTATGAACCAAGATGGGGCTCTTCTACCAGTAAAACTGGCAGCTGAACAAGTAGAGAGAATATAATTGGCAAGTTGCATGGAGAAGGTGAACAGGGAACAATTGCTAATTGTTCCTTCCAGTACAAAAAGCAGAGCAGTGTTGAATGAAAAAACAGAGAACAGTTCCAGACTTTTATTTAATAAAGTACTTTTCCACACTGCATAAACTGTGGCACTCCTCACGAGATGCTATGGGTGACAAAAAAAAAAAACTAAAAATAAAAAAAATCACTCAAGTAGAAAAGCAAATAAGGCAAATAAATGGATATGTACCACCTGAGGCTCAGCAAGTCCCTGACCCAGAAAGCACTTGAGTCTTGGGAAAGCATCACATATGCTTATCTTGCTGTGCTCCTAAACTGTCAAGGGTCACAGTCAAGGGCAGGACACCAAATGAGATGAGTATGTGGTTGGACTGTTATGATCTCTCTCTATTATGGAATCACAGCCTGAGCTTCTTTTGTCTCTTGCTATCTACTGATTTGTGACCTCAGCTGAACACTATTACCGCAAAAAAAAAAAAAACAACAATTCACAGTTAGAGAAATGCTAAATTAGATTTCACGTGTGTCATTATTACTCTCTGCTGCCCAACTAAATAGCAGAGCTGGCTTAATTTTTGCTGTGGTATAATTTAAAACACATCTTCCTTTCTTAAATCCTTCTAATTCAATTTTCTATCTCCCACCTTCCCCATCCAGTCTCACCTGGGTCACGATGATTCCACAGATCATTTTTCTTCTCAAATGGATTATGTCAATTACATGATAAACATAGGAATAGAAACCTGTCCATTTATAATGTCAACAGTGGGAAACTCCCAAAAAAGAACAGAGTACTGTCCAGCACAATACATCCACAAAAGGATCATGCAGCATCTATCTGCTAATTCTCCAGAACCCTCATTTTTCTTAGAATATACATAAAAATACACATTAAACTGGCATAGGTATATGGCTTCTATTATACTAAGTTTTTCAACCTATTTGTACACATTGCAGTAAAGCCTACAAAAATATCTCCACATTGCATAATGTCCTATTTACAATACAAAATACCAGTTCAGCCTATAATGAGTAATTTGTTTGTTTTCATAAAGGAACAGAGCCTTTTTCCTGCCCTTTCCCTTCCCACCTTCCATGAGGTGCCACTGAAAATAGGCAGTATTTATTTAAACAACGACTGAGAAACAAAACCAGTTCAAGAAGTTTCCATATTTACATTGTCCACTTCTCCAAATCTAAATTATGTTCCTCTGATCATAAAGCTGGGCTTTTGAAAAAAGTATTGGTTATTTCACATGTTTTTTGTTCCACAATAGGAATCATTGTTGCTATAACAGATCCAATATGCTAAAACACATTTCTGTTTTCCTTTATCAGAAGATGCTGGCAAAGGCTACATTTAAGGAGCTTTATGAGTCAGCTTTGGGGGAAACCCCAAAACATTTCATATTATCATCTGCCAACATACCTTGTTGTTTGTTTGTTTAGTTTCACTGGGGTTTTCTTAGTTGCACAATGTGACAAAATAAATGGAAGGTTCTTGAATTCTTTCCACTGTAACAATCAATTTTGTAAACTTCCAACATATCTATTCACTCATGGCTTCAAAAGGCAAATCTTCTTGGCCTCTATGACAGCTTTCCCCAGTTATTATTAGCTGTCTCATTACTAAAATTCTGCTAACTTGCAACACTTTTAGATGACACCAGCAGAACAAGTGTTTCAGGTCAAAGTATGCCATTTAATTTTTCAAACTGCTTTGTACTACACCCAGCTTGCAGTTACTCAGGTTATACACTGATCATGCCTTAATGGCATCTTCAACCAAATTAATTTCAGAAGGACTGACAAGGATGATGGATAGGAGCAGCACAGCTGCAGTTGTGTTGCTCTATACTCAAATTACTTTGCTCCATATCCTGCCATTTAATAATCACACTGAGCAGGCACTGCAATCTGTCCTGTGCTACAAATGTCAAAAGTTTGGATAACTGGAAAAAGTTCTTTATTGGAAGAGCAGTCAGGCATTGGAACAGGCTGCCCAGAAAGTCACCATCCCTGGAGGTGTTCAACAAACAAGAGGTGGCACTTCTGGACATAGTCTAGTGGTCATGGAAGTGTTAGGTAGAAGGTTGGACTTGATCTTTTTCAGCCTTTATGATTCTAAGTTCTGAAGTTTTCCAATGGTATCACTTCGTGCTTTATAACACATAACTATATTTTAAATTCATGCCTCTACCACACTGGATAGGTATTTGGTGTTCATGTTTGCTTTGGGTAAACACAAGTAACCTCTTAAATGTCAAAGGGCTCAAAGAATTATGCATTGAATAACTATTAGTTTATATAAAATATAGAATCATAGAATCAAGAAGGCTGGAAGAGACCTCAAAGATCATTGAGTCCAACCTGTCACCCTAAACCTCATGACTATCTAAACCATGGCACCAAGTGCCACGTCCAATCCCCTCTTGAACACCTCCAGGGATGGTGACTCCACCACCTCCCTGGGCAGCACATTCCAATGGCCAACCACTCTCTCTGTGAAGAACTTTCTCCTCACCTCCAGCCTAAACCTCCCCTGGCGCAGCTTGAGACTGTGTCCTCTTGTTCTGGTGCTGGTTGCCTGGGAGAAGAGACCAACCCCCTCCTGGCTACAACCTCCCTTCAGGTAGTTGTGGACAGCAATGAGGTCACCCCTGAGCCTCCTCTTCTCCAGGCTAAAGAGTCATCCCTGAGCTTAAGTTTGACTTCTGTTGATTAATATTTAAGAAAAAAAAAATAACTACTTCAAACTGATAAATTAATGTTTTGAGGAGGATGTATCTTTCCTCAGAATGCTTTTTGCTATTAATCCATCTGTTAAAAGTGTCTAGTATCAAACAGTATAAGCTAGTTTTAACAGCTAAGTAAGATGAATTTTCTTCCTTGTAATACCCAGATGATAACTAAGACTCCAGGCAACATAACTTAAGAGTCACTGTAGAGGCAAGATCCAAGATGGCTCCAAATTCAATACCTTTTCCCTGACAGAAACTAAAACAAGAAGGTGAAGGAAGGGCATTAGAACAGGCCAAGGACGTAGCTTTCTCCAGCTGGAGCCATCTGTGGATTGGATCTTCCTACAGCAGATTTTTAAATTAATTTTATACATGTTTTTAAGTGCTTTCTGTACTTTTTTTCTTCTCCACACCACCCCAGATCTCCACACTTTATTTATGCATCACATAGAAAGCCTTTTTAATGCCCTCTGGGCATTGTATTAAAATAAAAAGAGTGAACAATCAATTTCTATCCTTCCACTCCACATTATTTATGGGTTTAGAACCTTCCAAACTACCTTGTCTTAATAATCTGTTTTCCAAGAAGAGTGACATCTTAATTCTTTGTATTTACACTGGGCAGACAGGGAAAAGTCTCTAAGCCACAGCAATAGGATTGTGCAAGAAAAAACCCAACACTGATACAAAATACCACACAGAGGAGAAGACACCTGAAAGTCAAGATTTAGCTTCACCTTTTTGTGAGGCAACTGCAATCACACCTACGGGCAGCAAAGAATTACTACTTTCCAAACCACCAGTCTGAGCTTCTCTCACAACTACAAAACCTTCTTCCAGCAAAAAGGAGCACTTCTTGCAAACAGAGAATTGTGGGCTTAATTTAAAAGACAAAAAAAAATAGTTTATTAAGGAAAAAACCCTCACATTCGTATAAGAAAACTAAAGGCCAGTATGATTAAATTTTTGTGGAGCTGCTTGATTAAACCTGGCAGCTTCATAGATTGCACAGTTAAGACTCTGATCATATTTGACAAGGGAGCAGAACCACAAGGAAATTAAAATGAAAGCATTTTCATTTTATTCTACAGATACCTTGAAGACCGTTTTCACCTTCTCAATATATGTTCCAAGTATTTAAATGATTAATTGTGGGTAAAGGTTTCAAATATTTGCCAGAAATTAATTTGAGACATGCAAATTTATTTGCAAGTTCAGGCCATATTCAGCAAGCATGTTTACAAAGAAAACAAGGAACACAAACCAGGTCTAGTACTTCCAAACATTCTGCTGCTTAAGCATGATGGACAGCATGAAGAATTTAGTATCAAGGAAAGGACATATGCAATCATACACTAAAAAACAACTACCCAAAAAACCCTCAAGGTTCTCACCGAAAGGGCAATTTCTTGCAGAGTGTACTGGTACACATGACATGGAATGAGGCTCTAATCCGATTGGAATTGCCAGGCACTAATGTAATACACACACACACAAAGAAGATTATCAAAAGCTGATTAAAAGCCATCCAAACATTACAATCGAAGAGTAGGGATTAAACAAAAGACACTGTTTAGAACAGGTCTAAAGAATTTTTTGACCTTATTAATGGTCTCCTTTAATGAGCTTCTATGCAAAACCCTGAGGAAGAAAAATATACCTCAAATTGAAAGAAACTGGAGAGCCAAAAGTTAGGGGTCTGTACATTAGCAAAATAGCACTACAATTAAGTGAAGGTATTTCAGGCCGGCCAGGGAGGAGCACTGGCTGTTGCTAGGCAGCATCTGCTCCTGTCGGAGATGCTTCTTTCTTTGTGCAGCTGTGGTGGTTTGAAACTGTCTTTTTAATTTTTCCTTGCAAAGTTCAGAACAGAGAAAGTGAAAGAATGTAAATAAGTCACTATTGGATGTAAGAAAGCAAAATAACGATTGTTCTAAACACTTCCATTGGATAGATAGAAATGTTTAAGAACTATTACCCAAAACAAAGTAGGCATTCTGCACATTCTGCGTTCGGCAGTGGGGGCAGTTGCTGGGCTGTCTGGCTGCTGTTTCTTCTTCTCTTCTGGCTGAAGATAACACGTACTGACCCTGGCAGCTAAGTTAACTTTCTGCTTAACTAACTCTGCTTCTCTGTCCAGGGGGGTCTGGGAGAGAGAGAGGCCCCTTTGAGAGGGTCCCCTTGGGGGGAAGCAAAGGGAGATTGGTTGTGCTTTTCTGTTGATTGTATATATTTGTAAATGTTGTGAATTTTGTATATTTGTACATATTCATTGCATTTCATTGTAGATTTTAGACTCTGCTTGTAAATACAGCCTTCATTTGCTTCCAGACTGGGCTAGCCTGGTTATTGTCAGTGGGGGGGGGGGGGAATTTCAGCTCACACTGACACAGCAGCACAGAACCTCAGCCAGGAATACTGCCACCAATGGATTATTACAAGGCAGCTTACTGCCATCACATGGCATCTGCAAAGTGCTCAAACTGCTGCCTAGCAACACCGCCTCTTTCTACTGAGTCATACCATCACTATGAAAATGTTCCTGTAAAAAAAGAAACAGATGCCTGAGAAGAAAGGTGATCATTCACTAGCAAAATGAGTTATTGCTAGCATGCTTCCCCTACCCCCCAAGATAAAAATAGAGATTAGGCTCAAAAACCATGAGCTGTTTAAAATAGTTTCGCACATCTTGGTGGCATGAGAGAGAGCTGAAGACCAAAAGCCCACAGTGTTGTCCACTGCCTTAGCTGTATTGAGGAACTGATTTTGAGCTTCTAGCTTTGCAAGCATCTATCCTAGTTACACATCTCCTGCCTGTACATCCATCTGATATCAGTTCATTCAACTTCCACTCTGGCAGTACAGAGGCCCCTCATCCATATATCATTCCCTCCCTAAGGAAAGTAAATGCAGCAGTTTCTTTTCTTCCTTTTTAAGCAGACAGGCGCTGGTTCAGTGTCTGAAACCTTTTCCTTTCTTTCCAATACTTAACTGGCCAAGAAACACTGACCGTATCGCACTTTGCTCAAAGCATGGAGCTCTTCTGCACTGCTGTGTTCCACAAGCTGCAAATGTGAGCCAAAAATAGCTACAATCTACTGCTGAACACTAGGAAAAGTAAGGAACTACTCGAGTTTTGAATATCCTGGAGGACAGGGGCTGGGTCGCTTCTCCAGGCAACCTGCTCCAGTGCTTTACCATATGCACCATGGGTATCACCCCACAGCATTTCACATCCTATCCCCCTATTTACACTGACACCATATGACTTTTAGTCCTGCTGTCTACCTGCTAAATGGATTCATAACATGCTAAAGTTACCATGGCATGTATGGTCAGTTTGTGCATTTCCATTGAGAAGGAAGGGAAGAACAGGGCAGATAAATAAAGTGTACTTATCAGCACACCAACTTGTGCATCTTAGTTGAAAACTCTTGTATTCTAGCCTAAATTGTTGCAACTTTCTGTGGACATCTAAAGAGAGCTTACAAAACTGCTAAGAAACCTTCCAACATAGAAGAACTTTGACCTTCTGACTTTGCTACTGAAGTAACAAAAAATGAAATATTTGCCTGATGTAACTGATGATGCTGGTTGTTTTTTTTTTCCCATGAGATATGAGGATTGTTTCTCCTTTCTAATCTTGACTTAAGCAAACATACATTATTTAACACTATCAATATCATCTGAAACATTGGGGGAATCCTCTTTTTCTCCATCCAGGTTGGAATAATTTTTTTTCCATTATTAAAGAAACAGTGCCCTGTGCCAGCAAGCTGAAGTGCAATCAGTCCAGAATTGAAAAAAACCCAGTAAGATCAGAAGTTGCAGTTTAGGGCCTTGCTGTGATAAAGTGAGAGAGAAGCCTATTTTCTGACTCCTCTTCCCCAGAGACAAAAGAGAAGCTGTTTCGGCAAGACCACTGCTTCAAAACTAATCTTCCTTGAGGTAAAAACTCTGGACTAGAGCTAACCAAAAAACCTAGACTTATCAGAAAAGAAGCCCCAAACACCACCATCTCAGAGCAACTTTGTTCATAATTCCGATCAGATCAGCATCCTCGGGAAGGCTGGAAGAGAGCAGCGGGCGGGCAGGATGGAGAGCCGCCGATTACTGCGTGCAGGAGGGAGCGGCAAGGGCGCACCACTGCCAGCAGCAGCAGAAGCTGCTCCGGGCGGATGCTCAGCGCTGTGGTCAGCAGACAGCTGGCAGAGCTGCTCTTCCTGTGCCGCGGGCCAGCTCTTCCCGCGCTAATAATCCATCTCCAGGGGAACTCACAGTCAGTGCAACCTTTAAACAGAAAGACAGGCACAGAGATGCTTCACCTACTCACTCTCCTCACACCAGGCCAAGCACCCAGGCAGCACGCAGCTCGATTTGGTACAGAGGGTAACAGCAGACGCCAGGGCAAAATTCTCTCACCAAACCATTGATCCCTGCTTCGCTAAATGCAGGGAAGCTAGACCACTGCCCATTTGAAAATCAACACCTGAGTTGCTCATCATTCTTTCTTTCTAAAAGCTCATGAGCTGAAAGTACTCAAAGACATATCAAAGCTCAAACCACAGTTTTCAATAACCTTCTTGCACAATAATTCATATATTTTTGGATTATTTGTCCCACACTGTCTGACACTTTCTCACTTGTGCCCACACACTCTGTCCATGTATATAATAAAGCCATACATGCATAAACTTAAATTAAAATCTCTGCCTAGGTGAAGTGAGCAACTTTACACAGCTACCTCCATAGGCACTTTTGTCTACAAAGGAAGGGGTGGGTGAAACAATCATCTCCTCCTCTCCTTCCAGACCCAGTTACTGGAAGCACACATATCACTCCCTACAGGGACTATTCAACACCCTCTGTGATGCTCTCCCATGGAAGGTTTTCTGTTGCCTTTACAACTTGTTTAGGTAGGCCATTCAACCCAGCAGGACAAAGGACTGTATGGAACCCAACATCCCAAGAGGCTTGTAAGATTTTATACATCACTTTAAGCTGGCTTCAGTTTAGCAGTTCTTCTTCTCTGACATGTATGCAAGGATGCATTTATTAAAATCACGGGGCTGAAAGGGCAGGTATATCAAATTAACAGTTGGCATAAACATCTCATTCATAAATCTATTTAGGAGGGAAGAGAGAGGCCCCTGCTGTTCAAATACACAGAAACAAGAGATTTCTAGAACAGCAAGCCACCTGCCTAAGCACACTGAGCCACACTCTGGCGTGATTAAAGAAAATAGTCATTCACCACTCCAACTGCATACTGCCAACACTGACAGTGTTTAATGCACAAGCCTCCTGATATTGTAGCATCTAGACAAACCTTTGTTTTTGTTTCAGAGAGTAACTGGTACCAGTTTACCTCTGAAAGCAGAATGACCTGCTTTGCATTGCCAGAGCTAGCTTCACCGCTTGTCAGCAGCTTTTCTCAAGGCTTAATATCCAAAAAGACTCAAAAGAAGATCATTAAGTCAAATGCTAAAGAGGAACAAGAGGAAAGTCTACAAATGAAGTTCTAATAAGCAATCACCTCACACCTGCACTAGAAAGCATTTGTTTTGCTCCAGCCCACAGCTACACCAGCATTCCTAACACCTTCAGCAAGCTTCAAGTAAAGACTCCTTGTTTAAACAAACACTAAAGCACGTCTGAAAGGAAGGAATTACAGTTCCAAAAACTTAACAGATGCTTTCAGGATTTCAGAAGAGGTCACAAAGTTAGTTTCTGACACACAAAAGCCTGAATGGAGACTTGATTTTAGTATCAGTCACTTGAGTGAGGTATTTCATCTCTTTGCCTTGAGGTTCGGTTCAGTGAGCATACAGATTTGGAAATGTGTAAAATGTGGTGATATTAAGGCTGATTCAGTTCTTAAAAACAATCAGGGGAATGACTGCTGTTAACTGCAACTGGTTTTGAACCACGTTTTACTGCATGCTTCCTTTAGCCATTTCCTCAGTGAATATCACAGCTGAGAAAGGAATACAATAAACTTAATTCACTATACAAATTAACAAAAATTTATCTTAAACAGGAAAAAACGTTGTGTCAGGCTCTTTAACAGCTGAATAATCTTTCAAAGATTTTCCACTTTGTCATTGTTTTCACATCCACAACTGAAAACAGCTGCCATTTCTCAAGACAAAACCTATGAAATCAGGGATTTTTACAAAAGAACTATGTTCCAAGTAACTAACAGATTAATCAAAAAAGCTTGTGTACCTGCACATCAATGTGCATATGAAGGCAAAGAACTCCTCCTCATTCCCAATCATCCCTTTCTGGGGGGCTTTTAAATGTCATCAACTACATGGTAGTGAATTTTCTAGATCGCAAGTTCTGGTGGTAGTTCCTGCACGTTTCCCTCAAGTTTGCATCAGACTGTGACTTTTTAAACACAGGGCTGCTGAAAAGAAAGGCTCGGCAAGACAGTGAACTCAAGTCCAGCTGAGCTATACCACTGACTGTAAACCAAGAAAGCTGCCCTCAAAAGGATTAATATAAGTACCAACTTTCCTCTCTTCCTCCCACATACATCTGCAAACCATGACCTGCATCATCACCCCAGACTCATATACCAACCTCCTCTACCTTACGTTGTTCAAAACAGAAATTTTCCTCCCTAATTTCACTGTGAAGAATTTCTGTTCCTGTCCTACTGCCTTGACAGTGAATTTAAACCCAAATTATAGAAATAAGAAGCATCAAAGAACCACCTAAATTTTCCAAGAACTACATACACCCTGTTTTTAATTGTAATTGATATTTACTTCATTAAAAAAGACAATAAAGTAACTTGCTCCTTGAATAAACAATGAGAAGTCCAGTTTCCTACCTGTGGATATTCCCAATCCCTCTGTTTCACCAACAGTCTCACAACAAACCAAATGCAACACCGTCAGAACTGTAATTTTTTGCTATCCCTAGTCCTGCTCCTGAGCACCCTCAGGTTTACTCTCATGCTCACATTCACAGCTTCACATTCTCCAACGAGCAAAGAAGTTTTACTAGGAAGAATTTTGACAGAACCTTATTTATTATCCATTCTTTTCAGCAAAGAGTAGCTGCTTATCTGCACTTCTACCCACAGGAACACTTTTAAGTTCTTTCCCCACTCAGACAACAACTTTCGTTAAACTTGTAGGAAACACACATCTAAGGCTGCTAATTCTCATAGAATCATGGAATGATCTGCATTGGAAGGGACCTTATCTTAAAAGTGTCACTCACTGCTAAAGGAAAGTTAGGAAAGAACAGGAAGCATGAACACTTACAAATTTCTACCTTTAGGAAATTAGGCAAAATATAAAAATAATTCCTGTACTGTGGATAAGGTCAAAGAGAAAACACTTTTGCCCCAGCCCTGCTGGCAAGCAGCTGAAGTCATAGGGCTATTAGCTGAATACATAATATGGCATAACTATGAATAAATGGAGAAAATCTCTCTCAAAGCCATCACAACATTGATATTAAGGCCTATATTGCAATACTACCACTTCTTACTCTAAGATCACACTTCCATTCCCATACAAACCACACAATAAACTGCTAAGCATACACATCTGATTCCTTGTCTTTGTCACCAATGTGAAAAAAAATCAATTTCATTCCTCAAGTACTTAGAAAGTTTGGGCTAATTTCTACTGTAAATGTGCCTGTGGACAACTGGTATTTAGATGGCCTCAAACTAGTAATATCTTATAGATTAGTTCTCATCTAACTCTGCAGAGAGGGTATTCATTCACAGGAGTAACCGCAGTGTCTTTTGGTTAGTCTTTTCTAGGACAAATGAGCCAAAATACGTTAGTCTCTTCTCACAAAAGAGTGCATTTAATCTCCAGGTTATCTCAGCAACACCAGAAATACAGACTTACACTGGACTGGAACTTGAATTGCCCACTATGTTAAATGACACCTCACTGAACTTTCCTATCTAGACTGAAAGTCACCAACCAGGAGCATCTTGGGAGCTGCTCTTTCCCAGAGACATTTCAAGGTGTGATTCATTTCTCCTTCAGTCAAATAACACATATACATTTCCTTTATGATCCCTGACTGCCAAATTTCATGTCCTAAAGGGAAAAAAAGACCCTCAGGGGCAAACTATTGAACGCAACTAAAAATTACTTCAATCCGCACATCTAGTTTTCCTGACTAACAAGCAAGTCCCAAGGTACTATGCCCACCTCCTAAAACAGCCTTGCACAGAAGGTTTAGGAGCACATCCAAGGCAGATCACTGAAGAATATCCTTAGTCACCTCCCTCCTAGCACCAGACAGTTAGTTTCTAGCAATAAAATAAGAAAGAAGATGCAATACAGTACGTGCCCCCTAGCACAGAACCCAGCTGCAAAGACTGCTATTGCCTCCCAGGTTACTGAAGACAGACCTTTTCCTAATGTGGAGGGACTATTTTCCATCCCTCTGAAACTTTTAGTTTTAAACCTGTTACAAAGATTTAGTGGTACAGAGGAGCTGCAATATCAATCAGCTTCCAAAACTCCTTCCTCTAGCAGCTGCCTGCTACACAAACAGGTAGGAACAGAGCAGTATGATGAGAGACTTGTGGAGAGAGGTAGGCTTCTTCTGGGCAGTTTTGCAGTCCTGTTTTTCCACACACAAATATGAACTGGGAGATGTGCAAGCTAAGATTTAGTGACACGGAGGAGAAATAATAATAAAAAGATACTGTTAAAAAAGCAGAACTGCAGTATAGAATTGTAGCTAGGACATGACAATTCTCCATCCTTTCTCAGTAGGAAGAAGGGAAATACTAGTTTTATATATATTTGTGCTTATGGATTTACTTTATATTGTTACCAATTAAGTGGTGAAAGTAAAGATAAAAAGTTAATTAACAAACAGATTTTAACAGTAACTCTTTTGAGTAAAATAAGAACAGGTACTGTTTATGCGAGCAGGTTTTCCTTCTCCATCATTTCATATATATATATATATACACACACTTAATATCATCAAAATACAGGATTAACTACATTAGAAACAGGGGGGAAGGGGAAGAAAAAACCCTTTTCTGAGAATCACCTAAAAGTGCTCTCTGCACAGAAAAAACGAAGAAACTGACAGCCTAATGAAATACATAATCAGCTCTCACACATTTGCCAAATTTTAATTAAATTTATTTAATTAAGTTATTTACTAGAGTTCTCTGCTTAGCTTTTTCTTTTAATCCATTATGATTTAAGACTTGCTTTAGAAGACTAAGGTAACTAATCAAATCACTTTAATAAATATTTTCTTAGAGACTGCTTTAAAAACATTAAAGCACTAGAGGGCTGGAGAGCTAGTTATCTTCAATCATCAGGTTAAAAATTTCACTAGTTGTTTTCACAGGTGGTCACTTAAAGCACCTGTGGAAGAACTGTTTGCCTTTCCACACCAAGACAGAAGTTTTACAAGTGTAGTTAGGAGCACAGGCAGAGAGTGTAAGCACTTCAAATAGAACAGAAAGGAATCAGTCACAACAGGTTCCAGGTAGTGGCTAAGAAATACAATCAATGAAGAATGTTAATGTTATTAGGGGAGTGTTTAACTCAGTTTAGCTACAAATTCCCTAATCAATCTTTCAATACTTTTATTGCAGAAGTATATGGTGACTTTTATGAAGACTGGACAATCCAAGAGCATTTTATAATTACAAGCATTGAAATGTTTTCTTAAATACAGCTAGACAGGCAGAGAATTTCAGAACTACCACAAAGTCACTGACATTCACTCAGTACATTTAACACGTTTTACTGCAGGTAAGAGTCTGTGTAGCTGTAGAGGGGTATCTGAAAAGAGGCAACTGTAAGGGGCTCCAGCAAGCATGTAAGACATGCCTTTGTCTCAAGCTCTTTCAAAGCCTATGCAGAATACAAAGCCCTTCTATACCCACATGTTCAGAGAGGGAACTTGGCATCTTTCTGAAGGAACAGTTTCTATAAATTATCAACTCTGAGCCAACTACCTTGCTAAGAAGATGACACAAACCACAATTTACTTTCAATGAAGAGAACAGCATCAGAATTAACTGCTTCATGTGATGCTTCCACTTTCCTTGATACAAGTGAACAGGTATATAGGAGGGCTTGGATGCCCAGAGAAACCTTTCTATTCCACCAGAAAGCAATCTGTGGTATTCCAGTAGCAGAACTGACTTGTTTTTCCCCACTCAGCTTACAGCAATGGGGACAAAGTGTGTTGTCTTCATTCGAAGGCACATCAAAAACTTTTCATGTTTTAACAAGACCACAGGAAAAAAAAAAAAACACAGAGGGGTTTTTGGGATAGTGGTCAAAATTAAACTAAACTACCAAAGCCCAAAGCATAACCTCTTATTAACAACTCATGCCAAAAAAATTAATTTTGCACACATTATTTGTGAAATTAGGATAACTTACATCAATTTAAAAACAAACAAAAAACCCCACGTCTTTTTTTCCCCCCCCTTTTCTCTTTGCTAGTGCACCTCCTATCAGTAACACCTCAGGTCTACACCTTCTGTAGACTAGTTTCTCCAAAATGCACAAAAATGACCACTCCAGCAAGCAATGACAAATCTACTGCTGAAAAAATAGTCTCCTTCTCCACACTTATAGTAACTTAACTCCAAATATAAGCAACATTTTCCCAGTATTCTCACTCTCTGGAGGATTATCAACCAGTTTCAATTACAGAAAGAGTCATTAAAGCTACTCGACAATAAAAATTACCAAAATTCTTAAGATTAGCCATGGTCTCAGACCTACCTATTGAGTATTGTATGAAAGAGAAAAATCAACATGTCAGGAATATTCTGAAGCCTACAGAATATTCACTGAAGTAACACTTGTTTTCATTCACTACTCTCTCTTCTGGATGCCTCTCCTAGACTTGTTTACAACCTGAATGGAGATTTCCTGTTGTCTCCTCCCATAAGTCTGCGTAAGAATGGTTAGTTCACCTACTTTTCGATTAAGGTAACACACATATGTTTTGTTTAGGAACACAGATCAAACAAACTAACAAAACTCTGAATATCAAACCCTACCATGTAGCAGAGGAAAATGACAACATAAACAGAACAGAGGAAAAACAACATGACTTGGAATGCTGGGGTTTTATTTTTTCCCTGAAGCATCTATTACAATTATACCAGCACGCTTAGTGCTAGGACACCAGAAGTGATCTTTCACCAAGAGTTAAGGTATGAACAGGTCTGACAGTTGATATTCTCTGAACACCCAGCTGAGATGCAACAAAGCTTCTTAACTCCACATACTCCCAGTGACTGACAAACACTCGTTGCTTACAGTTGCTGCTTTCTTGTGCTGTTTTATGCCACTTGTGTGTATTGCCCTATGCTTACAGGTTCTCATCTAACCAAATGTATTGGATTTTTTTAAAACAAAAGTGAGTTCCTTCTACTCAAGATGTGTTCAATGCACTAAGCTAAGCACTTATTTCATGAGATGAAAAGTTAACAAAAAGCACTGATACACTGTGTTGTTCACTGACTCAGTGCTCAAAACATGTTGTAAATATTATCAGCATTGATACTTTTAGTTGCCCACAAGTCAACTGTCAACCTCTACTTCAGCAGTAGAGGTTAAGAGACCTCTGTAGAAAGTTTTCTTGTATTTTCTAACTATTTGCAGCAGTTGATCATCACTGCACACTGTGAAACTTGAGAATCAATACGAACAATTGATAACTACTGATTTAATAATGCATTTAGGTAGGTAAGCAGAGCAGACACTACCTATTACTATTATGCAAATCAATAGTTTAGAAAAATTAAATCAAAACAAGCAAAAGTGAAGTTAAAGTTCGTCTTCGTTTTGTCAGGCATAACATTTCTGCTCTTAAAAGAAATGACTGTACACTAAAACAAAAACCCAAACACAAAGCCACTGATGATGATCTCTCGGATTAGAGCAAACACCGCTTGAGATGACGGCAAAAATCTAATTTACCATCAACAACGAAAACTGACAAGCTTCTGCGTTTACAGGCAGACGGGCCGTTCCCACTGAACGCAATGCACCACCAGCCCCGTCGCCTTCTGCAGCCTCTGCCCCCGTAGCCCGGCACAAGTCACTGCCGGGGTGGGCTGCACTGGGCCCAGACCGGGAGCCCGGTTCCCGACTCGCTCGCTGCCGCACACCGGTGCCAGCTCCGGGCCCGCCGCTCCGAACAGGTGCATCGCCGACGCCCCCTAATGACAACGGCACCGCAGCCCTTCCCTTTCCCTCAACTCCACATAAACAAGATCACCACAAACCACAGATTAAAGCGGAGAGGAAAAGGAATTGCACGCTTAAGTAGATTAAGGGCTAAGCGACTCGTTTTCTGATTATTTGTGCAATCGGGGCCGGGCGCGGGCCCCGAAACTCTACTTTCCCCTTGCCGCCCTCTGCCTCGCGACAGACAAACTCGGAGCAATAGCACGAACCGAAGCAGACGCAGCACAGCCCTGGGATGCTGGGCTGTGCGGGCCGGGAGGCGGCGGCAAGCAGCGCACAGACGGTGCCCGTTCTCCCTCAGGAAAAGCCTTCCCCGAACACCAGCCCTCCTCGCCATTCCCCCACTCTCTATCTGCCGGGCAGTGAAAGACCACAATCGCTGCCCCCACGGAGAGACAGCGGAGGGAGGAAGCGGGGGAAGCAGCCCCGACCCGCGGGGTCCGTCCGCTGCAGGCAGAGGGGCAGCAGTGCGGGGGAGGGGATGTGGCAGCACCTACCCACGCCGTATTTCTCCTCCTCGGTCGGACTCCACATGCTGCTGCGGCGGCAGCCGGCCACGGCCGCGGATTCCCTGGGCAGATCGAGGAAAGCGGGTGCCGCGCATGGAGCGGGGGCGGCTGCTCCTCCTCCCCCCCTCAGCGGGGGCGCCGCTCCTTCGCCGCAGCCGCCACCTCACGCTCCGGCCTGGGCTGCGTTAAAGGTCCCTGGCCCCTGCTGGAGGGGAGGGGAGGAAAGGAGAAGGGGGGGGCGGGGGTGAGATCGCCCCCCGCCCGCCCGCCCGCGCAGCAACAGCCGCCGCTCCCCTCAGCGCCCAGCGGGCGCTCGCCTCCGGCCCAGCGATCCTCACTCCCAGCGCAGACCCGCTGCTCTAGTGGGCTCCTGGGCAGCCCCGCGGCGCTCGGCGGCCCCTAGCCTCCTCCTCCGCGCTACCACCACCACCGCTCCTGTCGTCGTCGTCGTCGCCACCGCCGAACGACTCGGGCTGCCGCGCCCCCCCCTTCCTCCTCCCCCCGCTGGATCCCTTCGCGCATGCGCGGCTCGCACCGCCTCTATTCCCCCTTCCCCCCTCGCGGCCGCACGAGGCGCGCGCGGGCGCGAGGCACGGGCTTAGCAGCGCGTGGAGGTGCGCGGGGGTGAAGCCGAGCCCGGGCCTCGGCCCCCAGCGCTGCGGGGACACCCCAAGCCCACCCTGCAGCGGCAGCCCCGCTGCTGGCGGGTCGGTGCTGCTCCCAGGAGGCAGGCCCTGCAGGCACGGCCCCGCAGCGCAGTGCACCGCGCTGCCGCGGGAACGGGCTATGTTTGTAAACAGCGGGGGGAGCGGCTGAGCAGCCCCCGCGCCCCGGCCCGCAGCTAAGCAGAGCTGCCCTGGGGGGCTTGAGGGGATCCTGCACCTTCTGCCGCCCCTCAGGGCAAGCACTGTAACTCTGTACCACTGCCGGGCAGGCATATTTTATTTTTTTTTTTATTAAAAAAAAAAAAAAAGCTAGAATGCCGTCAAGAGAGGATGCGCACCCATACCAAGGAGGGCAGGGGGAGGTGATACACCTCCCAGCACTCCCAGCCTGCAGTAGAGCACGCTGGCCGCTTCGCACTGCACACACTGGAAGCAGCGGGACACGGTTCTGAGGCAGAAGTTTGTTCTAAGAAACAGAAAAGCCCAAATTCAGCCCGGGTGAACTGAAAGAAATCCAGTTGTTTGTTCCCTTGTTAGAAACTGGACCGGGGGCTGTCTTGCTGCCCCTATCTGCGGCTGCTGCACAAAGGTGATGTCCGTGATGGGGACACTGTTGCCCAAATAGGACATAAAGAGTTGTAGCTCACCTACTGCTTGTATGGAAACTGCATTACTTCAAGCACTGGAAATTAAAGGGAGCATACCTAAACTGTTTAATGAGCAATGAGGAAAATCTGTTTTCTCCAGTTTAGGTTTTTTGACCTTAGTGTGTAGTAGTAGCATTTAAGTTAACATTTGAGTATAAAGAAGATCAGGAAATGCTGTTGGAACTTCAAATGGAGACACCGCTATCCCTTAGTGAGACCAATATTTGTCCAGCACAGTGATTATGGTTTTTTCCTAACTAATCTCCAAAACTTCCCAGGAGCTGGCAAAATTTGTACAGGTTGCACAAATGAGTTATCCAAAATCTGAAATTGTTTTCAGAGTTCATCTTTGAGTTCCTCCTTCATTTCGACTCTAACCACAAAACCTAAATTTGAATTCTTGACAACAAATTAAAAGTTGAACCATGTAATTCAAAACGTTTCCTGTGACTGAAATTTTGATCACTGCAAACTCTCTGCTTTTCCCCAGTCAGAGACTTCCCAAAGCAATGTCAGAAAACACTTTCTAAAATACCCTTTGTAAAACCTTTGTACATAATTTCATGTGAAGTTTTAAGATTACACTAAACTTTTTAATAATATAACTTCAGCTGTACCAAACACTTTTTATAGACTGTTCTATCATTACATAATAAAACAGAATGAAAGTCATCAATTTGCACTCCAGAATTTAGGTTGCTGTGGAAACCCTCATTATTTATTTTTTTTTAACATGTGCAACTTCTGTTTCACCACTGAACGCAGACAGCTTTTTGGTTGGATTTCTGTGGGGTTTGGGGCTGTTGGGTGTAGAGCACACACAGAATGTGGCCACTATGTGAGCATGTTTGTACATTACTGATTTAGAGAAAACAATGTATTTAATCCCACCTTAATTCACATTTAGGCATATATATTTACAACAGCTTCACTACTTTCCTCCCTAAGGCACTCCCACAGCATGCAGAAATAGCTTTTTGAAGGGACAAAACCTGACAGTCATTGAGTTGCGTTCTGCTGGAGATAGGCTGCTGCTGGGATTGAGAAACTGGGGTGGTTATTTTAGATATATATGTACATGTCAAATAATAAATACCTCTTCATCTCTTTCTAGTACCTTGGAAGCAGAAAATCTCCGTAATGACAGGAAATGGCTAATTCTTCCATCTCTTCACCTCTTAACTCTACAGCCTCAGCACTTCATGGATTCTTCTGCCTGCCAAGCTGACCAGTAGTGAAACAGACACTTCTCCTACCTAAGAAAAAGCACAACAAAATGTTCTTCAAAACACAACAAGCATGTAGTGAAACAGACACCTCTACCTAAGAAAAAGCACAACAAAAATTTCTTCAAAACACAACAAGCATGTCTGAGTTGACTCTTCCCCTTACAGTATATAAAGAGTGAAGGTGAACTTGGGAAGAAAAAGGGAGAACTTTGAACGTTTACATAAACCCTGAAGAGGACACCAAAACAGTTGTCAGAATGGGACCTGCAAGAAACTCACGGTGGACAAGAACATTTTGTTTGAAGGGAACTGCACCATTTTTATTTCCTGGTCACAGATGCATAAATTATAGCATTAACAGGGACAGCCACATTGATAATAAATTACTCTTATTTGAACTATTGCACATCTTATTACACATTTGTTCCTAACACTCTCCCGCACTGCTGCTGGTGATACCTTCAGCAGAGGGGCATGTGACCCACTTCAGGAAGAAAGAAAAAGAAATCCATGTAGAGTCAGTGGAATGCAAGTTTGCATAACATCAAGTTACCAAATATATTTACACCTGTTCCTCTGATGTATGTGCTCACCAGGTTAATAAGCCTCCTATCACCTCTACATAAACACTGATTGCTTCAGTAAATATTCTTAAGTGTAGCATAGAGCAAACACCTCATCCTGGAAAGGAGGCAGAGGCACTAATCTCCCAGGCAGCAAGCAGGTATTCAGGATCACCCACGTGCAAAAGAGACCAGAGCAAACAGGGATGATTGCGCAGGGCTGCAAAACAACACTTTCCTCTGTCTTTTTTTTTTCTCTCTTACCAGAGCTTACTCCTGCCAACCTCAATATTCATGCTACTCTGTAAAGCATGAGAAAAGCATAGTAGTATTGTGCAAGCATTAACAAGGCATTCTGAGGATTGTATGCCCCAAGGTTGGTTTGGTGGTTTGTTTTTTTTTTTCTGGAGTGGTTTTTATTTTTCCCTGTTGTAAAGATTGCACATTAAAAACCCATCACCCCACCACCATGGAACTGGAACCCAATGCCTACTTAATTAAATTATTTAAATGGGTTTAAGGCTTATTAAGGTTTGGGGTTTTTTTTTAATAACTTCAGTAATCAAACTAAATTTTAAAATGTGCTGTAAGTGTCAGAACTCCTACAAGAATTTCTGGACATTATGAGCCCCAAACACTGCTTTTCAGAGAACAGCAGGCTCCTTTTGCTGAAGTCTCCTGAGCTGCCATCTGAGTCTTTGCCACTAAACTTCTGTGTTGCACCATATGGAAATAATGGCACATACACACTTCAAGACTGTATTTAACTGAACAAAACAAGGCAGAAGGAAAGCACTCATTGCTTTTAAAAACACTGTTAAAAGTTACTTAACATCCAATGTGTACAGGACCTGTTATATCAAAAGTATTGTGAGTTACTTATGGTTAAGTTACTGCAAACACAACTGTCCAAACAAAATATCGACTAACGTGTAACACAGTATTAATTAAAATACATGAGACAGTTCACCTTCTATCAGACTATCTTGTTATAATATAGATGTGATCTGAAAGACAGCTGGCTAGGGAATGGGGAGATTTGACACAGTTTCTTTCTCCTAAATAGATCAAGGGAATTGCACAATCCTTTCAAACACTCTGCAAGGGACAATGGAAGGTCAGAGTGCAGAAAGCAGAGGGACTCTTATACCTCCCTGCCAGCAAATTTCTCTCAGTTATCTCAGCCTTAAGGTATCATGGAACATATCACCCTCTCGCCCTCTTTTTCAGGTAAAAGCATCCCCCATGCTTTACCCTTTCTGCCCATTCTCAGGGCTATGGATGCCAGTACTCCTACTTCCACTATTACTTCAAACTTCTGTTTTAAGATCATGGCCCAGAACTACTGCTATCAGAAAAAAAAAATAAAGGGGGTGAATTTTACCTCCTTCTGACAGTCAGTTTATTTGTTACCTCCTTTTCTGCACATGAAGTTCCATTTTTACCTTTTTTTTTTCTTTAAAGTTCACATTTTCTGCCTGTTGATAAGACTGTTTAAGATATTAAACAACTTGTTTTTCCCACTACATTCTAAATTCCTCACCTTGCAGGGAAAACCTGAAGAAACAGAAGTATCCAAAGGAAATCTATTCTCAGAGTCCTTTCAGAGCCACCAAGTGTTTCTCCTTTATGCTTCAAAGAAAGGAGCTGTTCTGATAATGTAACATGAAACTTTTCAGCAGGTTCCAGCTTCTGACATTCAGATCCAAATTATACTATTTTTTCCCTATGAGAAAAGGAGCAAGCCATCACATTAGGAATCTAAATGCATCAAATGGCAGCAGGTTTTCCTTCTAAGGGCACTGCAGTGTTTGTGCCCCACAAATTCCTTCACCTAATTCCCTACTACTGAGGGAAAACATCAGAGAACTAGTTTCATCAGGACTATTTCTGATCAGTTCTCAGGATCAGAGGAGGATTTTAAAGGCCATTATCTGATTCCTTTTTAAAATGTTTTAATTCAGAATGAGTTCCTTATAAACAAGTCTGCTCCCAACCCTCAACATTTCTCAGAGTGACAGGAAAGGAAATCAGACCACTATACACCAGGCAGCATTTCCACCTTGTAGTTAAAGTTACTCCATAATCTAGTTCTTACTAAGTCCATGAAGTAGGAGCTCATAATTGAAGGCAACCAGCATACATCGAAACTTCATCATGTGAGATGCAGGAAACAACTTTTTGTTAATTCTAGAAACAACTCAAGTACAATAGGCCAATAATTCCATTCCTTCAGCACCAACATTTTTCTTTAATGTAAAATGGAAGTTAGCATGAAATATTCCAGTACATGCCCTATTTTTGGTGTAATCTTCTTCAGAGCAAAAGTAATCTAAAGTCATCAGGAGCAGAGAAAAAGGGAGTTTCAAATAACTCCAGGACATTAGACATTTGGAGTTCAATCTCACCTCCAAAAAAACCCTACCAAAACATCAACTAAGAACAATTCAACTTTCAGTTAAAAATAAAATGTTTAAAATTACTTTTACTCTCTTTGCAATACTGCCTGAAAACAAATCATAAACCCAGAAAAGACCAGGACTTGTGTAAGGACAAGTAGGAACCAGTGAGTGCTGTTATGCCAACATATCACAGTCTGTAAGTTTATGTTGCTTGTCTAGAAAGTACCTGGATTAAGTCAGGAAAATAATTTTTCTTTCTTTCTTTTTCTTTTCTTTGTTTTTTTTAGCACAGAAGTAGAAAATGTTTTAATACCAATAGCACACATCAAGTACAATTACCAAGAATTCACAGTGCAGGTGGTAATTATTTAGTCAGTTGGATTTGATTTAAAATAGATCACAGGCCACGTGGAACCAATGTTTTCCTGATACTAATGAAACAGAGTATTCTGTTCTTCAATTAGTAAAAAAGGAAGAGAGTCATTTGAATTGTCATGTTTCATAAATAATTAGGAAATTTGAGAAAAGGACTACTGCAGCCTCATTCTGCCTTATCTCACTATAGCAAATTACCTATTAAAAGAGTGAGAAATCATAGAAGGTTAATTGGCATTGTTGTGACAAATTGGTATCTTTTCCTATTTTTTTTAATGGTCAGCATATAAGAAATGAAAGTATTGAAATGAGAATTCAGAAACATTTATTAAGTCCTTTTGTGAGCAAAGCTTTTTAGTCTTTTTTTGATTTCTGACCTTATGTATTCCTTACCAGAATTTTTTAATTGCCCCTTGAAAGAGATCTCTTTGATGCTAAGAAATTTATAATATTAAGAGAAAACATCAGAAAGCTGGTTTCATCACTCATGGAAATGCAGCAGGCTTGCCACTCCAGAGGCTGCCTTAACTGATTTCAGCTATTACTTAATCAACCCCTAGCCAAATCTCTATAAGAGAATGCAGTTTTGTTGGTTTGGGTATTTATTTCAGTGCTGTCTCTAACATTACTGCTTTGTTTCAGTGACAATTGAACATTGCTTCATAGAGAACAATCTAACACACTGAGAACTAACCAGTTCTACATCCTTACTTACATACCTTGTGTTGATCTGTAAAAGGAAAAAGTGAGCAGCTATATTCATTCTGAACTGGCTGAAAGGTCAAAGCAGGAGTCCCTCGTTAGTGTGCTGTCACCACCACTTCTCTGTTCCACCTGTTAGTCACAGCAGCCTTACTATCAAGTCAAATATCCCATGGCTGCTATTTTTAGAGGATTGTCTCCTCATGCACTGTGTGGTGCAGCACATGCACAGCCATCACCCATTTTGTGAGGCACAGCACAGAGCCGTGCCCCACCCCGACGCACAGCACAGGCCGGGCCGGGACAGAACCGGCCTCCCCCCGGCTCAGCACATCACAGCCCGAGCCGTGCCCGCCTGGCGCACCACAGCCCAGGACAGAGCAGTGCTCTACCTGGCACGGCACAGCCCAGCCCAGCTCGAGTCGTGCCCCCGTCGCATAACACGGCCGCCGCTGTCCGTGGTGCTGGTGCGGGGCTGAAGCCAGAGCTGCCGGCACCCAGCGCCCGCACAGCGTCACGGCGGCAGCCGGGGCTGTCTCAGTGATCTCTTGTGCTCAAGGGTTCGAAGCTTTCCACTGTCACACATCAAGACCACCTCCCTCAGCTCCTCCGGCAAAGGACATGCCAGGCTGCGGCTGCCGTTCTTCGGTATTCAATTAAGGCAGCACTAGCTGGCCATCTTATCCAACCCATGAACTCAAGGATCAGCCTTGTGCCTGGAACAATTAAAATGTGATTAATTCTACAGATAGACAGATCAAAACACCACCTGCTAGCGTCACGTGTCCTGAGTCAGACTTTCCCCTTAGCAAACAGACAATAGTTAAGTCTTCTTTCATGTATCCATAGAATGGGTTGGAAGAGAACTTAAAGACCACCTAGTTCCAACCCCCCTGGCATTGGCAGAGACACCCTCCACTAGATCAGATTGCTCAAAGCCTCATCCAACCTGGCCTCGAACAACTCCAAGGAGGGGGCATCCACATCCTCTCTGGGCAACCTGTTCCAGTGCCCCACAACATTTACTGTAAAGAATTTCTTCCTAATACCCAGTCTAAATCTGTCCTCCTCAAGCTTCAATCCATTCCCTCTCATCCTATCAATACAAGCCCTTGTAAAAAGTCCCTTCCCAGCTTTCTTGTAGACCCCCTTCAGGTACTGGAAAGCTGCTATAAGGTCTCCCCAGAGCCTTCATGTCTTCAAGCTGAACAGCTCCAACTCACACAGCCTGTCCCCATACGGGAGGTGCTCCAGCCCTCTGATCATCTTTGTGGCCCTCCCGTGGACCTGCTCCAGCAGTTTGATGTCTTTCTTACACTGCGGGAACCAGAACTGAACACAATACACCAGGTGGGGTCTCATGAGAGCAGAGTAGCGGGGAAGAATCTTATGAGCTTCAGGTACCAAAATGAATTTGAAATACAACCCCTGTGAGAGACATCACAATATTCTTATTTTTAAGAGAGAGATCTTTGACTTGTGTTCCCTGCATGCCAAAACCACCTCAGTCTTCTACAGAGCAAACTTCTGAAACTGCCTCATGCATGCCTAAATCACAGCTGCAGCTAAACACACTCACATATCACTTAGGTTAATTGAAAAAAAAATAGTGAAATTTATTTTAAGAGCTTTGACCTATGTGATGAAGCCAAGATCTTCTTAAGTGAAACAAAAGAAAGTAGAATACTTTGTTACCTGACACAGCAGAACAATTAGTCAAGTCTAACAATTACACAGACTAGTATGTCTCTGAGTAAAAAGGATGAAGTTACTGTAAATCCATCCAAACCCTTCTATCCATCTCTGAGAGTGAATCAGCACAAAGTGACCAGCAGCTGATTCATCTAAATAATAAAAGCATGAACACCTCATCAGCCATCACCACAAGGAAGTAATCAATAATGACATCAATACACTCTCCTGCCATAATGTGTTACAGTCCAGCTGTCAAAGAGCTCTCAATATATCCAGCTATCTCCTACTCAGAAGCAGAGAAACAGAGTTAGATCCACACATCTTCTCAAGGATGTTGACTATTCACTTTTCCTTAATGGTGTTCTTAACACTTTAGCAACAGAGTAAGTGCATTGTTGATAGTTGTTCACCAAGGAAAAAGGATATGGATTCAAGTCATTCCCCTGGCCTCCAGCTTAGTGAACAACTCTTATGTAAGCTCAAGTAGTAAAGGCTTAGCCTAGAGCTCCTCAAAATGCTGTCTGGCTGTTACAGACATGCAAACAGCTCTGTCTGGATGAGAGCCATTTTCCTGAAAACCAGAACGAAACGTCCTTGTATCACTTACCACCCAAGATTGTGCAGGTGCTATGTAAAGGCAAAAATATGTTCTTTATCTCCTGTAAAGCTATGCAACGAAGTTTTAATGCTTTCTATTGTCATTAACATTCTAAATAAACAGCAAGATAAGCCCCCATGTCTGTCAGCAGGAGAAGTGAAGAGTTCTCTACTAAAGCTCCCACAGAAACATGGCAGGCCACCAAAAGAGGACAGTGTACCCACGTTACGAAGTGGTGAGCCACAGGAACAGAATCTCAAACAGGAAAAATAATGAGGAAAGAAGTTTAAAATGATCACTCAGAAACCAGCCATGACCCAGGTAGTGTTTTGGCCACAGAGTGTACATCTGAAGACTACATTAAACTCATTCATCCCTCCAAAGGGAAACTGGAAAAGAGTTAGCAAAGGTTATTTTTCACAGGCATACTTTTACCTACAACACGTGGCACATAGTAAAGAATAGAGTCAGTTAGGAGATTTATTTTTCTTTTATGGTTCATAAATTCTCTACCATCAAGTGGATTACCATCAGGTTTTGGATTGGCTATGGCCACTGCAGCCTTCCTACACAGGATAAACAAGCTTCCATGTTTGTTTAGTAGTACTAAGCCCAGCAACCAGTAAAGAAATCTTACGTGCCCAAGCAATGTGCAAATATACACTGCAAACAGATTGCTCAACTAATTGAGCCTGTAAGGATTATGAAATTCAGATAATTTTTATAATTCCTTTTTTCCCTCCCATTGATGGCAGAGAAGAATCTCCAGGATGACTCCTGCATACACTGCTACAAATGTTTTGCTGTTTAGAATTAGAAGAGTGCAAATTTTTATACACTTACTACATTTCTCTCTTAATATGCAATCTTTTTGTCTGGGTGTCTGATACGTCTCCCATTCCCTACTGCAGTTTAAAATATTGTTTTATTTCTCAAAATGCTTGACTGTGTTAGCTTGAGCTGAACTGTGACAGCTGTTCCTTGTCACCCTCTAGACAGGATGCATTCAGCAGAGATTTAAGATTCCAAGCCGCTGTCTGGAGGAGCTAATGGCAGGATTTCTAGAGGACAGGTAATCTTCCACTAATTCTAATTCTACTGCAACCTGGTAAAAATCTGTTGTTCATCCACTAAAATAAATCTACTGCTACTTCCTAGTGTGGAACTCATATTAATTGTTACGGTTTGCAAACAGCTCATTCTAGTACAAAGAGCAAAGCCAGTGTAAGTATCTTTTAATCAGACCAATCCTGAGGGAAGAAACAGACTGATTTTGGGGCACACAAGCCAGGGCAGAAATAATGTTACAGAAGATAAAATTTTATAGTTGGAATTACGTAAACCAGCTTATTCCTAAAGAACAAAATATTTAAAATATAACTAATAAAATAAATAAATAAATGAGTATATGGCAATATGATGTTGTGTGATGCTATCACACTGTTGTATGTGAGCTTGCTGTCTGAGTAAGTAGTAATTAAAGCACGTGTCTAATGCATCATTGACAAGAACCTGATGAAAACATCTAAGGAAAATAATACTGAAAAGTGACAAAAACAGACTACAAAAATAAAGTGTAGCAGGTCAAGAGAGGTGATTCTTCCCCTTTACTCTGATCTTGTGAGACCCCACCTCAAATGTTCTGTCCACTTCTGGTGTCCCTGTCATAAGGACACATTGCTGCTGGAGCAAGTCCAGAGGAAGGCCACAAAGATAATTCAAGGGAACACCTCTGCTATGTGGATAGGCTAACGGAGCTGGGGTTGTTCAGCCTGGAAAAGAAAAGACTCCAGTGGGACCTTAAAGCTGCCTTCCAATACTGGAAGGGAGCCTACAGGAAGGCTGAAGAGGGACTTTTCATAACAGTGTCTAGAGACAAGATAAAGGGAGAATGATTTCAAGCTGAGGGAGAGTAGGCTTAGACTGGATCTTAGGAAGAAGTTCTTCAGTACAAGGGTGGTGAGACTGGAACAGGATTCCCAGGGAGGTTGTGGATGCCTCCCTCCCTGGGGGTGTTCAAGGCCAGGTGGGTGAAGCCTTGAGCAACCAAGTCTAGTTGAGAGGCATCCCTGCCCATGGCAGAGAGGTTGGAGTAGATGATCTCCAAGGTCTCTTCCAACCTAAGCCATTCTATGACTCTATGATTCTACAAACTACAGATACACTGGTGTTATGAAACAAGGACACAAAAGGTTAGAGAAATGCAAGTGGCACAAAACCCCCAAAATTTGTCTTAGCTGAAGTATATTTGGGGAATGATGAACAAATGAGTTTGCTCAAGATTTTTAAGAGCATTTTAAGATTGGATTTCTTTAGAAAAGTTTTTAATTCTATTGCTTCTAGAAGTTGTATTAATATAAGAACTAACTCTGCAGACAGAGACAGGAAAATAAATGATCCTGTTAGTGGTAGCATTCTTCTGATTAGTGGGAGAGCTGACAGATTCCCAAATGTTTAGCAAATTCACATGAAGTGATACTATTGTGAATGTGATTTTGATTTGCAACAAGGACATTACAAAATAAGTTGATGAAACAACCTTGGAGTGAATGCACATAAGATGGAACAGTAGCAGAATCTTTGAGTAACTATGGTAACTATTTACTGAAAATAATTGGGCTGAAAAAACTTGTGAAAATGAAGGTCTATAATGTATTTAATTTGTAAACAGATTACTCTTTCTAAAACTTTAATATCAAGCGAAGAGATTTGAGTAAAAATGGTTTCCAAAGGAATAATCAGTCCAAAGGAAGTTAATAGTGCAGATGAAAAAAACTAATTAAGCTTTAAAAAGGTGCAAAATCAGAAGAGACAGATACAACTCCCAAGTTTAAAATATGAAGGGACAAAGTCAGGACTTCCAGAAGCCAATTTGAAATAAATAATGGAGAAAAGAATAAAGTAAAAGATTTTTTAGATCTGATTTTTTTTTAAAGGCAAAAATTGGGACTCTGTGGCAGTGAAAACATGACAAAGATTAAAGGTAAACTAGAAAAAAAAAAGGCTTTTTTTCAGTTTTCAGTAAGGGTGTGTGGCAGGTTCATGTGTTGAATGGCAAATTAACACCAGCCATTTGGTGTACTCGTTAAAAGAATCATGTGTAGGAGGCAAAGGTCAAAGAGTTCAACACAACCCAACTGGGAACCTCACAGTGTAGAGCTCCAAACTCTAAAATATCTCAATACCTTAGTGACCTCTTCTGAAATCAGAAATTTGTAATATATTTCCTTTTTTTGATTCCAGTCTCAAAATGAGACAGATTGATTACCTAGGATTCAATGAGACTAAACAGCACCCAAGGTAGAGAAGAAAGATCTCAGTAAGAGAGCTTGAGAGATGGCACCAGTTGTGGTTTCCCCCAAAGGTTCTTTCTGAGATCACATTTTTGTACAGTATTTATGTTAACAGCATTTCCACAAATGCCAGAAGCTGACTACAATACAACATGGAAGATCAGTAGCAGATCAGAGTATCTTGGGAAAAAATGGATAATTTTAATGACAGAGCTATCAGCATGGGATAAATGCTAATAGTACAAAGCCATGCTAGAAGTTGCTCTACACTTAAGATTCATGGACTGAAAACAAATGAGGAGAGAAAAAGCCTGTGTGTGGCTGAACACAGCTCACACCCACATTGGTGGCACAACCAAGGAAAAAAAGAAGCGGCAAGCATGATACTAGGATGAAATAGGACAAATCTTCCCATTAAAAACAGACCACTCAACTAAGCCTTGGTAAAAACTTTTAGTAAAAACTTGAGAGTACTTTATACATTAGTATCTTCCATCTTCCAGCAAGATTAATGTGAGTACAAAGAAAGGCTATTAGAACAATTATGGAAATGGAAGATCTATGTCATGAGAGGAGATAAAGAGAAGAAACTTTGCTTGCCTAGAAGAGAAACAAAAGAGAAGCACAGTTGCTGTTACAACACTGCCAGTCCAGTGTTCTTTAGAAAGACCTTGATTTATCTTGTATTAGGTTGCTATTGTAATGAAGTAAGTATTTTATTCAGAGTATTCCTCCTCCTTTTTAGATTTAAAAGGTTTATCACCCTTTTCTGTTGCAGGGAGGAAAAGTTACATATCAAGTAAAAAAAAAAGCAGACAAGAAGTAACAACCTGACTGGCTTTTTGCATCCGTAATTGGATAGAGATTAGGTCCAGGAGCCAAAACAGGTACCCAGAATGTACAGTAAGCAGTTGTATGGGAGCTGACTTGTTCTTCCCAAACACAGACATGACTGATGCAAACAATACCCTCTTAGGGACACGTCAGGAGAAATACAGAATGCTATATGAGAAAATAATTCTAAAGCAATATACTATCTACTGAGCACAGCCAAGAGCAGCTGAGAACTTTTGATGGTATTTCAAATACTATACTAGAAGTGGTCCTATAAAAATACAAAATGTGTACATAGTAGTAACTTACTTGGCTTGCTTACAACACAGATGCACAGAGAGACAGGTTGAGCCAGTTGAAGTTAAGAAGTCATACTTCTACATTTTATTCTAAATATGTGTTTATGAGACTTGCAGACTAAGAAATGTTTGATTCAGGCCAAGGCCATGTGATTTACTCAAGCAAGCTATAAAATAGTGATGAATCCTACACAGGGAATTTTGCATTCTGAAGCTTTAAGACATCTGATCTACTTTCAGAAATTACTTTCACTAGTTCAGATCTTTACAAGCCACAGGAGTCTAATGTCTCTAGGATTATTTGCTGAAATATTTTAAAAGTTTTCTATTTACAATGAATATGAATCATAGGAGGCTTCCCACTCTATGTCATCTAAATGTGTTAGCTAAAATGCTTTTGGGACAGAAGTACTCTAATACTGGAAAATATATTGGTAATTGTCATTCCTAAAATACCATTGATATGCTTCCTGGGCATTACAGATCTAGTAAAGATTAATACAACACTCTGAAGATTTCACTACTGTTACTAGGAGTAGCTCAGACAACTTGAATGAAGCAATCAGACCATAATCAGCTCTATGACTAATAGTAACTAACCTCAAACTGTTACAAGTCTCAGTGAGAGCTCCAGCCATGGAGCTCAGATGGATTCAGATGAAAAGGGAAACAATTATTTCTAACTACTTTACGGTCTTACCACAGAGTTTTGCATCATGCTGTGCCAAAAGAACAATTTGAGGTCTGAAATAAATAAAATCTAATACAGACATTTAAAGGGATCGATCTCTTTAGCCCCATCAAAGAGAAGTGTAAGACATGATACAATCAGTGGCAATAAGCATATACACATGGAGATTTCTGATAGCTCTGGATGAGGCACTTTAGTGCCATGGTTTAGTTGATTAGATGGTGTTGGGTGATAGGTTGGACTAGATGATCTTGAAGGTCTTTTCCAACCTGGTTAATTCTGTGTTTCTGTGATCTAGCAGACAAAGGCATTCCAAGATTAAAAGGCTGGATTGTCATGACCTGTTCACACTGGAATAGGTGCAGATTTCTAGTCATGGGGGTAAACTGGCACAACTTACCAGAAGATGCAAAAGATTCTTTGTTGCTTCAGCTTTTTACTCTATGTTGGCTGCCATTGGAAGAAACATTCATTAGCTCAACTGGAAAAAAAACAGTCTTGAGATAATTCTTCAGTGAAATTCTTGTTTTTCAAGGGAGGCAATTGTTACCATTTCCTATAGAATTAATTATTAAGTAGGTGACCCTAACTCAAATTAATTTTCATTACTGAAAATTAAAACACATTTATAGGAATATAAAGACACAACTAGACATAACTAGACACTACCTGTGGGGATTTTATGATGTCTATTTGATGGAAACAAACATTTTAAAAAATTTAAAACATTTTTGTAATTCATTAGTGCATGAGTCAAAGGAGAGAAGCCTCATTATATGTTGTCTGAAACAGTTTGAAGGTTAAAAAAGATGACTAAAAAACATGGCTTCTTTGGAAACTTCACAGCCAGGAAAAAAAATGCTTTAGCTGTTAAGATCCTGTGAATTTTGTTATTTTTCTAGTTTAAAACTTCCTTCCAAGCTTAATAAACCAAAAGATGCAACAGACATGACAACTCTCAGTGGCATATTGACAGACTGTGCTTAGTCTCAGTGGGAAATACCATCTACATTTGGTATGAAAGGGAGAACTGCAGGTTGATCTGCTCATTTAAGAAGTGCAGCTTTGCTGATTGCTCAGAGGTTTGGACTGGGTGAATAAATCCTGGAAGTGATGGCAGGGTCTCAGTAAGGTATCAATACTGACTAGTGAAATCCATAGATATTAACAGGCTTTTTTAATACACAACTCTAGTGATATCTACTTAACTGTTACTTGTATTTGTTTTGTTACCTGGCTGTCCACACACTTGCTCTTTCCATCAGTCCTCAGTCTTGATTCCTGTGCCAAAGGCTGAAGCTGATCAGAACTCATGGTTGGTAGTCACACATTCCCATATCCCTGTCATTACAAAGTGCTGGGCAGGGCTGGCAACCAAGGACTCTAAGCCTCTCTTTCTCTCTCAACTCACTCACAAGCAAATAAATTAAACTGCAAAACAATCCACTAGCTTCTGCTCCAGCCTTCACATTCACCTGCTCTTTGCTAAGATGACCAGCCTTCCATAGTCTCCCCAAGCTTCTCTTTGCTTAGCAAAAATGAAAAGAACTTCCTAGTACTGCCTAATCTCTAACAGCTTTCCTACCCATGTACTGCTTTTGAATCACACAATTCTTGACTCAATTATCAGATGGATAAGACTCAAACCGTCAGAAGGCAGACAATGTATTTCCAATAACATCATGACTTTGTGCACACTTCCCAATTAAAAAAATACTTTGTGATGCTAAAAGCAGTCACAGTATTTTCACACCTGCACTGGTTCCTGTTGCCAAAAGGATATTCACAAGCAGATAAGGGGGTCTCTGAGTGACAGTTCCCATGGAACAGCAAGGAAAATGCTGCACTTTGACAGCCGCCTTTGTTTGTTGTCAGTGTTGCCCTTCTGAAATATTCCAGGCATATTTCTAGTTGCTGCACACAACACTCAGATTATGCTTTGCTCTTCTGATAATTCACACAGTAAATGTTTTAAGGGATTTTTTTTCAGATTAGGATGAACTCACCACAGTATTATCAGGTCAGCAGTCTTTACCAATTACTTACACTGCTAAACATTTACTGTAGCAAAGACCTTGATTAAAGTGCTAATGGAAAAGGCATCAACTCAGTGATCTGGAGCACAAAGTTCACTTTTGTGTGAGACTTTCCAATACATGACTCCATGAACTCAGCTGCCTATGGAAGAGAATTGCTTGCTTGAATGACTGCACTGGAGATGCATGAAAAGCTTAGATGCAGATGATCAAATCTGGATAGATGAACTTTTCATTTTCTTTGAGTAGTCATATGCAGCATAGTAGCTAAGATCATAGAGAAGCAGAGATTTGAGTATTTGTGATTGCCATCCTCATCAGGGGTCTTCCTTTGAGTGTGTGATTCCTGTTAGCTATAGCTAGACAGATAGTGTTACCTAGGCACAGACTGAAAAGTCTGCAAACTGCTCTTCTGCTGCTTCTGTCGGTGGCCTGTACACTGCACTCCTGGGATCCAGGTGATGTACCTAAGCCACAGTAAGAGGAGCATGCCTGCTGACTGAAACAGCAGGCTAAATCTTCAGTTCCCTGAGCACAGAACAGGAGCAGAAACGGAGAAGAGGAAAACCAGTATTGAGCAGAGCTATTTACTTCTCTGATCCTACTTCTCCATCTCCAATGAAATTCCCCAAACTGGGGCAAGCAAGAGCCTTCTCAGACCACAGAACTATTTTCTCTTCAAGATTCACACACCTGAGTGTTCCTTCACTGTGAAGTGAGACAGGAGAACACCAGCACAGCAGAACAGTTGGTGCTGAGAACCAAGTGTCTACAATATGTTACTTTGGATAAGTTCTGGTGTGGACCAAGAAACTAACATTCTCTCATTGCCTAATGGAAATCCAGGGGTGCTCCTGGCATGCATCTTGTAGTTAAGTTTTAACCAGAAGGAACCCAATTCTTGTGCTCTGACAGCACTCAGTGATGCGAGGCCAAGTGCTGTAAATGGGAATGACTGAACGATGTACTTCAAAATTGCATGGAGAGTGGTACTTGGTGGTAAGAACTGTTTAAAAATAACTTATCTCATGGTAGATCTTGAGATTGAAAAAAAAAGCAAATAAAATCAGAGAACACTGAGTTAGAGTACCTTTCCTACAGAAAGGTACTTTTACTGCAGTCAAAGGTGTGCTAGGAAGTCCTGCATTGTCTCCAAGAGTGAACCCATTCCAAGATCGAGGGCCAAGATCCAGAAACAGCTGAGTAGGTTGAGAGGTTGCTTGTGTATCCTCCTTGGATTGCAGTCACAAAGGTATGGCACAGATATAAGGAGATTTAGCTGTCCTAGGAGCAGATTTAATAATAATTGAGTAGGCCATTTATCACAGAAAACAGGATGGTAAAATAGTAATTGACAATTAGTACCAAATCAGGTTAGAGATAAAAATATCAAGCTAATTGGCTTGCCAGGCAATATTGAGTAGGAGGATCCTACAGGATTTCTGGAGCCTTGGTTTCCTGTGACTTTGTTACTTGACAGACTAAGGTTGGTTTATATGAAAAATGACCCTCAAGAATCTCATAGGAAGGAACAGATAAAACAGAATTCCTCAAGGGGAAGAAAAAAAAAAAAAGGCAGCTTTTCAAGTACAGGGACAATCATTCGCATGGCTAGAAAGAAGTGCAGTTTATTTAAGGATGACTGTTTGTGTTTCCAGACTAATAACAGGAGAAATTTCAGCATGAAGTTCCTACGAAAAGGCAATTTTCAGAGGCTGTGGTTCTGCAGCCTCAGTTTCACTCCTGTTGTGAAAACCGATATTAAAATATATATATCTATCAAACCTTAACTTGTATAATTGCATTTCAAACTACATGCACAAGTATGGGGCTGACTAGCAAAATGACTTAATATTTAACGCTGAGAGCTTCAAAGAAGCTTAATTTTTTTAATTTAATCTACAAATCTATTTCTAAAGCAACTTTTGCTTTTCTCTTGTTATTCTAGTTCTAGCTTTGCCATCCACATTGGCAAGAAACCCCCCAACAGAGACTTTCAGAAATATTTACTTCACTTCTGAGCTATCTAATTACATATATCAAAGGGATTCCTCATCCCCCAACTTTGAGAGAGCTTGAGAAAATAAATCCCTAGAGTTTTTAGAGACAGACTGTATGGCTCAGCACCAGCAGCTAGGGCCAAGTTTTCCAAAATGCTTTACTGCTCTGCTGAAGATCCACTGTGCTGAAGGCTTAGAGCAATGAACATTTAGAGTGCTTGCACAGCAAACAAGCTTTTCACAAAGCCTGTGCCTACATAAAAGTGATCGAATCACTGAAGTCTTCAGAACTGAGACATATCTATTCTGTTACCTGAGGCTCTTGTACGAATTAATTTAATGAAATAGCAATAGTAGTGTATAAATGAGATGTGAATCACATTTTGAGAAGTATCTAAATGGGAACCTAAATAATTATGGTTTGTATGGAGATGGGTAGAAGGAAATGTGAATTACACTGATGTAGATATAATACTGAGTTCAGTCTGATTAAAAAAGTTTTAGAGATAAAAATACTTTTAAGGTGCAACTTTAAGTAATGCCTAAAATCATTTCAAGTTAAGGGAATTGTAAGAACATCTAGTTGTTTAAATATTTTGTCATTAATTCAGATCAGGCTATCTTAAATACTTTAAAAATACACTAAGAATGTAGGATATACTTCAACTCCCTTTGGTTCTCAGCAGACAAAAGAGGAGCTGCTGTTGTTAGAGGCACAAAGCATTCACAGGCACAGAAACAGTTCCTACCCCAAGGCAATTCCAATCCAAACAAATATTCAGACATAAGCTAGAGATAATGCTGTGATATGTACACAAATACAGTGGTGGAAAATAACCATTGTATAGAAGACTTCATTTAAGGAAGAAATAACTGAATAGAAAGGAAAGGGAATGGGACTTGGGATACTGATGGAAGGGGATGAAGGGTACCGTCAAGAATAAATACATTTGAGTCACAGTAGTTGCCACTGCCACCCAGGTACCTGTCCGGAGATCTAATTAGAAGCAGTGTGATGACAAAGGGATACCAGGAAAGGACGGGATGCAAAATACGGAGACTTGCTCCAAGGTGAGAAAAAGCTCAGGAGGCAGAGAGGGTGAGAAGGGAGCAAAAAGAACTATTATGAAATAAATCTAAGCTGAAGAGAATATAAGGGATAAAATCAGATGAGACTCCACTGAAAGCTTGTGACAGGAGTCTCCACACTGTCCCACGAAGCCAGAGCAATCCATCTCCTGTGTGCACGTGTATGGGAAGAGTAAAAAAATAATCTGTGGTTTCATCAATGGGCATTAATGCTTCTGTTTGCACTAACTCAGGCTCATGTGACACACAACAGTGTGGTTTTGAAACTATCAAACATAAATAGAACAATTTTTTGGAAGAGATGTTTCAGCCCCACACCTAGAGAACATAATTAGATTTCCACAGAACTATTTATGAAAAATTACTGAAACAAAGCAGTTTTATTCCATCACTGCAAATATGTGCAAGAGGCAGGATTGCAGGACTTCCCTCCTTTGTTTGCTCTGTTAATAGCTGTGGTCAGAAGCTTCACTGTATTGTGTGTGTCTAGACCCTAATCAATTGCTCTTTTGAACAGCCAGCTATCATGTGATTCAAATTCCAAATGTAAGATTAACGTTCTGCTGCAATAAAAAGAAAACCAAAACATATCATTAGTGGCCTCTCACTGATCTAAGTTAATCACTTTGCAGCTTCAGAAGAAATTAATATAATCCCAGGGACACTGCCAGAAAGCCTGAGCATTTGGAAACAAAAGGTCCATCATCTTCCCTAATGATGAAGCAATGCTTTCATTTCCATGCTGAGGATTACAACTCACACAGAATCACAGAACATTAGAGGTGGAAAGGGACCTTGAAAGACCATCAAGTCCAACCCCATGCCAGGACAGGATCACCTAGAGTAGGTCACACAGGAATGCATCCAGGCAGGTTGGGGATGTCTCCAGAGAAGGAGATGCCACATCTCTGGTCAGCCCGTTCCAGTGATTTGTCACCCTCAGAATGAAAAAGGTTTTCCTTATGTTTACACGGAACCTTCCATGCTCCAGCTTGCACCCGTTGCCTCTTGTCCTATCACTGGGCATCACTGAGCAGAACCTGGCTCTGTCCTCCTGACAATTGCCCCTCACATATTCATAAACATTAATGAGGTCAACCCTCAGTCTCCTCCTCTCCAAGCTAAAGAGACCCAGCCTTTCCTCATAAGGGATATGTTCCACTCCTTAATCGTCTTTGTGGCTCTGCACTGGACTCCCTACATCTCCCCAGGTAACCACACTCTGCACCCATCATGTCTATTTCCGAACACTTAGTTAAAATTACTGAGAGCTTCTTCTCTACATTTAGAAACTTCTCTAAAACTAAAATCACTTCAGCCACTTTGCACTAGAACTGCACTGTTCCCCAAGTGAATCAAAGTCCTAAGAGATGGACTCTTCTCGCTTGCCTGAGCTCCTGTGCGTGTGCCAACACTCCGTGATGAAATCCAGTGCCCAAAGAGCTGCACAGCTCACAGAGCTGCTTCTGAAAGGGTTCATCTGCAGGCCCTGCACTGGCAGCTGCACTGTGAGCAGGTGCAGAAAAAGGACTTGGTGCATGAAGTTAAGTTTAAGAGCATTAGAGATCCCACAGTCTTTGAAGACTGGCACAAACACTGTTAACTGTCAGATGCTCCAGTTTACAAACAGGGGCACACACACTTCAGAGGAGCACTGTTTTCAAGAGGTAGAAAAGGACTGAATTTGATTGAAGAAATTTCACAAGATTCTAGGTTTGAAAACAACCATGGGTATGTAAACAAGGACACAAGGTCTTCAGCCCTGGAAAACTCAAAGGTATGAGTATGTTGCCTCTTTCTGTTCTCTCCCCACTCCGTTGTTTGCTGAGAAAGAACAGGAACATTTCACAATCAGCATCCTTTTGCAGGCATTTCCCTGCTGTACACATTTACTTGAAAAATATATTTTTTAAAGTTTCCCTGCATTGCATATTGGCAATGAAACAAGGAAACATTCAAAGAGGCATAAAGGAAACAGAGGAAAAAACCCTGTAAATTGTCCTCCTTTTGGGAAAGAATTGGAAAAAAAAAAAAGGTCACTTTGCTATTAATTGCAATTATTCCCAATAGTTCTTTTTTAAACTGTATATACAGCAAGACAGGTCCATTCTGTGGGACACTTCCCTTTAATCACTTAAGCTGTTACTAACACATCTTCATTCTCCTGTCCTGAGAGATCCTTTCCATATGGAAATATGGAACAATAACATCACTGCATTTCTGAGCAAGACTTCTCCAGCGTATCCAATTCTAGATCCATCAAGGTCTCAGTCAGCACATTTCCTGCTCATCAGTTTCCTTCAGACAGCAGCAACACATAACATTTCTGGTGTAAATTAGTTTAGCTCCACCCACATAATTATCAGCAGAGGATCTGGCCTAATACATTCAGTAGATAAATTGTCTTCTATCAGAACTGCAGCATCTTCAAAGCCATAATTTATCTGAATATTCTACAGTACAAGATAAGAGTTTTGTTACATTGAGTCTGAACTGAAATTAAGCTTACTTAGGTCTAAGATACTTGCTATCGAAGAAGCTCATCTCCAATCAAAAAAAAAGAAAGAAATCTATATATACGAAGATCCAAATTTTCCTTGCTGTACAGAACATTAAACACTTGAAGACTTCATGTGGCATATGTGGGATAATATTGTTTCACTGCAGAACTGAACTGATAGAAAGAGAACAAAAGATGATGATGAGAATTTTAGAACTGCTAGAGAAGTACATTATTTGTTTACTCAAGAGACTACCTGCTGGACACAACTTCTGGAAATCACATATGGAAAACAATCCATACTGAACAGATGAAACATGTCTTTCACCAGATATGTCTGATTCTTCTTCCAAGTAATATTTCTTCTCCTGCCATTTTTGTGTAATGTGAACCCAGTTTTGAATATAAACCAGTCTGTTAATTAAGGCAATTTAAAAATAGACAAATATCTTATAGCTGACACTATCACCTGGTAAGTACAGCCACCTGCCTGTACTAAAATCTCCCTGTATGCCATATCAACCATCATTCCCAACAATTTGTCCAGCTTCTGTTTCTTACACAAAAATAAAATAAAAATACAAACAGCAGCAGCCTCCAGCACTCCTGGCCCCAAATCCAAGTGCCATGCTTGCTCATGTTCTTAGAAGTGGCCCACTTTGAACCAGGCAGCTGGTGGCTTTACGTGGCTGCACACATTCTCAAGAGATGATGAAATACAGATCCTGCTGCAACCATATTCACACCTAAGCCTTGTCATGTTATCTTATAATGAAGGACTGCAAAGTTAAAAACAGGATTATTCAACTAAAATGAGAATTTGCAATGACAGAAACATAACACTCACTTTCCTGTTAAGGAAGAATCTGGGACTTAGATCAGCACAAGAACAGAAGGAGAAGAGGCAGTCTTCTAGCACAGATAAAACAAAATGGTGCCAGCAGCACGTCCTCAGACACAAACA
This sequence comes from Indicator indicator, assembly GCF_027791375.1. Classification (NCBI taxonomy): domain Eukaryota; kingdom Metazoa; phylum Chordata; class Aves; order Piciformes; family Indicatoridae; genus Indicator; species Indicator indicator. Next base: position 19,120,561 of record NC_072024.1, on the reverse strand, counting down.
TGACTGATGTAGATGACGACAGCTTGGTAGCCAGAACTGTGAAAGACATCACACATATTACACACAATCTTACCCTAATAATAGGTGGGGGAAAAACAAGTCTCAGGATGTCTACTCCTCTCTAACAGAAAAATGTGCAAAATTCAAGTAAAAATATGGAAATGATAATCAAGGAAATGCTAAGCAGTTTAGAGTACCACACAAATAAGGCAGGTAGGTGAAAATAAATTTCTGCCGTTTCTAAGAGAAAGAGCTACAAGAGCTTAAAGATTCACATCATGCCAAAAGGGCTATAGAAAAAGCACCTGCATTTGTGCATTTCTTTCAGCACTGAACTGCCTTCTCAGACTATGCATTAACTTCCAACCTGTCTGTAAATGGTAGAATGAGCAGGTTTGAAACTGCAAAGGCACATCATCCAATCAGCCATAAAAGTTATCATGATCTGGGTTCATAATCAGAGAGGCAGACAGAGCTCTTCTGCTGAAATAAACAAACAAGACTCCACTGTGAACAATTGCAAGAAGCACTGACATTTCTACCTATCTAAACCAAGACACTCGGGCCCCTGCCCTGGAAAAGACCTCAGAGTGTGGTGCAGACACATCTCCACTTCTGCAGCTGTTCTCAGATTTTTTTCAGAGAAGAACAGAAGATCTTTATGACACCAGTCAAAAGTTTACTCTGAAACTGCTTGAAGCACTGGCACAGATAGACACTTTCTTAACATACAGTACTGGAGAGCAATGCTTGCCTGTCACCAGATGGATTTCTAGGAGATATAGATACACATTTTTTGCTGTTGGCTTGTAAACTGTAATAAATTAGACCGTGCTTAATCACCTTCAATTACAGCTTCTTAATCACCTTCAATTACAGCTTCTGTATCGAAAGTAAGTTTTACATTTGTGTCCAGCTGACAAGAAGGATTAACTTTGCTTGTAAAATTCTGCTCATAGCTTCTAAATGAAATTTAAGAATAATGTTTAAGGAAGTTTGGTTTGGATGAGTTCAGTACTCAGTAATTAATTGTTTATAGATTACGTCTTTTCCTCTAGTAGACAAGAGTCTTCATATATAGCTACCCTTAAGGTCTCATTGCTATTTGATAGTGTCAACAAGGTTACACTGAATCTGAGCTTCATTCTTGGCATATGAGAACAAAAACCCTCTTGTTCCTAAAGAAATAAGAGAAAATAAAAGTTTCAAGGTGATACAGGACAGGGTCCTACATACCTTTCAAAAGAATGACATTTTTGGAGAACTGCCCACTCCTCTTTCACTGTCAAACCTCTGCTCTGTACTAGCCTCAAGGAACAACGTTTTATTCAAAACAAACACATCCAAAACTTGTCTTAGCAAAACAAACAGCTAGAGATGCAGGAGACTTTCCTTTTGCTGCTCTTTCTGCCAAGAAAAAGGGATAGGAACTGGTGGGAGAAACACAAAGCAATATCCCTGCTGAATCTTGTGATAGGCAGCCAGCTCTTCATTTTTATCTGTTTCGTCCTGTCACATTTGAATTCAGCAAGCACATCATATGGTACTAAGATCAATATTGCTGATATATTTTCATCTCCCCAAAAGCAACATATTTTCCACAGTTTTTATTTCAATTTGGACTAAATTATAGCTATTCCTGTAAGTTATCATCTTTCTAATAGCAGCAGAACTGGCAATGGTGCTGCAGGAGCTGTAGGATCTTATATACTATTCTACTCTGTTAGCTGAGGATTTAGATTATTTTCTTTTCCATTTAGACTTTTATGCTGAGTAGAGCAATTCTAACACAAGAACACATTTAAACAGTACAAGAAAAAAAACTTCAGTTTGCACTATCACAGGCATTAAACAAACTCTATTTTCTTCTAGGACTCACTGAAGACTCTGCTATAAATGCACAAAACAGAACTAATGCTATTCCCTAAAGCGGTCCTGACAACACCAGGAGACTCAGTTTTCAGTTAGTTATAACCTGTCCAAACTTTATTCATTTAGCCTAAACATTTTGATGCTGAACATCACCTGCAAAGTAATTTCTTTCCTTCCCTTACAGACAGGAGGTTTATCCAGTTAGAAGAACAAATCTAGAGTAGGGAAAATAAGTTCTGCTGCTAACATAAACCCTAAGTTCTGTGTGGTTTTGGAAAGCCAATGACATAATCTTCATCAAACCTTCAGTGCAAGGGAATGTTCATGTTGCTGTTGAAATTCACATTCTAAGTCCATCCACTTTCTAACTTCATCTCATCTGGGAAGCTTTCAGAAGACAGACCCCACAGGCTTCTCCCTGCTTAAAAGAAAACCTTGGCCACCTTGGCATACATTTAAAGAGCAGTCTCAAGAGATTAAGAAAACTGGTCTTCATAGTTCTCCAAAGGAATAAGCTCAACCCCTCTCCTTTTAGTGTTAGAAGAATACAGAGGCTCCAGATCAAACGCAAAGGAATGGTCTTGTAGTCAAAATGGCTCTAAACTAGAGCTGCAATAATTTTTGATGCCTAAAACCAAATTTGCATAAAGCAAGTCAGACTGGTTGCTCAAGTTATTGGAGTAATCTTTATGCATAAAAATTATCTCTTTATCACATTTTTTCCAGGAATTCTTTCATTCATTTTCGACAAAATAAATAGATTTATCATCAAAAGAAGTCTGTTGTTTTCTCCATATCTTAAGCAAAATAAAAATAAAAAGTCCTGCAGGTACTCTCTGTTCTTTCTTTATATGATTGTACTTCCTTCACGATAAAATTCAAGTCTAATCAAGTTCAAGCTGGGAAAGAGAGCAGAAAGCAGAAGTTCCTCTGGAGTTTTGTCAGAAGAAGGAAAGTCCCAAGCAGCCACCATGACACAGGGCAGGCAAGTGTCAGTTTGAGCCAGGTGGAAGGTGGTACTTCACTAGGACATCACAAGATGGATAAGAAAGTTTGGTCTGTCAATGACTTACTGTGCAGAGCCACAGGGCTAGAAGAAAGCCCTAATCAAGAAAAACTACCAGGCCAAGGCAAAGCTGGGGTAAACTGAGGTGAGTGAGGTGGAGCTCAAGTGAAATCTCTCTAGGAGTCAGAACTTCCAAGTAAAGCAGTCTGTTTCTCAACACATCAAAACGGGCTCTTTTCCCAGACTAGCAAGGCTCTCAGACATGCTTACAGAAAAGGAAGAGCTGCAACTAAAAAGGCCTTTAGGTATTTGTACTTTAAATTCCTGGAGTCAGAATTTAAGGAAAGATAAATTGTGTAGCTGGAAGCCAATGTTTTGGTAATACTCAAAAGGATCTTTGATGTCATATCACACTGATATAATGGCTGCTACATATGGCAGAAGGGTTGTTAAACATACCTCTGTGAAACAAAGGGGAAAATGTCACTGTCATTGCCTCTTGCTGGTGCTGGATACGCTTTCTTGTGAAGATAGCATGTGGCTAACTGGCAGGACTTGCTGAATTAGAAAAGCTGCACCGGAGGTGGAAAATCTCAAGTCTTTTTGTTTGCTCCAGGGCTTGTTCCACCATGGCACAATTACTAATATACAACTGAAATCTGCTGTGCTGCTGGTTCTGAAAACAACAGTTCAGGGTCTATTTTCTTTATGAATTTCACTCAGCACTCCAATTAATGCTGACAGGAACCACACACATACTGGGAGAAGCACAGTCTCAGTTTTTTCAGTTTTTTCTCCCAGGTAAAATGATTTCAGTCAGACAGCCCATGCTTGAAGACAGAATAAGTTCTTCAAGCACATGAGTTTCAGACTTACTACAGCTGGCCAATTCTTTGAAGTCACTGCTCTTCTTCACAGTTCAGTGACAGTAGTCCATAGTAATCCATATGTTTCTGCATTATAGATAATTAATCTATGGATTAATAGACAGATGATGTGTAAATCTCTTTCAGAATATTCACACAAGGGATGGGGAATTATAGCCTAGAAGCCTCTCATCTTGCTTGAGGTCCCATCAGTTCTCACTGAAGTGGCAGTCAGGCCAAGAAGTAATTCAGAGCAAGAAATTTAAAGATCAGGAATCAAGCAACGGAGAAAGAGATTCAGCAGATGAGAAGCACAAGGCTTGATTTAAGCTGACTCTCTGAAACTTTCAATCACATATGCATACTCTCCTTTCACATAAATTATTTTGCATATTCTTTACATAACTTTTGCATAAAATACAAAACAAATTTGTGCATTTAGATATGGCAGCTCCCAGACTTTTATGTAGGGTCTTGGGGAACTGCTTAAAAGAAAGGGAAATAATGACAATGACAAGAACATGCACATGGCAAGAAGATGCTGATTAGATCATTAGACAGTTCTAAGAAATCCCAGGTACTGATCATGGGATTATTCTCACTACCTGTCAAAAGTCTGGTATTGTAACATTACCAGCAGTAACCACTGATATATCCTGCTCTTCACATTTCTGGAATTAAATCTTTTCTGATTCACCCTTCTCTGAGAAGCAGACCAGATGGGCTCTAGTAGATCTTGAAGTCATGAGCATAGTCCCTGAAGCAAACGACACTTATAAAATGCAAATGTTGTATAAAGACAAAATGCATCTAGAATGACCAATTCTGAAGGCTACATATATTCCTTTCTTCTCTTCATAAGCCGTCCAGAAGAAACACCTGAGTTACTGCTACAGCCAGGCTGACAAGTCTACTCAGACACAAGATCACATGTGTTTGGCTGAGATAGAGTTAGTTCTCCCCACAGCATCTTTCGTTGTGCTGTGTCTTGTAGTGGTAGCAGGAAAGGGTGTTAAGAACACAGCAGTGTTTAGGCTACTGCTGAGCACCAAAGCTGTGCTTTTCCAGCATACCACATCCCCCCTGCCAACAGTAAGCTGAGGGGTGGGCAGCTTGAGAGGGGACACAGCCAGGCCAGCTGACCCAAACTGACCAAAGGGGTATTCCGTGCCATGTAGCATCAGCTCAGCTAAAAAAGCCAAGGGAAAGAAGCATGGGGACATTCATGATGGTATCTGCCCTCCAGAGCAGCCACTCTGCATACTGGAGCCTTGCTTCCCAGGGAGCACCTAGACATCGCCTGCTGAAGGGGAGTAGAGACTAATATCTTTGTTTGCTTTTGGTTCTGCATGCAGCTCTTGCTTTTAACTGCTTCCATCTTGAGCCATGGGCCTCTTGTATTTTTCCTCTCCTCTGTCCTCTAAGAGGGGGAGTGATAAGAGTGGCTTTGGTGAGCATCTGGCCCCCATCCAGGGCCAAGCCACCACAGACTATCAGGGTTAACAGCTTCTCTGCCAGAACAAATACATATATTGAGGGACTCATACTTTATGCCTATCAATTGCTAAATCATGACTTCACTACTGCTATATTCATTTGCAGATACACTCACTCACTTCATGTGAGTTTCAGTTCAGGAAAGTTATAACCTGAATGCCACAGAGTAGATGCCTTTCTGAAACAGACAAAAGAAAAACCAAACATGTAAGAACTAATGGAATGATGAAAACAGAGAAGAGATCAGTATAAAAACTGGTTTGGAAAAATCCTGGCTGAAGCCCTGCCAGGTAGCTGTTCCGAATGGGAAGATGCTGTGCATAAAGATGATCATTACTGGTTTCCTGAGCTTTGCAGTTGGGACCATTTTTATTTAGTATTTTAATCAATAGTGTTGGTATAAAAAGTAGGAGAACACTTGAGGGAGCTCCTGACGACATAAGGGAGGCACAGTCAGCATATGCAGAGGCTGGCTTTACACAGGAATTTTATTTGTGGATGATCTTGTTTAATAGAATAATTGAGATAGATCAAAAATTAATAACACACAGCTACTAGAGATAAAAAGATTACTGTAAGCCTTAGCCTTACCTGTGGCTGGGGTAATGTAAAGCAAATCCCAAATTACCTGTGTAACATATCAGGAACAGGGTAGTGCAATGCTAGGACCTCAAGAGAAAGGTCAAGAGAAGCATGAGTACCATTCGGCAAATTACCTCCTTTAGAACTCTGAAAATGGGGTTTTGCATGCAACAATACCCTGCACTAAATCTTGTTTCAGGGACTACTCTTTAAAAAAGAAGGAACTGAAAGCTTATCTTTTTTAAAGGAAAGGTTGGCTTGTCTAAACAAAAGGTAAGAAGAGAATTATTATTTGCTTTAACTATTTAGGAGAAAAATTACTGAGACAAGTGAGGGGGAAAGGAGAAAATGATGGAGGCTAAATAACATCTGCATCACACACCAACAGACAGAAACTGGCTGTAGTAAAATGAAAGCTGGAAAAAGATTCTATTACAGTCTTCCAAGAGGAGTTTCAGGGACAACTTACATTTCTGAGACTAAGCCTAATCCATTTGCCAAAGGGATCTATACTGATATGATTACTTATGATAGAAATGGCTTGGACTCTTGACCCAGGCAGTCCCTCTTTATTTCCTTGCAGATTTAACAGGGAGTGGATTTCCTCAGGGCTAGCACAGTATCAGTGCACGTTATCAGGCAGAAGATGATGTGCTACTTCAAATTTGATGACACATGGCTGGAATTTTAATTATACACTGCAATTTTGTAAGGCTTTTAAAACTCCTTTCAAAAGTCAGGCTGCAGTTTTTAAAATGGATTTGAGAGAGATTTGTCAGAATATTTCAGAGCAACTGACTACTTGGAATTCTTCACTTTTTAATCATAACATCACTTTAATGCCAGTTAGCTGATAAGTCCAGTGAAGATTTTGGGGCATTTTGGTGCTCCCTTAAGCAATGGTTAGCAAGGTTAAATTCTATTTCATTAAATTCACTTACAGTTTTATCCAAATGCAGTACTGGTCATGGTGTCCTCCTAATATAAAACATTCAGCTGATAAACATTGATTCACCTTACAGGTGTTTGCATTTCAAGCAGGAATGAATATTTCCCTTGGCAAACCCACTGGGGCTCTTCAAACAAAAGCTATATAAAAAAGTGCTGTGTCATATGATTAGTACAGCTTGATACAGGATGCAAAACATGAGTTATGTCCCGCTTGCCTTTTCCCCAGTGCATCAAGGCATCTTTCTGCATTTCAGTATCAAGGGACTTACAAGGTTAACAATTCCTCAGACTATTGATTTAAAGTGGACTTCTCATAATAGCTGTAAGAAAAAGAAATGGCATCCATCTTCTTCCATAGAGAGTTTTAGGGAAGAAAATTGCACTTCTTAAACTCCAGTTGTCATGGACAGCAGTGCTCTGAGAAACTGCAGAGAGTAAATAAACCCTTTTACTGTACAACCCTCAGCAGGATACATTAATGAACAAAGAAAACCCAAAGCCCCTGTCTGTATCTGGAGCTTAGGAACTCCACTGCTGTTGTATATTCACATTCATTCAGATAATAAAACAATTTCCAGGAGAGATAAAGAAGCCAGATGATTACCAATGTCATTACAAAGATAAACTCACATTTCTGAGCTTGAAAAAAACATAATTGCAAACTGAGGTTTGGAAAGAAAAAGTATGCAGTCTCCTACTAGGCATAGTTTACTTGTCCTAAGTTCAGAGCCTCCTAAGCATTAAAACAATAAAACTGCCTTTCTGTATTTTTATTGAAACAGAGCAACAAACACACACACACACAACCCCAAACACAAGCTCCATTCTACTCTCAAGTTAGGGAAACATAGTGAAGAGGCATTTTTAGTCAGTTTTTCCTGTCAAAACAATGAACCGTGAAACCAGGTTTTGCTCAAAACAGTACTTCTACCTCTTGTCTTTTGCCTTTGTTCCACCTCTTACCTCTTGGTTGACATGAGAAGTAGCCTAGATCCTGTAAATTGACAGAACAGGCAGTTAGAGGGGAAAACACTGATGTACACACCTTCTTAGCAACAGCAGAGTGAGCAGATAAACAGTACATGGGAAAGACAATGCTTTGAACCTGCACCATATTAGATACTGGGGTCACTCAAGTCAGATGTGAATGCATAGGAAGATAACAATTCATTAATACCAGTGCTCACAGAACTACTTCCTGGATATCTCAGTATAAATTAGGTTTTCAGTAAAGTGCTTTTATATATATATATATACGTACATACATACACACATATATATATACACATACACACACATATATTCTTAGGCAATTGCAAAACACCAGACCCCACTGAGTAATATAGAGTGCAGCCACACTTTAAATCCTGAAGAAACAATTTACTGATTTTACTCTACCAACAGCAGAGTTGCTAATAAATGTAGCCAGTTGAGAAGAGCAGTCTGTGGGGATCTGGAGGGTCATCACACTTGCCTCCCACTTTGAACCCATAGCTCACAGCTGCCTGCATAATTCAGGCAAAAAAGTCATGCACTTAGAGCAGGTTTCACAACAGATGTCAAGTGGTATAATTCTTAAGCTAATCAACAGTGAAGACTGAGAGTTTTTCCTCAAATCCCATCTATCCCTGTTCTAACACACCCAGTTACAAACCTACACTTCAAACTTCTGTAAACACCAGAATGAGCACAAACAAGATGGGTTCTTGTTCCACACAGCCACTATTTCTCATATCTGTTCTTATGAAGTTCTTCCAGTGCTTTTCACTGAAGGACACCCTATGTCAGGCTTCCTTTTAAAAAGGACTGGATTTGGTTCTCGTGCTGCTTCAAGCTAGGGGACTCCAGAGTTCCAGTTCCCACTCTTCTTGTTTCAAGTGCATTTCCTTTTAAAAATCATCCCACTGCTCCCTCTCAGTTAACTAAGAGCTGAGACCTACCAGTTCCAGCTGTAGAGCTGTGCAGTTAGCTGTACATTCACACACCATTTTTCATACTTTGTGCCTTATATGATAAGAGACAGGACATGTGGTACTTAATAAGTTTTTTCTTGCCATGTGGACTTTAGACAGTAACACAGAATTTGGACCATAAAAGGTATTAAAAAGTTTTCCTTTCCCTCTGTGGTTTACAGGAATGGAACTGTCTGCCTCTATGTAGAAGAAACACAGAAAAATGAAGTTCAGCCATACTTGATTTCCACACCCTCCCCCCCTCCTCTTTTTATGGTACTTAACTGGAAGAGAGCTTCTACTATTTTCCAGGAATTACTTGGGAGAAACTGCATTCACTTTTAGATTTGTGAAATAGCAACGAAACCAACATGAATAAGGGAATTCTGGATAGCCCAAGCATTTAGTTTCCCCAGCATAAGTCCAAAAAAAAAAAAAATCCTTAAGGTTTCAAGAGAAAATTACACCAGAGGGGACCTCTTTAGCCATAATCTTAATTTCTTATGGGAAAGAAAAGATGAGCAGATACTAACATCCCCAGTTGATTGCAATAGGCAGTAGAATCATTACATTTTAAGTAAAACTGTTACCAGCCAAAGTTAAAAAAAAACCCAAAACCCAAACCCAAAATCTAGTTGCAAAATCTCTACGCAGTGCACAGTGGGCAGAGTAAGGGCTGAAGATTGGTCACTGGACACATGGCTGAACTCTAAAGTTGAAGTGCAGTCTAACCAGGCTTTTAGTCCTTAGGATCCTGTTTCTGAGAGCCCTTCACAGCAGGGACAGGAAAACTGGCAGTTCTGCAGGATCTGAGTTCATCATCACCACGCAAGAGCAGCTGCAGGAAGTGTCCCCGTCTCAGGGTAATGTCCTCATTAAGCAAAGCTTCTGGAAAGGCTCATCAGCTAGTTAAGAATTGCGGCTGTGTCCAGCTCCAGCATATTTTCCAACAGTTTTCACTGAACATTGTCACTGCCACAAAGCCATCTCTCTGTGCTGAATCAGCACTCCCAGAACAGTGTTTGGGATACAAAGCCATCTGGCAAAGGTCCTGGTCAGAGGTGCTGCTTTTTCAATGAATGCAAAAGGAATTCATGCAGGAAGAAAAGAGAAAAAGAACACAGGTCAGAAAAGTAAAGCAAGCAGGAAAGGAAGATGCAAGTGCCACCTGAATCACAAAATGGAAGGTTAGGAACAGATTTCTAACCCTGGTCACTAATCTCCCCCAAGGCAAATCACTTAATTCTTCTAATTTCATTTTCCTCATTGCTGTACAACTTGCCGAATAGGAACTCTGTTCCAGAAAGCACTCTGAAGCAACAAAATGCTTACCAATAAAGATGAGACAGAGGTATACTGAAGATGAACAGAAAAAAGCAACAGAAGAGAAACTTGGAAGAATAATTAGAATAATGTGGAACAGATTTTCAGATTATTTGAGTGATAGGACAGCAGTAAGAGAAAAGCCAAATTCAGAACAGCAAATTCCTTCCAGCCAAAACCGTCCACAAGAAATGACCACAGAGAGGTTTGCAGGTAACCTACTTGTGACCTTTTGGTCTTTATTATTCACGATAGAGGGTTACTTTCCTAATCCTAATTAATTTTCAAGAACAGCAGATTAACAAGAAGGGATCATTATCAAGATGAATCGTCCAGATAATCATCTCCTAGCTCTAAATAATCACTGAAAGAGGAGCAGAAAAGGAACTGCAATCTTTTCCTTTTAATGCTGCTGATGGGGAATATGCAGAAAGCTAACACAGAAAGGTGCTAGAATGCTGTATTTTCATAACAATTGGGAGTTCTATCCCAAAATAAACCAGTCAAATAAAAAAGGAATCTTATTTATTTCACCCAACAGTGTTATCCATGTATAAAATCATTCAAGATAAGGGGAAAATTATTGGTTGTCTATCTAGCAAATTAAATCGGATTAAAATACTGTATGAATTTTAAGCAGAACTGTTCCTACACACTTATTTCAGCTAAAAGAACAAGGCTTCCTGAATTCCCAGTAACATGCCTGTGTTACACAAACACACACCTGAAATCCATAAAAAAAGAACACAAAAATATCCTGGCCATCACCCAGATCTAGGCACCTGGTAGCAATTGACATCTTGTCCCTCAGTCCAACACAGAATCATAGAATGCACTGGGTTGAAGGGATCTCTACAGGTCATCTAGTCCAACCCCCCTGCAGTAAGCAGAGACATCCCCAACTAGATCAGGTTGCTCAGAGCCTCAACAAGCCTGATCTTGAATGTCTGCAGGGAAGACACCTCTATGACCTCCCTGGGAGTTCCCCTGCATCATATCTGCACGAGTTTCATTAGCTGCCCCTCAGGGGGTTGGTTGGTTTGTTGGGCTGGCTTTGTGGGTGGGTTGGTTTGGGTTTTTTGCGTGTTTGGTTGGGTTTTTGTTTGTTGGGGTTTTTTATAAGGGCTCCTGAGTTGTTGTGGTTGTTGGGGGTTTTTGTTGTTGTTTGTGTTTGTTTGGGGGTTGTTTTGTTTTGTTTGGTCTTGGTTTTTTTTTAAGACTAGTCCTAGTACTAGAAAATGTGCAAGACCTGGGATGTCATCTTTCTCTTGCTGACAGGTCATTCGTACTTGCCAAAGAATCGGTGTGCTTTCCTTCCTCTGAGCAGGAACATCATCTTCCAGAGTGGAACACAACTCTCTGATTCCCTGGTTAGATAAGCTCGAGAAGCAGGAACTGACAATCTCTTCTGTTTCTAGGTAATGCTTTAGGATCACTGCTTGCTCTTCCTAGGTATGTAGATAAATCTCTCTCTGACATAGAGGGAAAAGAGTGAACCAAGCAGTCAGGAGCCTCCCAACTTCACACGTTTACAAGACAAACTAGCAAATTTTGTTTGCTCCCTCAGATTTATTTGATATTATTTACAAGACTGCCTGTTCTAGAATATTTTATACTCAGCTGGTTGTCACCACACTGCCTGTAACACAGAACTCCAGGTCATTACCAGGCCAGGGAAGAAAAGCCATTCTAATCACACATAATGACAGAGGCATGACAGACTCACACATTTTTAAGTGTGGCATAAGAACTAGCTTTAAAATATTACTTCCATCAGGTATTTTACTTCCAAATCAAATGAAATCTAAGACCAAAATAAAATGACAAACACAATAAATAAAATCACAAAAAGTAATTTTGAGTTTGAGCACAACTGCAGTCTAAAACCGTCAATGCATTATGTATGAATGAAAAGCAAGTGACTGACACAGGAGTTTGTCCTTGCAAATAACAATGAATTCCTCTCACAGTCACCACAACTGACAACGTGCCTGGTGCTTCCCCTCAATGCTTACTGCCAGTGTCATCATCTCCCCACCCCCCTCCACCTCTCACAAGCCTGTTTCCAATCCATTAGCTGAGGAACACTTCTATATGCTCTTTTACTGGTTATGACAGTCTGCTGCTGCACTTGCCATACACAAGCCAGTGGTGCCTGCCTCCCTGCCACAAACTGTTCTGCACAACTTTCCACAGATGATCCCTGAAATGTTTACTGTGCTATCATGTTCCCAAAGTCAATGCTCAGAACTGAATGCTGAGGGTTTCTTTTTTTCTCCTGAGGCACACCATGGAAATGCATTACACAGAAATATTGTTCCCTGAACTCAAGTTGCTGTGGTGCTTTATCCAAAAAAACAGCTAGCCAGTCTCTTTAAGATTAACTCAAATCCCTCCCTCTTTTTATTTTTTCCTTCTAATATCTGAAGATGGTACCTTGTCCTATTTTTGCAATCTCTTTCTTTTAAGATTGATTTAGGATAGTAATTTACTTCCATCTGCATGTCCAGGAAAATTTGGAACCCTGCAGCAAGGCATAAGCTCATTCTAAAAATCTGAAGGCTTCAATAAACAAACAAACAAACAAACAAACAAACAAATTAATAAAGCCCTGTCAGAACACCCAAGGTGAGCTATGAGTACATCACACAAAGCACAATAAGGACCCTATGGAACACAGCAGCCCTCAAGTATTCTAGGCACATTTTTATCCTCAGCAAGCAGATAAAAGATAACTCTTAATTTTGAAATCTCTAAAGGATGAAAAGAAATTCACCTTGGATTGGGGTAAATACCACCTATGAAAAGATCACAGATTTCTCTATGGGAGTATTTTTTTCTCATGAATTTACTCTGATTTTCCTTCGGGTTCCTGTTAACTCAAATTAATGACTCATGACTGCTTTAGACGTTTGCACTGTTAACTTACTGGATCCGTAAGGAATTTGTAACATCCTTTTGGGAACACAGAAAGAAGTTCACCCACCATCATCTACATGAAGGCTTTCTGGGATTTATATTTTTTTTGGTTTTTTGGGGCATGTCATACAGGTAAAGCATAAACAATTATTCAGATGAAGTTAAATAACATACTAAATATCTCAGTAATGATAACAAAGCGAACACTAAAGTGCTAATCTAAAAGATCTTAATACTACTTACAATTTAAATGGAACTGGACTGCAAACTTCATGTGTAGGCTTGCCTGTGAGTAAGAGAAAAAGCTATTTAGACTAGAATTGCATTCCCTGCAGTGACACAAGCCTACTAATCCTACATCTGCCCCCACACTCCAAGGTAGTTTGAAATGCCAATGTAGAGAGCTCATGATACATGTCTTGTATCATTGATGCCATGACTACAGATACCCAAGTTGGATGTGGAGTTCAGAGACATTTTACATCAGGAATGAGTTTTCAAGGGTATTATGAAAATCTCATGTAGGGCTGATGAAGACAGAAGCTGTTTACAAAAGTTCTGTTTTATAGCCAAGGAAAACTTCCCACTGAAGTTGTCAAGTCTGTCACAAGTACTAAATTCACATGGATTCAATTATTAATTTATTTATTTTTAATACAGGAAAAATGTTCCCAGACTTTGACCTTACAGGGTGCTGATGAAACCCTTCAGAGGGATGTGTTCTGTTAGCACAGCATGCACAGGTCAATTATTTTTAAAATGCCAGAAATAAACACCATAAGAAAAGTTCCCTAATATCAATGAGTTCCTCAGTGCAGTTTTAAATTCATGGCTAAACATGGTAGAGGTTAACCATTTACCATGAAAGGAATGCAAAGCCTGGAAGAAGGTTTGTTTGTTTTTAATATATTGTACATAGTTACTAGCTAATAAAGACTACAAAATTCAACTATCTGCAGAGAAGCTGCAGTACAAAGAGCTTGAGAACAGTGATAACCTTGGAAAGATTGTGTTGGACAGTCTATTTCAATGCTAAGAAATGATGATTTTTACCTTTTTCCATCTCCATGCAGAACTCTCACTGAACTTCCTAGCAACCACAAACTGCTGCAAATATCACAGGTGTGATCCCACTGCACCTCTTTCCTCTTTTTTTCTTTTAGTTTTTTTGGAACCTGCACCTAAACATCCTGGTTAAATCCACAGGGACAGAGGGAAGAATGAAGAGAGTCTGCCTTGCTAAATTTGCATACAGAACAATTTTTTCAGTTTTCAGGCAACAGTCTTTGCTAATATTTCCTCTAACTTACAAAAAGAGAAAAAAAAAATTAAAAAAAAAGGTAGATTGCTTCCTCTGCAGCTAAACCAGAGAAGTTCTTTTAACTGTCTTTCCTACATATCTAGAACACAGTCTTTAATTTCTCATGCAAAAAGTAGCTTATGATTACTGGAACGCTCTGATGAGCTATTAAGTCAAATATTTTTACAAATGAAAATTCTATGCAAGAAGGCAGACAGCTAGAGGCCAATCTCAACCCCCTGTCATCATCTGTGTGACAACACTAAATCACACTATTAAACTGCAATTACTAGACACTGACATTCATTTGGCTCAAACCAGATTTTTTCTGCAATTGTCAGCTTAAACTTTATAGTGAAAGTATAACTTCAGTCAAATGAAAGGGAGAAATGACAAGAATCAGTACTCTGAATTCACTTAGCTGTACCCCACTGTCACAAGAGGGGTCAATCCATGCATCTCTGTTTCTACTTTAATGCTCTAGGTAGACACATGATATTTCAGACAGTTATGACTAAAGAACCTTACTCCCTTGTTGACAGCTTATTTCTTCAACTGTGCAGTTGCTACTTCATTGCAGTTAGCATTTCCTAGTCAGTTTGGTCAGAAGGACCAGCTGCAAGAAAAGAAGTGGCCATTCACACTAGTATTGGCAGCCTAACCAGGGAAGATCAGCTCAGGTGTGCTGTCATTGGAGATGATCTCATTTGCAAATCTGTTGGATCACGATCTCTGGATTCCACAACTTTCTTTCCTTCTTGTTTCTTTTTATTCACTCTAAATTACCTGCAATTTTTTTTCCCTTTCAATCATCTAAGAAAGCCAACCCTTTTGATCTGCTCTCCAAGCCTTCTGTATGTGCTCATCCTTTCCAGTTGCCTACCCTCCAGGGAACAACAAAATGGTGTGGTGAGGAAAATACTTCAGTTCTGCCCTGAGGAGAGAAAAAGTGCAGATAAGACCTGAAAAGCCTTAATGCAGCAACAGGCTCCTTAGCAGCTCTGTGCAGGAACTGCACAATAAACATGGAGTCAGAGAGCACTTCTCTCTCAAAACAGTTAAGTGATACCAGCTGCTTGTCTTTGCAAAAGCAGTGAATGAATTTCCATTTCTGATGGTCTTTGGGGTTGGCAGCCACACTCTTGCTCCCTGGAGAAGTGACACTACTCTGCTGCACATTGAAATGAAAGGACTGACCTTAGACTTGGAGATGAACCTTCACTACTCAGTTTAACTTTAGTTTATAAACTATGATTTCTGCCTCCTGTGCTGACCCAGATACTGCAATGTTTGGTTTACAAACATGTCGAGGGAAAATTGGTTTTGCCCTTGCCCTACATTTCCTTTTCTCTTCCCAGTTCAGCATCTCTAATGTATTTCCTTTATCCATACTAGAGAAACTACTTTTTCACATGAAACACTTCAGGAATTAGCTGGAATTCATAGGCTTCATATCCCACTGTTCAAATGGTCAGCATTGAATCTATTTATTCATTTTAAATATACAATCTGCTATTAACAAAATCCCCACATTTAAAATGCTACTGCTTTGACTAATGTTTGTAAGGCAATTTGTTAAAAAATAAACATTCAGCAAGAAAAATGTTGCTACATTTAATAATTTATAAAATAGAGTAAAACTCACCTCTTCTGACATTCATTTTCATTCCACTGCCTTTTGTTCCATCTGACTATTCCCTCTGCACACCTGCTCTCCATCTCCATTTGTCTGATTAATTATCCTCACTTCTTCTCTACAGGCTTTGACAAGTTCCTCTTCCTTCTCCAGCTTCATCCCTATTTTTTGCCTTGTGTGGCTTAAGTCTCCACCCTAGATATACTGGATCTTCTCAAAATCAAACAACACAGAAACTACCAATAAACAGTTTAAAATAACAACAAACAGCAGAACATCTTGGCCATCTGGAAATTTCTGGAGAATTTATAAATTAAGCAGTTTTCAGAGTAGGAGCTGGCTGAGGGGTTTAGGTTTTCATATAACACATACAGGGACAAAAAACCATATTCAAAGAGGTCTTTATGCCAGCATGATACATATGATTTCCCTTAGATAGCAGAAATAGAAACTACTATCAATTTAGAAGCCAATAGAAATGCTGAACAGTATTTTCTGATTGTGAAAGTATCACACAGGTGCACCTCAGTTTATTTTTTTTCAACATCAGACTTGCCTGGTAGGATAATGAATTCTTCTCATGATTTCCACAATCATTATTCCTCTCTTGTCCTGTTCTCAGTTTGTTGAACCTTGCTGAAAAACCCTACTGTTAAGCTAAAACATACCTATGCTTCATCCCTCACATAGCTTTTAATATGGAAACATTGTAGATTTTTATTACAAAAGAACTCCAAAGGAGATGTCGAATCCCCACAAAGATAAGTCTGAGTGTTCCTTGAAAGGTTATAATAAAGGGGACCAAGACAGTCAAGTGCTGCAAGCACATCCATGGCACAGATTGGGTTTGTGTTCAGTTTCTTTCTCTACACAAAATTCATGCAACCTTTTCACGTCTTTCAGTTCAGGATTCTCAAAGGCCACTAAGTCCTTTGAGTATCTCTGAAATTAGAATTCTCACTGCTCTGCTTTCACCAATTCATAACACTGCTAAAGGTTTCAGCATAGTTATGGGATGAGCATTTTAGAAAAAGCCCAGACAGTATGTTTGGCAGCACAGACAACAGAGGTGTAACAAGCATTACACACCTGTGGGAGGCACACTGTTCATCCTCTTTGTCAGAGGTAGAGATGGTTGGAAAATACTTAAATTAATTTTGCAGAGAAGCATTCACAAGCAGCTGCACACCCTTACACTGTCACCAGCAGCCCTTCTCTTTCACATGGATCTAAACCAGCTCACAGTGATTAGATGCCCGTTTGATTCTTTTGCCCTGGGGGTTTTGACTGACTTAACTGATCCATTCTTTATATTCAACACATTGATTTTTTTTTTTAATTACCATTTATATATGTATGGTGAGATGTGGGTGTCCAGGCAGAAAGCTTTGGCCTCACATGTCCCACCTCCAGTTGTTTCTTTTTCTTTTTTCCCCATTCAAGCGTATTATTACTGTCTATGAGTCACTTCATTAATCCAGAAAGAAGGCTAGAACAAGTGAATAAACACCCTGCTTTACAACCTTCTGTCTGCACTGTTTTATTTCTCTGCTAATGAATGAACAGCTAAAAAACAGAATTGGGGACATTCAAAGGGACATTATCTCCTCTTTGTCTATAGCTGCTGCCTGGGTCTTCCTGTGATTGTGCTACAGGATCAGAGGATGCCCTCTGAACATTCAATGCCAATGATAGTGTAAATATGATGGAAGGTCCAGGAAAACAGTGGAAGAGGACATACATGCAAGACAAAAAGAGCACAGGAGACTTTTACAAGCCCAAACTGTTCCTCTTAAAAATTATTAAAATAAAAAAATATTAACACAATGCACGAGAAACAAGCAACAACTGCGATGCCAGACACAGGACCCTGTCTGCAGCAAGAACAAGGTCAGATCTCTCATACACACTGCTGGAACTCAGCACATGCTCCAAGTTCTGCAGTTCATCCTGTGTGCATGGAAAGGGCTCTTCATTTATCACAGATATGGCAGGCAACTGTCTGACATGTCCTACTCCCTCCGTTACAGCTGTCAGAGTGATCCTACCTCTAGTGACATGAATAAAGATAGAAGATGAAAGACTAAATGAGAAACAAATTACTGCAGCCTCAGTTTTGCCCTCCAATGCAGGAATTACAGGAATTCAAGGTCTAACTTCTGCCATAAAGAAAGTCTGTTTCCTTCTCCCTTGCAGTTCTACAGCTGGAGAGACAGACACAGATGAACTGATGCTCAGCACAGCCCACAAGCCACCCTAGCTCCTTTCAGATGCACACAATCAACTTGTTCTTGCCTCCCTCCAAAGCATATATAGAGTTAAACTTTAGGACACTGGAAGGTATTTAACAAGTCCCTTTCAACTTCCAAGGATAGGAATACTGCAGTTTTTTAATAAACTGAGTACTTAATGCCTACAGATAGCATTCTAAGCAACATTCAGATTACAATCAATTATTTCCAAAATAAGGCATGATGCTCAGCCTGTTTGTGTGCTTTTTTATGCTCTTTCCCCTTGTTGTTACATGTGCTCAGGTTTTAGAATTTAGTCTAACATTTGTATTTCTGTACTTGGGTACACAGTTGAACACCACTCTTCTCTGATCTGCTTTCAAAGAGAATCCATTAATTTCTATATCAAGGAGGGCTGATGTTCAAACCCTGAGCTAAACACACTCCAACAGAACAAGAAATTCAAGATTTGGCCATTCCCTGATGATTTCTTTTCCCACTCCCACTGCATAATGGGACAGCAGCTTGTACATGTCTCCATCATGCAAGTGGTGGTTTTCCACTTGTGTGACAATTGGTTGCATGTGAGGTTTTGTCCTGTCTAAAAAGTGTTAAACCCTTGTAGAAACTGCTGTCTACCTCCTTGTGTCCTTCTCAAAGACAGTATGTTGTCCATGCTGTCTGGGCTGGACAGACAGACTGGACATGACTGGTCTATGATATCAGCACAACACACTGACTCGTGTCACCCGGACTTCTCAGGACTAACATGGGGAGACTGCCTCCAAACCTCGTCTGAGCCCTGACAATACACATGGTGACACCTTTGTGGCTGGCAGCATTTCAGATCAAGTTAATATTTTACCAGGCTCCTTGATAGCTTGTGACATTCACATCAGCCAAATAAAATAGGCCTTCCCTAACTCACTGTAAAGCTGTTTCAATGGGACAGTTTTCTTCTTATATTCCAATGGCTTCAGAAAAACAGAAAAATGGAGTTTAAATGGCCAGCCAAGTGCTAACCACCACTCCATCACAGACAATCTACTTTCCCCCTCATCTGTCACACAGAGCAGTGGACCATAAGTGGGAAAGACTGTCATGGACCCTGGCTGCCAGGAAGCTTCCCACAGAACCAAGGTTTCCTACAGAGCTGAGGTACAGACACTGAGCAATGCAGACAGAAAGATAACTAACTCCACGTCCTTTTAGCTGACCTGCCACACCTCATCTGCGTATGCAGAACACAGGCAATTCCAGCCAGAGCTCTTCCCCACTGCTTCTTTCCTCCTCTTCTTTGGAAGAATCAATGTCTGCTGGCAGATGGGAAAGAGAGGACAGAGTCATGAAACCACACAATGCTTACTGGCAGTAAGAACCTTCTTTAACGATGCTGCAAAAAGAAAAAAAAAAAACAAGTGAACCTGACAACAAAAGTTTAGCCTGATTTTTTTGAGGCTTTGCACCAAAGATTCTCTCTCTACATCTATAAATATGTATTTGATTTGTACTTCTGAATTGAAACCATCAGGGCCACAACACTCAAAATGTACACTTAACTTTAGGATCTATAACTCCAAAGATGTAAGCAGACAAAAACACTCTTGACATGGAAATCATTCTCATACAAACAGAAGCCTAGCATGGCTTTTTTGTTTTCTCCTTAAAAATGAGTACTGTTAGCAGAATGGTATTTCTGATTAACAGAAATCTGAATTAAGTTTCTCCTTTCATGCATGCTAATCAAGCAAGCTCAAGGTTTTTAGTTGCCAGGCTAGTACCAATTAAATACCTCCAAATTATCCGTTCAACATATGCAGTCAGATATAGCACACAAGTCTCAACTTTCTTTCCAACAAGTATGAACTTTCTTTTTAACAAAATATTAACTTTCTTTTGAAATTCTCACTGGAAATAATTTTCTGGAACACAACTTTGGGAACAAGATCTGCTTTAAAGGGAAATACACAATCTCAGGAATAATACAAAGAAAAGTTTCAAGCTTCAAAGAAATACTTTCCAGTTAATTTGGTTGGTAGAGAACACCAGCACCATTTAGGTTTCACATAGAAACAAAATAACTCTTTTCATTAGACTGAAGTTACAAGAAGAAGGTTTGCTGCACGTGTGTGTGTATGCACAAATGACAATATGCTATGAAAGCAAACAATATTAACAAACTGATCAGTGATTACTGAGTTCCTGCTCCAGGATCCTTAAGAAACAGCTTTAAAACTAACTTTGCCCAGGAACAAGTTCATCAATAAAATGGTAGGTAACTACCAAATCTCAGCCCAGGTTTGAGCTATTACAAAACAAGAAGGCAGACCCAGCTGAGTCACTTTGAATCAGGAAATTCAATTCCTTCCTACTCCTCAGATTTAAAACATCCTATAGCAAAAAGCTTCTACAGGATTTTCTCCTGTGTTTAGAGAAGAAACTGAAATACTGCAGTCAAGTTTCTCTGAAGGAAGCAAGCATGACTTCCAAGCAATGTAAAATACATCAAAGTAACAAACTTAAGGAGAAAGAAAATCAAAGGATTTAAAAGGAAGGTAAGTGACCAGCTCATTTTACTCTCCTCTAAGTGGCTACCTCTCAGTGAGAACAACCAACTCAGTGAGTACAATCAACACCAAGAGATTTTGGAGTAACAGTCCTGTGACCCAGGACGCTAGCATGCTGCTTTACCCGCAGATTGAAAAGAAGCTTATATCCCATGGTAACTAGGATCTTAAGGCAACAGAATTTCCAAAATGTAGAGATGTTTATTCTCTACAAAGCTGAGAGAAAGCCAAAGTTAAAGCATCTTGTGCAGGAGCTGAAAGGGCTGACGAGTCTACTTACACCCTCTCCACTCACTGCAGCACCTTGGGGATGATGGACAAAGTGCATCAACTTTCTGGGAGGAGTGTCAGTGAGGGAAGCCTGGCAGAGCTCCTCAACACACCATCAAGCAGGGGACTTCTACGGCACTGAAGGAAGACCAGCATCCATTTGGATAACCTCTGAAGGAGGCACCCATAAATACTGTCAAGTATACCCATTTGCAAACTGTCAGAAAAAGAATAAAGTCCTAGTAGGGTCCATTTCTTTGCAGAGGTCTTCTATTACCCTCAGAGGGACATTTTTCCTACTATTACCCATTGCTTGAAACTTTCCTCCTTACCATTTTAAATACAATGTCATTTCTCATTTCCTGCCAGAGAGTGGGATTCCTTGAAAATCTTCCAATACTTTACATCAGAAGAAGTTCAGAAATAAACGAAGAGGTGGTAAAACTGTAATTGAGCCAAAAAAGTCAAAACACTGCATCATGAAATGCTAGCCTTCAGACACCTAATTAGATTTTTATTCAAGACAAACACATAGTGATGAAGTGCAAGACAGAAATGCAAAATGTCTGAAAGTTAATTTCACCTTGATAAGATTTCTGCAAGCAGAAGGGAAGTTCATGCAAGCAACTTTGGAAGGGCTGAACTTACATCTGGAAATTGTATTTGTTCAGTTACTAGTTGCTCTATAAAAGGAGACATTTATTGGGTATACTAACAGCGTTTATGCAAAGTGTCATTTATAAGCACCAGCTGAGCTTTGCTTTAGACTACTTCAGAAAAAAAATGGAGTCTGTACTGTATATCTATCTTTAGGGAAACAAAATTATTTCTGAATTCAGGAACTGCTCTGGGTTGGAGCAGCAGATAATATCCTAATCAGAATTTCCTTGATCATTACTCAAGAAGTAGCATTTTGTTTTAACAACCCTTAGTCCTCCTCCACCGCCAGTATTTCTCTTCTAACACATTGCATTCTAATTTTAGTCTTTTGAGAAGTTTCTTTTCCAGATCAACCCACTCTTTTTCACATTTAAATAATTTTCAGTTTTTTAAAGAGCTCAGCTTTAGCAGGTGTTTCAGTAGCTAAGCAATAAGAAATCTCTTGAGAACATCTTCCATGTTTCCCAAATGGAATAGCCTGGAAGTTTGGGGAGAACTATATTAGGGAAAATTACCACACCATTTAATTTGTAAACTGGAATAAAACACCTAAAGAAAAAAGAGGGGGGAAAAAAGCCACACTCCTCAAAGCAAGCACTTATGCTCCTTGTTAACAAATAAGGAAGGTGCAATTAGAAACAGTTGTTACACTGGCAGCACCAGTAATTAACTTGAATGCAGTAAAATTCAACAGAAATAAAATTAGAAGCTTAGCATGGAAGAAAATGATGCAACTCCTCCTTTTTTGAATTCTTCAACTTCACTGCAGACCCAGGACCAAGAATGCCAAATGGTTTGCAACTACAAATCAAATGGGTTCATTTCAATGGCTGACAGTAGAAAATCCCAGCATGCTGCCAAAGGGCAGAGACTTGCTAGCAACCTGGGCTCACAGCCCCACGCACCTAAAACATGTTTATTATCAGATCTGGAAGCTGAACTGCAGCAGGTCTAGATATCTGTATACTATTTTCAAGTATCACCTCTCCTCAGGTAAAAGATAGCTTGGCCCTTCATGTCACCTGCAGCTATTTGAAAGCTGCATATTTTTTTTTTCCTCTTTTGGCTCCTGGAAGCTGAAAATGCTGTAGGACATTTCAGCAATTGCATATTTTTACAGTCTCAAGCACTATAATAAAACCCACTGACAATGATGCCTCTGTGCCTTTGTGGAGTTAGAGCAGACCTAGATCATCTTGGCACCTGGTAGATTCATGAGGCAGGAAATTTTGAAATAAACTTAGTGCTAGGCATCATTTACAGATTTACCAATATAGATGTTCATCTACAGTCACAGGGTTATCTTCCACATTTCCCTAGAGTGCAGGAACATCCTCCTTTTCCAATGGTAAAAAAGACTAATAAAAAAAATTGCGTCTCTCTTGCTATGCCTGTACAGAGGTAGCACTTGCAGTAAAAAAAATGAGTTGGAGTAGAATACAACAGTAGACATGTCTCAAGTTATTCTTCAACATGACACATCATCCCCCATTTCTACTCCCTTTGCCCTATTAAATTCTTCTAACCACAGAGACTAAAAAAAAAAAAATGACCCTATTTTAAAGCTGTGCTTAATACTTTACAGGCATTTTCTTATCTAGTGCAACGATTTCAGAAATGTTTCTTCAGCAAATGTTATTACCTAAGATTGCTCTAATCTCAATTTTCCAGATGTGAGATGTGTTTCAGTATGTACCTGAAGTAAACTTACTTGTCAGTTTGCAGGAACTTCTAACAATTTATTTTTTTCTCTTTGAGGTTTCAAGTATGCGTTCACTGCCTTCCAAGTTTGCTTCTTTGTCTTCATCCTGTTTAGGCTCTCTAAAAGAGAATTAATGCTGTTCATTCTCAGCTATGCCAGCTCCACTACTGAGAACAGCCAGGTAAAGAGGGGAAATACTAGAACCTAGGAAAAAGGGAATTCTGCTATTTCCAGAAAACACTCCCCAAAACATGTACATGGGAGAAAGGAGTTCTCACACATGTAAATTCATTCCCTGCTTGCCTTCACTCCTTTTGTGCCTGTGGTTTGTTAGTGTGGGTGAAAGGGCACTGATGAATGAGCTGGGGTGAGTCCTTAAGGACAAGTTTTCATCCTTTCAAGTAAAGCAGAGCTGGCTCCCATGGCTGGCTTCATCTAAGGCCAAGCATGCAAACCCACCAAAGCAGCTGGACACAGATGAACACCTGTCCCTTACATGTATTTATGAGTACGTTCAAGTAACTAGAAGATTTGGTTCTCTCATCTTCACCAAATCTTCCTTTTCTCAAAAGAACCTTTGTCTAAGCATGGGCCAAATAAAGTCTGAATTGAAAAGAGGACAGGAAATTAGATCAAACTGAGTATGTAGCTTTCTCATTATCCCTCATGTCAGACAAGTCAGAAGCAGTTACGTAATTGGGCCTCTAGACTATAGGCAGTGAAGTGTTAAGAGAGAAAAGCAATCCCAGGACTGCATGCTGAGTTTTGACAAATAGAAAAACACAGAATTAGGCCAAGAGCTTACCATTAATGCTAGTTTTTAATTGTACTATGTCAAAAAACTGAAAAGGTTGATCGTATAGCACATGTGGCCAAAGGGGTAAGAAAGTGTATAGTGCAAGAAATGGGAAAGTGAGGGAGGGAATTTAATCTGTGCTTGTGTACTCACTTTTATGTTAACCAGAGAAAGTGCACTTGTGAGTGAGGGTGCATGAGGAGTACAGTGCAGAGAGGTACAAGGGGAGGCAGCAGCCCATGAGCAATTGCTATGAAAGGGAATGGGGGTGGGGAATTGTGCACAGTCCTTTTTTAGCTTCTGCTGTAAAAAATAAATAGACCTTTTAATCTGTGTTCTCCGTGAAGCCTTCTCTATTGACCATTCATTTCTTCTTTCCCTTTCCAGCTCTTTACCTCCTCTATATGGCTGATGAATATGCAAATGCATAATCGGTTCTGTAATAGCCTACCCTTTCTAAAAACAGGCTATAAATTTGGATCCTAAGCAGCAGCTTTTAAAAAGACTATTATACTATATGGCTGGGGGAAGAGACAAGACCCAAATACCACCACTGGCACACCAGAGCTCTTTATAATGTGTGTGAATGCAGCCAGCAGGCTTCATACGGCATAGCCAGCAGCCAGAAAGGAAACATCTTCTGCACCACGTACACCAGTCTCACCGCAGACTCCTGCAGGGCACAAGCACCTGGCAGCAGCAGGCCGTGCCCCCGCCGGCACTGGCATGAACGCTATCGTAAAATGGGCCGCGGGGTCCCCTGGGTTTGGGTTTCACCGTGGGCGCTGCCGGGGAAGCCCGAGGAGCTCGATGCGGGGCGTGCTCGGGGACTGGACCCGCGGCTGCAGAGTGGCCCCGCGGGCAGCAGGTGGCGGCACGGAGCCGGGGCGGGGGCCTCCGAGCGCCCAATCCTCCGCGCGTGTGCCCAGAGGGGTGACGGGATGGACACTGACACTGCTGGGAGAACGTCTGCACCCCGCGGTGGGGGGGACAGCAAGCACAGCTCACAAACCTCCTCCCTGGCAGGTTCTCTCAGCCCGGTTGACTCGGACACCAAGAGCAGACCTCTCACCCTGCTCCCACTCTACATCAGAAGGCAGCTGGGCTACAGGCAGGACAGCAGCTTGAGGGTTCACACATTTCAGTCAGCTGCTTCCCAGCTCCCCAGGAGCTGCCTCCTTTCTTCTTAAAGTGGGCTAACAAGAACCTGATGAGATTCAGCAAGGGCAAGTGTAAGGGCTGGCACATAATCTAGGAGTGCAGCACAGGCTGGGATCTGCCTGGCTGGAGAGCAGCTTTTACCAGGAAAGGTTGGACCAGGCAATCCTTGAGATCCCTTCCAATCTGGGATTCTATGATTCCTGTAAAATAAGCATAAACAGTGCTGTACAATACTTGCATACACTTCCATGTCTGCTAGTTTGAGGCCCTCCTCAGGCTGCCACCAGGCTTTACAGTATTCCTGGATGTTGTCACTGCAAGGTAGAATGCAAGAACTGTTAGGATGTTGTCCTACTATGCGGGGACTGAAAACTGAAGGTGCTGTGCCCAAGTCCAACAGTCCACCACTCCTGCTTCTGACCTGCAGTGCAGCAAAGACTGGAACCCCACAGGAAGGAATCAGGCCCAGATGTGCTTTACAGTTCCGCATGGAAAACTGCTCAGGAACGGATACATGCCTTCAAGCTCCAGACCAAACTGACAAGAAGGAAGACACCAGCTGGAAACTGACTGCTCCTGCTCAAACTTTGGGGAAAGCAAAAGCAAAAATATAGGTTGCCAGTTTCACTACCACTTGAGGCAAGGCAGCCAGGACATCACATTATACACAGGCTGCCCTATTAGCTGGGATAGTGGGAGCATTATCACCCTGATGGGGTACAGAGGTGGGGAAGGTAGGAGTGACATACATAGAACCCTCACTAAATTTGGAGAAAAGGACAGAAACTTGGATCTGGCTCTAATCTCAACTGTTAGACCCTGAACATGTCACAGGTAGGGAATAACATCTGCATCATTCATAGGAGTCATGATAAAAATAAATATAAGGAGGACAGGCTATAATCCTAGAGCTACTAAATAAACATGAAATAATTAAAAAATACATCTTTGCAGAGACTGATATTTCACACTAAACTCCTGTAATCTTAAAAAATACTCAAAGTTGGATAGCCTTTGAGCATGGACATCACTGGACACTTTCCTTCTCCCTTTTCCCATCACCTTCAGCACAAATGTACCTCGCAAAGCAACAAACTGCAGCAGTTCAGTAAGACCAGGGATGACAGGAGGAAGGAATGTTGTAACACAATTTATTAAAATCAGTTTATAAAACCCTAGGACCAGTTCACAAAGAGGAATGGAGGTCACATTTGACACTGAAGATGGGAACAGGGTTCCCCAGACAAGGTACAAAGCCTTGAACTGATGTCTGTTGGAGGTAACAAGGTCTATGTGGCAGTCAGATCTAATAGTTCAGATCTTCTCTGGAGCTTTGTTTTCCTTTTTGTCTTTTAACATTCTTCTGAGCCTATTAACTCACCAATACCCTGTGCCTACCATGAAGTAGTTTTTGTCTGCAGCACTGGGAGTACATAATTTTCATCCTAGATTCCAATAATACTTTCACAAATATTTGCTTCACCTCAACTGAAAAAAACCCACAAAAAAACAAATAACAAAATACAGTGAAAGGAAATATTTTGATCATAAAGTAAAACAAATTAGCAAACCAAGGCCAGGATCCCATAAAACAAGAACTAGAATACCAAAAAAACAATGGGTGGATTTACTTACAGGTTAATCCCTTAGATAATAAAAAAATGGATCCAGAAACACTGACAAAACACTGCAAATAAAGTAGCATCTCCACCTCCCTGACTCTAGGAAACAAACTAACCCCAGCACCCCAAAACTTGCACATCTTAGGCGCAGGATCTGGAGACAATTACTAAAAGGGCTGCTGGCAGAGCCAATGGTTCATTCAGAGAACATGCATTTGCCACTTCTTCCTGAATTTCAGAAGTCTATCTTCTAGAGCATTTGCATGTCCAGTTGCATGCCCTAGGGGTTGTGGATCCAAGAGGAACAGCAATATTCTCTGCAGGATACTGTCAACTAATTAAAATCCTTATTAACGCTTTGCATAAAGTATCATTTAAATTAAAAACATAACAAGAGAGGGATCTGAGAGTGGCACAGAGACAACTCAGAGGTTACAGTTTAGAAAACCTACATGTTGTGAAATGAGAATCCATGACAAACTCAGGATATACAGACTTTATGAAAATGGAAACGTATGGATGCTTTTTCCTACAACAGGAATAACTGTTTCCTGTTAGGGGATGTTCTGCAACTATAGGAGGTAAGTTTGGAGATACTATTACTAATTTTAACATGAAATGCTGTCCAGATGCATCTGTAAGAGAACTGCACCTGTGCTACTTGTATAAAGAGCAGTGCCATCTTCCTCTTTTCTCAGTACCCATGTTTGAACTACTAAAACACTCCTGGCAGACAACCCAGCATTTTTTTTCTATTCCCAAGATTAAAATGGTGGCAAGAGTTACTCTTGTAGATGGCTGTTAAAGCCTCAGTGCATTAGTATGCTTAGATGCCTTCTCTTTCTCTTCTTTTGTCCAACACAGTTAAGCCAAAACAAAACCCGTAACATTCCTGGTTATTACTGGACCTTCCCTAGCTAATGGCAACAGAATCATGTCCTATACATCAGTCTTCAAAAGCAAAGCCCTGATTCAAGTTACAAAAATGGAATCTTTCACACTGCTCTCTCTTGGCAGGACAGCTTCTTCACGGTCTCTTTGTCTTTGTGGTATGGACTAAGTTGATCATAATGACTTTAAATTGTTCCTTTAAACTTCTACCCTCCACCCACAGGTCCTTGGCTTCTTTTCTCACTGGTTATTGCACCCAGGAGCTGCAGAAGAGGTGCCTGCCTGCTTCTGCTTCTTACGGCGTTTGTTCAGGAGGCGGTTGTTGGATGTTTTCAAGTCTTTGATTTTCACCTGGTCATAGTCCACTCTCATGGTAGCCAAAGCACTGGTCATCTCCTCCTGAAACCAAGAAAGCACTTTACTGAAATCTCTGAGGAAGAGTTCACAGCCACCCCAAATGAGTGCCAGGAGATGAATGTACAAGAAGGAGCCCCCTGGTATGCTACGGCCAGAAACAGCTGAGCCCTTTCTGCTGCACTGCACTATGTCTAAAGGCTTCATTCTGCTCATGGACTCATTCAGGAGGAACTATTCACATGGTGTTCCACAGGTGAGCACGCAGGGCCACACTCTGCTAGCCTGAATTCCACCATGTCCCTGTGCCCAGCATTTCTTACTGCGTGGCTCTGGGCCTTCACCAGCTACTGCAGCTGGACTAATCACATTAGATGCAGAACACTGCTTTCCTTGCTCCATTACCAAACTAAGCTAGAAGCAACTAGAATAAAGAGTCCACAGAAAGTTGTTTGAAAGTATGTGTTTCAAATTCACATACTTTCTTAGTTTGAATTAATGTGTAAGTGCAGGCAAATTCTAACCTTTTTTAATAGGGTTGTGAACAAGAATCTGTTTAAGTAAATGAATGTCTGGGCATTTAGTTCAGGAAAGGGAAAACAATTAACCATTACAGGTATATTGGTGGCCCAAAGGAATACCTCTGGCACCTTTACAAAGCACAAGCATAAGAAGTTCTCACAAACAGAAATGAAGGTGACTAAGTGAAAATATCTGCTTGATCTCTTTGACTCAGGAGACAAATGTTGCCTAGATCCTATGAAACTTTATCATTACATAGCTCAACAGCTGGGAATATACATCAGTAATTTAAACAAAATCAGCAAAACACTCTACAGGAGTGTTGCAGTTATCAAGATGCCAAGCATTGTTAAGTGCAGAAAATTCAGAATTAATTGTAAAAGCATGCCAACCTGATAAAGGCCAGCAGGAAAGAGTTAAGGCTTGCAAACAACTTTTAGTCTGCCCTACAGTTTCACTTTGCAGGAAGCATTCAAGTGTCATCAGCACAAGCAGTAGGTGAGGCACCTGGTTAGATCAAGGGAAAGACAGATATATTTTTTTTCTCCCCCCCTGCCAAATGTCACGACAAGACAAGGCTAAGGTTATTGAAAGTTGTTTTACAATACAAAAACAGAGCAGAAAAACAGAACACAGCTCAACCCTCCCACCCTGTCCCCCTATATTTTCATCATACTCTTCACCTCACTGTAATGAATTTCAAACTCCCTTCTCCTCTGTGGTTACACAGTGGCTCAGCAGGTAGCATTATTAATACCTTTGATCACAAACAGCTTCTTTGTTGATACTTGGCACAGCAGTAAGGCTGTCAGAGGATGCCCAGATAGCATTTTTTTATACAGTTAACATACACACAACTGTTCTAACCAAGACTGTTTATGCTTCCCTTGTTTAACATGGTTGTATTCCAAGCAATCATAATCTCCAAGGAAATAAGCATACACAGAAGTCAGCCCATCTAATATCTTCAAGAAATCTGAACTAAGATTGACTCACTTTAACTTCATCCCAGTGGTCTTTATCCTCTTGCAGGACCCGTGCAGTATGAAGAGGAGTTGGTGGCACTGCCATTGATCTCTAAGAAGAGGGAAAAATATCAAGTGTTCTGCAAAAATCACATTTGGGAAATGACTGCTTGTTCCTCTATGTCCACGGAGGACATAAAACTTCAGATAATGTCCTTTGGTGGCCCTCACTATTCATGTGTCCCATCACTCCACAAGTGAATTCATGTGTGAGTTAGGAAAGGACTCTGGTCCACACATGGTATTATCTTGAAAGAACAAAGTGAAGGACAAATCAGTGCTGCGTGTCTTGCATTCTGCTCCCTTCCAAGCACGGGCCATAACCCTGTGCTGGATAAATGTGGTTCCACATTTCAGGTTCTAACTGTCATTTCACTATTCATTCATCACTGTTTTTAAGTGGTTAATTTGACCTTTCTCTTTTAGGATTTGTGATAGGAGACATTTTCTTATGTGCCTACATTAACTGAGACTACCACTTCATCAGATCCTGAGTGAGCCCAAAAGAGGAATTGATACCATTATTTAGAAATATTACAGAGTATATTAACATTAGAGTAAGGCACAGTTCAGAAGACAGCACATCACCTGAGATGTTCTTTCACATAAAATTGAGATCTGTGTTCACCTGCCATGAAAGATCAGTAGATACTGTTAATTAGAACAAGGAACAATTTCTAAAGCACAAACCACAGTTTTCTAACTAACTTCAACAAGAATCATGGTATTTCTCATCAGTCCATAACCCAAACTACAATTTCATTTGGATATTCTATCTTCCTTATGCTTTCTACCCAAACTTCCTGTCTACTGCTGTGGTGTCCTACCCCAGATGCAGCTGCATGTCAGCAAAGCCTAAGGAGATCTCTGTCCACGTCGCCGTAAAACAAGCATTACACTGGGAGCCATCCGAGCTAACAGCAGTGCTGCAGTAGTTACAGAAATGGAAGCAGAAATCATGACTCCTGTACCCTCTGGAGAAGGATCCTAACTTGCCAGGGTACAGTTCTATCAAGTACAGCAGGATTGAGAGAAGTAGAGAAACAGCAGACTGGCTTTAGTGGTGCCCCTGAGCAGGTGTTGCAGCAGATATGCCCTCATATCTGATGTCAGTTGCTACTTGTGAAAAACATTTTATCTACAAACTAACTAGGGGTTATGTGCTCCACCTAAACTGACCATTTTTGCATAGTTCACAATAATGCTTCTGGCATTCATTTCATAAGTAAATATAAAAAAGAAAGAGGAGAGACAAGCACCCTCCTCTGCTGTGCAAGGAATTTTCCCAAGCATGTTCCCACTTAGGGATTTAGGAAAAGGAAGAACACAAACATCCACTGTGTTGGTCTTTCCCTCTCCCTCCCTCCACCTCATGGAACAATAGTTTCAGCAGAAAAAAATGCCAATCTACAGCTCCTAGAGCATTCTACCAGGAACAGTATTCTAGCACAGCTCTTTGGTGCAGCAGAGTCTATAGACCTTGTCTCCAGTCTCCTCCTCCTTAATTGGTTATATGCATATTTCAAGTAACAGGTGTCACTGTAGGTGGTAGCTTCCTCAGCTATTAGGCACTCATTCTGTGAAATTCATTGCCTGCTGACTTCTGATACACCTCCTTCTTGGGGCTTCAAACACTTAAAGCTAGAGGTATTCTCAACAGTGATTATGGTTTTATTTGGTTGAAGAAGACTTAAAAATACTGTCTAGGTTCTGCTCTAGTTCTGCAGAGTCTTTGTAACCTTCATTTCTCAGCTTTCATGACTCTAAATGAAGACATTTACCTCCGTCATCAGGATGTTACACAGCTACATTCCTATATGATTCTAAGGGCTTTCAGATCTCCAAACAGGCATTGCAGAAATGCTGACCATTAGTTATGCCTCTGCTTCTGCCACCTACCTCTGAGGGTCAGCATAGACAGAGAAAACACTACTGGGAAAAAGGGCATTCTCCAGTACAAGTGATTCTGTTTCTGAACGATAATGTTTTGGGAAGCAAAAACAAATGTGAGAAGTATAATCTATTATTTTGAGTGACACCTACAGAGTAGAAATGAGATTCTGGAACTCAGCGTGGTAACCCCTGGAATGCTTGTCTCTTGTTTCAAATAATTAGTATCATTTTGTCAGAACCTTTATTTCTTTTTTCCTAGAAAAAGTATTTTTAAGGAAAAGTCAATTTAATCAAGTCATACAATGAAGCCTAAACTGGGACCACTAATAGCCCTGTGTACCACCCTATTTGGCAATCTCTTACAGTGCACTAAGCTGAGACCCTTGCTCCTCCTCCATGCATTTCCAAACTCTGCCAAGGATGAGAGCTCCCACTAAGCATAGGGCTGTGTTCACACTAACACAGCTATGCACAACGGTGCCTGAGGCCACTAATAATAGCTCTTGTTAAATCCTGCAGTGATGAAGTAAGAACATGCAGTTTATTTTTGTATTTTTAAAGAGAGTAACACATGCATATGCTGCAGAGTCAACACTGCCTGCCTGCTCTGAGAAGATATAGATACACTTGTCTTTCGCTTCTGAGAACACTATTGTGGGTGTCTCTCTTTGTGTGTCCTCTGGTAACACCAAGAAAAAATGTGGTTCTGCAGGCAGATGACCATCTGTGGAGGGCACAGTAGGTTAATTAAGTTATGAACAGTAATCATCATCCTTCCCTTGCTGTGCTACGTAGAGCTACATGTAAGGTCTGCATTTAAGAATTCATCTTGTAAAAAAAGATCTAAAACTCACATTGATCCAAGGGTGATTCATGAACTGAGAAACTGTCATCCTCTCTGTCGGGTCAGTCTTCAGCAAGTGACGAATCAGCTGTTTGGCTGAAAAAGAGGACCAACATGGCATGCTGCAGCCTATGACTGTGCTCCTAAACATGACTGTGTTCTCCTTTAAGAACACAAAGACCTGCTGAATGAAGAAATTTGATTTTGCAGAACTCAAAACCACCTATCGATTGCTGTTACCTTGTTAACATGCCATGTACAGTGGGGCTGATTACTGTGTTTAAAAAGGTAGAACACAAAAACATCCAAAACAAGAGGTAAGAAAGATAGATAACAGACTGGGGGTGCCAGCTATGCTATCTACATCACCAAACCAACTGTTTTGAGAGCAAGAACTTGAGAAAAGAGAAGCATAGGAACAGAAAGCTGCCAGGCTGCATGTCTGAAAGATGGTGACAAGCTTGGTGTTACAGGCTAAATGAATGCATAAACTGATGTTTTGAGAAATGATAGAAGACAAAAACTAGAACAGGCTGTGGAAGTGGAAAAAAAAAAGACAGCAAACTTTGCTCTGACAACTTAGAGGCCACTAAAAGGACAAAAAAAGTCAAAGAAATGGATTGCAAAAACAGGCTTTACAGTAGCTTTCTGCGAACATGGCATATGCCAAAGCAAAAGTGCAAGTAACACAGATATGAGATGAGAGTCTAGACAAGAGTTTCAAGAATGTGGGCAGACAGGCTGGAAACACTGCAACCAAGGGATGTTATTTGGGAAGACTTACACGTAACTTCCTTGGGGTAACCTAGAAAAACTTCTGAATAACAGTTTCTCTTTTAGAAACATAGAATGTGAGATGACTAAATGCTTGTAAAAAGCTGCCAGAGGTACAAGTTGAGACTTTAGTTTGGTGAGATTGCAAAGGCATTTTACAGTAGATATTACCTGCAGTATGAAATGTACAAGGAACCAAAGCAAGGGGACCATAAACAGAGCTGGTTAAGATAATTACAGGAAGCTGGTGGGGAATTTAGAGGAAGCTTCCATAGGTGATGCAGCGACAGAAAGCTCAGATAAAGAAAACCATGACAAGAAGCATGACAAAGGAGGGTAAAAGAAGCAGTCTGCAGAAGGTGCCTGATCAGCCTAGGAGAATACACATGAACTAGCTGATCTTAACAGGTTCAGAGGTAGAGGGCACCTCTCTTCAGGCAAGCACATTTTCCAAGTGCACATTCCCCCACCAAGCTCCCCTTGCATTTTAATACACAAGGCAGACAAATATTAAACCAGCAACCCAACAGCAATGTGAATGGTTTGTTAGAAAAAAACAACAAAGAGGTTGGTAACCTTTCTCTCTAATACAATGGGCAGGTGAGACTTTCCGGCTTATGAGACTGTGAGAGTAGGAGGTAATCAAAACCATCCACTTTCAGGACACTGTTTTGAGCCCATCCAGGTCATGGCTGAAGAGCAGCAGCTTCTGGTTACTGACTTATACAAACAAACTGTTGACCTTGATTTAAGTAATGGCTGGCTAGTTCACTAGTTCCCACATCACAAAAAGCCAGCATGAGAACTGGCCATCCTTGCTGGCTGTTATCAACAAGGAGGGCAAAGACTGAATGAGTTAAAGACAGTTTGCCTTTCTTCCAACTCTGCTTGCATTGCAGCTGTCCTGGCAGCCAAAGGAGACTCAGGATTAAAGACTTTTGTTTCTAGAAGGTTTAATCTCAGCATTCAGTAGCACTAGCTGGAATTTGAAGGAAAATTTTCAGTAGTCCTTTACTTTCTGTAGTCCTTACATTGCTGGCTAATACCGGAGTTCCCAGTCGCTCTCTGTCATCACCTTACCAAAAATTTAGATGCTGAAAGAAAGGGAAACAAAAACTAAGAGGGGTTTTTAGAAGCAGTCTCTTGTAAGCACTCCACCACTGCATAACACCATGCACATACCCAGCAGCAGCAGTGAGCATTGTTACCTTCTTCTGATACTTCAGCCCACTCTGGATTGGGAAACCCGTATTGCCCCATCCGAATTCTTCTCTTCATCCCTGGAGAAATGGCTTGACCAGTGTTGGAGTAGAATGGAGGGAACCCACACAGGCTGTAAGAATGGACAAAAGAACTCTTGTAACTAGCAAAGCACTTTCATCTCTTAAAAAGTCCCTTACAAAGGTATACTCTTATGGAGGTTTCATGATCCTAGTGAGTAATTACTTGTAAGGGTAGATTTTACAAGATGTGTCCTTCTTCCTGTTCATCAACCTTCTTCCCAAATACTTACAGAATATATGTGATGACACCCAATGACCACATGTCACATGACTTGTCATACTTCTCAGGACCAAGGACTTCTGGGGCTAAAGAAGGTTAAAACCAGAAATTAACAGAGCACCAGGTATTTTCTTTCATCTCCAACACTTTATGATTAGCAGCACTTCAACAACAAGTAGTCAGAGGCATTAAACAAATGCAGCTCACTGCAGAACTGAGTAGCATTTTCTATTGAAAGTTCCTAAACATATTTAATGTAGCTTTAAAAAGGAGGAAGGAAGTTGGCAAAACGCCCTACTCTTCACCTTAGCGTCTCTCTGCTCAATAAAGTACTAAGATTACAGAAAAGCAGAAGGAGCTACAGCTAAATGTGTACAGGGAGACACTGCACTGAAAGAGGCAGGAGCATATGTTCCAGAAAGCAAAGCAGAAAGGATCTATTTGAGCTGCGCTAAAATTTTGAGCAATGCCTAGGTGGAGTGTGTTTAGCTCCAGCAACTACACAACACTCTACTTTTCTTTGGCCTCCAGAGCATTTTATTTTTTCACTAAGTAACAAAATTATAGAGAAATACATTTAGAGGGGATTTGTTTTTTGCCCCCGGGGTGGGTGAACTGCCAGGGAGCCTCATTTTGTAAGGAAAATGATTCTCTGAACATATGAGCAATCATGCTGGTTTATAAAAAGGTGCTGAGAAGGGAAATGTCAGCTTGTTTATATACAAATATAAAGGCATAAAAACATATATGCATAAAGTCCTTAACATTTTATCACTAATCCCATCTTACATAAATATAGAAGAAAGCATCAGAAAGAATATTGCTGTTGTAATTATCTGCTAACAGTGAAGAACAATACCTGTCAACACAAAAAAACTATAAAAACTTACATCATTGAAGAGAACTATTTCTTCCACAAAATTAAGCCCTGTTTCCTCCAAAGAAATTCCAAACTTGGATTACCTCAGTTATATCATATGGTGAATGACTATTAACTATTAAGGGATGTACTCTAAAACGAGTGCATCAAGGACACTCTGCTGTGGCATTCATTACACAAGTGTTCTGTCTTTCCACAAAATGAAGGCAGAAATTTAGCTGTGATTAAGTCACATTGGTCTTTTATTACTAATTGCTCTACTTGCCAGCTTAAAGCTTTATACCTGGGGCAATACTCTCCCTGTTCTATTGTGTTAGGCAAGCTAAGGGCAGTTTTGGAAGGGGATTCCCAAATAATCTTGAAGCTGAGTTCAGATTATGGCTTTTTATTGCATTATTCAGAGGAAACATCAGGATGACCTCACATGCAATCAGAAGCAACACATTTTCTTTCCTTGATCCTCATTTGCATCCCCTGTTAAGGTTGTTTCCTCTGCAGCCAAGGAAGATAGCAGCAGCACTGAACTGTACTGGAACCAGACCAGGTTTGGGTTGGATCCCAATTTAAATTCTGCAGGCTGCCTCTTTACATTACATCTGCAGCAGAGATTCTCCATCCATTCCCATGGTCCACATGCCCACTGTAGGGGCAGGGATGACAGACAGAACCAAAAGAAATGCATCTTGGATACCTTACCCACATAATAAGGGGTGTAACAGGGGGTCTGCAGTGCATTTTGTACAGTGGTTTCTTTGGCAAAGCCGAAGTCTGTGAGCTTTAGCACAGTATCCTTCTCCTTAGATGTGTACAGCAAGTTTTCAGGCTGAAAGACCACCAAGAGAAAAAAACAGTTGGACAATGAAGAGATGTCTCTCAGGAGCTGAAAGGTGAAATCATTCTTGCTTGCTTGGATCACCATCAGCAGATAGGTCTTATTTCTCCCACTTCCCCACCATACAGCCTGTAACATTTGTGCTCACACTAAGGATCAACATACTTCTCGACATGGTATTTAGGAGAGCAACTCACAAGACTCTCATAAGCTCCAAGAGGCGACAAGTCTGGCTTGTTGAACCTCTCTCTGGTTGACTGCACTTACTTTGGATCAATACCAGTTGATCTGACAGCACTCTGTACCACACTCACGTAGCTGAGGTGGAAGACAAGAGAAGTCATCAACCACACACTCTATAAGCAACTGACATAACTCCACTAGAATTAACTGAGACAGACAGTCCACTTCCTGCTTTCCCCCAGTTCTGTCTCCTGAAACCTGAGTTAGTTCCACTCTTGCTCCACACTCCATAAAGGTTCTCCAAAATGAGCAGTGGCACAGAGGGAAGTACAAGCTTTTGTGCACAAGAGCAGGGACAACAGCACACCTCCAGAATCTGCAACTGCTTGAACTCGTTTTTCAGTTTCTCAGTCATAAGGAAGCTCTGTCCTCTCATGCTAGTGTTCAGGGACACAGAGAAGGGGGAGTGGCTTGGAAGAAAACAGGATTTAGGATGATTAAGCAATTTGAACCATTTACATGTTTCACTGAGTGTGTGTAGGGGGTGATGGGGACTAAATGTTTCAGTTTCTGTGCTCGTGATAGGCAATGGCACATAGCTCCACAAAAGTGAACAGATTTTTAGTCTCTGAACCTCAAACGTACTCTTCAGTGACACTAAGCAACAGCAGTTCTCCCCCCAGCTAAACACACAGAAGCATCTGTAGAAACTTCACAAACTCAGTGCTGTGGAAACAATCAGATGCCTCAGTCTGTCATTATGTGACCTGCTCTCCAGCACATTCCTTCACACAGCTGTATCACTATGCTGGAAATGCCTCTGTGTAGCTATCCTATCTTTGCTTAGGCTGTGTGCTCTGCAGAGTGAAAATAAAACACAGTACTACAAATCCTGCCAAATCCTTACAGTAAGATCTGGGTACAAATTTTAGGGTTGTTCCACATAGTACTAACTGAAATCTTCCCATTTTCTCCAACATTTACTACATTACAGCGGGCTGGATGCATGCAATTGCAACTATTCCTCCCATAAGCGCAGTTTCTTCTGTTTCTGAAGGGAGTTTTGGTGCTTGTTTGGTTTTTATGTTCTTTTTCTGGTTTGCTTTTTAGGCAAGTATGATTCTGAAAACAACTAAGAGCTGGCAAAGCCTGTACACAGAGCTATAGAATCCAGTGCAAGATTACTTCAGGCAGTATTATTTTCTTGTTAATTAACTGGACTGCAGATCACAAGTTGCTAGTACCTCTTTAATTAACCAACTATCAGCAGATTCTTATGCATTCAGCACACAACTGGAAGGCATTAGCATATATGAATATTGTGACATTTGGCTAGTTGCAAACTAGCTTTGAGCAGATCCCTTCTCACACTGCCAGAGGAGTAGGAACACTCTGACCATCTGACTGTACTCTTAGTTCTATTTAAACCACCACTGCCCATATATTTTTCTGCCTTATGTTCTTTTCTCACTGCCCACACGCCTTCAGGCCTCACCTTGACATCTCTATGGGCAATGTTCATTGAATGCAGATACTGGATGGCTGTTCCAATGTCTCTCATTATTTCAGAGGCCTCTATAAAGACAATTTTAGAGAAAGGTCACATTAACATTCCCACTGCAACTCAGGGACATGCTTATGACTTATAAACAGCTTGTGCTGGAATACAGGGCTAGCGTCAAGACTAGAAAACCTAAAATTAGCCCTAACAGCTGTGTTTTGGTTTTGCAGGCAACCATAGCCCCCAGTTCCCTGGCTGCTCAGGCCCCTTCCTGAGCAGGTACCGCAACTGAAGGGCTGAGACTCCTGCTTGTGATGAGCTTGGAATTCTGTGCTTTAATTCACTCCCCAGAAAAGCAGAAAGTGCAGAGCTGGTACACAAACAACATGCAAGACAGTGGAGAAAGGAGCCCAAGCAGGACATATGCCTGATTGTCCAGAACACATCCTTGGCTGTCCAAGACAGAAGTATAACCTTCAGCTTCTAGTTCAGGGGCAACTGGAGGATCTAACAGATTTTCTAAAGAGAGAGGAACATAACAATGCAGTAATTTTAGGATAGGTCACATCTTCATTCCTCACTGACTTTAGAAGTTTTTCCTCACGAGAAACAAAATCAGCAGTTCTGTTCTGCAAAGCCCAAACTGTCACCTCTGAAGTAATGTGTTTCTCAAACTAATACAACCCCCGTGGGAAGGTTGGTAAGCTGCCTTGCAATAGCAATACTCTTAAAGTCTAGAAGGGTTTGGTGACACAGGGAGAGATTTCAGATTAGGAAGAAGTGACATTCCCATTGTACTAAATGAACATTATGTTATATCTCCATTGACAGGGAAACAACTAGCAACTCCAACCTGATCCTGCATTTTCTGTATATGTAGAAACTTCAGCTGCAACACTGAAAGAGAAGGCAGAAAATCCTGTATTGTAACCTGGAAGTCTTTTTAATGTGGCTTTAGACTGAAATTACACAATCTCCGGCAAGGACAATCAGAAGGTAGAATCGCTCATCTTTGGGGAAAACCTTGCACACTTCTTCTTTCCTAGCCCAGGGTAAAAACTTTTCTCCTAATGGGAATTTGTGGCTGACAGCTAAACAGCCAGTGAACTTGAAGAACCCAGTGGAAGAGGGCTTATTTATATCTGGAAAGAATTAAGGTGTTTTTTATTTAAGATTTCCAGATGATTTCTGAATATTTAGACTATTATACAATAATATTCCATGTAGAAAACTCATGTTTTTTTGGAGAGTGGAGTCACTAATGACCATGGAACCTGTTTTTCCTCTGGAATCTTGTACTTTGAAGACCAGCAAATACTCCTGAAAATGCCTCCTACACAGATCTGTTATACCTCTTAGAGGACTAAAAACAGAGGATCAAAAAAAGCTTGGCCTCCAGATTTTACAAGCTCAGGTGTGCATTTTTGATCTCCTAATCATTTTGTCACACACACTGCCATTTTTATGCCCAAGCAGAAACAAGCTCGTCTGCTGTGAATGAGCAAGGAGAACCAGAGTCAAGCATACCTGTGGTGCTCTGCAAATAATAACTAGAAAACACACCAAAAAAAAGGCAAGACTACTCTATTGCCATCTCTGTCACTGACTCATGGCAAGTCTTCTGAACTTGCACACAGTCCCCATTATAGATGAGCAGGCTTGTTTACAGTGTAGTTAATAACACCTCCTTTCAAGTAGCACTCTGAAACCCTTGAATAGGGGATGTTTCATCAAATGTGATTTGCTTGTTATATTCACCACCTAACAGCATCACAGTGCACAGTGACTCTGCCTGAGGGACAGCCAGAAGAGAAATCAGAGCAGGAGCTGCATTGATCATGTTAGAGGTGGTCTGGCAGGAGACCAGGGATTAGACTGAGAGAGGCTGTGATGGTTCAGAAGTGAAGAATCTGAGCAGATTTGTAGGAAGAATTTTCCTCTAAGCCTTCTATGCTGTGCCTGAACTTGGCCACCTCCTGATTTTCAGTTACTTTTAGAAATAGCTGTTTAAGAGAGAGTTAGAATATAAAGTAAAATAAAATATTAAATTACGAACAAAACCCAAATCAAATAAGAATTCCTGTAATGGAAAAGGGCAGAGAAAGAAATAAGCAATCTTTCACAAACTTTAAAATGAAACTTGTGATTTTTCACCTCTCTCAGTGAAAGCTTGATCTCCTCTCTCCTGGATCCTGCTAAACAGCTCTCCTCCCTCCATGCTGAAACAAAGAACACAAAAAACCCCATACATTGTATGAGCAGAAAAGGTCAGATTAACACCTGACTGTGTATCCATATAATCATACAGAACCACAGCAGGAACAGATTAGAAGAGATTACAGGCTGCCTCCTGTGGCAATGCTTCCTAACCATCACACACATTTGAATCGATGCACAAAGCCATTCTGGTATGGAATAAATCCAAAACAAAATAGGACCAAGGGGTTTTGATGCTCTCAGTTTAATGTACCCTGTCACAAGGAACATGACCCACGTAGCTGGGAAGTCATATGCTGGCACTGGGAGGCTGACTAATCTTGGTTTATGTAAGGGTTGGAGATGAAGGAGAAAAGAGAAGGAAGCAAAGATACTGAAAAGGATTATTAATTTGTCTTTGGTAAAGACAACAACTGTGGTATTACAGATCAAGGAGAGAACAGGAAATGTTACAGTCAAAATAATAGCAAAAAAGATCACGTCAGATGACTGGATTCACATCTGAAGTTGGAAGCCATTCACAATCAAAACACATCATATTTGTAGAGACTGACAATGCTTTAATGAAGAGGACTGTAATGGAATATAAAGAAAAAAATTATTTTCTGGTTAAGGTTCCTCATTCTTTCATCATACAAGACACCTGGAGCAGCTGTACATTTCCCTGCCCGTTCTATAAGGGCAACAAAAGGTTTGCTGTGCAAACCAAAATGGTGCTGCTGAGAAAGCTCATCTAACTCTCATTTAAGCCAACACATTCTCCCACTCCCTCCACCCCCCCAAAGAGCAATGCTTGGTGGGGGGCTGCTGTTGGTCCGTACCATTCCATGACAATGAGGAGGCATCTCTTTCCATGATGTATATTCTCATAAACATCCAGGATGTGGACAATGTGGGGACAACCTGATGCTCGCCAATGATACTCTACTTCCTGACGGGCTTTTGGGTTGTCATACAGGAGCTGCAAAGAAACAGGAGAGAGCAGTGTCAGTGAGCCAGCATCACTCTGCTTTAAACTGGCACCTACACACATCTGAGCTTAAAAGATGGCAGCAAAAAACCACTCTCAGCACTTTCTCCAGCCAAAGGATGCCAATCCATCACAAGACTTTCACCATCTCTGGGCTGTCCAACTTCCTGATTGTGGAATACAGAGACAACTGGTCCCTTGGAACTGGAAGAACCTTGAGTGGCAGTGAGAAGATTTGAAAACTGAGATGGAGACAGATCTCTCATTTGCCTCTGGACAGGAAACAGCAATTTTTTCCTGCTTGTTTGCAGTACTTGCAAAGAGAGAAGACTCCCTCTGATAAGGACAATAACTCTCTCACCTGCCTCCCAACTGGTGGGAGAAGAGACTAAGGGACTTCTAGGTGCAGTGCAAATCTTTAAAATTCACTGAGATTTAAACCAGTGACGATTTTCACACTGCCCCTGAATGTACTTCATAAATACTACATAAATTTCTGATCCTATCAAGGTCAGAAAGGGACCTCTGACTATCTAGATGCTTAAATGGATCTCTGGCTATCTAGATGCTTGAACTTCGTTCTCTGTCACATGGAAGACCAGTTTATTTTAAAGGTGCTAATCTCTAGAAGGTAGGTAAGAGCTCATCTTTCCTGATCCTGCAACCTCCTACACAAGAAATGTGTCCCTGCCTGTTTGAAGAACTGCTCTGTATATGACTCTGCAACTGAGCCTTTGTGCAGCAAGGACACATTGCTGAATCATGCCTTTCTTTCTCTGCCTCGTCTCTCCAGACACCACTAACACTTTGTGGCAGAGACTCTCTTTACTGCATATTTATACAGTTCCCACACAATATGGCTGTGATCTGCCTTTGATACTTTATGCCCTATAGTAATTGTTGTAATGATGGAATAGCAACAAAACTGATGCTATATAAAGCACTCTTAAATGCAGTGAAACAGAATTAGAAAAAAAATAGCAAAGAACAATCACCTCTGATTTTATTTGCCTTGGAAAAGGACTACAACAACTGTGGGGGAACTGTTTTCAAACAGGCGAAAAGTATCATTGCTGCCCTACTGGACCTTAGTCTGAAGCTCTCCTCAGTCATGTTTGCTCTCAGGTCCCAGTCAAAACACAACTGCATTGACAATTGCTGCAAACAATTATTAACATATAACCTGTCATTAGGGACCTATGAGTCAGCCCAGGAAAATCAGATCACTTTTCCATCCAATTGCCAGGCTAAGGCACAGTGATGTAACAGGAACCTTTCAGTACAGGGAAACACATGATTTAAAGGGCACAGCAAGTTAGGTGCAAATCCTGGTTTCTTTATTGACCTCAATACAGACAATTTGCATCACTGGGACAAGAAAAATAAGCATACATTTCTTTGCTTTGACATTCCTTTCAGCAAAGCAGACACACTAACATGGTAGGAAAGGCTTTCTAAAATGCTGGAGAAGCACTTGGGAACCACTGCAGAGAAGGTAAAGAGGCTTCACTACTTTTCCAGGCTGGAAACAGGAAAAGAGTGATGAGGACTCCTCTGCTGAGTGCACATTTTTGTATTTCTCTGAAGCACAGAGAGGTTGCAGGAGGGGACAAGTGACCTCAGGAGGGCTGCTAGCTCCTTAGCTGAATGATTACAGAGCCTCATCACTGCAATCACCCTCCAGGATCCCTCAGCTCCACTCCAAAGGCTTCAGCATGACACCAGATTTTCAGCAGCACAAGAAGCTGAAGAAGCTTTCTTGCTGGGTTCAATGCCCTCAGAGCCAACCTACTTCTTGCACGGCTGTCGTTCTGCACCCAAAGCACACCCTTTTGAGATCACCAACTATCCGCCTCTTCCTTCCTGCTCCAGCCTGGCTGTGGCCTGATTTCCAACACAAATAACTTCCTAAAGAAAGAGATGGCTCCAATTTGGACAAAAAGCCCATTAGTGAGTCCAAGTGCAGTCACTTTACTCCTTTCAGCCATCAGCCCATTCAGCAGCTTTTCCTTCACAGCCACTGTGTCCTAGCTCAGTAGAACTGTCTATCAGCATTTTCCCCTCTGCCCTTCTGAGTTTGGGCTGCTGCCTGGAGGTCTCTTTAAAAGTTCATTAAATTACATGTGCCACAATAAAGCCCAAAGAACCCTTAGGACTAACCAGGCCACTTAGAAGAGTGCTTGGATACAAGTGGATTAATGCCACTTCTGAGCAGGATGCTTCAAAAACCTTCTCACCTATACTGTGCCACATGTGTTACTAATGTTAACTGCACTATCATCTGTGTATCTTGTGCTTGCAGAGATGTTGTTTTTCATGTTTGTAGCAAGTGCTTATGAAAACTGTTTCACAGAACTGAATTCCCACTCTCTGAAGAGCTTTTACAAGGCATTTTGATACATACAGTTTCTTTCTCTACCCCTACAAGCAAATTTCTTACACTCCTTGGTACACACTCGGTGCCAAACCTGAATGTACTCATGTCAAGATGACACCTGGAGAAGCAGAGAAAAGTAAATGCAAAAATAAAGAGCAGAGACATGTACCAAGCAACATGTGATACATCAA
Source organism: Indicator indicator (assembly GCF_027791375.1). NCBI lineage: Eukaryota > Metazoa > Chordata > Aves > Piciformes > Indicatoridae > Indicator > Indicator indicator. Next base: position 19,076,691 of record NC_072024.1, on the reverse strand, counting down.
CCAACTGTTAACCTTTGGATTTCTCGGAGCCTTAAAAATAAATCTTTTCCTTATGTCTAAAACTCTATCTTTTAAGACATCTTAGAGACACAGACACCTGTAAAATGAAAGCCAGGCAGGGCTGAAAGCACAAATTTCTACAAAATTTAGGTGATGATTTTAAAACACATAAATTCAAGTCCTATGGTGACATTTAACAAACTTGCAAAAACCATAAATGGACATTCTGCAATCTACCTGAGCCAGAAGAGAGACTCTGCTTCTAGAGGTGCAGTAGCTTTGACAAGACTGTAACCAGAGTCCCTTGACATTCTACAAACATGCAAAGGTAGTTGTGAATGGACACAGAGTTTCAGGCAATTTTTCCAGTAATGCTGGTTCATGCTGGTTTGAAAAGAGAGCAGCTATGTCAAACTTTCTCAAGCTCCAGGAACCTCCAGTCATCCCCCTAGAATTCCCACACTGTTCAGCTGAGTCACAACTTGCCACAATGGGCTGTGGGCAGGAGCACGAACCAACCTAACTTCAAAACAAGGCAGAACCACCTCCCAGTTTGTCATGATTCAATGCATGGTGCACAGCAGCCTTTGCATAGCAGTGAAGGGGATACTCATGTGTGTGGTTAGGCCCATGTATGTGGAAGAGATGCTGCACAGTGGAAAACCACATCTTTGCTGGAGCTCTGCATTACTGAGCCACTAAAAGAAGCAGATGAAGCAAGTATTAACAGTTATTCAGAGGGAGACCACCAAAAACAGAGGCAATGGAGGGCAAGAAAGTGTCTGCAAAAGCTGGAGAGGGAAGAGAGCTGTGCCACAGGGTGTCCTCAGCCTGTTTCCAAGGAATGAGGCAGATACCAGCAGATACTCCAGGACACCCTGGGCAGAGGCCTGAACTCTTTTGAGTTCTGGGGTAATGCCCTATCTCATGTTAGTGCAAAACACATTCTAAGCTGCAGCTTGGAAAGCCAGCTCTGTCAAATTCTCCCTGTGCTGAATTTCTTAGTAGAAAAACAAAGGGAGACTAAAAAGTGACACAGTATCTTCTAATTGATTTTCCATTGATTCAGTGTTGTTGTAAGCAAGGAAGAATAGCAGGAACCCTCATGCCTTAATTGTCTGATCTATAGAGCAAATGCTCTTAAGGGCTCCAGGGAGCAGCAAGTGATTTTCTGGGCTGCAAAATTGTAACCGAGACAGAGAGAGATCCATGGGCACAGGTATGGGACAGGCTGAGGACAGGAGGCAATGACTTCTCTGTGACTTTCTCTTTAGTGCATATTACACAGAACTACTATTCTCCTGCCATCTGTTCCCTGTATGGGAGATTAAAACCCCCACATAAGTTTTTATTTATTTTCCACTTCAGCAATTTCTCCTAGTTGCAAATAGTTGTGGTGCTTGGCTTAGAACTGTTACAGGCTCAGTTCTCACCTACTGCCACCTGCCACATCACAACAGCATCTGATCCCTGACCACATCTTTTACTTGCACTGCTCTCAGGATCTGAACTGCCTTTCAGTAGACAATCAGTTTTATCATCTCTACACTATTTTCCTGACAAGAAGGCTTCCCATTACTAAAACAGAAATGGGACCTGTGGAAACTTTCAGTCCTAGAAGCCCTCAGCATGTAATACTGTAATATAGGCACTTGAATACAGCTCTGGTTATTTTTCTAGCTGGGGAAGAAAAAAGTCTCTGCTCAAGCGTAAGTGGGTAAATATCTAACTCCTTTTGCTTTCTTTCCTCTTTGTATGTAGCTGTTATAAAAATGCTGAATCCTACAAATAAGCCTTGGAATCTGAATTCACACTGATGCACAGAAACTAACACCATTTGCTGCAGAGCAGCTCTTCCAGTCATTCCCTATTCAGGAGGAGTTCACGGCAGAAGGAGGCTTGGATAATGTTTCTTTCATCTCCTCCTTTCCCTATGCTAAAAAAAAAAAAAAAGAGGAGAAAAAAAAAAAGAAGCTATCACTATGGCTTTGGACATTTTGGCCTTTGTTACATCCTGATCATTTGCACTATATCTATTAATTCAATGTTAACAATCTTTATCTATTTCCAGATCCCCTCATAAAGGATAAAGCCATCCTCTGTGTCAGAACACTAAAGGAATGGAAATTATGAAGGTTTTCTTCTTCATGCATCAGCACTGCCAGTCAGTCAAGCTGCAATCAGAAGCATGTGTCTTTTGCAATGGCAGCCCAGCAAGCAGGGAAATCCACACATGCAAATCTCAAAGAAAGCACTGACTTTTCTCTTAAAATAAAAAATACCACACATTTCTGCTTGAACTATTTAGTGCTGAAACATCAGTCTATAAAACCAAGGCCGGCATGTGTGGTGAGGCACCTTTCTGCTTTTATTTCAAGTCCGCCTTAGCCTACTGGAAATTAAACCTGCTTGGAGGCTTCAATGACACAAACTGTCATCCTGCAGAGCTGTCCAAGCTGCTACCACAATTGGCATTAACTGGCATCTCTACCAGTGCCCAGGTAGCCAGACAGCCCCAGAGGTGAGTTTCTCCAAGTTAATAATAGTCAGTAATAACAGTCAAGTAGCAGGATTTTGCAGCACTCCTGCCTGTGGATTCTAATCCTTTCACTTAGCCTACTGAGCATTAAGGTCTACTGTCTGCCCTGAAGGACCCTTCTCTAGCCACCTCTGCTCTTCCAATATGTACTTCCAATATGTCTGCCTATAATGTACTCAGCTTATCCTTTGAAACAGCAAAAGCTACAACAGATCTTTGGTATCTTACCTGTATAAGAAAGAATGAAGAGGACTCGGGACTGAATGCATGTGGTGTCAGAGTCACACTTTGAAATCAATCTCCTGCTGACACACAAGGCTTCAAATTTCTTAAGCATACATTGTAAAGGAGAAATAGGAGAAAGAGCAGGATGGACAGAGAGAAAACAGGCTAACAGGGATGGACAAAGAGAAAACAGGCTAACAGGGATGGACAAAGAGAAAACAGGCTAAGAGGGAGATGCATGTTTTGTTAAGAGTTTGCAGACCAGACATACAGCAAATCTGCTGAACAATGTATTTAGCTCTCTGAGCACTCCTGCTTCTCCAGCCCCACAGAGCACACACCACGTAAGTACTATTTTGCTCCAAGCCTCTCTCCTAAGGTGAATCAGGTTGGTTTCTCTAAAATAACTTTGGTTCTGGATTTTATTTATTGTAGCAGTATTCAAATCACCACTGGGCACTCAATATAACTCTACAACCTGAGGTAAATAAATGAGACATACCACTATTAATTCTCTAATCACACATGCATCTAGCCATTCACTCTGCAAAGATCAACTGTCTTTGTTCATAAATGTTAGTGGAGATATAGCAAATGCAACTGCACTGGCAAAGCAGTAGGCCAGTATGCATTTCAAAGGTATTCCCCCTGTACGTGTGAGCTTAGCGTAAAAGGTTGGCACAGAAACAAGCAAAAAACGCCCACAAAAAATACTGTCCTGATAAATACTCTGTCTATGAATCTGTTTTGAACTGCAGTGCTGAAAGTATGTGACTGTACATGCAGTCCTATGGGGTATACACAGATTTAAATAACAACTATGTTGTGTACTTTGCTACAACCATGAGATTACTTTGCATTTTAACACTGTGTTTGCTCTGCTGCAAATGGAATGCAAATGGAACAGTAATTCTTATTGCCACCTTAAGATTCCACCTGTACTCAGTTGTGACAGGCTGCAAAATCAGCTACATGTGGCTTCCCTTTTGTTCAAAATAGTGCAACTATATTTTTTTAAAAGAAAAACAGATCACCAACATGCTGTTACCAGACAAGAACATCCTCAAAAGCTTGTTTATACAAGAAAGTCTAGAGATCAGTTCCTCTCTCCGACTTCTCCTTATGACAACTTCCACTGCTGATTAGCCAGCACAGCATTCAATGCCTGCAGTCAGTATTTAGCATCTGGGGACCTGCTGCAACGCACTTTCTCAAACCCAGGCTTGCTACAAAACAGCCTTTCTTTTCTTGGTTCTCTAATATGCATATTACCACCATCTGAGATGAAACAAAATTGGGAAGCGCTCTAGAGGTCTTTCCACCTTCATTTTAAAATCTCCTCTTTCTCTAGGGATAGGTAGAAATGCAGGATGAACAGCATTTGCATTCACACTATTTCCATGTCTGGTCTTTGTTTTGTAGGACCTTGATATGGCTTTGCTCCATGCTGAGATGTTCTTCACCACCAAACCCATTGTTTCCTTGGAGCAGGATTTTGATTGCACATACACAGCACAGGACACCCAGCAGCTGTGGCATCTAAAGTGCAGGATGTTCAGAGCAAACACCATGCTGTCTACAGCATATTCAGGTTACCAGCATGATGCCAGATTTTCCAAAACCTTGTATGGTATAAATGTCTACAATAAATTGGGATGATGATTACAGTAATCTGTAATCTATAACTTCCTAAATTTCTGCATTGAGGAAATCTAAAATCCCAGTTGAAAACTATGATAGCTTCATTCTGGTGCCTGATAGGAGGCTTGCCTCTAAAAAGGTATCACATCACTGCTGAAAGCAGTTACCTGTGGAGAATTACCTTGTCTTCAAATCAAAACAAAGCCCTACAACCTTCAGCAAGGGCACCTGTAAGACTTCTCTGGTACTTCAAATCACTGGTATGTATGTTTTCAAACTTAGGTTTGTGCAAGCTCTGCCCTTGGCATATTCAAGCAAATATCTCTAAGTCACAATTCAGTAGATAGCTCAGTAGTTGGTCATTTAAAGGTCCATCAGGCATGAAGACCCTTGGAATAATTTACTGTGCACAGCAAAAATATGACAGAAAATAGTGTGACTGAATGGATATAAAACCACACAGCATTCAGCAGAGGCTAGAGATGCAAAGGAAGCCATTAAGGGGGTAAGCAAATTGGTCTCCCAAGACTCCTGGTGCTTATTTTGTTTGAATATGTATTTTGAAGTCAAGCAAAGTAATACATAGGAGAGGAAAGAAATAAAGTAGGGGAAGGGGGATTTCAACAGATGGAGTCAAGGTAAGCAAGGGACAGCGCAGTAAGACTGTTTATGTTGCAGTTTTCATTGATTCATTTTGCTCAGAGCCCTGGCTTAGCTACCCAGGGTTACAGCTCTGCTTCACCAGAACAGCTTCAGAATCCAGCAGTCAAAACCAATACTTTTCTCCTGAGAACATACCTGGAGCAGCTAATGCCTTACAGCACTCACCACTTGATTAAATGCTCTTTAATATCCAAGATGCTGGAAAACACACACTTCCTGGAACATAACTGGGAGCTGCCAGTTCAAACATGGCCTATCAGTCCTTCCCAGTTCCTTTTAGAAATCTTCAAGAAACACCATGCAAGCTGCCTTTGAGGAAGGTCCTTCACCATATAAATGCCTCATCCTTCCAACCTAAACCCCTCCTGAGCCGTGGCTCCCCTTATTCATACAAATCTATTATTTGCCTAGCCCATCCAGACTCCCACCCTGCCTTGTCAAGCACCAAACCCCTGAAGGCTCTCCTTCAACAGTTGAGAACTTCTGCTGGAACCCAGATCACTGCTTCCAGCTACTCTGGGCAAGCAGACTCTTTTTTCCCCCCAAGCTCCAGAGGGCTGGGAACATCCCCCCACTTTGTTGCCCACTTAGTGTACCTCTAAATGGTTGGATTATTGGTTAATGGTTGGACTGCATGATCTTAAAGGTCATTTCCAACTGAAATGATTCTATAATTCTAAAGATTTTCCCTATACTGGGATATGCTGTGTAGTGAGAGGAAGGAGCAGAAGGCTCCTTCCCCAGTATCCACGTCCCCTTTCTTTGACAGATGTTAGAGAATTGCTTCACATTTCTTGCAGCCAGATGACAGAAAGCAGTCAGACACCACAGAGGTAGAACAGAGCAGCCAGAGTATTTCCTTTACATTCCTGAATAGATTTCCTCTCTCCTCCTTCTTTGTGTTGGCTGCCTCATGACTGCACATGCAAAAGGAAGAGAAGGATGATCCAAGGAATATTTGGAAGTGTAATGTTTTGATATCTTGCCTAAAAGCAGCACTATGCCGAGGACTGCACAGGGGTCACAAAAAATGAGACATAGCAAAAGCACTGTTGAACAAAAATCATCCCAGGAATTTCAATCCTTTTCATCTTGCCAGGGTGAAACATCCATTTCCCTCTCTTAAGACACTGTCCTTCTCCCCACCAATCCCTACAGCAGTATCTGCTTGTGGTACACTGCAGTGTTGGCTCATTTCCACAAGTCAGCACGCCTGACAGTCTGGGCTTGAGGAAGGGGGAGGAAGGAGTGAGAATGCTGGGGCAATGGAGAAAAGAGACTCTCTGGTCTAAAGTCACCTGCCAGATTCCAACTAATGTTAGTACCATGGAAACAGTTACCCCATGTAAGTGTTAATGACTTGTGAGGTGATGACTTTGCAGAAGCAATGTGCCATCTGGTACCATTCTCCTGAAGGTGAAACATCAGGGAATCAGGAGAATACCCACACACCACAGCCATGTTAACAGAAACACACACCAAGCTGTGCAGCTGCTGGTCTCCCAGCTGAGCTGATTCAACATTTCACAGCAGGCAGTGGCAAGGGGAGGAGGTCTCACCCGTGATGCTCTTATCAGTCAGGGTAACAGATTCCCAAGTGGAGACAGGAAGGGCAAGGGAAATGTGGATATTTGGAACATTATGCAGAGACCTGCATGATACCTGCTTAACAGGCAGGGGTTTGTCCAAGATCTGTCAGTTGGTAGCAGTTTCAATTTTCACATTTATTTATATATGGCCAAATCACACTTTCCCAAGCAGTGGCCACTTTGAAAACTTGTAGAAACCATCTCTCGGTTTCCATCTGTCATAAAACGAAGGAGGAAAGGGTTATTCTTCCAAACTAGCCACTAATAGTGTCCAAAATGAGTTACTAAAGGAAGTTAATAGGGCTGCACACAACCAGGAAGATAGAGAGCTCTGAGAAGCACACCACCACAAGCTTATGTCTGTTTTGGGTGAAGGAGGAGAACCCCTGAAGGTCCAGTGAAAGAACATCAAGAACATCAATATATCGTTCTCACCTTTCAACTATGCAGTACAAGCTCAACCAGGTCAAATGTAATCACTTTCAAAACTCTTCTTAATACTAAATAATGATACCAACTATCGCAGAATATGGAGACATTTTTCAAACCTTAATGCATTAAATGTTAAAGCTCCTGAGGGCTCAATTTCTTCTTAGCAGCTGACAATTATAAACTAAGAAGCTGGGATATTTTGAATGGGGCTGTGTGTGTGCCTTCTGGCAGAATTCATAATTATCCATCACTAGCTCTATCTCCAGCTGCAAGATTAGAACTGTTTCAATGAAAACTAAAAGTTTCCATGTGAGAATATACAACGTATTGGTAGAAAAGCATTCCTAGGTCCTGGGCAGAACTGCCATCCAAAACCACCAAGAGCCCCAACAGCTGATTTGCCTATGAAATCTGGGTGCAGAAACCCACTTCTACATCCTTGCTCTGCCTGAATTAAACCAGATTCTTCAATTTCACTACTTGAGTCCTTACAGCTCTTACAGATTATTCTTTGTCCATCTGCAGTGTGCTGTCTCCCAGTTTCCACTACTGAAAGCAAAGCAGGGACTTAGCCCTACATTTCTCAGACCCCAGCTCAGTGGGAACCACTGTCTGTTTTGGGATGGGTATGGCTATTCTCATTTCTCATGAGGAGTTTTAAAAGTTTCTGTGTGTTTCTCATTGTGGGAGATATAGATTTTTGTATTTGATAAAGTTTTTATGTGGTCAAAATACCATTTGCTGATTCGTTTTAAGGAAGGTATCTCTCAAAGCAATTATCACAAAAGAAAATAAAAGGTGAGCTTTAGCAAGCTCAAGGGTACATGCCCTCATCACATGCAGCATGAAGGGGATTAAGAAAAGAGCCTGAGAAAACAAGACATTCCTAAAACCAGGTTCATGAATGCTGTCAGAACTGGAGACCTGCACAGCACAACTCTCACAGGGTCTCTGGCGGATGCCATGTGATAGCTGCACTTAGTTTCTAGCACATACACTGACACAGCAAGCGCTACTGGGAAAAAAAAGATTGCTCACTTCTGGAAGAACCGTTACACAAATACCTATACCTATGCCTGCTTTGCACATCTATCCCTGTGAGTCTTAGGCAAAAGACCTTAAGAACTTGTGACTTGGAATATGAAAGTGAAGCCTTTTCACAGCTCTGCAACATGCTTATGAAGGCAATTTCTACTAAAGGGTATTGCAGCCTCTGTATCAGAAAGAAAAATTCTCTTGCCTTTTCAGAAAGATGGAATAAGGTTTGGCTGCAAAAACACGATTGAAGTCAAACGACTAAGTGCATATTTTTCATGACCCACATTCTGGGTACACCACAATAGCACCTAAAAAAAGGGGGGAAAAAGGCAAGGTTATAAAGCTTCAGATTTCAATTAAGCAAATATTTAGGGAAGCTAAATTAAACAACAACCAATCCAAGAAAGTGCATCAAATGAAGTGAGCAACAGAGCTCATCATCCTCCTTCAGACCCACGTGGAAACTTGAACTGCGACATTTACCTACAGCCCATAATCCCACCTCTTGGTTTGCACAAAAAAAGTCTGACTGCAACTTGTAAAGCAGCACAGCCTTTATGTCTTTGGAAACTTGTCTATAAAAGATGTGCCCCTTTGAGCTTTCTTCCCTTGGACAACTCTGCAGGCTTTGGCCATGAGTCCCCTGCTGTTCTGCAATACATACAATAGCTTTGTTCTCTCCTAGAGGCAGCCACCCAGCTGTCTCACATACCTTGCAGAAGGTGCAGAAACCAACAACTATCTGGCAGGAGCCAAAGATATTTAAATCCTGGGATCCAGCAGTGCTCTGGTACTTCAGAGATGAACTTTAAAGACTCCAATCTTCAGAGACACTATCAAATTTACAGATTGATAGACTATAAATACAGTGCTGCAGAGTCTTGCAGTACTCCTCAGTCCACATTTCATCTAGGCCACATTTGATAGCATCATCTCCTTTGAATACACAAACCTTCCAAACAACATTTGTTGTGCCTGTCCCAAAATTCAGGACACCAAATTCCATAGTCACATTCTTCCTCTCTTTGCTGTTAGTCTGTGGATACTGTTGCCATTGATTTCTTTACTATGATCAGTAAAAATGCATTGTGTTCACTGTGTCTGTTATTTATTGCACTTTTAGCTCAGATACCCTGTCTCCAAGTTTTTACCTGGGTGAAGTTAGCCCAGAAGCTCACTGTGGTAGTCCTACCAGTGTAACACATGAAAGAAAGCAGTCATCGCATGCACAATCCCATGTCTCCCCTGCCTCTGTCCTAACCCTGGAGAGCCTCCCACAGTACCCTGCTATGGAATCTTTTTACTGCTCAGAACACGCAGGGTGTTGGAGTTAAAAACTCAAAGTGATGTTTGGATTTTTCAGATACCTTAAAATTGTTTTACACAGCCAAACTATCCAACCCATGCCACTAAAAATTAAAGGGCAAATACAGCCTGTATAGCTTATTTTCCCACCAGGACCATTTGCAGTGTTTGCTGTAACCACTACACACACAGAGAAGCACCTGGAAAAGCAACTGCATGGCAGCTCAAAAACATGAGGTTCTGATCCAGCCTAAGCAAATGGGGCAACTTTTGTAAAACAAAGTGGAGAAATGAAAGCTGAATCCTCTTCTTTGCATATTCCTGACCAATTAAAAATAAATTAGCAGTAAAGCAGGCAAGACCCAGGCTGTTGTTTTCACTAAAAAAGACTTTGCTGAAGGAGAGGAAGAACAGTGACACTTCACTGGAAGTGATTGATAGTAAAGTAAAAATAACCTTAGCAGCAGCTGAGTTTCTGGGAAGTGTGTATTGAAAGCTGTTGTGCGACAAGGTCTGCGCTTGCCGCAGGGCCTGCCTGGGAAGTGCCTGCAAGAGCATACCTTGGGTTCCTCTGACAGTAATTTACAGGCACGTTGCCCATGTGAACTGCTATGGCATGGTTAAGAGTCTATGCTCTTGCCATTAAGAGATTGGACTCGGGAAATTTCAGATCCTTTTCTAGGCCACAGAGTTATTTTGGGGCACATTCCCCCTGCGATGGAGGCTTTTGGCACAAACTTTTTGAGAATCTCCAATACGGAGATGACAGAGGCTGCAATAAATCCTGACAGCATAAATTCTATGCAGACAGCATACCTCAGCTATTACATCATTTTGTTGTTCTTCTAGATTTTCCCTGAAACATTCAATATTCCCTCAAGAAATATGTAACAAATGTTGCAGATGAAAAAAAATAAAATAATTATTCTATCATGTTCTTTGCTATCAACAGGCCTCTGATAATTAACAAAAAACCCCACAGATTTCATAATGTCATTTAAATTGCCCTTCTAGACCTTCAAACCTTGGTGAACTCTGGGATTAAGGTGCTTGAGTTATCTGAGTATTTCTCCCTTTTTATGTATGCATTAAACACAGTATTATTACACACTCCTCATCCCTCTTCAACTTCATCCTTCCAACAATCACAGTACAACCTGAACCTGATTGGGATGCAAGTGTGGATGCAGTGGCAGGAACTGCTATCTGTAGCCTCTCCCACCTCCTCTTCATTTTACACAGAAAGTGTAATGTAGGAAAGGTAGCTGAGTGCTACTCTCAAAAATATGGATTCTCCTCTTGTTCCTTTCTGATGCCTCCTACAATGCTCAGGAAATGAACTGAGCCCAACAGGTAGTCACTCATTGCCCATACCTCATTTCTCAGAAGCCTCAACTCAGAAGCTCTGTTACAGCTGGGACAGAGCTTGAGTCTAAAAAGCTTGGCTTGAGCTAAAGTGCAACCTGCTACTCAGTACAGAGGAAGGGGATCCAAGAAACAAACCATCCTTATCCAAGATATTTCAAATGGAGCTCCCAAAATTCAGTGGATACATTTACTCTTAGAAGTCTATCCTACGCTTCTCTTCCCATAAGAAAATCTTACATTGGCCATATTTCACATAACACAGTGTTATAAAAATAACAGTGATCCTGGCCCTGCAGTCAAAACAACACAAGGCACAATCAGCAGGAAAGGAAATAATCTGGTTTTAGAGCAAGTCTAGAACTTTCTGAAGTAAAGAAACCTTGTTCACCTGCTGAACAACAACAATGAAAGCAGCTATTGAAACCAATCATTTGACAATCTAATAATTTTGCCTCTACACAGAAAAAGGCTGAAGCATGGTAGAAATATACAGTGCAAGACAGACAAGTATATACATAGCATGGATCTTGACATTTACTACATCTGAATGCTCAGTTTCCCAACCCAAAACCGCTACTTTTAGGAAGGAGTTTTGTGTATGTGAGAAAGAGCGTGTCTAGTTTTTGGAGATTTGTGCATGGAAAGAGTATGTCTATTTTTCACGGTTTGGGTTGTTTTTTTACTTAGCAACAGCAAAACAACCCTGAAAATAAGAAATCCCCTTACGCATCTTCATAGTGACTTATCTGCAGAGCTAAAGCTCATGCATCTACTGCACCGACTTCTGCCAGTTAGCTCAAAAAGTAGTTAATACAATATAACTGTGGAGAAATGAGAGGGTGTAAAACATCTTATACCAATGAGTTTAACAGCTGCTTGGTGCCTGGAGAGAAAGCAGGAAACCAGGAGATTCTGGGATGGACTCCTGCCTGGACAGAACTATGCAAGGTTCTATCTTCTGCAAAAACAACCCAAACCCAACCTTCCTGCTGGTCCTATCTGCACCTCTGACCCCCTGCTTTAATCTCAACATCTTCTCCTACCAAGCCCATAACCCAACAAGTTCTATTCCCACCGCTTGAAACCAGTACTAGAGGCTTGGTTCCTGTGGTCTGTTTCTTTGCCTCCTAATCCCAGCTACATTTCTCCCCCCTCCCTGTTGTCCTCAGCCCCGTTTCTGCCTGTCAGGGCTTCTTATCCAATACAGCCTTGATCCTCTGCTCCCCATCCACCACCTTATTGCCTTTATCTCTGTGTCCTGGCTGCTCCCTCAGCAGTATCTCATTCTCTACCTCCAGGTCTCCATTTCTCTGCTCCCCATTCTCTCTGCTGGTACCCAGCAGACCTCCATTCCATGTTCCACCATACTTCTGGGGTGGGAGAGTCAAAGGCTGGACTAGAGATTGCTTCTCTCAGTAGCTGTGTCCAGAGGCAAAACAGATTTCAAGAGCAGCAGAAGTCAATCCCTGGAAAACACCTGCTCCACTGTAGTCTGTGTCATGCCCAGAGCAGATGGACTTTTGGAAAGCTAACTATTAAAGCTGTACATATCTCCACTGACCATTAAAGACTTAGAATTTGGCTGAACTTGGAACGGTCTTAAGGGTGACACAGCAAGACACTCCTAGAACAAAACTCACCCCTCAATGAACTTCAAATTCAAGCAGCAAAAAACTCACTAGAAACTTAGTTTGTATCTTTGGTAGGCAAACCATTTTTTTCCTTGTCTCATTATTGGAAACAGTTAAAAAATCTCCACCAAAGCAACTCTCACAAAACCACTTCTGTGTGATACAGGAAATATCATCCTTCAAGGCTGTAGAATATTAAGATGAGAGGCCATGTGGCAGTCCCACCAGGAGCCTAAGCTGTGAGCCCTGCCTAGAGGCAAGTGTTTTGTCCAGCCCAATTCCATGTCATTCCAGAGGCATAGTAGAGTTCTCTGGTAAGAGCACTGAAACACTGACCTCACAATACCATCAATTCTCCTTGTCTACCTTTCTTTTGTCTTTTATTCTTTAAAAAAAAAAAATTACAAGAAGTTTATCACGTTAGTCACAGCTCTGATGGCTTCACCAAGGTAAACTACTCTCTTAACAGATACTATGCCTGAGCAAGGACAATGACTTTGGTGGCTATTTTTGTTTTGTTAATTCTGATACTGCCTATAAGCTAATTACAGCAGAAAAGTAAATAGTACTTTATCTGAGATGCCTTTTCCTGATGCTGTCTTCAAACCATGTATGTTTAGCTTTCATCAGTGCCCATCTATGCAAGCACACATTATCCAGACGATTGAGATGGTAGATGTTTCCCCATCTTTCTTTCAAGGCAGTATCTGTCACTGATGCTAAGATTTGAACGGTGCACATGGTACTTCCATCCATACATTAAGTAGCTCCAACACCAGCACTACAGTAGCAAATCAGAAGGTCCCTGATGCACCAATCATTATCAAGGGTCTCCAAGTAAAGCTGCATAGAAAGCTCTTAAACTTTTTTAATGCTGCTGTGATGCCCTTAATTAATCCCCAGAAGAAATAAACTTGAACTGGAGTATCAGTCTGCATCATTCTCTGTTACCTCTGCCTATTTCTCCCAGATCCTGGAGAGCTTCACTTCCACTTTGATTTTGTAACACCATATTGATTACTTTGTATTCTGTATCTTTTACTTCTGCTTGAAAATAAACAACTTAAATCAAACCTCAGCATCTTTTGCTGTAACTTCTTTATTTGCTTTGTTCAAAGTTAGCCTCTTTTTTTTTTTTTTTGGCAGATTGACTGTAGTAAAGAACCCAAAGACTTGAATAAAAGACTTGCTAACTTTATTAACACTTGCTCAATTCCATAATCAAAACCAGGCATAATCTTTATTTTGTTGTTATATTACACAAAATTGTGCCAGTGCATTGCTTTGAAAAAATACACAATTTTCTACTACTCTGATTTTGGTTTATTTTAATTAAAATCATAAAATCAGTAATTCTTAGACTCATTTATCCAATTGCTCTCCTCTTTCAGCAATGGTCATTATCTTTGTGTCTTCCAATCCCATGAGACTTATTAGTTGGTTTTATTTTCCTCAGTTCTTTGGGGCAACACTAGATCATTTGCATGCCTTATTTTTTTGTCATACAGAGTCTACAGGTAAGTAATTTGCTACCTCCTTATTCTCCCATTTGAAACTAGCAATAAAATGGGTGAAGTTAGAAGATCTATTTATTTCACACTTGCCTGCTATTGGGGCAATTAAATTACAGTTTAAGAAGAGTATTTTAAATAAATGTAGTCAAGCTGAAGAAGTCTGAGAGTATTTGGCCAATTCTACAGTAGGATTTTTATAACACTTAATGTCTCTTGCTCCAGCAGAGACCCTGATTCAACAACAGCAGCAAGAACAGAGAAGCAGGCTGAGGTAGAATATGTAGAAGCAGTTCTTGGAGCAGCCAAGCTTCCTGGAAGGCAGCACTAACAGTTGGCTCTGTTTTCCACCAGCTAGCTACAGACACTATATAAATTGTTACTCCTAGCACAGAATGAGATGCTGTAACTTCAGGTTACAGGAGACTACAGTGTTTGGTACCTGTATTCAGCTTCAGGTTACTGCTCTCATGGTAAGAGCTTGAGCTGGGCATATCTTTATTCATCTGTGGGACCATCGTCCCGTATCATCTTATCAACTTACCTTCTCCTGCCCTTGCACCTGGGTCACTTCACCAAAGAAGCCATTTGGGAGATGGTTGGGGAGATGCTGTCCTATGAGACTTACCTGACTATGTATTAAGGAAAACACAGAATAGTGGAAAGCACGTGCTCTGGAAGAACAGACACATCCCAGAGTCCTCCCCTTCTTGTTGTGTCACCAAAGCCTGTCCTTCACAGGTGCTGTTCTTGCACCCTTTCCCCCAGAGCAGCTCTATAGGTAGGCTGCCATGCCGCACAGCCCAACACTTGTACTCACAACACAGCCTAGTGGGGACTGGGCACAGAAGACACTCCCCCAGTTCCTTTGAAAGTTGCACATGAAAGGGACAATTGAGTGTACAAAGCTACTTTGGCTAGACAGCAGAAGTACTGGGTAAAGATGCCTCACAGCTTGTCCAAGACTCCCATAAGAGCACTCAAATCAAAGCAAACAACTAGGTACAATTTGGTATATTCTGCATGCATAAAATTTTCCTGCTCACACATTTGGCAGATTTTAAGATGTAAATTATAATCCTGTCTGGATATACAGCAAAATGTAAATGTTGAAATTGGAACATAGGCCTCCTGGGCCCGGTGTTAATCACAGGCACCTGGGTTGCTGTAGGGCCCTCAGAAGCAGAAATGTTGAACTGTAGAAGTACCATGCCATGTATTTTGGAACTACTTTTTCCTACATCCTTGACTTATATCATTCATGGAAGTCTGAGCACTTCCTGAAAACAGCAATGCTTCCTAACTTGTATTTTCACAGCCAGTGAGAAAACAAATATAAAGCCAAAACTGAATTCCTAATTCAAGCCAAACTCCAACAGACTTTTAAAAAGCAAAAAAAAAAAAAAGCAGAAAGGAATCTAACATTTTTGGTTTAGTTAGTCATCCTACAAGTTTGATTTTGCTATGTATTTGTGGTTACTAACAAGCCTCTAGCAGGCTACAGTTCCCAGTAATTAATGTTTATTGGTTCCCCTTTTTCTAAATACTATAAATTTTGGCTGTGGTGTTCTCACACAAAGATTTATACAAACATACAAAAAGGGCAAAACTATGCATTTTATTTTGAGCTAAACAAGAGGTTGGGGAAAACATTAACAGCAAATTTAATCTTATGTCAGAAGGACGGTTTCTATTTATTGAACAATAAATGGATCTGAGAGAAGGCAAAGGGGAAAATTGTGAAGAGTGATTTCCCCTCATATGATTTTTAATAATAAAACGGAAGTTTTGAGGTAGAAGAAAAAAAATAACATTTACTGACATTTAGCAGTAAAAATGTATTCCCTCCAGAGAATGATTAGCAGAAAAAGGTGGGGGTGGAAGAGAAGGGAATCAATTTCTGCCCTGATTACGCAGAAGAAAAAAGTTAAAAAGCGTGTAATAAACTGAATGAAAGCACCAACCCATGAGTATGTGCAGATGAAGTTCTCCCAAGCATGGAGGAGGCTGTCAGAGGTCCCAGGAATACTGATTTTAGGCTCTCTAGAAATATCCCCTGCAAAAGAAGCAGCTACAAACTATTAATGGTAATCAGTCATACTGAACTGGTAAAGAGGTCATTGTTCCTAATGTCTCAGTGGCAGTAAATAGTGGCCAATACACACTACCAGACAGCTCAGAATCTGCATAGGATTTTTGTTAGTTGTTTATTTTGGAAAATGTGTTATAAATTTAATTAAGCCATATTTTAAAAGAAAATGGAAAAGAAGAAATTCCCCACGAATTTTGTAGTAAGGTCATCAATCACTCTATGTAGATGCAAGCTGAAGTGCCAGACAGTAGCCAAGATTTCTGTATGATCATGCAACAAAATGTGGATTGGAATCTAAAGACTAACTACAGTCCAAAGGTATAAAGAGTTTTGATTAATAACTTGCAGATTTAGACTAAATGTGAATTTGAAAGTGTAAATTATCTTTAATAAAGTTAATTTATTTTCTAATTAAAGTTTAAATATTATTTGAAGGCTTGAACAGACAGCTTAAGGCAACTCAATGCAGTCTGATTTCTCAGTATGTTCACCATATCAGAAAAGCCATTCCTCCTTTGAATCAGTTCAAGCTAAATAGTTGAAATCAAGGGAGCTCCTCTCTGGTGAGCTCTTTTATAAAAAAAATGATGTTCAAAGGAGCTTTGGAAGAGATTGTCCTTCAGAGAAGGTGAGGAGCCTTTGGGTAATAAGAAGGAACCTTGATTCATGTTATGATCGCATTTCAATAATACATTAACAGTGCTAATCTCAACCAGAGAGCATTTAATGCTCTGGTGCACATGAAGGAGTAATGACGTGCAGTTGTCTACTGGTAATCCCCTACACAGCAGGAACTCAAGTGAAGATTTTTAATATAAAGCAGTGCAACAATCCTCATTGTTGTAGCTGGTGTGTTGTGCACATGAGAAGTTGGTGACCAGTGATGATGTTGGCAATACCATCCCCTACCAAGTCACCTCTATTTTAACTTGCTTCAGTGCAGGTCAGGAAAACAATTTTAAGTTACAAAAAGGACCAACTTGGTCTGCTGAGTCAGAGCATCCTCAAGAAATGGAGATAAAGAAATCATAACTGGAACACGCATGACTTGTGTTGGAAAACATTTGTCCAGCACACAATAGTGAGTCATAGCACAGATGTTGCAATTTAGTCACAGCTCAGATGTCACAATTTAGAAGGTTTACATAAACAAAACCAGAGAACACCAATCTCCTTGTGACCTTTGATGTTTGGGATAGCTGGGCACAGTGACATGTGAGAAACTCCACATTCAGCAGTATTACAGGTGCTTCCCCATCCTATTCTTAGAGGACTGCCAGACAGCCTTTTCTCACAGTGACTCTAGGCAGGCTCCAAGCTCAGACCATTCTTCTCCAAAACTGCCCTCCTGTGAATCATGCTCCTTTGCCAGTAGGATGCAGGCAAACTCCCGCTTTAGTTTTTAAATGAAGCAGTCCCACACAGTTATTAGATCGCATTGCCAAAAAATCAAGACTGTCACAGACACCAAGAACCAGCTTAGGCTATTTTAACAAAAAAATCATTATTTCTGTGTTGGATGTTTTATTGAACCAAGACTCATGAGAACTTTCTCCATATTTCCCCAGTGAGACTTGGCTTTTGTGCACAAACACATGACACTGCAGTCATTCACCCTCCCTCACACCTCCACAATGGTGATACAGACAGCAGAGAGGTGGGAAAGACTCAGAAATAATTGTTCTTATATCAGGTCTTTTATCAATAATATATATTGCTGTTTTATCCTCCTCCCTACTAAGAAGTTAGTTTTTGTCGATCTTGAGTGTCATGTCCCATTTTTCAATGGTAACAGGCACATAGGCCCAGCCCAAGCCAAGGCAGTCACACTCACCTGCCAAAACAGAAGCGTGCCAGGCAATCAGGGTTTCTGAAATGCAACTGGAATTGAAAGTCACTCTCACACTCCCTCTGCCTTCAAGAGACCTTTAATCACAACGCCTCAGCAACAGGAAAAAGCTATTACAGAGCTGAGAGACTAGAGGAAAATTCCACTTGATACCAATCCACCAGAACTGAGGCTGTTTCTAAATTAATTGACCTTTCCTCATCCACTACTCTCTCTCTGTCAGTCTGCTTCCCTGCACTCTGGTGCTGGAAGTCCTGTAAGATGCTACTTCATAGGTTTCCAAACATAAAAAAAGGACTAAAAAACCACCCAACCAAATGTGCTAAACCAGGCAAAACACCTAATTCCAGCAGACAAGACAGTTAACCAGAGATTTTGCCCTTTGACTGGCGTACCATGAACTCCAATGCAGAGCCAGATGCCTGTGAAAAAAAAGTGAACAGGAATAAACAGTAAGACTACAACTAGCTACTGAAAGTGGTTGTGATTCTATTCCAATTGCAGATACAAAGCTTAGTCTTTAGAAGTCATTAATAGGTATCAAAAATACAATTAAAGTCATATCTGTATTTGGGTACATGATTTCATCATATCTTTAAGCCAATTTAAACTAAGCATTAACTTCCTATTTCTCTGAAACTTCAGCTTCTGGTTTCAATCATCTTCAGCAGTTGCTTTTTACCATCATTTCTACTAAAGATGCAAAAAAGCAGCAGAAAGTGCCTGAAAAGAAGTTTCAACATGATGCTGTTTGCATTTCCATAGCCCTAATCTGATAAACATGCTTTCCTGCCCTGCCCTTCACAGGAGGGAAAAAATAAAAAAGATTTAAGTATGAATAGCCATTGTGAAAAAGCTCTTTCATTTTATGTTTACACCCTGGTTTAGACAAGAACAACTTGCCCAGGAAGACACACCCTGACACGAAACTATTATGCAAGTAATGAGCATTACCCAGAGCTCAGCCATCGGCAAAGCTGAGACCAAAGCTCCACCTCCCTCTCCTTGGACAGGTGGGTATTTTACACCTGCAGCAGCAACACATCTAACACAAGACAAGCAGTAAGATGCCTCTGAAGCTCAAAGTTTCATTACATACCCTGACAGGTCTGTAATGAATGTAAGTTGTAACAACAGGACTGAGAAGACCAGAGCCAAATTTGTACAGCATATTGACACTTCAGGTTTTCCATCACACTTGCAATACTCAGACAACTACTTTTTCCTCTCAAGATCTTCACAGCATTGCAACCACTCAGGTCCTGAGGCAATGAATTTCACAGGTTAACATGTACTAGAAATCACTTTTAAACAATGTCATTTTCCAAGTTCAATAGGAGTGAGGTTTCTTTCCCTAAGAGGATGGGTGCCATCTGAGCAGGTTTAATTGAAGCAGGTTTCACATCACTAGGCAAGATAAAAGGACTGATCATTTTTCATGTTATCATTCATAAGCAGACATTGACCATGGGTCAGAAAGAATAGTGCTCTATTCTTTCACAAACTCACTGCCACAGGCTTTGCATATATGCAAGTACTACTTTGTTCACAGAAAAAAAATCAGACAACAGAGCAGCACCCTTCACAAGTGAGAGCTTGAAAGAACAGGAAGCTTCCAAGCATGGAGGAACCACCAAGCCCTGTCACCCTCCCGAGTGTCAAATTTTGACTGTAAATTGATTGGAAAGGGAAGAGTAGAACAAAATGAAAGGCTTTAACTCTTCACAAAGACAATGGAGACGTTGTACTGTAGTGTGGCTGCAGCAAGGGCCTCTACCGTGTTGAGGCAGCTGAGCCAGAAAATGCAGCCCCCTCCTCTCCCTACCTTGGAGCACTGACATCTTTGGTGTTAACAACTCTGTCGCTGTGGAAACCAGACTGCTTCTGACAAAGCCACATTGACTAAAAGCAACATGTGGGAAAATGCAATAGGGCCCTGAGAGAAATTAATCCTTTACAAGACAAATAGATAAATAGCTTTTTGGTTAAAAATGAAGCAAGTAAAGGATAGTATTTCTCCTATTAGAACTCCAGGCAAAGAGAATACTGTCAGCTATGGCAATACTGAACACCAGGCCTTGTGGCACTCAAAATGAAATTTTAAGGCCTCTTCCTCCCTGAAATATGTGGCAGATTTGATGCTAAGGAATCCCAGTGCAAGGTGGCTGCTCCCCAACCAGTTTTAAACCGCTCTCCTTTGAAAACAGAAATAAAACCTAAATCCACCTGATGGTGTAGCAGAAACTAGACACAGTTACAAATCACTGCTCAGGTGCTTTCATAAGGCTTACAACTGATTCACACCTTAGCAAACTACTTGCTGCAGCAAAAATTTCACCACACAGGAAAGTTCAGTGGATGAAGAACATGAGTCACTCCACACCCTCAAACAGTTTCCAAACAGTTTATGTATTTTACAAGTACTGTCCAACCAAAACAAATAAAATATTTCCTGTGCTCTCCCCTTAAAAAGGGCTTCATAAATCTGTCCTCAGCCCTCAGTGACTCAGATCCCAGGAGGTGCCTTAGGGCCTGTCACTTGGAACACCAGCATACTTAAGAGAGTATTCAAGCTAAAAAAACAGTAATCCTGAGAAAAAGCCCATGGAGAAGAGCCAGAGCCTGGACTGGCAAGACTTGAGATCTGCGAACAGCGCAACTTCAGTAAGATTGGCTCCCTAGCCAGAACATCTGAAACTGCTCATAAAGGTGGCACCTTCAGGGCAGCTTGATTTAGCTTTTTTAAGCAAGCCAACTTTTCTGGAGTAAAAATTAATCTTATCCATATTCAATAATTGCTGCTTCTCTTAAAACAGACCACAAAAGGTTCAATGCAAAATGCCACAAGTTAAAAAGATTCAGGAACTAGGAGGCCACACGTGACTTACATGCTGAGCAAGAATTCTCTCCCCTTCACTCCCAAGGTATTAAAATGCTGGAGCCTTATAGCTTAATCTCATTTACGGAGCTTTGAATCATCTTAAGTACTTAGGAAGTCTGTGTAAAATACCACAATCCACAGTTTATACACTCCAGACAGACTGCACCACCAGCTTTCACTGGTGATGATGGAAAGAAATTCTCACAGTTTTCCAGTTAAGTAAACAGGTCCAACACTGGCCACATCTCTGCCACTTTCCTCTTCATGGGTGTCGTCGCTTCTTCTCACAGCGCAAGAGTCACAGCACAAAGAGCTCCAACAGCTCCACTGCACTAAAAGAACTGAGGACTGCTATGCAGAGCTGTTATTTGAATATCGCACAAGATCCTAAAGTCTGGCATTCCAAAGGCATATTTAAGATGGAAAAATTCCAGAACAGGAAAACATGCACATCATATGAGAAATGGGAACTTTTTCAGGGGCAAGCATATAGGTAACAAAAAAAACCCCAACAACTATTTAGGGATGCAAAATGCTACATATGATTAGGTAAAGAGGTATTTTTTTAGTAAGAAAAAAAAAATCACTGTATACAGTTAAGAGATTAACCCCTAACAGTCATTTTAAGCAAAAGATTCACCTACTGACTTCCTCAAATTCATACTAGCTCTTGCTCCTAATAACAGTGACATCTTCCTTCTCTATGCCTCCCATGAATTTATCACAGCATGAAGATATCTCTCTTCGCTCTTGAGACTTAACTGGCAGCAAGCTATCACTGGGAGTCACTTATTCTAACACCAGGCTGCTATTACAGAGTGCTACTACAGACAAGGAGAAATATACTTAGGAGAAAACGATTTGTGTAAGCTGTGACATTAAGGTATGGCCCTGATTCTTCCTGAATTATAAAAGATATTATCAGGTTTTTCCAGTCTGGGCATCTCCCTAGATGGTATTACCATAAGTAAATGAGGCTGGAGCATACTTGTCTTGTAAATGACTTTAGAATTCCTGTTTATTGTTCCCTTGCACTAAAGCTGATCTGTAAAATCCAGTTATCTATAATGAGACTCCCAACCAGCATGAATCAGCAAGGTTTCACTTGACTTAAGTGGAATAGGAAGATTTAAACTCTAAAGGGCAATGTCTGCTAGTCCAAAGGGCCCCCGCAGTTAGCCATGTCTGACTGACACGTGTGGGCTCTCCCTCCAAGCACCTGAAATGGGACATATTCTGTAACACCTTCTCACAACTTGGGACCTGGGTGAAGGCATGGGAACACACCTTGTCCTTCCCAAGCTTTGCCGCAACACAAGTCAGGATATATCTTGTGCCAGCTTGCTGGCAGACTGGAATAGAACACAGAAAGTACGAAGCTGCATCAACATAGTTCTGTTTTTTTCCAGGATTACTTAATGGCTGATAGCATTTGCCTTTCTGTTTGCACTTTTTGGGCCTAAGTAACTGCTATGAACCCAGTAAGAATTTAGTAGAAATGGTTTCATTATTTCAGGATAAGACCATCTTCTCTTGGTTATTATTTTTTTTTTTCGTTGGTTGGTTGATTTTTGGGGAGGTTTTTCTGTGGGGTTTTTTGTTGTTATTGTGGGGGGGGTTTGTTGTTCTGGTTTGGTTTTTGATGGTGGTGGTTTTTGTTTGCATTTTGAGCTAGCTTTTTTTGCTTGGTTGTTTTTTCTTGGGTTGATTTTTTTTTTTTTCTGTGCGTCAAATTAGGAAAAGACCAGTCAAAACTGTCAGATCTTCAAAGTGAAGTGATAAAGTCTACCTTTTTGTAAATTAAGTAGTCCAACTGGCACTATGGAAGGAGCCATTCTGGCCCAAATACGTACAAAGTGCTCAGAGACTAAGGTCTTGAATGACTCACCAGTTTAAAAACAATTCTTGTAGCAGTAGAAACGACCCACTTTTTAATCGACTGAATGTTATTTTAGATTTTTAATGCATATTTACGTAATACTCACCAAGATTGGCACTGAAGGATAAAATTCAAGGACCAGTCTGAAGCTATCCATATTTCAGGTACTCCTCCATACACTGGGGGCTGCCATTTAACTAGAACTTTTCTGAACTCATATTCATTCTACACTGTATCTGGCTTTGATCTACAATGCATAGCTCCTGGTGTTTATTACTCATGCTTGGCTGTGTGAGATAAACTGGTATAAATAGGCTGCAGGAAACATGGTCGGTAAGAGGGAACTACAGAATACTTCACTAGAAAGTGCTATTTTCCTCCTGAAACATACAATCACTCCAGTAAAACAAGAGCTCCTTCATCCTGCAAAAACCTAGCCAACAATTACACTTGGCTTCCCCAAGTTTCACCACAGTTCTAGCTCAATACAACATTATTCTTCTTCATGCTAAAACTGTTGAAATGTTTCATTCCTAATCTTGTGTAATTTTCTTCTCTTCTAAAAAGGCAATCTATAACATCTAAGAAGATTGTGAACATTTCCTAGTCTACAATCAATCACCAGCTTAAAATAACCTTCACTTCCACTGTACTCACTGCTTTCTCCATTGCTGCATTCTTTGTCTTGATCACCTTATTGCAGGCAATAATCTGGGTATTTTGAAAGTACCAGCTCTTCAGATACTTTGGACTGTACAGTCTCCTGTTTGTGAGCAACCACGGCCCAGCTTCAGAGTATGCTAACTGAAAAGAGACTACCCAGCAATTAGCTGACATGACGTAGTGTTATGTAACAATCAGAAACAGTGAAAGGCACAAACATAGCTCAAGACTAAATGAAGTGAAGATGATGCAGAGAAAGTCTTTCTCCAGAGCAACTCCACTTAGGAAAGCAGAACAACACTCTATACAGTCCTATGTGTGGTTTCCAAGAACCATTTTGGGAATGACTTTTTTGCAGATTTTTTTCCTCCATTAGTGACTTTTGTTCCTTCAGAGCACAGTTATGCTAATGTTCTTACGGGTAACAGTAGAGCCTCCTACTCTATGATTATTATTTATACCATTCACCAAAAGTTCCTTACATCTAAAAGGCAAGGAGCCTGATCATTTTTGCTTGGTTTGGCTTTATTTAACTTTCAGGCTTCACCTATTTGTCACCAAATTGGCAAGTCACATACACTGTATTATTGGCACTTGACAGCACAGGACATTTTCCATGGGGCAAGTCGTGGCTTAACTCACTAGTTATTCCGATAAGACCTGTGTGTAGATTTGGCACTTAGGGACATAGTTCAGTGGTGGACTTGGCAGTGCTGGGTTAACAGTTGGACTTAATTTTGTACTGGAGACAGACTGAGAGAGTTGGGGCTATTCAGTCTGGAGAGGAGAAAGCTCCAAGGAGATCTTATTGTGGCTTTCCAGTATCTGAAGGGGGCCTACGAGAAAGCTGTGGAGGGACTTTCTAGGATGTCAGATAGTGATAGGACCAGGGGGAATGGAGCAAAACTAGAAGTGGGTAGATTCAGATTGGATGTTAGGAAGAAGTTCTTCACCACAAGGGTGGTGAGACACTGGCACAGGTTGCCCAGGGAGGTGGTAGAAGCCTCATCCCTGGAAGTTTTTAAGGCCAGGCTGGATGTGGCTCTGGGCAGCCTGATCTAGTGTGAGGTGTCCCTGCCCATGGCAGGGGAGTTGGAACTAGATGATCGTTGGGGTCCCTTCCAACCCTGACAATTCTATGATTCTGTAATTCCAGGATTTTAAAGCTCTTTTCCATCCTAAATGATTCTATGAACTAGCATGCCCATTATTCACATACGTTCCATCTTAACCTAGAAGTCTTAGATGACTGGAGGACAGCCATATGGCACATACGCACAGTGCATAGAGGAGAAACACTTTACAGCTGCTATACACTCATAGCAATGCATTTTGTTTTCCTGAAGTTCCATGGGTCTTCGTTTTGCTGCTACACCTGAACTGTTCTTCCTTTTCTTCTCCTGGAAAGAAGCAACATCTGCTTACAGAAGGAGAAGAGTATGTCAATAATACATAACAACGGTTTTGCACCTCCTGAAACGTCCACCAAGACCCTGAAGCTACAGATTCAGAGAAGTTTCAGTACCCCAGAGCACAGTCTCCACCTCTCTCTGCCTGAGCACTTTCTACCATCTTTCACAAAAATAAAGTAGGTCATCAATGCATTGATATATTATTTTGACATCACTTAGAAAGAATCTGTGTTGAGGGGAAAAAAAAAATAGAAAAGTAATTGAAGAAAAAAGAAAGAACAAGAAACTATAGGCTGGGGTTTCTTAATGGGAGGCAAGTTCCAGGACCTCCCATTTATCCTCACAGGTAGTCAGCTGTTTTGGTCTCCTCTCCCTAATGCCAGGGAGGAGAATGAAAACCAACAGAGAAACTCAGGTGGACAAAAGTGTTAAAGAAGCAGAGGTTAAATTTTAGCCCCAAAAGGTAAAGTGAACAGAAGGGGGCAGGTTGGCATGGAAGAGATAAAAATAGAAAGTGACTGGAGTTCACTTGACCGCTATTTCTAGATCAACTATGGAAAGAGATGTGAGAAGGTTTTTTTTATTCATAAGGGAGAGACCAAAACACAAGTGGCCTTCTGGAAGGCCCCAGTCCTGCACAGCAGTTTTGTTTATGCTTTTGCTTTTCTAAATTCCTGAGTTCTCACTATTTGGAAACAGTATTGTTCAGCCAAAATGTCAGTATGGGTCTAAGTGAGTAACCAGATGAGACTTCCTGGAGCAGGACAGCAATGCATGTGGCATTCTATCTAACAGAGCTGACAGCATGTTGTGAAAGTGTGTAGCAAATCACAATGCCAAGCAAACTATGCCCCATAATACTTTAGGAAAATAACCAAAGGCCTGCAGTATATCCAAGAGAATGTCTTGTGTTTTCCCAGTCTAAAATGATTAATGAAATTCTAACGAGTTCCAATTACAGACACTGACTAACGAGAAGACAACAGGGACCTCCCAATTACAGTACGTAGTACTTGACTGACACATGGCTCTGGGGATGAATGTTTCTGCCTGTTAGAGCCCTTTCCTCTTGAGTACCTCAGTTAAAATTCCTTCCATTGAGTAACTTCTATCCAGATCCTGGCTGCGCTGGCTTTGTACCCATATAAAAGAAAACCTGCAGGCAGAAAGCAATGCCATCTGCCAAGACAGAAGCTGTTTTAATGGGCACGTTTGGTGTGAAAGGGAACAGACTATTAGGCTTTATCTCCAGCAGCAGGAGTGATGTTCTTCCTTTCCCATGAGCAGGTTATAGTGAGCACACTCATGCCTTAAGTATTCGTCTACAAATATACACAGATCTCAATAGATACTGCCCAAGCAACCTCCATTCCACCCAGTATCCCTCTTTTCCTGTTCAGCTTGCAACTCAGTCTTTACATTTCTCTTTATCTGTCAGACCAGTTGGGTTTTTTTCTGTGACAGCTTCATCAGCCTCCACTTTCTATTCCTGTAAGAGTGTAACCATGCCATCATGCCTCAGAAGCAAGAGCAGTGGCGAAGTCAAAACGCCAAGGCCCTATTGTCCTGGCACAGAGAATTCTGCACTGAAGCTGTTCTGAATATTTTCCCCAAGTTTTTTATCCTTTTTCCATAACCGTTTTGATTGGATGGTTTGCTCTAAGTTCCATCCAGAGCAGGTTTGGAACACATATGTGGCCTAATTCAGGTTTCACAAGAAACAATGAAAAAAAATTCCTGTGAATATTTTCATCCTTGCAAGTATCTTGAGGGCTAGGAAAAGATCCTTGCCAATTAACCAAGCACAGTTTTTATCCTTCCTTGTTGGGCAATCTTCTCATTAGACCACCTTTGGAGAGAAGAGTGGATTCTCTCTGGGCTGCTGGCAGTTTTACTTAATTGCATATTTAACTTTTTATTCAGCACTTAAACTCATAATGATGAGAAATGCATACGTGCAAGCAGTGAAGTATTATCTACCACTTAACTCCCTAAAGAGCTCATAAACATCTTAATATTTGTGTCCCTTTCAGAAGAAAAGCACACACATTCCAAAGCTGGGGAAGGATGACAAACATATATAATTTCAGTGATATATTAGCCATTTCTGACAAAATTCCAGCTTAGGAAGTAGGGGGGGGCGGTGTTCTTTGGTCCTTCATATATTTTGAAAGTTATGGAAGAAAAAAAAAAAAAAAAAAGATCAGCTGCTAAACAGAAACTGGTATTAAAGGATCTACTTTGGGTTCCTCCAACCCAATCAGGCAGAGAACATGGCAACTTTACTTCTCATCTCCTGCTCCCCATCTCTGAATGCTGAATTAAGACAAGTATTTTACAGATTCTAGTATCCATGGGAATTCCTACAGAATTTGCTCTGGAACACACTTGTTGCCACTGCATTGTACTCTGAAATAGAAAACTTCATTTAAAGATGCTTCTAGCCCTTATGACTGCAAAAGCTTGGAAGTATGAATGGCCTATAATAGGCAAAGCCACGTAACTTTCCAGAAACAGCACAACAGCCTTAGTATTAGCTATTATCCTTCATCACAATATGCTAAGTACGGAAATTAATGTTGCTAGGACTTCAGAAGGATCTGATTAATGGATCACCTCAGAACTGTAAAAACCTGACACTCCCCTGTGCAGACACAAACCCCCAGTACTTCCAGTCTGTTTACCAAAACTTCAGTTTCCCCACAATAAACTTCAAGTCAGCTACAGCAAACTAATACAAAACACAGTGTGGTAAAGAAAATGAGAGTTAGAAACAGGTAAATTAATCATCACATTATTGTATTACAAGCTTTTCTAGCTCCCCTATTAAAAATCTTTTCAATACACAAAGCTACCAGATATTTCTGGTCAGCTCTGTCACAGTGCAAAGGCTTTGCTGGGGATAGCAGTTCTAGCTTGGTAAAGGTTAGACCATGTCCAGACCTTGGCAGACCTTCCAGCTGACCAGTAGCAGATTTGTCCTATTGTCATCAGCAACATGGAGTATGAGGTTTAAGAACAGGAAGAATACCTGAAACCCTTCTAGATATCCCAACTAATCAGGTAAACATCAGTAAGGGTTTGTTAACGTTCTTAAAGCAATTCTCATGACAATGACTCCAGCTGGTTTTCAGTCTTACAATGCAGAACCATCCGGGTCTCATTTGAGCTGCTTTATTCTAACAATGTGTTTTAAAAGCATTTGGGAAATCTTCAAGTTTAAAAGCTCTTGAGCAAAAGGCAAGTAAGCTTTATGTTCTCTAATGAATTGATATTGCTCCATTTATTTTAGTGGTACTTTTCACCATAAATATCTACTAAGCTTACTTGCCATACTGGTGTTATCAGTGCTTCCCGTGTAAACAGATCACAAAAGTAAAGAGAAGAATAAGTGAGTAAACAACTAGAAATGCCCCTTAAGAAAAGTCTTCAAAGGGAGGAAAGCCTGAAGACCAATGAACATTTCAATACTTCCCAGTGTAGGCCTATTTCATTGCACAAGATCCAAAATAGTTTCCTTCCCAAGTATTGCATAATACGTTCATTGAAAAAATCTATCAAACTTTCTCACAGAAGACACTAAGACACTGTTCCCTCCCCCGCTTTTTTGTCTTAAATATGAATATGAGAATTTTGCAGCTGATACTCTTCTGATATTCTCACACAGAATATGCTAGAAAAGAATCAAGTTTGGGCTATGATGTTGTAAGTCATAGCAAATCTCTGCACATACTCAAACTTCACACAGCACTCTGTGAAATGTAAGCAACAGAACTAGTAGCTTTTACAGGGCTTTGGAAGCGAACTCTGGCCTTCAAATCATAAATAAGGAAAAGAAAAACTAAAAGCCTACGTACCTTCAAAGCACATTTCTGGCCTGTCTCCTTGTTGAAACACTCCAGTACTTTGCCATTGATTCCTAACCCTAGCACCCGTTTGGAGAGTTTGTAGTCATCAGTAACTGCATGTTTTTTTATCTCTAGCTTGACGTGGGCCTCTCCCCCAGGCAAAGATTTCACACTGCTCTTGCTATCCACGTGACTCTCTGGCTGGGATTCCTGTTCACCTTCACTTTGTTCCATATCAAGGACGCGTTGGAGACGACAGAGATACCCAACAGATGCCCTGTGGGGTATCCTCAGCAGAGCTCCTCCACTTAGGTGATCAAACCCAGTGTTTCAAACAATCCATCTGCTTGCCATGAGTCCTAAGTAAAAATGTAAACAAGTATTAGTAACTGATGTGAACTAACCATTTTCCCATCTAATCACACTTCTCTCTTTTTAAGATGACCAGGTGCCAGAGGCTCCTGGGTTTAGCTTTACAGACCAGTCACCCCAGTTCCAATACACACAGCTATCAGTCTGCAGTTGCACATTGCTGCAACAAGTGCCTGTGCCGAGTCTTAGACTAAAGCCTCACTCAACTAAGCTCTCTACAACAGAACTGAGTCTCTGCTTCAAGGAGCTTATAAACCTGCATCAACAACTTGTTGCCTCAACCTTTTTTATGCGTAAAAGTCCTCAATGGTCCCCTGCCTCATCTTGACGCTCCAGGTAACACAAGAGAACTACAAATATCTGGATTAAATCCGAGAGGGGCACTGCCTGGGCAGGGATCTGACCGATGCTGGGCTAACGCTTATTAAATCCCCCCGGCCCGCGGAGCAAGGGGTAGGTGCAGCACTGGGGACCACCAAACCACCGAACAGCTCAGGTACGTGGAGATGCAACAGCATGGCTCCCAAAGCCGAGGAGATGCCTGACTCCCCTGGGGACCAGGGCGCCTCAGGCCTCTCAAGAGCTCAGCCCCGGAGGAGATACCGGTGCCAAGGCCTCCGAGACCCGTTAACACGGCAGAGCCACGAGCAGGAGAAACGCCGCGGGAAGGCTGAGCGCCGGGGCAGAGCTGCCGGGCCTTAGGCCTGCCCGCTAGCTCCATGAGGACCGGCGGCGAGGCGGCTCCCTCAGCCCCCGGCACTGCGAGGCGGAGGAGGGCGGGAAAGCCTCGAGGCGGGAAAACGCTGAGGTTAAGTGAGGCGAGACAGGCCGGACAGCAGTGACGGCAGCGGAAAAACACGGGGGTGGTAGTGAAGGGGCTCTAGCGCCGAACCCCGCCGGAAGACGGTTACCTGCCTGTGACGGCGCGGCCCCAGCCGAGGCTTCCCGGTGCGGAGTCCCGGAAGGCGGGGTCTGCCTGGGCCCGCCCCGGCCCGCCCCGGCGCCCTGGGCAGGTGCGCGCCGCCTCCACCCTCTCAGCGCTGAGAGGGAGCCCTGACCGGGGCCCTGACCGACTGGACCCCTGGGGAACCTCACGATTCCGTCGGGTGGGGTCGGGTCGGGCCGGGCCGGGCCGGGCCGGGCCGGGGGCCGCATGGGTTGAGGTGGGGAGAGGAGCGGGAGCGGGAGGCTCCGGGCTGGAGCTGCCTCAAGGAGTAGGGTAGCCGGCAGCGGGTTCCCCGGGGAAGGGTTCCCCTATTTAGGGCGGGTGTTATTAAGGCACCGATCACGTTATTAATTTATTGGGGTAAACGGCCCCGCCGGAAGGAGAGCTGCGCCGTCGGTTCTGGGCTTGTGCCGCAGCGCGCCCGCGCGGTAGCAGGAACGGGAGGCGAGGCACGGCACGGCGCGACCCGGCTCGGCCCCTTACCGCCGACCGCTCGTTTTAGGAAGGGTAAAAGGATCGACAGGCTCCCTCTAAGCCCTGTTTTGTACAGTAAGGCTATTGCTACGGAGCCAAGCAATGAGACCAGAAATCTGACTGCGATTTCTGTGGCAGTCTGCATTACTGCACGAGAGGCAACAGCATCCTTGCTTGGTATAGGCTGGAGAGCTGGAAATCACTGCAGCCATCCCAAATTATGGTGAAACTTAGAAGCTTTGGAGACAACATTGCCCTAAGAGTAGTTTGGGGGTAGGCTGAGGGTCATACTTGGATTACAATCTCTCCTTTCTTGGTTAATTGCCAAGAGCAGCTCCACTTACTAACAAGAGGCTGTGGCAGGTCATCAGAGTCATCCCCACCTGACACTTTGCTTTTTCTGACCCATCACACTGCACTGCCCTGCCCTGCCTGATGTGAGCCACAGAAGTGGACACCCAAGATTGCCCAAAAGACTTGACAGGACAAGAGGAAGTGGCCTCAAGTTGTGCCAGGGAAGGTTTAGGTTTGGTATTAGGGGAAATTTCTTCCCCAAAAGGGTTGTCAAGGCCTGGAACAGGCTGACCAGGGAAGCAGTGGAGTCCCCATCCCTGAAGGGATTTAAAAACCATGTACATGTGGTGCTGAGGGACAAGGTTTAGTGGTGACCTAGCAGTGCTGGGTTAATGATTGGACTTCATGATCTTAAATATCTTTTCCAACCTAACAATTCTATGATTCTGTGACTCTGTACTGGGCAGACTGTGATCCTTCAGATGCTGTGCCTACCAAAATAGTGGGTGCTGTTATTAACAGCCACCTTTTCTGCCAAATAAGCAGTCAGTATTTCTTTGAACTTTGCTATGCACAGTCAAGATATTAAAAGTGATGGTTCCCACAGTAACTGTCGCTCATTGCTGGTGCACAGTGTGGTTATAGGGATGTGAAATGCTGAGTTTTTCCTACATGTGAAGATGAGTCATGCATTGAAACGGAGCTTGTATCACTGGAAAGAGCTTAAAGTTCACATGCTTTACAAGTTAAAAATAGATTTGTCATTTTACATAACAGAATAGCATCTGGAGTTCTAGTGTGTAGGAAAATAATTAAAAGGGCTAATGAGTCCTTTCTCCAAGGGATAAAAAGTAGTTAAGTTAGCATGATGCAGATCTGCAGTGTATCACCATCTGATGTGACGCTGCAGCTATTTTGCCTCAGGTTTCCCTCCCAGGCTTTCAGCAGTTCAGCTACTGAAGGGCCTTGATTCAGTTCACCTATTCTGGGCTAATCAAATCCCAGTGGAACACAGCTATTTCCAACCTTTCCTTCTCAGGTTTGGCTTCCAGCCTTCTTAGGCTTTGCGCTACCACCCACTGTGGCAATCTAAGGGACAAGAATACTTGACTGTAAGCTCCCAAGATGCAAACCTTCAATAACACTGTTCTGTAGTCAGCAGCTTGCTCTTATTTTCATTCCCATGGCTTCTGCCTGTAATTGCTGTTCTATATGTCCTGGATGGTAATCTCTTCCCTTTACAACTGGCAACCATGGTCCTCTTCCCAGCTCACAGTCACTGGGGCTCAGATCCTTCAGAAAATTTCTACATCTCTCAGCTCTCTTCTGTATTTTAGAATTTGAGAAATACACTCACTCATGCAGATTTGTAGCTCCCATTCCCAGCCCCATTTCTGATCTTTCTATGTAACTCTTACCCAACTCTATGGCTGACCACAGCAAGCAGAAGTTAACAACAGCTAGCACATTAAAGCTAGCAGAAGGCACTTTTATGGCCGTATTCTAGGAAATACTAAACATTGCAAGAATCCCAAACACATGTCTACTGGAGGGGTTGCTATTTTTTACAGAGTGTGTCAGAAGCAAGGAATTTCATTAAGAAATTATGACTCTTAACTATCACAAGAATGAGTTTCTACAAAAAAAGCTTTGCATAGAAAGGAGGACAGATGAGGGAATCAGACAGGATTCTTCTGTCTGAAGTTAGTTGGTTCTGCATGTCTCAGTCTCCCACTAAGAAGAATTCAACTGACAGAATAGAAACCACGTTTTTCAAGTCACTGCTTGAAGCGATATCTTGCTAAAAGCTTTGCTTCTCTGTGTTAACTACTTGATATTGTCTGTGCTCCTAGCAAAGTTCACCATTTTACCAGCAACCAGTAATAGGTTTAAAGAGGGCAAAGACCTTAAAAATCCAGTGTGACTCATGGTTAATAAGAACTTACACCAACCCTCTTCTAATTTCACCCACTATAAACGCTGATAAAGTCTTTCCACCACCAGCTCAAGTATCAAATAACCTCACTGTGTATAAGGATGACCACAGCTGAGGAACAAAATGCAAATATATTCCCTTGGTTTTTATGTGCATTTTTTCTCTTAGATACCAGGCAAAACACAAATACCTTGTGTAGAAAATCTTTCAAACCAGCAACAAAGACATCATTTCTCAATATCTAAAAATCTTTGCAACAGAGTGTAATTCAGAGTACAAGAGTACATTCACAAGTAATGAGGTGGCAATCTGATACTGTAAGCAACAGCCAAGAGTATCCCATGCTCTTGTACTAAACTTCTAAATCTCTTCCACCAGCCATCTCTCCTGATTTATCTTACCCAGTAGTTTTTATTCAGTGTAATACTGACCATGCTGGGCAGCCCCAGAGCAGTCTGGCTTGGGTGCTGCCCTAGTGGAATGACCCTGGTGACTGGTGGAGTGTCTCCTGTGGCTTGTGTACCTGCAGAGCTGTGTTGAGTACCCACTCAGGAGTTCCAACATGTGCAAATCCCAGCCTCTGCAATCCACACACAGTTTACACAGAGCCTAGAACGTTCATTTTTGCAATATCCTTCTCTTAAGCTGCTTAAGGTTTTATAATTTCTCTGACAAGCTCTGGGGGAGGTACAGGCATGCTGGATCCAGGCACACATCCTGGAGTTAACAGGGTTAACCATTTAACCCAAACACCTCTAACATCCTAAAGGCAAGCAAGCAAGCAAAGTGCCAGTGTAGTCACCTTGGCTGCTGCTAGGGGCATTTCCCACAACAAATGCCAGTTTTAGATATCCATGGGAATTACATCTCACATGATCAAAAACTTAGACTGCAGATCCTGCAGCTTCTCTTTGTGCTTATAGCAGGTTGAGCCATGTTAGCATCCTTTGGAGACACAGATGGAGGACATGCTGACAGGCCCACTACAGCTTATTGAGCTGTGGGACATTTTTCATTGAAAAGAACATTTTTATTTAGTGATTGATGTTTGCTTTTTGAAGTTAGTTGGTTTGTTTGTTTGTTAAAAAAAACAACACATTACCCTTACAGGGTAAGAGCCCACTGTGGCAAAAGTTCTTTAATCTTCACAAAAATCCCTAAAGCTGTAAATTACATATTAATGCTGTTTTTACTAAAACAACACAAACCAACTTATTTCAAGAGAGAATTTAGTAGCTCAGCTATAGGAGAAAATAATCAAACAATAAAGCCCTAATCTTGCAATAAGCTCTGGAGCAGCAGCCCTGTTTCTCTAAGCTAGGCTGTTAACTCTGTGAGAATTCCTGTTTTAGCCAGCACACAGTTTGGATCCTGATTTTATCATGGCTTAGATACCACAGACACCTGGTTTACATGGAGAACATAGCTGTTTCATAGAATCATATAATGGTTTGGGGTGGAAGGGACCTTAAAGATCATCCAGTTCCAACCCCCTGCTGTGGGCAGGGGACACCTTCCACTAGACCAGGTTGCTAAAGGCCTTATCCAGCCTGGTCTAGAATGCTTCCAGGGTGGGGGCAATACAGAAGGTGGATTTTGGCTTTTCTACTGCATATTTTCACTGCCTTTTTGCCACACCATTAGCAATTCAGTAACAGTGATATCTGGGATCAAAGGCATTTCAGACTTTCAAATATCTCATTCCCTAACAAGTGAAATGTCTTGAGATTGCTCACATCTGGAGAACTTGGAAAGATGATGTTATTAATTGTTCTCTGAGGAATGGTATATTTTGGTGAAGTGAATGCTACAGCTACCTGAGTTTATTTATATAAATAAACATCTTGAACATCTCTGCTATGAAGAAACACTGAGAGACCTGGGGCTATTTAGTCTTGAGAAGGCTGAGAGGAGATCTTATTCATGTCTATAAAAATCTGAGGGGTGGGTGTCAAGATGAAGGTGCCAGCCTCTTTTTGGTGGTGTAATAGGACAAGAAATAATGAGTATAAGCTTGAACACAGGAAGATCCACCTCAACGTAAGGAGAGACTTCTTTACTACTAGGGCGATGGAGCACGGAACAGGCTGTCCAGCAAAGCTGCGCCTGGATGCATTGCCATGTGACCTGCCCTAGGTGATCCTTTTTGGAAGGGGGATTTGACTGGATGGCTCTAGATGCCCCTTCCAAGCCCTATGACTCTGATATACAAAAACTCTATGTATGGAAGTCACTGCTTTGATAGCAGCATCTCATAGAAATCCATACCAGCTGCAAAAAAGAAACGATCACCAGCAGCTAAAAACACAGTGACTTGTTTTTCTGAAACACTGCATCCCCTGAGTGACAGCCGTGTACTTTTCCTGGCTTTTTAAAAAATCCACCTCCTGGGATGCATTACATAGATGTCAGCAAAAAGAAAAGCCTCTGCGCTGTCAGGTTGAAGAGAGGACACAGCTTTGCCTGATTGGGCTTCTCATACCACTTGTTCTCTAGGCCCTCACAAGATGGCGCTGTTGTGTTGAAGAAAAAACAGGTGCCGCGGTCTCTCCCGGCCCGCCGCATGCACGGCTTCCCGCGCATGCGGCAGGAGGGGGCGGTGGCGGTGTCCTATTGGATTGCGGCCTTACAGCGCTTTACGCCTATTGGTAACCGGGCGTACCCCGCCAACTCCCATTGGCGGACGGGCTTACGGCGGCGGCGCCCATTGGCAGCGCCTTCCACAGCGGCCCCGCGTTCCTGGAAAGTTCTTGGAAATGGATGAAAGGCGGTTCCGCGAACACGGCCCCGCACGGCTGGCGGGTTCCTTTCTCTCCCTCCCCTCTCGGGAGGGCTTCGCGGCCGCTATGGGCATAGCTATTTATACCTTCTCTCTCACTGGTTTTAGCCCCCCCCCCCCCCCGCCTGGCCGCTATCGGAAGAGTGATGTGAATACAATGCGATTCCAGGAATCCCTCACTTCCTGGAACAGATTAAAAGGGGCAAACAAAAGATTACTCAGTAGGGTGGTGGTTTCTTTTTTCTGCACAGAGCTTCATTAGTTGTAGAGGCAAGGGGAAAGGCAGTCGCTGCTCTGCCGGCTCTACTCCCGCACGCCCAGCGGGCATTAGTTATAGGTATCTATTGCAGAGACCTCGGATTTTTTTTTTTCCCCCTAAAAGATTGAAGGAAGATCAGTTCCTCTTTAAATCGATGTCATTTCCCTTTGGTTATTTTTAAAACTACTTGTCGTCGCAGTGTGAAAAGCAGAAGGAGAAGACGTTCTTTCCCGAGGCACTGCAGGGCACACCTTTTCCTGGCCAAAGTTACTGAACAACCTGCAGAGTCTCTTGGATAGCCCCATTTGCCTCCTGTGCCGCTTCTGATTCTGGAACACGGCTCTGCTGGCCTTCTCCAGCCTTCTCTCACGGTCAACCCCTACCTAGAGGCTGGAACTAGCTTGCTTCTTCTGGGACGCGAGGGAAGAAGGAGACGAGAAGAGACAAAGAGAAGAGGAGAAAGCACTTCCCACCTTCTTGAAGACTTAATGCTTTTCCCTTGGTCTAGGAGTGACATGATCCTCTGTGTTCAGGGGTAAGATGCTTTCCAGCCTTCATCACGAGTTATGGTTTGATAATTCTAATTAGTAAGATCCTCTGGGGGAGTGTTTCAGCTCCTTTGAGCTGCTGTGACTGTAATGGAATGGGAACGGCTTATGCTGGCAGAGTGCTGACTTCTGTGTGTATGCCTCGTGTCTGCTTTTTAGATTCTATGGCCAAAAATCATGGGACCATGAAGCATTCCTGATTTCTATGCTTTCTATTGCTGAAAATCTAGGTGGTATTCCAGGTCTTTGGGGGAGTAAAAATTACTAGTATCTCAGTGCGTATTGTTCAGTACCATGTGTGCAGCCCCAGCTGGAAGTAAGCCTCAATCCAGACGTGTTCTTTAACGTCTCGGTGAAACAAGCTGCCTTCAGGGAGAACCTCCCCTGGAAACGTCCCTTCACATGTTTTTATCTAAGTAAATCTTTATGCTGAACACTATTTCATTTTTCTCTTGCTTTTATAGGTAGGATTAGATGCAATGTACATGTACACAGACTTAGCCATACATGGCACTCTGGAGAATGAAAGCCATAGGTGGCACATGTATATTAACACCACCTTTGTTTAGCAGCAAGTCTCTTCTCTGCTATCCTTATGCAGTGCCAGCATGTTGGCACTTCAGTGCCTCTATGGTCAACTCAGATCATTACTATGAGTAAAGATCTGGTCTGCAGGAATCATCCAGCATTTTTGCACAAGCGGCATATTTGGGAAGTGTCAGCATTTGTTTCAGCCTGAGCCATGCTGTCAGCATTCCCATCCCTCCCGCACAGAGCAGATTTTCCTCAGAGCCAATGCTTTTTCCTTGGCTGCTTTAAAAGACTAAAGCATGGAGATTTTTCTGCCATTTTCCCTTAAGATCTGTTCCACAGACAAGCAGAGCTCATGCTTACCAATACTTTCCTACTACTCAAGTGGGTTTGTTTTTGCTCTCATTTTCAGTCTGCTGCTGCAGTTCCTATAGTCATGGCCAAGGGATTAATTTTTCAACTTTGTGAAATCCTTACTTGGATTTTAGTATTTTAACGCTCTCCAGGGTTAAAATACTAGAGTTACTGCTTCCCTTCACCCACTAAGATCTTATTATGTGTAGATGGCTGTCTCTTAATTTTTTTTTAATGCCCATTTATTGCTCAGTTTTCATTATCCTCTAGGATTCCATATATTCTGGACTCCATACTGTCCCTCCTACTCAGACCAAGCTCCCATGGGTGTTGGATGGGGCTGATGGAAGGGAGAGCAGCTTGACACACTTTCTTCTGCTATCCTGTTACAAAGTTTAGCTTATCAGCAGAGTAACTGCAAAGCTAACACTAATTGATACCAGACATATCTGATTTTCTTGAACTTTCTTGGCTTTCCAAGGCTTTTTGAAACACTAACTGCCAAACCACAGGGAAGTTCATTTGCTGTGTCGCTCAAGACTCCAAACATGCCAAATTTTATGTTTGTTTTCTTCCTCATGGCAGTTGTACTAATGCTTTACGCTGTTCAGTCCTGATCCTCCATGTCTCCCTTTCTTTCTTATAAGCACCGACTATTTTCAAATACTTAACTTTCCCCCAACAAAAGGGCTGACTTTTTCATGTGAGCTATCTTTTTCAGCATGTTCTTATCCCAGCACACCCTTCTTACCCCTCTTGCAAACGT
Source organism: Indicator indicator (assembly GCF_027791375.1). Lineage (NCBI taxonomy): Eukaryota > Metazoa > Chordata > Aves > Piciformes > Indicatoridae > Indicator > Indicator indicator. The sequence continues at coordinate 19,038,866 of NC_072024.1, read as the reverse complement.
ACTTGTATTACAAGTTGCAGTTGCCATTGCCCACCGATTCCTCCACTCTCCCTTTTCTGTGCTTGGAGCTGCTCTGTTTGGTCACAGCAGCAGCTCTTCTTTCTTCAGCCTGTTAAGGACACCAGGACTTCTAATCCCCCTCTAGAGAATTTCTAATCCCCCTCCTCTGTTCCATCATGCTTCTTTGAGGCTATAGTTGCACTAGGACTTTGTAGTGGGAAAGAGGCATGAAGCAAGTATACAGAAGAAAAATAGGAAGAGTATAAGCATGGCCCTGCCCTGGCTGTGGAGGAATAATCTCCATTAACTGCATGTGGTCTGGGCCCCTTCAGCTTCAGGTAGTGTTAAGTGTACGGCAGCAGAGAGCAAACTGTGAAAGCTGATTGCAAGCACATGGGCTCTGCTTGAGAGAGACCCACAGTGGCTGTATAAAAGAAATTTACTGATAAAATCACACATTTGGTATCTTTTTAACTGTGAATGGCTAGAGCCCTTGAAAGTAACAACTTTCTGAAGTGAACTGGGGGTACATTTCCTTGTGTAGCTTTGCTGCTTCTCATTTCCTTCCTTCCCAGCCTCTTAGCCAATTCCTCATCTCCTCTCCAAAGTAGATATTTAAAAAAAAAGAAAAGTTCGATATGACTGGGGAGTATCTGAGCAAGTAGGCAGCAAGCAGTGCAGGATTGATTTTACTTAATATTGGTCACAGTCATTTTCAGCTCAGTGAACAGTCCATGTAAGAATGTACCTAAGAGAGACTGCTCTGCCAGCAGTCCTGCCTGTCACCCTCTTTGCAAAGCGTGAACTGATACGTTGGGCTCAGTACACAGAAGGATCTGGTTTGTAGTCCTCTTTGCTCAAAAAAGGTGGGAAACGAAGAATCAGGAATCTTCTTTCCCCAAGAAAGCAGATAGCTAGACATTTGTGAAGACCATGACATTAAAAGGGAGACAACCAAATACCTTTGAAAGTGCAGCCCTCAACAACTACAAATGTAGCTCAGGTGACACTTAACAAGAGAAGTCTAAGGTTTCCCTGCAGAGATTTCCAGGTCTGAAGGTAGATTCAGATTCATTGTTCTGTGGAAGCCACTGAAAACACAGTCCCTGTGATCAAGGGTGCCTGGTGAGAATAAGGGCCAGCCAGGTCTGGCTTCCCACCCATTAACAGAAATGGAGAAATAAGGATCAAATGCCATGAATGCCAAGTAGGTATCCTGCCTCTGAAACGTGACTTGACATATGGTAGAGGAATAATGTTTTTTTCTAAATCCCAACCGAACAGTGGCGGGTTGCTGTGCATTGCGTGGGCACAAGTGTCTCTCTGTACATTCAATTTTACCAGTGGTTTTAGAAACCTTACTCCAAACCTACATGGTTTTTTTAGAAATGCACAGTCATGGAACTGATCATGGCTCTCACTCATGAATGATTTTCAGCTTCCCTCTAACCTGCTTTTCCCCCAAATTGCTTCTTTCTCCCTGTCCCATACCTGAGACCACTGAGAAGGTGGAGTGCAGCTGGGATCAGGTGCAGATCAATTTACAGCACATTTTTCTATGTACCTCAGGTATCACTTGAGCACAGAGAAGGAGGAAGATTGGAAGGGAAATTCTGATGACCTCAGAGTCTCCTTCCCCTTCTCTCTTCAGTGATGCGGGAGGAAGTGGCTGCTGCCTTTGCAATCCCCATCAGCCCCAGTGGTGCTGTGACAGTCTCATGTGGAGGACTGTGCTGTATTTTTCAGGAAACTCAGACATCTTTTCTGTTAAGTGTCTGTAAGAACACCTTAGGCAAGAGAGTGCCAGAGTGTGGTGGGTGCAGCACAGGACATACAGCAGTGCAGGGCACACTGTTTTTCTGCTGAAGAGCTTGCCTAGGGATGAAGTCTCCCCTGGCCCCCAACATCCACCCTTCCCTGGAGCTCTGCCTTCCTTTGGGGAACCTCCTGTGCTGCGGAAAAGGAGCACTCTATCAGAGCTCCAAGCTTTGCACTTAGATGCTGAATGGCTACACAAAGTCTTTCTTTAGGACACAGAAGGATTAACCTTCAGAGCATCCCAGCCATGGCAGACCCTCCTGCTGTGTAATCCAGCAGGGATTACAGTCACATCGAGATCTCTCTTGCGCTGTTGAACACTAGGGTTTGTGTAGTGCACAGGCTTGGCTGAAACAGGAATTTCCATTATTCCACTAAGAGATCAGCTTACCCTGAGGTCTAACAGATATATTTAGGGTTGGGTCAACCTTGAGCAGAAAGCAGGTGGGACAAAACCTAAGCTATTTCCAATTCTGCATCTAATTATTCTGCATGACTAACAAACCCACTGGCAGAAAAAGAAATGCTCTGACATTGTAATGATGTAAGTGAAGCTGTAAAGCTGCTATGAACCTTATTGCGTCTGAAACTACATATTAGGAGGCAACATCTAAATCCATCAGACTTCAAAACAACCTAAAATGCAAGACAGACTTCTTACAAGGCAAAAGAGTCCAATGCTCTATCCTTGTTTTTAAGGGCTTGTCTTTAGACCCGTAATTCCACACCTTCTCTTCTGTCTCCCTGTTTGAAACAAGCACATCGAGGATCTGTTTAGAAAGCATAACATAGGGCAGTACAATGTATCATGCACTGAGCAGGCACCACAATCTGTTTCAAGGCAAGGAAAATAGCAGAGTATGTCCTTCATTTCAGACCTCATCCTTTGCTGGCAGAGGAAAAGCTTGGGAGGCTGTCACCCAGGGGCACTGAAGTGGAGCTGTCAGAGGTGATCATGCAGCCCCTCCCAGTTATGGCCTTCCAGGAGGAATCTGCACCTGCCTTTGCAGCACCAGCTGCAGACAGCAACCCACCTCAGACACGAGACCCTGAAGAAGACCTTCTCTGCATTGCAAAAACCTTCTCCTATCTGCGAGAATCTGGTAAGGCTCAACTCATAAAAGCATGGGGACAGAAGGCTACAGGGAGCAGGGAATTAACTCTGGGGAACCTGATCTGTCACAGCCATGGCATGCTCTTGTGGATGCAGCAAATGTATTTTCAGTCTTTACAAACATGTATCATAAAGTTATTTAACTACTAGTGTAAGCAAAATCATTGCCTTTTATAACTTAAGAGAAAGGATTGTGAACTGCCCCCCTTTCTCTGTAAACTGCAGTAGCTGCAAAAGTAGTCATCCTCCTCAGAAGCCCTAGCAGAACAACAACAAGCACAGGTAGGAAACTCTTAGAATTTGACTTAATTTTTGAAGGTCTTACAAAGTCTGGGCCTGGTTCTCCCTGAGCCCTGAACTCAGTAGGCTTCAGGGTCTCCCTAAATATACCATCAGTCCTTTAATATGTTCTTTCCCTAACAAGTTCTCTCTGGATACTTTTCCAGGTTGGTACTGGGGATCTATCACTGCCAGTGAGGCCAAGCAGCATCTCCAAAAGATGCCTGAGGGCACCTTCCTGGTACGAGACAGCACCCACCCCAGCTACCTGTTCACGCTCTCTGTCAAGACAAATCGAGGTCCCACCAACGTGCGCATCGAGTACGCTGACAGCAAGTTCCGGCTAGACTCAAACTACTTGTCCAAACCTCGCATCTTGGCCTTCCCAGACGTGGTCAGTCTTATCCAGCATTACGTCATGTCCTGCACAACAGAGAGCAAGAACGAGGCTCCTTACCCACCTCCATCTCCTCTACCTCCCATGCAAAAAGAGATGGCAGCAGCTGCAGTGCACTTAAAACTCATCCAGCCTCTGGGCCGCAAAGACAACATCCCCAGCCTGCAGCACCTGTGCCGGCTACGGATTAACAAGTCCACAGCCGATGTGGACCAGCTCCCTCTGCCCAGGCGGATGGGGGACTATTTGAAGCAATACCCTTTCCAGCTCTGAAGCACGACCATCATACCCCTCAGGCATGACAGGGAAAGAAACAAGTGAACTTTGTGTCTTTGTCCCACTAAAGCGCGGCATTGGGTTGGCGCAGTAAGGACCCGATTATCAGCAGAGACTGCATCCATCTTTCCTCTCCCCTTCTCTCCAAATCCATTCCAGCCAGGGAGGAGTTGGTTGTTTCAGTGAACAATGGGACACAATCTGAGCTCTGAACCTCAGGCTGCGCCAACAGTGGCTGTGAGAAAGCACTGTAGGAATGTGCACACTACTTGAATCTCAGAGCTGCTGTGACACCAGAAATGTTAACATTGTTAATTTTGCTATTTATTTCCATGGCAGTTTCTCTCCTCATGGTATTTTAAAAGCACCTTTTACTTTATTGGGTTTTGTTTCTTTTTCTTATGTGGAACTAGAGATAGAATAAAATATGTGGGAGTTTGGATTCGCATCTATATAGCACCTGCTGGAACCTATTCCTGTAACACGTCACAGGAGTCCACATCCAAAGCTCCCCCTGACTTTTGGGCCATGTGGGACTCAGATGACTGTATCTAGACTCACCTCTACAGAGGTAAAGAATTTTTTTTTCTTCTTCCTTAGGTATAGGGAGCTGAGTATCATATCCTCAAAGCACACTGGTAGCTGCTTGTGCATCTCCTAGAGATGCACGCTGCATCATAGGTTGTGGACAGGACACTTCTGAGAAAGTCCTTCTGTCTTGAAAGCTCCAAGCAGAGATTCTAGATATTAATCTTGGGCTAGGGAACATTCATCCCATTTTTTTTTTTTCACCTTCCCCATCTCCAAAGGAAGTCTGTGACAAAACATTTCAAAACACATAATAAGAAACTAAACTTTATTCGCAGGTAGAGGGATTTGGTTTTGGAGCACTCTGCATTTGGCTTGTGGTTTGAATGCTGTTCCCTGACATTGCCCTTGTCTTGTGAGATGTGGGGCAATAACAGGGTCTTAACCAGGGGTTCAGAGACAGCTGTGCTGAGCTGCACCAAAGATGCACACAGCTGCAGGATATTTATTTATTTATTTCAGGGGGTGGGTGGGTAGGTAACAAGTTAGAAGTACCTCAGTGGAAAGAGCTGTCCTTCCTCTGCTAACACAGTGCCAAGCTGCCAGTTGCTCTACTTCTGTCAGCATTACTCACAGGCCACATGGCTTCAATCAGAGCTAGGCTTCTAGCACACACTGGAAACCACAATTCAACTTTTCTGTTTGCCAACGTCTAGACCTCTCCTCTCCCTTTCTCTGACTTGCATGTTTGTTAACCTCAATTAGATTTTTTTTTTCCTTTGTGTCTACTTCTCACACCCCATCCTTCTCAAGTCCCTGCAAATGAGGCACAATGGCTCTCCCTTGCTCTTTTGCAGATGAAAGGGACAGGTTCTACCCAAAACCAAGCATAGATGAAGCTGCCCCTTCCTCTTCATTTGCATGACCCCATCCCTGTTTCAGCTTGTAGGAACCAGTCCACACCACAGGGATGGTGGAGAAGGGAACAGACAGGTCTAGAGAAATTATCCTTTGGTTCCTTTTGTCCCTAAGACTCCAAAACTTGATCAAGCGTGATCCAAGATGAAGGATTTCTCATTCATCCCTTCCTGGGAGTGTCTCTGTAAGGCTCTGTAAATTAGAAGAGACAAATCCCAGCTATACTTGAGGGTTGAGATAGGAAGTGGAAAAGGATGGGATGGTGACCCAGGTAACAAGCTCAAAAAATGGGTGGAGTTTCTGTCACTTAACTTAAAGCTGCCCAATGGGACAAGATGACCTGATGCACTTATTTTCACACCTGGCCTCCACATTTATACAAATTTGTGCTCCTGCAAGCTTTGTTTTTGATACTTTGACAGTGTGCATGTGTGATGTCAGACTTGCTTTTTATTATATCTTACCCCTTGCCCCATATGGCAGCAACTGTGGGAAGGTGTTGAATGAGAATGAAAACTTAGAAAGCAAAACAAAAAAGATTTTTTTCGCTAATGATATAAACCACTGAAAAGGCTTCCTTTTATCCAAACACCTCTCTGCCTGAGGTCACTGGGAACAAGGAAACCACAGCTCTTCAAGGAGCAGGAGTGATCTCGGGAAGTCTACATGGCTCAGCCACAGGCTTGGTATCTACAGCATGTGAAAAATCAGCTTGAGAAATGTACAGTGGGAAAGGGCAAGTTGTTCATCTCTTTGAAACTTTCATAGAATCATAGAATCAGTCAGGGTTGGAAGGGACCACAAGGATCATCTAGTTCCAACCCCCCTGCCATGGGCAGGGACACCTCACACTAGATCAGGCTGGCCAGAGCCTCATCCAGCCTGAATTCCTCCTGCTTGATCTTTGCTCTGTTGGGGTAATGAGGAAATGAAGCTTACAGTTTAGACCTCATTGCCCCAGGAAAGCCCAGCTAAAAGAGCAGAAGCATGTAAGGAGAATGAATGCTTGGTGAACCCCCAGCAGGATGATGCTGAAGCTAAGCTGAAGGCTGTAAGCTCCCATGGGCAGGGACCATCGCTTATCTGTTCAGCATCTAGCACAGTAGGTTCTCTAGGTGCTACTACAATACAACCAATAAACAATACAGTTACTCCAAAAAGTCTGTTTCTTCTATCTTGAGACAGTTTGTTAAAAACCATTTGACTTGGATTTTAAATAAACATTTTAAATATATTTTAAAGTCTTTGGTAAAATTCAAGTGGATAAATTAATTTCCTAGTCACAGAAATCTTCCCCCAAAAGACCAGGCAAACTCTTGACTATTTTCTCAAACATGAAAACCTCAAACAAATATAAAAGTCTTTCAAACACTGAGAGAGGGGATCTGCCCTGTGGTGTGAGAGGGATACAGAGACCACCCCTTCTGTCGTGCCTCTGTGAAATGCAAGGAATAGAGTCATAGAATCACAGAATGTTAGAAAGGATGTCTAGAGATCATCTAATCCAACCCCACTGCCAAAGCAGGGTCACCTAGGGCAGGCCACACACAAACACATCCAGACTGGTCTTCAAAGTCTCCAGAGAAGGAGACTCCACAAGCTCTCTGGGCAGCCTGGTCCAGGACTCCATCACCCTCACAGTAAAGAGTCTTCCCCTCATGTTGAGGTGGAACCTCCTGTGTTCTAGCTTGTACCCATTGTTCTGTGTCCTATCAAACCACCACTGAAAAGAGACCTTCACCATCTGGACACCCACTCTTCAGATATTTGTAGACATTAAGATCCCCTCCCAGCCTTCTCAAGACTGAACAGCCCCACTTCTCTCAGTCTTCCTTCACAGGAGAGACATTCAAGTCCCTTAATCATCCTTGTAGCTCTCCATTGGACTTTCTCCAGTAGATCCCTATCTCTCTTCAATTGTGAATACAGAGGCAACTCCACTGCTGGCACATGACACTGCTGTGGCTTCTTTGCACTCACTTGCTAGGAGAGATGCTCATGCCACAGTCCTCCCATCCTGCCCAAAGCAAGGTAACGGCATGCTCTCAGCCACTGGGAACTGTCAAATAAGCTCAGAGTAACACAGAAGTTCATCTAGTTCCCCTCTATCATTACTCTTTCTGAATCCACTGGCTTAAAAGTTCAAAATACTGCTTCAAGGTATTCCTAAAGCACATGTTGTCCTTTCTATGCCAGTCCTGGGGTTGCATTCACAAGCAAACACTGTTGCCACAACCTCATGGACCCGAGTTCACGGGTAGATTTCTGTTGCACGCCAACCAGGAATTGTTGGCAATTGAATAATCTGCTCAAGTTTGAGTAGTTTAAAAAAAAAATAATAATCACATAGCTCTTGGTTTTATGGGAAACATTGAAAGTGAGCTAGGTGGGCTAGAAATAAAATATAAAGTAGAAAAATGAAAACAAAAGGAAGGAAAATCTGTATCCATCTTTAAAAGGAAACTTTGAAAACCCAGGAAAATACTGCAAAGGAAGGCACAGCAGTTGTAACAAATTATTAAGTCAATTTCTTCATTTCTTAGCTGGGCTAAACTCTTCCCCCAAGTATCTTCACAAAACCAAGCAGCTCACTTTCCACAGACTGATTGGCATGAAGCAAGCCAACACAACCCTGCAGTCACACCTCGGCTTACTGCAGTGGCTCTTACCTTAATGACTCCCACTCTGCATCTTCAGCACATTTTGTTAAAGCAAAGAGATTCATCTTCTGAGAACTCCTGCACTAAACTGCAGAGTGAACTGACTTTCACAACTGAGTTTCATGTTGCTGGAAAGAGGAACATCTGTGGAAACGCAGACTGACTTTCATCATCCCTGAAGTTCAACTGCAAGACCCTTCCCAGAGACACCTGTATAGTTTGGTGAGCCAGTGCAGGACAGCATGCTTGGATTCTCTCTTGCTCTGTAGTTTCAGACTATGGGTGGAGATGTGGATGCAGAGCCCTCACTGAAAGTTTGAAAAGCAGGCTGACAGGATAGGGAATAGAAATCCCAGTCCATGATGGAAACCATGCTACCATGGCTCACTGCCACAGCAAAAACACCCTGCACATATGGTACCATTTTCTGTCTTAACAATCAGCCTTACAAAACTGCAATACATGCAAGGGAAGAATCTCCTGTTTACATGCACATTCCCCTCAGACTTACTGAAACCTTACTCCTTTCCCCAGGTACCCTCAAGAGCACAACTTCCCCCAGCCCAAGTCAGATGAACCAGCACAAAATCAAGTAAATCAGCAGAGTGTATCTAATTCTCTTATGACAGACACAGGTTTTTCAAGCAATCAACATATTATACAGCATTTCTTGTCCAAATTCCCTTGTCAGCCCTATCTGCTACCTATGAAATTAAGAAAATTGAAATAAAAATTAACTGGGCAGGGTATGGATAGCTATTCTGCTCTGTTGAATCATATTCTCATGTTCCAGTCTATCAGGAGCCAACTGTCACAGCCCTGTTCTCTCCCTAATGACTGCTGAAACACACACAATCCTCACAGAAGCACACTATCCTTTTCCACACCCCTGAATTTATCAGCAGTCCAAAGGTCTAGAGCACAGGGTAGTGCAATACCCAATAAAGATGTGCCAGAGCAACTCTGGATGCCAAGTGACATCTTCCAAGTCAGTGTCTAGATGCACTGTCACATCTATGTCTCATTTTCAGTGAGCCCCATCTGTCATTCACCAGAGAAAATGAGAGGAAAAAAAACCCTACCACTAGACAGTGAAACACACCAGCCAAGAATAGAAATGAGATTATCTAAAGACATTCTCTGTCTATGGGCAGATCCAAGGGCAGACCCTTTTGTCTTTTTCTGTTCATGGTAACCTAGCATTGAATTTTTAAGAATACAAGGGAACCCAGTCCTGCCACTGTTGCCCAACAGCCTGATAGCAAAATGAGGGTTATGCAGTTGCTAAGTGTGTTGATAACAGGTTCAGGCTCAGACTGATTTCTTTTGAGACATGTCTATTTTCTGCCCACACCATATTTGTAATTGTTTATAATCATGAGTGCCAGAGAACAGGAACACATGGAGGTATGGTTTTATCTGCAGGCTAATCCTGCCTCATGTGAACCCCATTTTGATCTTCCACTTATGTCCCCTGAGAAACACCAGGATCATGTGCTTCTGCTACACACTGCACAAACAAGCAAACCAAGTGGCCCTTGGGAGCAGGCAGAGCACTGCAACCTCAGCCAGACATCTAGCATCACCTCTGTTATGCATCCAAAATCAAGTCTAAAGAAAAATAACCAAGCAGGCCTAAGAATAAAATTAGATTGGAGCCTTCCAGCATTCGCATTACAGAGGCTGATGAGTGTACTAGAATCTGGAAGAGTATGTTTGTGTAAAAACTAGTATTATTTCTTAATTGGGACAAAAAAACCAAACAAACAATCACAGAATCATAGAATGGTAGTACTTGGAAGGGACCTCTGGAAATTATCTAGTCCAGCCCCTTGCCAAAGCAGGATCACCTAAGGCAGGTCACACAAGAATGCATCCAGACGGGTCCTGAAACTCTCCAGAGAAAGAGACTCCACAAGCTCTCTGGGCAGCCTGCTTCAGTGCTCTGGCACCCTCACAGTAAAGAAGTTTTTCCTCATGTTGAGGTAGAAATAATTATATTGTTCAGAGGAACAGGCTACTGATAGACAAAATGTAGACCAGACAGAATGAAAATAATTTTAATGGCTTCACTGTTAGCTTGGACATTAAACTTCATAAGGAAACTATGAAAAGTAAGTAAAATACAAACTGGGGTTTATATAATAACACAGCAATTTATCTGAACATAGTAATTTAGAGGGCTTTGTAGACTGGGAGTGGGGAGAGAATACAGCAAGCTTCAGACCTTTAGCTAATGTTCATTAAAGATGAGACATGACAAAATGGATGGGCTTAGTCCTTGAAATTTCCTTCTATTCAGCTGTGGTCATGGCTCAAGAGAGTGCTGGGCTAGATGGCCCACAGGTCAGTTCCACATAGAGCTGGCCTTGTGTTCTTGCAAAAGCATCATTTGAATAATTTAACTGTAGGAAAGACCAGACTCCAGAAAACGCACCCTGCCCCAAGCAGAGGGAAGTGTGCAGTCAGAACTGCTCCCCATCTGACATGATATCAACCTAGACTTGCAGAAAAGGGCTTCCTCTTGCCAACACGAACTACTCTCACTCTTTTGGCTCCTCTTGCTCAGACCTTAGTGGCAAGGATTTTCTCCTGAATGCCATTACTTCCTACAGGCAGTGCAACTGCACTTTGCAGCAGCTTAAATCTGAGTTGCAAAAATTAATATAATATCAGGTTTTGGAATAAAAGTTCTTAAGAGAGCACTTTGTCTAGGCAGGAAAGACATTTGAAACCCCACGCAACTACTGTGAGAATAAGAACTTTAAATAATGCTGGCTACTGCAGTATCGGTGTGTCCAAACTTATGTTAGAGTGTTCTAACATTGTAGTAGTGTTTCTCAAAAACCTTTAATATGAATATGCCAGAGTAAAGGACAAAGAAAGAACTGGCCAACCAAAAAATCAGTGTCAGAGCTTAGTCAGGACTCGAGTTTCTTGATTCCAGCCTGGCAGGGAGCAGACATCCATCATGTGATTGCCCTGCTCTAGAAGGTAGATACTCTGCAACTTTTCCAACTGCAGCTGTCAGACAAGTGCTGTTTGTACCGAAACAGCCCTGCCTGTGCAACCTGTAAAATAAAAGGGGCTAAATCCAGCTTTGTTTCCCACTGCGTGTGATGGGAATTAATTTACTTCAGGGCTGAACTTTGCAAACTTAGTATTCCTAGCTTTACAGGCAAAGATTTTATCCCTAGTGTAATCCAGACATTAATTTCTCCTTAAAAGGAAACTGCAACACTGAAGGGCAGCTTATGAAACACAAGAAAAACCTTCCCTCACAAGCTGCCTCACCAGCATGCACAACCCCTAGCCTGTACATTTCTTTTTTAGAAGCAAAAGGAAAGCCTGTTCTGCATCGTACACTTAAGTTCTGGCTTTGCTTGAATTCCCCTAGGAAGATGCCAGTAAGAACATTTGCAATGCCACTTTGGAATGTAAACATTAGTCTGTGGAAGCCTGAGCAGACAAACCTGGACTGATCTCAGAAGGCTCACTTCATGTTGGCTAAGACAGAGCTTTCAGTGAAGACAAATCCTAAAAAACAAGAGACCTGGGTTATCTTTGTGACAAAAAGATAGCAAGACCCAGTACTAAGCTTCTGGGATGCCCATCTCATCCAACTGCCCCTTGCTGATTATTTTTTATAGGCTCATTCACAGTCCAAGTTGGAAGAGAGACTGAATAGGTGCTCAGAGAGACTGTGTAGTCTTTAATGTCAGGACAATCTCTTCCCTAGAACAGCACTATGGTTTGAAATCGAGTTTACAGGAGGCAGAGCTGTGTTTATACTCGTCAGGAGTTACCCAATTTGGCAACGAGTCTTCCCATCATGCAAGTGTCATCGTAGTCATTGCCAAACTCTGCAAAGGCAGAGTTCAAAACACTACCTCCAAGCCTGTAAATAGGTTGAAGAAACACATTGCACAGTGCAGAGGCCGTGTTTGCACCTGTCTGAAAGCATTAAAGAGCAATAAAAGGTGTTACAAGTAACATGGAAATCTGAGCCTAAAACATGACCTAATAAGATTTCCAGGGAACTCTTTGGGAACATCTCTGTAGCTATTTTTGAAAATGCTTCCCACTCTTCTATGCCCTTGGTTTTGGAATATTCCTTACATTCTTCTAAGACTTCTTGCAATTCACCCCTCTTTAATTCCCTTCCCTCCAGTCCTGAGCTATGAAAGTCATCTTGACTGAGAGATGCCGGGCAGCATGAAGGAAATAGCACTGCAGAACTGCTACAGTGGGGAGGATCAGCTGGGCACTGAACAGTCCCCTATGGGGCCAACATGGGGACTCGATTTATTTTTTGTTTTCCAAGAGGAGACTGAAGACTTCCCTCCACAAGCAAAACCTCTTCTTGCTGATCAAATCCTCAGGAGTGAGGAGCAGAGTTACTGTGACCTGCCAGGCTGCTGACTCAGGGTACTCACAAGCAGCAGTTCCAAGCCAGAATGTGCAAATGTTAACAACCTCAGGATTGCTGCAGGATACCAAGAGTGTGCTGGCAGGAAGAGTTTGGTCATCAGGGTTGTGGGGAAACATTTGGCTGATTCTTCTACAAAGTGAACATCTGCACTTTCCACTTTCAGTGCAGACCACTCAGGTGACACAAACCAGACTGGTATGCCATGACTAGAGCTGCCTGTTACTCGATCCAGTCCAGCCCTCTTCAATCACACTATTTTCCATCTAACATACTCATGCACCTCCAGGCTGCAGATAACCTCCTGGCTTGGCTCTGGGTTAGGGGAAGAATTTCCCTGTGCCTTGCCAGTCCCTGTATCAGGCAGGGAGGAGGCCAGATCCAGTATGTGGGTCCCTCTTGCTCAGATGTGCTGTGTGAAGAAGGCATCTGAAGGGCATTATTTTTTATGCCCTTTAGTTCTCTACTGCCTGGCTGTATAAGAGCCTGAAAAACCTGAAGACATGAGCCTTTATGACACAAAACAGTACAAATCAGCTCAAAATAAATTCACCTTAGTGTCAAGTCACAGCATGACCCAGAGCTGTGCACCAAGTGAAAAGGTCTCATGGTGGCCTCTGTTTTTTCCTAACACAGAGGTATATTAGCAATCATGGTTTGGAAGGAAGAGTTCATCACAGCTACTGGAAGGGGAAAGACTTCACTCAGATGGGAAGAGAGGTTAGCTCAGAAAGACTCATTCCACTCTATAACACAAACAGATTAGCCCTGCCACGTGTTATCAATCCAGTCTTGCTTGACTAGTAAATAATAAATATATTATCTTGCTTATGCTTCTAACCTCCTTGGCAGAAGGCAACAAGCAGGATTTTGTACGCTAATTTTGCAGTTTATTTTGTAATTTCCTTTTGGCCTGTCATTGCTCTAATAATCACCTCCTTTGTCTCAGCTCTTCTTAAAGGAAGTGGCTGACGGAAAAGCCTGTCTAAGAGCTTCTTAATGCAAGGACAATCCTTGTCCTGGGAGCCAAAATAAACATTCTTTTTTATGCTTAGGTTAAGGGAAACAGGTAACTGTCAAAAACCCTTATTTCTTCATTATCTTTTCCCATTTTCCCAGCAGCACAGCCAGCATCCCTCTTCAGCCTATTGCACAGGTGGAAGTAAAATCCCAGAGGCTTACAACAAACTCTGTATATCCTATAGTGATCCCTTATAGGCAGCACTATTCATTCTTACTGAAGCAGGACAAAAAGCTCTCCACATTCTCGCTGCAGGTATTGGCAAAATGAATCACTTAATGGAAATGGAACACATTAGGGACACTGGTGGATTCTAGGTAGCCAGATATCTCATGCAGTGACCAACAAATACCAAGTGACATAGCTAGCTGAGGTCAACACTGCTCATAGGGTTTACCTTGAGCAGCTCCAGAGATACAAATATTGCCCATGCCTTGTTGTTCCAGTATGTTTGCTTTCTAAGAAGGGCATTTCAAAAGAGGATATCACAGGAAAGCAAAGTATAAAAGAATTACTTTTTTCACCCCTGCCCTCAAGTTGTCTTTTAGCTGATATAACCAGTACAACAGTGCTGTTTGGGAGGCAATTGACAATTAAAGCCTACAAAAGGAAGCACTTCAAATTATATCAGGGAACATTGATTTTTTTTTTCCCAAGTATCTTTTGCCTTGCAGAGATGACTTTTTGATGCAAAAGGAGATGAAGTCAAATGAAATTTATATGTTACAGTATCAAACAAAGGAGGAAAACCAGACCTTTTACCATCTCAGGGCATTCATGCCAGTTGGACCTGTTGCTAAAGAAAGAGGCCATCTCATTACTGTGGAAGACACCCCAAGATCATACATGTGTGTGTGTGAAGAATACTAGTGATGAAACATTGTCCACATAGGCTCTTCTCCAGCTTCATCTTACAGCCCCAGTTTCTTAATCTCAGGATCAGTATCTATGCCAAGATGATTCTGTTAACAATCAATATAAAACGTGTTCTGAGGTCTTAGTCTATGGACATGAACCTCCTAATTTGCCCCCTGTCCCGGAAGAATCATAGCTGTGACACTTTCTAGCAGCAACAAGGAAAAGGATGCTGGTACTCTGATACTAGCAAACCTATTAATAAAGCACTGCTCTGGGGTCAGTATAGCAAAACGGTAAAAACATCAACAACCTGCATAGAAAAGTCTCTGGATACACATTATTTAAATAATCAAATTAAAAAGTAATCACTTTTTTTTTTTTTTTTTAAATATCAACTTTTTCTCCTTCTCCTTTCACAGCTGAACAATGTGCACGCTCAGGGAACAGAAGAAAAACTGACAGATAAAAGAAGTTTCCTGTTGTGTTCTTCTGAGACTAAGAGATGTTAAGGCTTTTTGTGTCTTCTCCATGGCCTCAGCAGGAGAGGCAGGAACTAAAAGGCTGAGGACATGAGGACTGAATGTACATCTCCTACATGGTGCTTGACAGAAGTGCCAGAGGAGTGGAATTTTCATGTCATCCCTCTTTTCTCTTTCCTCTACACTGGTGATCTGCTTCCACATCATCAGAGAATACCTGAGTGATACAAAATTATCTGTGGTGACCAACTTGACCTTGCGACATACAAAGGCAGCTACAAAATTCAGCAGCTGAGGACAAAGTGAGACTATTAAAGATACTTCAAACCCTGCAGTTACCAAGTAACAATTTAATGTCTGTTCTAAAAGGACAGCTCTCCCTGCAGAAAGTAGGTCATTTCTTCCATGTCAAATTCAAAACAGACAGACCATAGCTGTGTTCACTTCAGCCAGTGATTCTAGCTACCAGGCAGCTCCTGTTGCTATCTCAGCTAAAAGCAATCCTTTGCACAGTCCTAGTGAAAAGATGTGTTGGAGTCATGCCTTTATCCCCAGGGATGACACAGCGCTACATCGACACTCCACATTTGGTCAGTAGATTTATGTGCTGTGGCAGAGACCAGGGCAGCCTGAGGGGGGCCTGGGGAGGTCCTCTGGGCGAGAGGGTCAGGGGACCAAACTGAGCTTAAGTCCCCCCAGAGTTCCTTCTCTGACCTAAACCCTCAGCTCAAATCCTCGTGAAGAGGCCTGGGCCGCGTGCCCGGCTGGAGCTGCCACAGCGGGAATGCCCTTTACCAACAATGGGCCACCAGCCCGGCGCCAACATCACCATGGCTCTACCCAAGCCCTAGGACTCTCCTGCAGTGCAACTTAAAAACAACCTCAAAAACAGTTCTGGAGAAATGACTGGGGCAGTGCACAAAGGGGTTGGTTCTCTGCGCCGCCGCCTCCGCTGAGGTCAAACCAAAACCAGCAACCTTAGCAAAATGAAAGTCAGGCCCAAAGCTATTCTGTACAAAGGTGACTTTTTCTTGCCCTCTGCAATGCTGCTTCTAATCCAAGTGAGAGTTACTTGTAAATGGCCCAACCTCCCTTCCTCCCAGTGCTGCTCAAGAAGAGACAAGTCCATTAGATCAGTAGGATGATAAGGAAAAGCACAAGCGACAAAACTGAATCTTTGGTCTTTAAGGCAATCATCCACATATACCCACACAGAGTGAAAAATACACGTCTAAGCCTGGCTTTATAAGCTGGGGAGTAAAGCTGTCTCTTGGGCTCCTAACCACAAAAGGTCTTCGCTTGGTCCTTCCCCTCTCAAACGGAAAACACTGACCTGACCTCTCGTCGGACAGCTTGCACTCTCTATTTTTATTGCACTTGCACAAACACAAGCACTCTCTTGCCAGAGTGCTAAAGACAGCCCACCCCTTCCCCATGGTGGCAGTGGGTAGCTTGCTGCTGACTGTGATCAATCACAGTTGTTCTTTGGAAACTCACTTTGATTTAGCAGCAGTGTAACATTAGAGCACCTGAACAGGTCTGATTTCCTCACCCTAGCTAATAAGCCTTTCATGGAAAGTTGGATTCTGTTTCTAATTACAGCTAGCTACACCCTTCTTACGACAAACACCTATTCCATCCTGTGTTTGCTTGATAGAAGACGACTAAGATGATTTACTTGGAAAGAAACCAACTACAAAAGAGCATTTCCCTCCTGCTGTTTTCATACACCGTATCTGATGAGATTAATTTCCCTGTGCTGCTAAATGTCAAGTAATTTTGTTATGTGTACTTTTTTTTTTTTTTTTTTGAATCACCAAAGGAGCTTGGAAAGAAAGTTTTTTTCACAGAATCACAGAATGTTAGGGGCTGGAAGGACCCTTGAAAGATCATCCAATCCAACCCCCGTGCCAGAGCAGGATCACCTGTAACACATCACACAGTTTTTCAGTTCTATTCAACCTGCCATGCCTTGAGGAGTATTTTTTTAACTCTTCCATACAGTGCACTAATATTTTATGGTCTATGCACAGTACTTTGGACTCTATTTTCCTCCTGTATGATGGTAAATTCAGTGCAGCTCCCATCTAAGTCACCCAAGCTATAGAAGTTGTGTGTGAAAGGGCAGTCACACCCACTACGTGCAGCAGTGACTGCAGACAGCTCAAGAGCAGGCTTTGAGGTGGGAATGGAAGAGCCAGTGGGGGAAACTCATGTTACTGGGCTGCTCATGCATCCTACGGTGGGAAACAAAAGCAGAGCCATTTCTTACTTTTCATTAGCCAAGAAGCAGAGTTCTGTGTGCTGCTGGTCGAGGAGGATCCATCCACAGAGCAAGCAAAACAGCAGCAGCAGCATGCATCTTTCTTCTGCTTAAAGTTTGGAGAATCACCTGTGCAGGTAAGCAAACAATTTAGATCTTAGTGCCAACAGAGCCTGCAATCTGAAATGATGCTCACCCTGCATTTCAGGAGTGGGAATAAATCCTGAGTGGGTTAATTTTTCAGGGCAATAGTTTGTCCTGCCCAGAGCCTGGCATGCCTTGCACCAACAAAGTACCCCATGTCCCCCATGGTTCTGGTCTCAGTTTCAGACAAAGTAATTCAGACATTACAGTGAGTTAGTAAGTCACATAAAATCAATCACAGCATGAAGACACTGAGCACACAGCAGCCAGCATGCCATAAACCCATGCCCTGGATCTATAGTGCACTCTGACTTCTTGATAAAAGACAAGCTCCTGAGCGCAAGGCAGCTGAAGCTGTAGGCTCCAAGGGTTTGCTGCCTTCCTGCATGCAACACACAGCAATCAAGGCTGCTCTCATGCAAAGCAGGCACAGACATTTTCCTATACAGCAGGTTCAGTCTGAGAGCACCAAAGCAGGAGCACCTTCCTCTTCTTGCTCACGTCTCAGCCAGCACCCAGAGGACACTGCTCTCTGCACTCCAAGACAAGCAAGCCAGGGTGGAAAGCAACTTCCAGATCTTTCCTTTCCATTGCTGTCTAATTTCCAGATTGTAGCACAGGCAAAATTTTCATTTAATATTAATTCCCTTAGGCTTCTGCTCTAGGGACTGAGTTGGTATTTTTCCCTTCTTCCCTGACTGCCCTCAAACACTGGGCAACAGACCGTACACAAGAAGGTAGAAGCTTGAAGTGATCATAAATTCCAGAACATCTGTGGGATCCAAAGAGATGAGAAGAGGCCCTTAAGACCAAGTCACAGCTGTGACATTTGCAAGTCATGTTTGTTTCTTTAAAAGTAGAGAGGCAAGTAGATTGCAAGTAAAATAGTGAAAGGTGAAGGAAAACATCATACAAGTGTGAAAATGGTCCAGAATTAAACAATGTAAATAAGGACTGGACAAGTTATCTGCTGAGCTTTTAGGTTTCCAGAAAGGATGCTGAGAGTACCTGCAGGGTGTCCTGCAGCACACAGAAAAACCACAGGATAGTGCAGTGCCTTTACTCTGCCTGATGCTGCAGGAAGCATTAAAACCCTACTGATGAAGGATGTGATTGAAGCTGTGTGCAGCACTGTCACTGCCTCCAGTTCTCTGTCAGGCTGCAGAAAGGAAACTAAATGAGCTCTTAAAACCCTCCAGTCTCAGCCAGCCCTCCCCCAGACTGTCAGGTTTCTGTGGAAAGCTCATTGCTCCCTGGGGTCATTTTCATTGCACTTCAGCTCTTCCAGGAACTCAGACATGCTGACAGCAGTCCCTCCTCTGCTAGACACCCAATCAGAGCACGGCAGGAGGTTTTTCTAAGGAAGGTAATTGAGCATGGTTTATTAAAAAGAAAAAAGAAACAGAAAAAACCCCAAACGACCAACACCCACCACTTTGATCTACAGGAAAATTCTAGGAAACACACAAAACCCAGAGGGCAAGATGCTAGGCACAGGATCAGCTGGAAATATTCAGGAAGACACACAAAGCTGACAATGACCTGTTCCTGGTATCTGGAAGGGCCATAAGCCCCACTCCTAGCCTGCACCCTACACCTTGAAAAAGGGGTGTGTCTCAGTTTGAGGATGGATGCCTAAAAATGTGGCAAGACAGTAGTTTTACACACACCCCTCAGTGTGAGCTGTGGGGCAAAAAACGACTGCAAACTCATATTGCCTATGCAAACCCATTAGCAGCGATTAGCACACCAAAGTGGTGGGAGCAAAGCTGAAGACACTGAGCACACACTCCATTTTTAGAGCTCCAGTTGCTCTCTGCACTGTAGTAACTCATAAAGCAATCCATCTTCTGGCTGCACCGAGCTTCTGAAGTTAACCCTGAAATTCCAAAGACACAGAGCACTGCAAGGTTGGGACAGTCAGACTTTGCCTAAGAAAGTGCAAAGGGGATATAATAATGGGATATACAAAAGTACCTCAGTCCCACCACCTATACTCTTTGAAATCCCACTCTGAAATGGAAGGCTGTCTCAGAAGAGACCAGAGCATGTGTAGGGCTGAGTGGGAAGGCACTCACCATACCCCAGCCAAGGATTTAGAAGTGTGGGGACCCCAGGTCCCATGAAGAGCTACACTGCTTTTGGGACCCAGGCTGATATCACCATGGTCCTGTACTGACTGGACACAGCAGCTCAGATTAGCTCTGTTTTGAGCATCTCCTCAACATGACTTCTTGCAGTGTGCAAACATTTATACAGACATTAAAAAGAGAATAGGTCACAGGTATGGATGTAAAGATGGAGCAGATAGGAAACAAGCTTTAAAAGTTCATACTCACCACAAAGACAAGATAAACAGAAATATAGCAACACGCCACAGTTATTTATAGCAATTGGCTTTCTACAGATTGCTCATCTACTGAGGTTTTCTAAAGGGTTTATGAAAATGTGCCAGATTCAGCACAGGTGTAACTTTATCATGACTAGAATGATCCTTAATCTACATATTACAGAATCACAGAATATATCTGCTTGGAAGAGACCTTGAAGATCATCCAGTTCAACCTTCAACTCAGCATTGAAGGGTTAACACTAAACCATGTCCCTAGGATCCAGGTCCACATGAAGCTTGAACATCCCCAGGGATGGTGACTCCACCACTGCCCTGGGTAGACCATTCCAATGTTTGAGAACCCTGTCAGTCAAGAAGCATTTCCTAATACCAAGCCTAAACCTTCCCTGGTGCAACTTATAACCATTTCCTCCTGCCAAAAGTGAGTGCTGGGAGGGTGCAAATCATGCAGACACCCTGTTTGCATCCAAGCAGTTTTAGAGGCTCAGCATTTCCAGCTGTGGGGTTAGTGAGGGCTGTGCCAGCTCTGGTTCACTGAATTCATAGAATGGTTTGGGTTGGAAGGGACCTTTAAAGGTCATCTAGTCCAGCCTCCCTGCAGTCAGCAGGGACATCTTCAATTAGGTCAGGCTGCTCAGAGCCCTGTCCAACCTGACCTGGAGTTTTTCTAGGAATGGGGCATCTACCACCTCTCTGGGCAACCTGTGCAGGGATTTCACCACCCTCATCATAAAAAAAAAAAAAAAATTCTTGATATCTTGTCTAAAAGAGGGAAGATTTAGCTTAAAACTTTGTCCTGTCACAAAAGGCCCTGCTAAAAAGATTGTCTTAACCTTTCTTACAGACCTCTTTAAGCACTGAAAGGCCACAATAATGTGTCTCCAGAACCTTCTCTTCTCCAGGCTGAACAGCTCTCCCAGACTGTCCTCATAGCAGAGGGGTTCCAGCCCTCAGATCACGTTTGTGGCCTCCTCTGGCCCTGCTCTAACAGGTTCACAGCTTTCATGTGCTGAGAATGCATGTTTTAGCCTCTGCACTGAAATTTATCACAGATGGTCTACACAGCCTTTGAGCTGCTTCAACATCCCCTTTGGAATGAAAAGCACCAAGTAAACTGCTAATACTGAGCTGTTCCTAAACCTTTCACCTGCCTCTGCCCCTCCAACCATCTGCCTGATAGTCTCCTGGAACAGGAGACTAAACTGCCAAGTGAGAAGGCAAAAAACAACAACAGGGAGGGATATGCAGTATCAGGAGGGATTAATACATTGGCACGAGATCATGTCGCATATGGTGCTGTGAATATGTCTGGAAGCTTCCCATTCACTACTGAGCAAGAAATCTGCATAGGCTTTCCCCAAGCCCCACCCAAGACCAGTCTGCAGGGAAACCTCTTTCAATGACAGCTCTGATGTCACATAGGACATATGTCTCCCATGGCTGATGAATTTGGGAGTCTCATGCTTTTTGCACCCATCTTAGGTCATCACAAAAGAGACAGGCAGAGTTTTTAAGCATTATACTGCAACTATTCCCACTTATTTCCAGCTGCTCCAAACTCCTTATGGTGCCAGCCCCTGCTGTCAGCCTGCAGGTTCCACAGAGACCAGCAAGCAGACAGCTCTTGGCATGACAATGTGGGCCAGAGAACCTCCTCCAAGAGCATGAAAGGCAACAGCTGCTTTATTGTAGGAGCCAAAATAGCACACGGCACAATCCAGTTCGCCAAAGTGCCAGGGATGGCCAGTCCAAGATGCAGAAGACATGGCCATGCTCAGAAGGAAACTTGCTCAGTCAGGAGGTAACTATGCAGTTAATGTCTGGAAGAGAGGGGGTTACTCTGAAAGGACCAAGGAAGCATTATAGTAATCTACCTGTCCACTTAGAGAGGGGTAAGGTCTGTTTGCTTTAGGACACCAATTTCCCATAGGAAAAGCAAGCTGAATGCTTTTCCTTATCCTTTGGACTAGGTAACAAATTCATAAAATGTTAACTCCTCAACAGCTCCTTTGAGGAATCATTGCAGAGCTTGTTTCAGAGCTAGCAGATGGAGAAGTTGAGACTTGTTTCACCACTTGGAGACGCACATAATAAACAAGTTATGTGCAAACTTCAAACCATTCCCTTTCCTAGAAGGGAAGTAGAGAGAAAACGCAACAATGGATAGATCAAAAAAAAAAAAAAAAAAAATCACTGGATACTTCACAAACAAAAATTATAATTGCTCTACTATTCTACCACCAATCTGTGATGGCAGTGAGAAGTTTCTGTCATCAAATAACCCCTTTTGGCATCTGAAATGCAAGCAGTAGCTGCTAACAGTGCATATAAGTGAGTGAAGAATGACATCTGGCAGTTGTACCTCTTTATGCCAGTTGCAGCAACGGAAAAAGAGAGAAGCAGTAAAAACATCTTTTTTTTTTTTTTTTTCTTAAACTGGCTATAGAATTTATCTTCCCTCAGCTCCATCCTGTCTCTTTGCTGCAGCAAAGCAACAAGACACAAAACCAAAGAGTCCTGTCCATTTTAAATGTGTGCCTGCCTCCAAAAAGGAGACTATTCAGTGAAGGAAGGGAAAAATGAGTTATGAAAGAAAAAGCTACTTACACTGTTCTAACTACATTCAGGCACAGTGAAGAGACCCTGAAAGGCCTGGGAATAACTCCATTAAAGCAGAGATTCTACAAACAATCTGAATCTATTGCTCTCCCAGTCCCTCAAGGACTTTGCACAGAAAGGTAGCTAAAGTGAAACTGAACCTGCTAGAACAAGGAAGACTCCAGATGAAGAGTCTAACAGCAATCTTTGAAAGACTGCTGCTAAGTAGGTGCATTCTCATCCATCAGAGCCTGCACCAGCTACACACAAGCAAAATCTTACGAGACTGTGAAGATGCTGTGATAATGAATCACTCACTACTAAACATTTACCCTTCAGGGACGAAAGCACAACAGGGGCAAGCATCAATACAAGGAAATGGGGTGAGGGAGGTTGGACTCTGGAGGGCCTGAATTCAGAATTTCAGATGCTTCCAGGTGAGCAAGAAGTGTGCAGGACCTCTACCACACCAAGGGCAGGCACGATGCTCTCAGAGCAACCAGCAGAGCTGCTCCTGCCTGTGGCACTGGGAGACTCCCTAGTTCTGGTGTGGCCACCAGGTGCACACCCCACTGCAACTTCCTTCCATGCACCCTGACAGCAGTGGCCCTTGGCGACATCTTCACACAGCACATGAAGTTATTAGAGGGAGATTATCCTTGCACAGCACTAAAGCCCCTTTGTTGTCTTTCTAGGAAAGAGCTAAGCCTTTTGATCTCCTCCCCAAAACTAAAAGGCAAATTAGATGTTAATAAAACTTTAATAAAGAGCTAGTCTTCTGCATTTTAATTACTTGTTCATAGAAACCAAACATCTAATAGTCAAAGAAAATCAAAGGCAGCAAGGAAGCTTCTACAGCTTTGATGGAACAGTTACTCCAGCAGCATAATCCTGTGAATCCATTAAGGTCTTTCACATGAAGAGCAAGAACAGCTGCCTCCCTTCCAGATAGAAGCATATGCTTCTTCCCAAAGCAAGGGCATATGCAAGCTGAAAAGGTTTGCTAGTTCATTTCATGAAAATTTCTCACACAGTAAAAATACACAGGAATAAAACAAAAAAAAAGAAAAAGAGGAAAGGCTCAAAAGCATCATCAGAAAATCATATCAAACACTGGAAAAAGATTCACAATAAATACATGAAAAAAAAAAAGAAAGATGTTTTGAGGCTGCTTGATAGCTTAGAAAGTCATTACATGTAAAAGCAAAGAAACAACCTGCTAAGGTGTCCAAGGAAGGCTGACAGCATTAAATGAACAACCCCAGAAGATAATGCCCATGCTGGCTGCAGCACAGCATGCCAGAGCTGTGGTTATCTGCTTGAGTCAGAGATGAGCAGCAAAACTCGAGGTCAGCGTTGGAACAGAGTTCACAGCACTTTTTAGCGTGGGACTACACTTAAGAAGAGTTGTGACCAGCAGGTTGAGGAAGATTGTCCTACTCTTCCACTCCACCCTAGTAAGGCCTCATCTGGAGTATTGTGTCCCATTCAAGAGAGACAGGGAACTACTGGACAGAGTCCAATGGAGGGCTACAAGGGTGATTGAGGGACTGGAACATCTCTCTTACAAAGAAAGGCTGAGGGACCTGGGGCTGGTTAGCCTGGAAAAGAGAAGGCTGAGAGGAGATCTCACCAATGTTTATAAATACCTTAAGGGTGGGTGTCTTGAAGATGGGGCCAGTCTCTTTTCACTGGTGTCCAGTGATAGGACAAGGGGCAACAGACACAAACTGGAACACAGGAAGGTCTGCCTCAACATGAGCTAAAACTTCTTTCCTGTGAGGGTGCCAGAGCACTGGAACAGGCTGCGCCCAGAGAAGTTGTGGAATCTGTTTCTCTAGAGACTTTCCAAGCCCACCACGGTGTGTTCCTGTGTGATCTGCCCTAGGTGAACCTGCTTTGGCGAGGGGCTTGGACTTCTAACCCTTACCATTCTGTGATTCTGTGACTTGAAGTAGTGTGCAGAATAATAATGTCCTATTAAAATTCACAGCACTGATGATGTCAAGGCCTAAAGGACCAATCTGGTCTGGCCAAAGGGCTAGAGGATGTCATTTCCTTGCCTCTCTCTCTTTGAGCAACTCATAGTAGGTTAGACTGTCTCTTCCAGGAGAACAACCCTTCCATGTGTGCACTACATAAAACCAGAAAAAGCAGGTAGTCTGCAGCCTACAGCATTGCTGTGGTGGCTTAGAGAACCATCTTGGAAGCCGATATCCAGCTTCAACATTTCCTCCCCTCATCTCTACTAATTTGAAGTCAGCTCAAAGCAACCCAGTAACCACACATAGAAGTATTTAAAATCCAGCACAGTGAGAAATTCACCCCTCCTACGCTACCAGCAGCATGTGAAATAATTTTATCTTGTAAATAGGCAGTAAGAATAACCTTAATTTGTCAGTGTCATACTGAGATTTTTCCTTAGAAGCTCTGCAGGGCTTGGGAGAAAAGTTCCCATCATCTGCTTTGGAAGGAGTGAACATGCTGCAGGCCTGAACCCAAAATGAGCAAACAACTGATGAGAGCCGTGGCACTGGGAAGCAGAAAGTGTGGGACAGCAGCACAAGCCAGGCTCAACCTCAGTTTGCTGCTTCTTGTTTCATTTATTAAAGGTTGTGCGGTTGTGGGACGTTCAAGGATCTTGAAATCTGTCTGAGCTTCTGGCACCCTCTTCAACTTCTACCAAGGAGATGATGACTGATGGCAGGAAATTTTGACCTTTTAACTCCATATCCCTTTTCTAAATTCCTGTGGTCACTACCGCTATCTCTTGTGTAGCAAATTCTTTCCCTCTCTGCCCCAAGCAGCCAAACAACTGCCTGCAGTACACTTCTGAGCAGGGCATAAATCTTCAGGCCTTGTGCCTCTGGTAATCATCCCAGCCCCATGGCATGAGTCCAGACTTCTGCCCCCAGCCGCTGGGGAGCCCCAGGTCACTGGACGAGCTCTTTTGCCATCCTTGGAATGGCAGCGAGAATTCCCTGAAGCGTCCTGTGGGGCCCAGGGCTGCAGTTCCAGGAACTGGCAGCTGCTGACTCGGCTCAAGCTCTTCCTAGAACCGCTGGGCCTTTGCTCACCCCCTGGGTGAAGGGAGGCAGAGGAGGGGGAGGAAGGATGCGAGGAAAGAAGCTGCACTGTGCGCATCTTTCACCTCCCCAAACATTCCCCTCTCCTCTTTCATGTGAATCCCAGGAGGGTTAATTTTACCTGTTTTTTAAGTGTGGGGATGAACCCAGCTGCAGTCTGTCCAGACTGGCAGCTGCAGCACCTCCTCTCCAGCTCCCCAGCCTGGTGCTGCCTCCCTGCTCCTGCCATGTCTTGGGTTTGCTTCTAATAATTCCAGCTCCTAGATTTGAAAACTGCTCTGCAAGAGGCAGCAGCCATGTCTAGGTATCACCCTGAAACTAGCAGCTGTGTCTAGGCATCACCCCAAAACTCTTTTCCTCGTATCATGTGTGCTGGTGATTGGAAACACCAGTGGTAACAGATGTCACTAAGAAGAAAATTTTGCCACACAGCAGTGAGATTTAACCTAGGCTAAGGCTAATACAGGCAGCCTGTGCTGGGAGTGATCTCCATTGCCAGCTCCACGTACAACAGCTGTGTACAAAGGCTGCACACTAACACAGTTGTGTCACCACACTCTGACAGTGCTCTCCTTTCAGGCTTTCTGCAACGTTCACATGGAGCCACCTTGGCTCCTAGCTCTGAACTAAGCAGCTGTGTGCATAGCCCATCACACACCTAGCTATAAAATGTATTACCAGAGAATAGTTGTCTATAGGGGGAGCTGCCTATGCCTGGGACTGAGTTCTTTTCTTAGCTAATCACATGCAATTTCTCTTGCTTCAAGAAAACTGTGCCAGGGTGATGTAGCAAAGAATTTAGCCCAGAGTCTGGCTTCTCCCCAGTGCAGCACTTAGCTGTAGACAGACTTTGGGTTCACAGAAGGAAGCCCTCTGAGCACTGGGCCAGAAAATAACAGCCAGAAAGCCCCAGAAGCCAGTGGATGAAAATGAAGAGCTGAAAGAAGGTAAATAATCTGGGTTTCCCTGGCAGCACATTTTTCTGTCAATCACCTGCACTGCAAGGAAAGGTGATGATATTGCTCCATTTACCAAGTTTTTCCTGGCCTGTCCCCAAGGCCACAATATAGTGTGTTTATTTAGTTTTCATAAGGTCAAAGAAGCATATTTGGGTAATACACAAAGTTTACTATGGACTTTCACCTCTGGGATCTTAAACCAAGTGTGACAGATGCAATGAACAGTATTTAATGCTGTTTACACATATTAGGAGGGGGCTTTTAGAATAGCAAAGGCTTTCAGTCTCATTTCACATCCTTCTCTACAGCTCCTTGAACAATTATTTATTACACACAAGAGGAAAAAGAAGAAAATGTCAAGATGGAGACTTCACAATCTACTGCTGATACTCTTGAGGCATTGATCATGGACAAGTCAGACACATCTAGGAAGTTATTCACATGGATCCATGTGGATCTAAGTACTGCCATAACAGATCACACACCTGGGGCTGCTGTCCTCAGGTACTACTTCAAACAGGCAGGCAGAAGCTGCAGTAAGCAAGTCACGTGCAACACTGCCTCTTCCATGGGAGCCAAAAAACCATTGGCATGGCTTATCAACTTCCTTTATCTGGAAATCTCAGCAGGCTGGAACTTCATGTACTCACACACCCTGTGCTGGGATTTGTAAACACAGGCCATCAAGCATGCACCCAAGAGGCAGCCTGGCCTACTCTCCACATTCCCAAACTCCATGCTCTGTTTGGTGACCACCCTTTTCCTCTTTGTACTGCCTATGGAAACATCCAGAAACAAAGAGGATCTGGAGCCTGACATAGGCTCACAACTTGGTCTCGCTTTTCCAGAAGAAAAAACTACGAAGGAAATCATCTCTCCCTACTAAAGGAGAGAACAATCAGCAAAAATCCACACTAGAGACTGAGACACCTCCAGAGATCAGAACATGCTTGATGGGGAAGAACGTGAGCTGAGGCTGAAGTGCTATCAACACTGTCTGTGGACAAACCTCCACTGCCTTTGACTTGATACCATGAGGACTACAGTGACCACATGAATGCAGAATTCAATTTCCCTCAGATCCAAGACCTTTTCTTACACAGAATGGGAAGAAGAAAAGAGATGATAAAATACACAGTCACGTCATCAAGGGCATCACCACGTTGTTTTACACCAGTGTTTTTCAAGCTGCAGTCCTCAGAGCCTGGGGAGTTTCCATGGATTACTGCTGACATCCATGAAAGATGACTAATCAGAGGAAGCCTACAATCAGGAGGACTTTCTTATGGAAACTTCTGAGTTACTCACGATGAAACTGTTGACTACCAGTACCCTAGGTGATGAGGTGCAAACAGTGGATCCAAGTCTTTGAATGTTTTGTGTGGGGGCTGACAAGCATGCTCTTTCTCCTCCCACCTACATACTGAGTTATAGTCATTCCTTTCTAGTTTAACTCCTCCTGTTAAATTCCAAGCAGCTTCCTTGTGCAGTCATCTCTAAACCAGAGACTAAGATATAACAGATCCTAAAGTCTCCCTAGAAGGCAGACATGTAAAAAGATTAACCATATTCTTAAGCCCCCTCTGACTGTACATCATGTAAGCAGAAATCCCTTTCTGAGTATTAAGAGAACATCACTAAACAAGCTCAACAACAGCTTTAAGGACAATTCTTTATAGAAGGTGGCAGCTGGGCCTCCTCAGCTCTACTACAATGAGCCTAGTAGAAACCTGCCTACTAGGTAGGTAGGATATATGGATATGAGGTATAAACATAAAACCTTTGCAATAAGCATGCAAAATACATAGAAAATTTCTTCAATCTGCTATTTAAATTAGAGGTGCTGTAACTCAAATTGCTGGTAAATTATTGAGAGTTAAATTAACTCTCACTCAGGCAATGCAGGTTAGGTAAATTCGTTGAAAGGAGACATGAAAGATGCAGGAAACATTCCAATAAAACCTTTTTGTTTGTTTTGTTTCTGTTCAGAAAGTCACCTATTTTTCATCCTCACTCTTCACTCCAGTTCCACTAGCCAAAATGGTGAAGCTTTGAATCCCAGCAGCAAAATACAAGAAAACCAAACCAGATGTCATTCCACCCTCAGGGTGATGCAATACTGCACAAGCTGAGTACATAACCCCTCCTTCATGTACTGACCTCAATACAGAGTGTACCATTACTGCTTCTAATTAGCACAAAGAGCCCTGCTCAGGTCTGAGAAGTGGTTGCCCTTAATGCCTTCTTCACAATTCTAATTGTGCCATTGCTTTGCCTTGCCTACAACAGGAAGGCAGAGCTTGCACCCTTTCTCAGAGAATGACTGATCAAGATGTTCCTTGCTTACTTCCTCACTCTGGACATACTGTTTCTGCAACCACCAAGGCCTGACAGCCCAAATTATACCTGCTCCTCAAGGTGGTGATTACTCTTGCTCATTATTGCTACAGCATCAGCTACCTGCCTCTTATACTATGTCCCATGTGATGTAGGTGTAAGAGAGGAAGCATCTGGGACAGAAAAGAAGATCTGCAACAGGCTCTAGGAAACACAGAATGGTAGGGGTTGGAAGTGACCTCTGGAGATCATCTAGTTCAACTCTCCTGCTAATGCAGGTATATCTAGATCAGGTTGCACAGGGTTTTAAAAGTCTCCAGAGAAGACTTCAGAACCTCTCTTGGCAGCCTGTTCCAATGCTCCAGCACCCTCACAGTAAAGAAGTTTTTCCTTAAATGCACACAGAACTAGAGGAACTAGACCCTGAATTCCCAATGAGCCAGTGACAAATTTGCCCCCAACAGAGGATGGAACTGCTCACATCCCAGCCAGCCCTCCGCAGCCCTGCTGAGGAAAGCAGGTTGCTGTCAGCACTTACTCAGGTTGGAGCAACCCTGGCTGCACTGTATATGCCTGGCAGCTTTCAGACAAGCTCCCCCCTGCCTTACACACTAAGTAAAACACAGAAAGGATTAAGCAGTCTCACATTAGCTGGTACCATGGAATTTCAATCAAATACAGAACCAAATGTAAAAGCCATACCAATGGTTCACACACTGGGGCTGCTTGCTTTTCCTATGTTTTACTCAGGCCATATTCCACTCTTTTCTTTGACAGTTGTTGTTTTCACCCTTTTCACTCCTTTTGCTGTTTCCACTCCTCCTTCTAAAAAGATAATAGCTCTTCAGTTGGCTTCTGGACTTCTCTCAGCTTCTCAATACTTTTATCACACACTCCTTCCCCATTTTAACCATTTTCCACAAGAGACTTACAGTATGCTTTATTTCCCCAAATTATTTGCCCCTGTTTTCTTATGGTCCCAACATAAACACACAAACACATTCTAAACTAAAAGGAACAGCCACCACAAATGCCATCATTTGCCTGACCTTCACCCACTGCATGGTTACAAAAAAAAAAATTAAACAAACCAAAAAGTATATTTCCCTTTTTTGCTGTTCTATGTGCCCTTCATTTCTTCTGGGTTCTGAGCATGAAACTAATTGAATGTCCCAACAGACATAGCCCATTTCTCAGTTATCTTCTTCAGCCACCACTAAGGTAACTGCTGTGTTTTTCCAGCCAACCACTTGTGTTACAAGCTCACCTGTCAGGGCATAACTCTATACACACCAGTGGGGCTACTAGGACCAGGACTAGGGCAAAACCCCTGAAAGCCTGATCAAAGCAAACTGCATCAATACTCAGTGATGGCAGTGTGACAGTGCTAATTACCTCTCTGCCAATCAGTTTATCAGAAGCACCCAGGCAGTGTGCTCATCATTCAAGCCCTCTCTTGTGTCTCCAAGTGTCCCACCTTTCCTTCCTTCATTGCTGAAACATCTGGGTGGCACCTTCTCTTCTCACAGGGCATTCTAAAGTGACCACAAAGGCTCTAAGTAACAATGTAGCACAAGCTTTAATCAAAACAGTGAAAAACAAGAGTGAGAAATCCTGGTGGTATCTAAAGCATTCAGATGCTTTAGGTCCAGACTGCTTTAGGTCCGGACCGCATTTCTGTGTTGCTCAACATGGAAATACTAAGCCAGTGCCTATCTGGAGTTGCAGCAGACAGCTGGAGCAGTGCAGTGTTGGAGAGTGTGCATTCACTCTCCTCCCTTTCCTAGGAAGGCTGGGAAATTAAAGCAGATCCAAGAACTCTTTCTTCTCTGTTAACACGCATCTGTCACCAGCTTTTTTTGCAGGCTGCTCCCTCCCATCCTCCTTCCTGTGGTCACTTCAGCCAGTAGCCAGGCTCTTCCAGGAAATCAGACAAGAGCAGAATCACTCAACTGCCAACCACCTGATCATACAGCAGGAGCAAGAGATCGTAAGAGGAAACTAATTTTTTAAGAAGAAGGTTTACTTGTTCTTAGGATCTGGTTTCTGTGTAGAATGACACACAAAGAAACTCTTACAACACACATGCAGTGAGGAATTCAGATTAGGGAAGTATAGACAGAAGGGGAGATGCTCTCGACCAAGCTTGAAGACTTCTGCTTGAAGGCAGATCCTCAAGTGCATGTTGTAAGATGAAAGCAACAGGCTGGTACTAGGAACTAGGAGGAGAAAACAATTTCATTTAAACCCTATTTGAGAAGTTGCTGAACATTCAGTTTAAACATTTTTTGGACATAATTTCCATTACTTTAACACTTGAATTTGCAGTGGGAGGAGGAAGCAAATGACTGCCAACAAAGCAAAGCAACTCAGACCTCACCAGGGACAATCTTGAATAACTGAGTGTGAATGAGAAAAGTGAACTCATGTGTTTTAAAGGAGTGACCTTAACTCAGAAATCTCAACCCCAAAAAGAGCTATATGTGCTTGAAGACTGATTTCAATACTTCTCATTCATAGCACATGCATATACTAAAAGAGTGGCAATGCACTTTCATGACCTTAAATCTCAAAAGGGTTAAATAAGAGCTGGTGAAAAAGTCAGTAAGTGTAACAGTGTGAGCAGCAGTATTGCCTTGTGCAGTGTTGGGAATGCTTATTTACAGGTTGCTCCCTGGAGTCAACCTAAAGAACAAGTGATCAGGGATTGCAGCTCATAGGGAAACTGAGACAACTTTCCTTTTGATTTACAAAGTGAAGCTTTCCAAAGCTGGTCATAAAGTTCCCCTTCATCTCCTCTTGGATGGTAGGCAGTCAAATCCAGGTACACCCAAGAGTGCCTATGCCATCCTGACCCAGCCCCTAAACTTTCCAAGCCTGCACAGTGTTCATAAGTGCACAGGGGGCAAACA
Source organism: Indicator indicator (assembly GCF_027791375.1). Taxonomy (NCBI): domain Eukaryota; kingdom Metazoa; phylum Chordata; class Aves; order Piciformes; family Indicatoridae; genus Indicator; species Indicator indicator. Next base: position 19,007,437 of record NC_072024.1, on the reverse strand, counting down.
CATGCTGACCTGCACTGCAGAGCTAGGAGAGATGAATAAATCAGAAAATATGGGACAGTTTACTAAAGGTTTGGTCCATGACTCAACAGTTTGTAAAGTCTGCCCAGGAAAGGCTGGCAACCTGAAACCAATGTAAAAATAGAGCCTTTTTGAACAAACCCAGAGCCAACCAAACCCTTGTGACAAATGCACTCCATTTCAGGTTGCTACCGCATTGTGTTGCAACATTTTGAAACTTCCCAGAACAAAGCATTTTTTCACAGGACAGAGCCATTTGCGCAAACGAGAAGCATCCACTGCCAACAGTGAATCCTATGTATGTACACATAGCCACTGGGACCATCTGTCCTCAGCAGCCAGCAACGATTCTTGCTTGAACATCTACCTGTACGTGTGCAGCCATGCGCAGAGCAAAGCCCATGTGCATGTGTTCGTTAAACTGTACGAGCAAAAGCTTCAGCAGGAAAAAGTTGCTCTCATGAACTCCTCAAAGCAAAGACACAAAAGAAATATGCCCTGTACATTTTAAAGGAAGAGGGTATGGAGAATGTGGAGTCACAGATTAGATTTTTCCTGGGGTCCAATGACTTTATGGTAGAGACAGGTGAAGTGAAACCTGACTAGGGTAACTTTAGCCAGAGGGAGTGAGATAGAAATAAACAATATTATTCCTGGAAAGATGGGGTAGTAGCTGTCCCTCTGCCAAAGTGCACTCCAGAGCTGCAGATCCCTTCCTGTGCTCCACCTCCCAGTGTCAGGGCAACGGTCCCAGGTCTTGACGTCAAAGCTGCCTTTTGTTTGCTGCGAGGACTTTCCCCTTTTGCAGGTTTAGCAGATGAAGGCATGGAAGCAGCTGGCCAAAGGGCTCTATTCTGACCAGATCTGCAATGCAAACCTCCAAGGAAAAGCCTCTACCCACGTTACCAGTGGGTAAAACAAACAAATTATTTCAGTGTGTCTAAGTTGTTTTACGTCTAAATTGTCCTCTTGCTAACCTTTCTTCGATTCATGACCTGTGTTTTATCTGATGCAGTTTTATCTTGCATTATTTAGATTGCAAGAGCTGCCACACAGGCATAAGACAAATCTTAAAACTACTTTTACTATTTTAGGAGAAAATTCTCAGAGAAGGGGGGTAAACTCCAAGTACTCCATGATAGTACTTAGGTGTATCACAGGGGGAAGAAAGAATGAGGACAGGTGCTATCACAAAGTCCTTCCACCTCTCTGAACCTAGGACAGCTAGAGTCAGACTGGTTGCTTTCCAAAGTTACCTGAGCTGCCTCTCCTCCGTCAGTCATGATAACTTGGGCACATAAAAGCCATTTCTTGCCTTTCACATCCACTGGACTGCCTGCCCCAAAACACAAGCTACCCTGTGGGACAGGGGTTGACAGCAGAACTAGCTGTGTTAGGTCAGGCTTCTTCGGTGAAAGAGGCCCTTTTAGGTACAGTCATAGCAGTCACAGTAAGATTATGTTAGTCCTAATATAAATTCAACACTCCATTATATCGTACAGCTTTTTTGTTTAAAGGCCAAAGTTTGTAGGCCAATAAACAGGGGGCAAAGAGAAATCAAAAAATGTAGTCACAAAATGGGCACAGTAATCAGCTGCTGCGTATTTCCAAGGGGAGATGTCTGTCTTCTCACGTGCTCAGAGTTAAGATCTGACCACATCTGTAATTCCTCCTTCCAACAGCAACAAATCTGGCACTTGCTGGGACATTCCACTGCAGGGCCCTCCTCTTCCCCTCATCCCAAATCATGTTCCTCTGCCCAAAGCAGAGGCCAATGCTCTTACTCTTGTTCTCTAAACAGAGGTGTGCTGCAGGCTCTTGCTCTTCTCCTTCTGAAAGCTAAAAGTTGGGGAACCTTTGGTATTGTTCCTTCTTCTAAGACTCTCAATCTAGTACTTGACTTTGCAACTGTTGCAGGAGTGCTGCGGCTGGCTTTGTGTACCTGAAACTGAGTGGAAACCCAGGACTGTTATCACCTGGCTAAGGGACAAGGCCATCACTGCTGGAATGCAGCGTTTCAAGGCTATTAACAGCTAACACAATGAGCAAGCATATGCTCCTGCTAGTGAGAAAGCAAAACAAAAGAAAGGAAAGAAAGAAGAAAAGAAGACCTTTCTATCACTCTGCTGTCAGAGTAACAGAAAACTGTATGTTCAACCCAGGCCAAAGTGTTTCATCCCTCATAAAGCGTTAATTTGCGAGGCGGTTGTCTCCATCTCAACAGAGCCTGTCCAGAAAGACAAACTTCCCAAAGAACTAACCAATGTTCATTCCCCGGGATAACTCATTCAGTAACTCGTGCAAGTAAATCTTCATTCAGCCACACACATCCTGGGCAGGTGGAAGGACTCCAAACCAGTCTCACGCAGTCACACTTCCCTCTCCCGCCTTGCAGGCAAACTACAAGCACACAAACTCAGGACCCAGTGTCACATTTATTCTCTTTGAGCTCCCTGTAGTGTTCTCAGTGAAGTCAGACTAAACAAAGCAGAAAGGCCTGTTCAGTTCCACTTGCTCTCCAACAGTGGAGAACACAAGCTAGCAGACCACTAGGATGCCACATGGGTGGTATCAAGGGCAGATGGTAGGAAGTCTGACAGCTGCTACAGTCTCATCTACAGCTGTGCACTGGAGTGCTACACCAAACGAAGCTCTGACTTCCTATCACTGTATCCTGGAAATGCAAACTGCCAGTCAGGTCATTGTGGAGATAAGCCTCAGCATTCTTAGGCCTCATCCAGATCCTTTCTCTAACATAAAGGCTGCACAAAATGGAGCACTGGGGATGACTGGCTAACTTGAACTTAATTTATATCATACAGCACGCTCTAAAACTAAGCTGTGATGCAGAGAGAGAGTATTTCCAGGTATTGAAGCGACAGCTATTCCAGTAACTCAGCATTCCCTCCACTGAAGTAGGTGAGAGAGTGACATGAGGCTTACTCCAAGCGCTTTGAACCCAGGAGTCAGGTCTCGTGAAATCAATAGACTGAAACACTAATAGCAGGGTTGTCAGGGTAGAATGGCTGCCATGTGGTTGGTTATTAGCCCTGAAAATACTCACATTTTCCAAGCTCTCTCTGTCAAAAAACCAAAAACAAACACCCAAACCATAGACCATCTCACCACAAGGGAGAATTATGAATCCAAAGCCAAAAGGCTGAAGGAAAACATAAGTATGCAGAGGTAACAACCACCACACCATCCTGATTGATGCTGGAGATAGCTCAGGCTGGTGCTAGTCTTCAAAGAGCCAGAAATAAGGCCATCATCATTGCCTAGAAGATCTACTTTTAGCAACCAGCTGGCTCCCAGGGCAGGATTTGTGCCACAACAGCTCTTCCCAGTCTCAGCTCCTATCCCTTCTCTCCATTCCAAAATCAGAGGATACAGGAATAAGCTGCCTATCACAGGAGGATGATCACCCTCCTTTAATTTGTAGATGCATAATGGGACATTTCTAAGTTAAAAAAAACAAACTTGTCACATAACTGTAAATGTTCAGCTAGATCCTAGCTGTCTCAGCAAGCCAAATAAAACTCTTGCCACCTCCCCAGCACCTAGCAGCGAGTGCTTCCTTTGTGCACTGCCTGCTGAGCAGCACTGGTTTCCCATCCAGTCAGAATGGGCAAGAGAAAGGGGCAGACGCTACCATGGCTTGGAGATCATGGCTGCTTTGACTTCCCTGTCTCTATCACATTGAGGCTTTTTTGTGATGTTGGTGCAGAGACCTAAGGAAAGAGAAGTCCTGGGAGGAAGCGAGTCAGGAAACCTGTGCCATGTGGCAGAGGGAAGTGTGACTCAGAGCGCACGGTGCTGCTGCTCCCCTGCATGCTGGAGGAGGTGATAAGATTGTGTAATCCCCATGATAACTTACTGCACATCCTAATTCTGCTGATCCTCCCAGGGGAGGGGTGCCTTTGCTGAGTACTGTACATTAGCTGATTTCTTAGAATAAACTAGCTCCCTGTGAGCTCATCACATGGGAGGGGGGGATGCTGGGCTCCCTGCCCGCACTGTCAGAAGAATGAGGAGCTACAGAAGCACCAAATTTATCAGGAGTGCAGCAAAGACCTGGCAAACCTCTTGTTTAGTCTATTTGTTCTTTCACAGACAGAGCGTAGGGACATACGTATCTGAAAGCCACAGAGGAAACAGGTATAAAGCAGAGGGGAAGCTTTAAGAAAGAATTTAAGAAAGGAGGACAAACGTGGCAATAGGAGGACAAGAGTCAGTCTGTATGGTCAGGATTGGTGAGGGGACAGTCAGGGAGAGAGGCACGTGAGATACCAGGAGCAAAGAAGCTGAGAGGATAGGCCAAGTAAAGGAAGAGACAGTTTCAAACCATCACAGGCAGAAAGGATGGAAGAAAGGTCACTGGCAGGGTCACTTAGGAATGATGAGGAAGGTACAGTGAAAACAAAGTGCCCCTGGGACTGAGAGTGCAAAGCAAAGTTACACTGAGGGAAAGAGGCCACCATCCATTTTGAGTTCTCAGTACACTCCAGAACCAGCTTTGCATTTCCGGGTCTCTATTCATCCATATAAGGGCCATTCCTGAAAAACAAGCAGAGCCCTGAAGCAGGGGAGTGAAACAAAACACACAACCCACCCTTATTCAGCCATACAAGACTGTCTTTGCTTCCTCACCATAAAGGCAGGCATGAGCAGTGTTAGCACTCACAAGCTCAGCCCTCTGCCTGTGTGAGTGTGGCACCTGGTGCAAAAGGGCCTCAGGACACGAGTAGGCTTCTGGAAATTTCTACTGTACCTGTAAAACTCCTGGGCACATTTTGGAGCTTGATGTCAACTCAGCTTCCAAACTTCAACCCTCTGCTCCTCAGAGACAAAACCATGCTTACAAAATTGCTTTTGCAAACATCCTGAACACAAATGGAGAGAGACACAGCTGGCACACATGCTTACCGGAGCACACCTGCTGCTACACATGGGCTTTCACAAACCCCATCCTGTCCCTGCTCAGCAGTGCCACAACCCACTAAACAATCATGAACACAGCATGAGTTCAGGAAATCCAGGCCTGGTTATACACAAAATTCACTCTCAAAAAGCATCATTTTCAGAGGGGACTATTCTGTGCTCCCTTAGACAGCTTTATGCTCCAATAGGTAACCTCTGGGGCTACAGCTGCAGAGGCTCTGCCATCTGAAGCAGATCTAAATTGTATTTCAAGGATGGTTTCAGAGCCCCAGCCACACACAATATGGCACCGAAAAAAATACCATACAGCCTTTCAACTGCAAATTTGCTGTGCTATTTGTGTTTTAGTCAGGAACCAGAAATGATCAAAGCATCAGTTTCCGAGATTTCTACCCTCAGCTGAGGGGCAACAAAGATGCTGGCTGAGACCCAGAACACCTAAAGCCTTATTTCCATCTCTGCCCTGATACAGTATCCTTGGGCTTCAGGTCCCTTTTTTCCCATTTTTTGCCTCACTACTATCAAATAGGCATTGGCTGTTGGACATCAAATGGCTTTAACATTAAATGCATCTCAGAGTGTAACATAATGAATGGTTCTGTAATGGCAATAATTAGCACTTAAAGTTTCAAGCCTGGTATTTCTAGGACAAATGTCACAGTTCATACGGACCCAAAGTCCCAGGGCTAGCAAACTTGGGAAGAAGAGATGTGTATAGAAACTGTGTGCAGGGGAACAGGCAACCGTCTCAATGATTTCTGGCAACAGAAGAGTAACATTTTTATCATAAAATCTACATCAAAGGAAATTCTTATTCCTTACCCATGAAAATTCAAGGTTTTTGGAAAACCATTTAGTTGGTTTTTGTAACGTGTGATTGTTATCATGTGTTGTGATGGGTTCAGTGAGATTGTTATAATGAGTTCAGTGAGATTTCTTATTTCACTGTGATCAGTCTGTTACTCAGAAATCAAACAACTGTAGGTGGTACCTGTAATGCCATGGTACAAGGACCAAAACTATTTGTACTGTGCTCTATAAGCATGTGTTAGTTACTCTGCTCCCTCCTGTAAACTCTCCCTCACCTTGTGAGCACAGGGATGAAAATATGCCTAGCTGAGAAGGTACTCAAGGATTTTTATTTAGATGATGTTTTGTAAGCCTGACTCAGCTGCCAACACCTCCTCACCACACAGGATACCTGCGCTCTTTCACAGCAGCTCTGTTTTAATCTTTGAACCTTTGCTAAGAAAAAAGCATTAGGTGGAAGAGTTTACTTTTCTAGTTACTGTTTTTCAAGATGCTGCCTGGACTAGATCAGTTCCAAGAACTGAGGCAGGCGAACAAAGAAACTTTCAGGCTCAGCAGCAGCATGAACATCACAGCTCTGGCAACTTCCCATGCTGCAGCAAGAATTTTCACAACCCAAAATGAGACCACACACACCAGAAAGGCTGAGCAACACATGCAGGGAACTGCTAGTGACAGCACCTTCAGAACCTCCACAGACAGCAGAGGCAGGAGCAGCCTCTGGCACCCTGTCAGAATATGGGTTTCCAAGCAGAACCTTCCCAGCACTGCTTATCCAGGCAACTAACCAAACCACAGTGCTTCCACAGTGGTGGCATGAGGAAAGCAGGAGATAGAGTTGTTCACTGGGCTCCCTCTCAGGAGGTCAAAGTCTCAGACAGGATCCACATACACACACAAAAAGGTGTGGGGGGGGAATAAAAATCAGTCACTTCTATGAACTCTGCACAAGCACAAAAGTCATCTCAAAAAGTAATCTCTTTACATGCAGCTATCAGTGCCAGCTTTGAAAGAGTGAATTTGACATCCCAGATTATCCAAACCCCTTTCATTCTCTCCTTCATGTGCACTTTGACAGATGCCTGTGCTGGCATTCATGGCGAGTTTGTTTTCCTTCCCAGATTATTAATGCACTGAGAGCTTAAATCAGGGGCCAGCCACCCTCATCAGAGCTCCACTGAGAAAGTAAAGCCCTCAGGCTGACCAAAATCTGCCCAATCTGTCAAGTGAAAAGCCTAAGCTAATTTTAGGCACAGAGGGAAAGGAAGAGATTTTCTTCCCTGAATAAAGTAATAAAACATTGGAAGTGAAAAACCTTTGGACTACTCATCTTTTAATTGCATCCATGGAAATGGCAATAGAAATGCCTCCATCTGCTATGTTCTGGTCACCTTAAGCTGTTATCTGGATCTCATCAGATTCATCGTTGACACCAGAACCAGATAAATTTGTGGCAGAGTAACACCTTAGCAGAATAACAAGCTTTGAGGCAGCCTGAAGAAAGCAGTAAATGAGCTAGAGCAGTAACACTTTGTTTCCAGAGACTCTCTGCCTGGGGACCCCACAAGCATCAATAGGCTTACATATTGTGAGCTGAACCACAGCATCAGAACGTCCTATAGTACACAGGAGAAAGTGAGGCATCAGAGAACAGTGCTTGGCCCCAGTCATGCAGCAAGAAACAGAACCCAAATTATAAGATTATAAACTACAAATTCCTTCTTCCTATCCACAACAGAAATGCAGACCTTCATAGAAGTAATTTCATTTAACTGACTGTAATTTACCCTACAGCACACAGTCTCTATTTGCCTCTAAAAGCACATTATCAAACATTTTGTGCACCAGTACACAGCACCATGCTGTTAATCACCCTCTCAAGACATACTTTAACCAGGACAATTCTGGGAGAGCCTGTGGCTGACAAGTTCTTTGCACTCCAAAAAGCACTCCTGTCTGAAGCACAGAGCACAGGGAGGACATGGTGACTGGAGCCATGCCTGGTCTCCCTGGCTGGGCATCTGCTCCTGCATCAGTTAGGCAAGAAAAGAAAATAAGAAGCAGTCCTAGCATGAACCTAGTGAGCCTGAGTTACATAAGGGATGCATATGACCAGCGATGTGACACTGTATTTTGAAGTGGCTTCCAGCCACATGGCCTCAGTGAATGATGAAAGCCTTTGTTCCTTTCTAACAGAGCACGTTTTGTAGCTTCTCTTAGCAGTGAGGGTTAATCCAGGACTGTGAACAAGAGGGATGAAGACTGGCTCATCTTTTCCATTCAAGCAGAGCCTGCTACAGAAAACGCTGGTTTCTCGATGCTCAGTGTCTCAGTGACTTCCAGGAACAGTGAGCTAAACTCAGCTGCTCTTCCCAGCACCAGCTGAGGGGGCAGCAGGGAACGGAACACAGCCCTGTTCTTGGAAGGCAGGAAAAAATAAGGTTCTGGCAGAGCTCTCCAAACTTGCCTCTCTCCTTCCTCCCCTCCCCCAAAACCTCTTTCAGCATCTCTAATTCCTCACAGTACAGCTGGGCTGGTTTTTCCTTTTATCAAACAAATATTAAAGCAATGCAAGAAAACCACAGCAATTCTCAAGCAGAGGGGTTAAGTTAATCAAATGAATAAATTATAAGCTCATCGCCATGAGCTCCCACATGCCCCATGATTTTGCTCTGTTTAGTGCATGACCTACTGTACCTCTTAACATTTTCTGTTAGATAAACACAGAAAGCTATAGAACCATCCAGCTCATGGAAATTATTTTTGGCTGCTTTATCTTCATGCAATATGAATTCCAAGGGATGATTGGATATTTGGACTTATCCCAGCTTGGCTGTCTGTGAAGAGAGCAGACAGTAACCTCATTGCTATTCTTCTATGGAAACAAACTTCTTTCAGAGATGACAAGTATCTGGCTTGTAGATACAGCACTCTGAATGAGATTCAGGGAAATAGTCACCAGCTGTGAAGAATGGGAGGATAGCCTCGAGGCACACAAAAAAGGAAAACAGGAATCAGACCGAGTTTGTTGCATCGTTCCCCACAAGCTGTCCTTGAAGTACAAAGCAGCAGCACTGAGCTGTGAAATGGGGAGAAATCCTGCTGCGGAGGTTGCAGTCAGCAGCACAGCCAGAGGAGAATGCACACCATCTTTTAAACAGACTCCAGGCTGGTCCTGCAGAGAAGCAGAGGAAAGCCTGTGACAGCTGTGCTGGGAGGCCTCAACCTAGCACCCAGCAAAGTGGCTCCCTTGTCGTGCCTTGGCCAAGGGGCTCAGGAATGAATGGGCCATGCAGTGGCTCAGGCTAACAACTGGTCACCCCAGGACGGGGCCATGGCATGCTGCCACCCAGGCATTGCACCAGGAGCTGTTCCCTGAGATATACATACAGTAGCTGTCCAGCAGATAAGAGGTCTGCCTCCAGCACAATCAGTCTCTCACTGATTACAGTGCAGTGCTCCCTGCACTTCAAATGCTGTGGTTTTCCATCTGTTTGCTTGGTTTTGGTCTTGTGTTTTTTGTTATTACATGGGACTCTGTAGTTCTCTGCAATGTCAAGGCCATACACACATTTAGAAGAGAAGCACACACCTCTCATTGTTACCTTTTGTGAGTTTCAGGGCTACAAAACCACCACCACCCAGGGAATAACACAGAAAGCAACAGTAAGAGCAGTTTACAGGTTGATGAACATTTTCCACTTGGTGATTTCTAGGTTCTCAGACACCATCTAAGAGATTTGCTGTCCCTCTGGGACTTCTAAACTCCACCAGCATGACACATCATTTATTTCTGCTACCTTCAATTAGAAGCAGGAAGCTAAGAGTTGGGCACTGGGCTCATTTTTTGCTGTGGTGCCCCAGCTGCCTACAAATCAATGCAGATGTGCTGGTTTACACTCTGAGAAATTGGTTCATTAGCTAGAATGAAATAGAGGCCGAAGACACACCATTTCAATTTGAACAGTGCTCTTGAACACCCTGTTCAGTTCAGGAACTGGGATTTGCTTGGTGCCTTCCTATATTTAGCATACAGTAATATAATTGAAGCAACAAAATTAGGCCCACAAATAGACTGGTTTCTCAGTACTTAATCAAGGACCTTTTCCTGGAACTGCAGAGGGACGAAATTAAAAGAAAAGAATGTGTGGTAATCAGCCCCATAGAGGCAGGAGGAAACCACCCTGAGTTTAAACTCCAAACACATTCTGGCCAGCTGAATGTACCCTTGTTTAAATTAAATGCAGCTTCATGGTGACCCAGGCCAGGGACTGCATGAAACACTTCAGAGTGCACAGCCCACGCACAATGAATTGCCGAGGAGATACAATTTGTGGTCTGCAATTCACTGTATAAAAAGAATGTCCTTGGACAGGTGAAGGGAGGTCTGAGGTACTTCTGCAATAATGATAATGTGTTGCTGTCAGCCACTTCCATGAATAAATACAGGTACAGAAATGAGTGAGGGGTATAGAAAGGAGTTACCAAAAGAAAAATCCAGTATACAAATTGCAAAATGCAGAAACCAGGCAGCAGTCCTTCTGTAGCAGCACTTCATAGCAAAACAAAGTAGGAAGGCAGGAGCCAAGTGGTGTTGCACTTGTTCAAATTCACTATTAAAAGGTCTTGCAAGATAAACCAAAAGACTCCATTTTCTGCTCCTTTATTATTCTTCTAACTTTGATTAGGGGGATGAATAGGAGAATTACATTTTTTGAAAAGTCTTTTTTTCTCTCACTAGTTTTCACATTACTATTAGGAAAATCTCCTCTTTGCATTCTAACCTAACAACTGCCACAAGAATAAGACAAATAGTTTCTGAAGCATTTCAACACTTCATAAATGTCTGGCTGTGTTTCTGCTTACAGAATAAATTATCAAAGACTGCAGCTGACAGTGAATGAAAGGGAGCTGCATTTTTATATCAGCATCACAAGCCTCGCAGTACCAGTTAGGACATGCAAAGATCTTGATGCTGAGCTAAGTCAGAGTAAGGTCTTTTAAAGTATATTTTGGAGCTCTGTTTTCTACCTTTGGCACCCCCACCCCAAAGAGGTTGGTTGTACCTCCCCATCTCTTCCACTCACACTGCCTGCAACTATTCTGCCAACAGATGGAACTGCCACTCATGCGCAGAGTACACCCCCAAAAATGTCCTCCAAACAGGTTCTGACAATTTAGTTTCAGGACTGAATTTGCTTCCCACATGCAGAAGCTACTGATCTACCAAATTTTTCCTGTGTAATGTGGGATCTCTACTAGTTCAAGATAGATGAGGCAGAAATATAGTTATATAAACTGCATTCCCATCCCCTGCTACTGTAGGAGACAGACAGTGAGGACAGGGCAGGGAAAGTGAGAAGGTAAGGAGAGAAACAGGATATGGGAACCAGACAACAGTAGCTTATATTTAAATCAGCGGTTGTACCTTTGTTTCACCCTGTGGCAAGACAGCTGAGAAGGAAGGGCCCAGCTAGCTCCCCTCCCTGCAATGGAAAAGCAGCACAGGGCTCTAAGGCTTAATCTAAAAATCACCCACTGGAAGCTCCAAATACTAAGAACTGATTACATAAAGCTGCATCGAGGAAAGTGTTTCTTGTGTAGTGCAGATCTTTTTCACAGCAGGTCTACTAAATACTATATCAAAATTAAGCTTCTACAAATATTAAAAATTCTATTTGCAATTCCTTTTCTAGTTTTGTTCCTTCCTTTCATCTGCTATCTAATATTGCTTTCACATCATTGTTAAGGACACCAGCTTGATAGTAGGGACAAAAGATTGGGCCAGGAATCTCACTCAAAATGAATGGTGACAAACAGTATTAAGTACAAAATGCACAGCATGAGAGTGCCCTCACCACCTAGTTAACAACACAAAAGCCTTTCTGATAGTCACAGGTACTAGCATTTCTCAGAAGAAGACTGAGAAAAAAAAAAATCACTGTCTTCAACTACAAGACATCACTGGAGAGTCAAGTACATTTGAAAAGCACACACCAAATGTGAGTCAGGGAAACACGCCGCAGCGCTTGAAGAAAAGCCAGGCTACCTTCCTGTTGGGAAACAGAAATGGAATTGCCACCCCTGCCACTGTGGTGACCCCATTCAAGCTGAGGACAGCAGAGCTGTAACATGCGGTACATGAGGAGCTGTGAGGCAAAGATGATGGCAAGGTGAGGAGGTATTGTGAGGGACTCATATCTTTTATAACACAATTCAAAGCAGAATCAGCACATGAACATCTCATCCACACCGTGAGCCCACAGGGGGCAAAGCCCTTCTAGCACCCCAGTGGAGACACAGCCAGGAGAAAGGCATTCTTGTAGCAAATCTCACAAATCCTTTTTTGGGTGCACAGGTGGGAAAAGTCCCTCAGGAATCGCAGGCAACAGAGCCCCTGGACAGTCTCAGCATGCGCAAATGCTGAACAGTGAGCACAGCTCTTCTTTAGCAGGGAGGCACAAAAAGGCTGTACAGACTCCTTCCTAGCCCATCAAAGTAGGAGTTACCATTTCAGCACCTGCATCATCAGTCAGAACATTTCCAAAGGAATTAATTTCTAAGTAAGCAGGAGTTTAACTCACCAGTGGGCAGAATACCCAGGAATAACCAGCATGCTCCCACCTTCCACTGACGATTCACAGTCGATATTGCTTCAGGGATGACGCCTTCGAATCTCAGCTCATTTCCCTCTCAAACCAGCACTGCTTTGTGAGCTTTTTTTGACCCAGAACCTTTTGAAAATTTATTTATTCAATGGCTCTCAATGAGCTGTTCCTAAAGAAACTGAAGAATCATTCTGTCCTGTAAGAGTCACAAGAGGCCTTAAAGGTACAGAAAGGGACATCTCCCCCAGGGCTTGTCCCTAAGCCCACAGAGAAAGAAGGATTTGGGGAAGAAGTCCTTCACTCTAAACTCTCCACATGATTGTTTTGCTTGACTAACCCAGTTTTCCTTTAGGCATAGTGAAACCCCAGCCAAAAATCCAGTGTCCTGGATTTCCTCAGTATTAAAAATTGCCATCTGCAAACCACTTATCTTATTAGTACCTCTGCTGGGGGCAGGGGGGGTCTTGCCTGCAAGTTATCTGAACATATACTTTCTAAAATGCATATTACTAGCCAGTATTTTATACTTTTTTCCTGAGGTATAACAATTTAGAAATTAATTCATTATCCTTCTATGATTCTAGCATATTATTCTGCTGTCATCCAAACACAGATCAGAAATACTTACTAAATGCCTCTACTTAGTTTCATCTTCATTAACAATTGCACCATTTCCATTTCAAACAGGCCTTACACAATTCTTTCTCTGTTTCAAGCAGAATGTTTAAATTCTTTATCACCCTTGAAGATAGCAGCCAAGGATAATTTTACATTCTCCTTTTCATTTCCAGTTTTCTGCACTTCATTTCTAATTTATATTAACCAATCTCCTTCCCCTTCCACACTGCTTTTACTTTTTTTGTTCCTAATGATCAGCTTTTATGAAGCAGCCTCTTTCCCGAGGGCAGAATCATAGTTCTTTGCCATGTAATGCACTCTTCTTAGTTATTAGGATATCTAATTCTAATATTTTTTTTTCTATAAAGTACCATCCAAGTTTCACTTGAAAAAGCTTTTTACCCTGGGTAAATGATATGTTACATAATTAGTTAGGAAAGTCTTCTTTTTATTTAGATTTCTCTTCAGTGAGATCACAGTCACAAGATACCACCAACTTCCAATCCAGCTCTGAAATCCGTTGCTCCCGGATGTATTGGGTCTGTTTAAACACTAATTGATGACTTCTTGAAGGCCATGCAGCACATAAATCCTTCCATTCTGTGAGGCTGCACCTGCTGATCTGCATAACCATCATGCACTTTACCTTTTCTGGATGCAGATTCCTGGACTCCAGTTGCACAATAGCCACTGAGTCAATGTGGCAGCAGGGACTAACATGCACCTCCACCCACATCACCAAGTGAGAATATTTTTGCTCTCCTTGGCATGCAGAGCTTGTCCCTCCTGATTCAACTGAATGCAAGGCTTAGAGTTAGACCTTACAAAAGTGCTCCCAAAATGGACTTGGAAGAAAGAGAAGAAAACCGTCATGGCTGGAAAATAGCAGAGAGGGACAAAGTAGGAGCCTGAATTCTACACTGTGCAGATGCAAGCTAGGGATTGAAACACCACTACCCCTGAGGGACTTGAGCAAGGACAAAAAGAAAGGCAAGGGAAGAAGTAATCACAGAATTACAGAATGTTAGGGCCTGGAAGGGACCTTGAAAGATCATCCAGTCCAACCCCCCTGCCAGGACAGGATCACCTATACCAGGTCACACAGGAAGTCATCCAGGTGGGTCTTGAGTATCTCCAGAGAGGGAGACTCCACAACCGCCCTGGGCAGCCTGTTCCAGTGTTCCATCACACTCGCAATGAAAACATTTTTCCTCATGTTTTCATGGAACTTCCTATGCCTCAACTTCCACCCATTGCCCCTTGTCCTGTCATTGGGCATCAACCAGAAGAGCCTGACTCCATCCTCTGGGCACTCACCCTTTACATATCTATAAGCATGAATGAGGTCACCCCTTAGTATCCTTTTCTCCTAGCTCCCTCAGTCTCTTCTCATAGGGGTGATGTGAAACGAGTAGAAGTATCTTACTGAGTTTCTTTTTGGGGGGCAGAACCCTCCCAGGTAGAATCCAGAGGAGAAAAACAAAAATGGAAAATGACCAAATGAACTACTGCATTTATTGAAAAACTTTTAACTTCCAGGACCACAGATATCTCATGGCACCCAACTAGGAACTGTTCTTTTCAACATTTGATTGTTTGGTCTAAGGGCTCCCTCCTCAGAAGGAGTAAAGCCCACTCTGAGTGGCCAGCCCTAACTGCACAAGATATCTCCAGCAGGCTAAAGTCAGACCAATCAATCCTTCTGCCCAAGAAACTGGGATTTTCATTGTGGGAACCCTTCTGGCCCCAAACAAAATAGGTACTTGCTCATGTCACTTGCTAATATTCCTAAGTCAGAGTATGAAATGATTTTACAAAGATGTTCTTTGAAGAACTACATATTCTGGTCTTAGAGAAGGGTACAAAGAGGTAGAAAAACCCTAGGACTGGGATTTCACTGGACAAATTAGTGGTTTGATCTTAAAGAACTCCAGGTACTTGGTGTGTACAGAACCAACCACAAAAACCAGAGTAGCTTAAAAACTGGCTCCCAAAATTACAATACAGGATCAGTGCTATGATCCAGTCAAATCCTTACCCACATCTGACAGTGCCCAAGACTTCAAAGGGACATCAGTGCCTACCCACTGTTATAATTTCACTGCAGTTTTGATATTTCAGCAATTCACTTAATTCATTACTAACACAACACAGGTTACAAGGGACACATTTCTGGCACTCTTTGGTTAGTGTCTGTCAGCAACTGATTTAATCTTAGTCTTATCTCAAAAGTTCTGTGTAAGACCCACACAGAAACATCCCTCAACTGGATCCACCTGATGCAAGGCAGAAAGTACTTTCCCAAAGTGAAGAGCTAAAGAGATCATCCCCATATGTTTATGAACACATATGCCAGTGGTTCCTAAACTGTGGTACTGGAATCACCAAAGGAGACACTGCCCATGTCCCTGGGCAAACAGCTCCATGAACACGGTTCAAGTCGATGGAGATGGGGTTTGGTAGATGAAAGGGTGCAGCGTGGGTCTTGCCTCATAACAGGATGGGTCCCTTTGGGAAGGACTGTGGTCTCTTAAGGATTAGCAAAGTGTATGATGTGAGGGTGTAAACAGGAACCTAGAGGCACACCTGCCTATGCACACTGAACAGTGCATTTTCAGAGGACACCATCTCATGATCTGTCCTCGGCTCCAGCACTGGTAATGATGGCTGCTGCTAATACCTGTGACTGCTATTGCTGCTGCCTGTGCCACACAAATCTGGGAACCCCTGGCACAGGTTACAACCATAGGCTGAACTCCTCTGATACCACTTAAGCCAATCTGAGGTTCTGAGAAACTGTTGCCACTTTCTCTCCATGATGCACTGCTTAATAAGCAGCTCTTATTTTGTGTTGCCTTCAGTGTCAGAGTCATTTCCCTGTATGGTCCATATTCAGTGCCTTGCAGCCAGGTGACTGGCAGTGTCTAAGAAGACCAGCCATATGCTCCTCTAGCTACGTACAAACAGAAGCAACATACAAACAGAAGCAATAGCACTCAGGGACCTTTCTATCTATTTGAAATATTCACCTACACAACAAAAACACCACAAGCAATGCTCACATCATTCAGGTCTCACTTAAACTCTCTTACCTCAGACAAGTCTATCACAAAGCCTTAAAAAACCCAATACCCCTCATCTCTGAGACTGTGATGACAGCCTGGGTTTAGCAAGCAGACACCACTTAGGTCTAGCTAGCTGGCTGACACATTACCTGTGATATGTCCTTACTTGCAATGCCACCACTCTGTAAGACGTGAACGGCTGTTTTCACCACTGGTCAGATTCACCACAAAAATCACAACACATTGCCTTACCTGGCATGACTTAGTTATAGACCACAGAGCTTCCCAGGAATGAACCACCACTGCAAGTGATCAGAGGATTCTGTGGTGTGCAGTGTAAAAAGCAGTCTTTGTGGGTAAGTTCTTCTAGATCAGCACCCTGACCCTTCATGCAAGAGAGAGGCAATTAGTTTCAGTTCAGAGGGAACTAACAGGAGGAAAAGATGTGAGAATGCTTGCCATAACAAGAAACTTTGAGAAAATGAAAAAGCTTTTGTCCTCCGTTCTGGAGCCTGTCTTGTTCTCTTCTAACCAGGTCTGATGAACTTTGCGATGTGCTGCATCCCACTTGCCCAAGCTTTCAGGAAGGAAAAGTCAGGGAAGAAAAAGCCATTTATGAGAAAGGGTGGGTTTTGTAGGAGCTCATCAAGCCTATGTGACTATTTACTTCTGCTCTAACTGTACTCATAGCTTTTAGCAATAACAGCTACAGCCTTTTTTTCTTTCTTTTCTTCCTCTTTTCATTTAAAATGACTCATTGTTAACTTTTAACTTGAAATGCTACCTGACTTAAAAAAGGGGGAAGATTTTTTAAGCAGCATTCTCTAACAACCCCAAGAAGTTAGGCTAAAGCCAAAAGGCTCCGTTCTTCAGCTTGTCACACATTGAGCCATCCTGTTCACATGGAACTTTGCACCCTTGAGAGCTGCAACTACTTCTAAAAGTTCTTCTCATGAACTTTTGTTCATGAGATATTTACATTACTGTTTGTGCCAGGCACCCAAGGGTATTACAGCTTAAATATATAAACTCCATCCACAGCTGAACATTATGCTTTCATTTGTTACCTATACACGTACACACAGAATTTGTAGAAATGTAGAGCTTTTTGTGAAACTGGGAGAGGAAATGGATTTATTAATTTTTTTTCATCCCCCGAATCCCAGACAATCAAATATAAGTTCTCTTAATTTCTCATTTTTAAGTAATTAGCCTTCAGTCATATTGCCTTTTGCCACTTGTTGCTAACTCCTGGCTCCTCAGTCAACTGACCACAACCAACACCACCTGTTCAACTATTATAATATAGCACCAGCATCTTGTGGTTTTTTTGATTGTTTTGATTGGGAATAACTTAACGAGGTGGGAATTATATCGTTATCTCTGTTTTTCCCAAAAGCCCCGCCCCAGAATTATGCACAAACTAGTTACATTTTAATTACCGGTTCTATTTGGTTGGGAATTCCACAAGGATGCTTATAGGCAATTTTGGCCCAATTTAGAGAATTCAGAAAATAGAAAAAGCTATGCCACAAAACAGCTTTACCCCGCTTAGAGGCAACCAGGACCCTAGGGAAAAGCTGAGAGTGCTGGATTTTACTCACAAGGGTGAAGAAGGAATTTGGAGAGGGTCCCTGGACCTCTCCTTGGAGGCAGTTTCTGGAACTGCAAGTTTATAATCCAATTTGTGGATCACACTGCATAAATCCAGAGAAAATGGAACCCACCAAAATTAAAGTGTCTCCAGACAAGGCTCCCATGAGGCAAATCCCATGGGGCAGCGCTGCCTTGGCAGCACAAGAGAATCATAGAATTGTTAGGGTTTGAAGGGACCTCAAGGATCATCTAGTTCCAACCCCCCTGCCATGGGCAGGGACACCACACTAGATCAGGTTGTTCAGAGTCACATCCAGCCTGGCCTTAAAAACCTCCAGGGATGAAGCTTCTACCACCATCCTGGGCAACCTGTTCCAGTGTCTCACCACCCTCATGGTGTTAAACTTCTTTCTAACATCCAATCTGAATCTATCCACTTCTAGTTTTGCTCCATTCCCCCTAGTGCTATTGCTACCTGACATCCTAAAAAGTCCCTCCCCAGCTTTCTTGTAGGCCCCCTTAAGATACTGGAAGGCCAGAAGCCATACTGCTGGCATGTTCCCAGAAAACAGCTGCAGTTTTTGGCAGGCAGGGTTGCTCCAGCATGGGGCAGGGAGCAGGACACCAGGGTACGCAGGCCCAGGCTGAAGCCCGGTTCCACATGCTGCAGGCTAACCTCTCCAATCTCTAATCAAACACCATGAATCTAGTGGATCCCATCACGAGTTCAAGTCCCCTTTCCAGTCACTCTGTTTAAGATCTTCACTAGACAGTGTGTCCAGTGTCAATACATACTGGGTGCAAAGAACCCAGCCAATCACAATGCCAGCTCCCAATGCAGGCTTTAACCCACCAGTGCATACACTGTAGGACTTTAGCTCTGGCTAGAGCAAAGGACATCTTTTTACCTTTCCCAGATCAAGCCTGCAGGGGGAAGGGAAAGGAAATTTCGCACCTTTGTCTTCCCCATTCAAACCTCCACAGACAGATGCAGGGGGAAGGGGGCTTTGGAGCACCCTACTTCAGTGATGCCTTGCTGCTGCCTTAAATTCTCCTGTGCACAGAAACAGTGCTTTGGCAGGAACGTCTGTGTTTTATCCACATCTCTGCTTCACTGTCACATCAAGAGGAAAACACTGCAGGCAAGCGTGTCCCCTAGCCCATTGTATAAAACACAGAGACGGAACAAAGCATGAGACAACAGCCAGACACATCTTCCCTGGCACACAGCAGGAGACAAGAGAGCCTTGGGCAGCCCCCCACTCTTTCCTTGCATGACATTCCCTTGTTTTCAAGGCACTTCTAGGAGAGTTCCCTTCCAGTAAGCCCCAAATCAGGGCAGTGTGTAGAGCAGAGGCTGTGTAACCACCATACATCACATTAGACACAGTCTCAGCAATTTCCACCTGCCAGGGCTCACCCCAAGCACCGTGTTTCATTTAGTATTTAGTACCCCAAGGGATCACAGGCCTGCTGGGCCCATTAGAATAGAAAAGGCACAGAAGTGTCATTCTCTCTCCCCAGCACTGCAGGTTTTACACCTTTACCACAGGGCACGTGTGACAGGATTTTAAAGCAGGGCAGTGACTTACCCTGAGTGAAATTCACAGCTAATACAGGATTCTGCTTGGAGTTGGGCACCACTTTGGCTCCATTCATGCCACTGAAACTGGTTTAAAGAAACAAAAAATGGGTAATCTAACTCTTTGGGAATATCTTCTTCCAGGAAAAACTGAGTCACCAAACAACACATTAGAGTTTTTAGGGTTTCTAAACTAATTCAGCACAAGACTAGTACAGGCCCTTGCTGCCTACATGACCCACCAAATGCAGACACCTAATGCAGTTGTCAGAACAGGAGCTTATTTTGTGAGGGTCAGTAGTAACAGGAAGATTCATTCCACCTCAGCTATATGACATGGACAATAGCTACGGCCCCATTCTGAAATCTAGCACACACTTTTCTTGCTTCTTCCTCAAAGTGAAAAGAATGAAACACTTGTGCCTGGCTGAGGCAGCAGCTCCTGACCTTGTAGGAGCCCAATGGGAACTGTTTGCCACCCCAAAGATAAGAACCTACTGATGTGCTGTGAAGGACTTCCAATGCTTCCAGAACCATACCCCAACTTTCTTTTCACCTTCATTCTGTACTAGATGCTGTGCCAGGTGAAATCCTAAGAGAAAAAACTCTTATTTAGCAACTTCCCAAGTGGCATGAAGAACAGACTTCTGCTCAGAGCTGCGGCCTCTGCTCACTGGCACACTGGGACAATGAGGTCCACAAGCAGGTCGAGTTAGTGTCTTCTGTGCTGTGGTGTCACTAAATCCTGCATACTTATGGCTCCCAAAAAGGCCTTTGTGCATGACCCAGCTTCCTGAGCCAGCAACCTCAAAAAAGAGCAGAGAAGGTTTCCCCCCTTTCATGAAAGTCCTACAAACCTTGCTGTGCAGGACTGCTCAGGTGCTTTGCCTTTTGCCTTGTTTCCTTGTTCATCCACACCCTGCAAACATGACTCTAGTGCTCAGAGCCACAGCTCATCTACAGACGCCTCTGTGAGAAAATACCATGGAGATCAGATGCTGGTAGATAGGGAAGCAGACTGGATGGGCTCAGGCCACAGTTGGATCACTCACTGGGGAAGTTCTGCTAGCATGCCTCAGGCATCAACACCAGGAACGTAACACAGCAGCCTGTAGCACAAAGAGCCACTACCTTGGGAAACAAACATGATGTGAAGTCCCCCTGGTTTTACATGTCAGTGAATCTTTTGAGCAAGAAAACTGAAACGCCACCAGACCACATGATGATCATACACACTGTTGTGAGCAATACTAAGTCCCAGCGCTGCTCACCTGATTGAGCCTGCCCACGTTTATGGGGCTGCAGTACTTAATCTGAACTAAGACAAGAAGTAAGCAGCTGAGAGGTCTTCATTTCATTGCAGGTGTCTGAGATAGTATTTGAAACCTGGAACTACCCTCCCTAACAAAACATGTTTGTCTGTTAAAGCCCAGCAGCACCGCTGAAAGAAGTGTGTTTGCATTGCCATCCTGCTGCTAGGGAAGTGAGACTGGGAAGGCTGTCATACCACCGTAAGTAAGGACTTACTTTCTCCTGCAGATACTTCTCCTTTCCCAAAGCTTTCAGCACAGCCCTCTTTCATGCTCCACTGTAAACTAGATCACTGTGTACCTTGTACAATTTTTGTTACATAAAAGCTGTGCTGAACATGTTATTATTTTACACACTATCCTTTCTTTTCTGTATCTCTTATGAGATCAAAGAATGAAGAGTTGATCTCAGCTATCAAATAAGCATAAATGCCTGCTGCAAGTCTGAACCAGGCTGAGGTACAGATATTACACTCAGATAAGCAGAGCTCTGAGTGCTCTAAGCTGCAATAACCATTGTACAGTGAGGCACAAATGCCTAATGTGCTGTTCAAACCACAAATTAGCAATAATATGGAATGAATTCAAATAAAAAGAAATAATCAGAACTCTGCCTTAAAGAATGACATTTTTAGTAAAATCAATGTAATTTTCTCTCCCAGCATTTTTAAGGACTATGCTTATTTTTCCATTTCTTATGCAGATCTACACACAACCTTTTGTTAACAGATGATAAAATAAAAAAAAAAAATCACATTTTCAAAGGCTATCAGGATTGGTCTGATTCTCCTTTCTGAAGAAAGGCCTTAGAACTACATATAAGCCTCATCTTTCAGGCACACAACGGAAGCTGCATTGTCTTTTAATACACATGAAACAGTGAGACAAAACAAAACCAACCTT
Source organism: Indicator indicator (assembly GCF_027791375.1). Classification (NCBI taxonomy): domain Eukaryota; kingdom Metazoa; phylum Chordata; class Aves; order Piciformes; family Indicatoridae; genus Indicator; species Indicator indicator. Next base: position 18,985,986 of record NC_072024.1, on the reverse strand, counting down.
GTACTGATATAGTTACCTTGGGAAGCCAATGCTTTCACCTGTGCTTAGTTTAACAGAGAGGAACAATAGGAAAGGGAATATATTTCAAAGAACTCTACAGTTAACTGCAACACTAAAAAATTAGCATCACACACAATTTTCCACTTCTTCCTTCCTTGCTTGCTTCCCAGGGGACAAACAGTGCTAGCATTTCAAATAATCACCACAAAGTTAATGCAGCACCATTTTGTCTGCATGCTGTCACAGCCTCATCACCACCATGATGATCAGAATTGATCAAATTGCTTCCTCCTTATGCCACAGTAACTCCCTACTACTCAGTCATGAGGAAAGGAAGTAAACAGATGAAAAATTAATTCATACCTGCTTTAAGACACCTTTACTCTGCCAGAGAGCTGTAAACTGCAAACCAGATCCGTGACCAAGCTGCCCCATTTTCTCTGGGCAGGAGCCATATCCTTGACTTATTTCTAGCACCTGAGAAACACCTGCGTGAAGGGCAAGCAGTTAGCAGCCTTCACAGGCTAAGTAAAAAGGTCACTTGCCACAGGTGTCCCCCAGTTTCCAATCCAATCACCTAAATATTTCACAGAGGTCATCAATCCCCAACATGGACCATGCTCAGTAACATTCTGGTGGCAGAACCCAATAGACACAGGCTCAAAAATCAGAATATTTTCAAATAATCTGGTAATTGTTTTTGTTGTCACTTCAAAGGCAACGAAAAAAATCCTCAACCTATTACAAATATACATCATAAATATAGTGCTTGTATATCCTTTTGCTAAAGTCACTGAAAAGCCCCTGAGTTTAATGTGAGCTGCCAGTTTCTAATCTTCAAACAAGATGTCTGCCAGCAGAGAGGAGCAATTGGAGACAGGCACCCACATGAACTGGTATGATCAGAACACTCTGCAGAGATGTTATCAGAGCTGGGCAGGCACCTGGCAGGTCATGAGTCACTTGGCATGAGTCACACCACCATTAACCACTCCCAGCAGTATTAGGATTTGAGGTGGAAAATCACAGGTGTGTTGTAGACCAAGGCTGCGTGATAGGGCACTTGCATGGCTGCATTTCAGAGGCTTCCAAAAGGTGCCAATGTGAATGGTTCAAGTATAGTGAAGGTGTAAGCACCTTCAGAAAAGTGGTAAAAAGGAGAAGCACTACATCTTCATCGAAACAGTTTAGGAGAGAAGCACCTCACACAACCATCGCTGTGATGTGCCATGATACTTTTCCTAGATGATGTCCTGTCTCTTGTACGATATCCCTTACCCTGACCCACTGAAACGAAAGGCAAGTGCCTCATCATCTGCAAGGAGCAAGGACTGTTTGGTATCGCTCCTCCTGGTCAATAGCAGCACAGAAGAGTCAGATCTAAGGCACAACACTGAGGCTAGCGTAGTTCCTGATTTGTGTAGGGTTTTCTCAGAGCATTACATCATGTCAGTTCACTTCCTCAAGTGGATTTCCTCTCCAGAGTCTGGCACTACTGGCCTGGACACAGAATTCAGCATCACACAAATCCTCCTTCTCCCCGTCCCTGACTGTTCAGCTACATTTAAAGCTAACCTTTGAGCAGCAGACAGAACAGAATGCAGACTTCCTTGCATTCAGATGTTAAAAGAGGTGTCATTATCCATGATCCTAGCCAGAAACACAAACATTAAAAATACACCATGCAGTAGTTGGACCATACTTCTCAGCTAGGCACTGAGCTCTGTATTACAAAGTCCGGGGAAGCCCACACCTAGCCAGGAGACAGGAAAGATGGGGGTGACCCCATTGCCTGTGGCCTTTCTCATTTTATTAATCCATCTTGTAATGCCACTTGCTCCTTCTTTCCATCTGCTGCATCCTTACAACAAGGCCACAAGCAGTGACTGAAATGAGCCTCCACATCCAGAATGACCAAGGCTTGCCCCTGCAGGTATTTCTAGACAAAGTGGTACAAAACGAGGTGCCATGGCACTGGTCACAACGGACATATTTCAAGATGTGCTGAGGTCCATTCTGCCACACTTCCCATCTGCCCTGTGGGAGGTATTTATAAACCCCCCGTAGCAGGCTTGTCTTTCAGGGAAGGCCCAGTCCATCGGGTGTTGGAATTCTGCAAAGCAGAGGTGGCACTGGGCTTCTAATTATTTACAGATGATGGCAAAGCTTGTTTTAGTTCTTTACCTTTTTTGTCATGGCAGCAAGAAATCATCTCAGGACAAGTGAACACACAGCACCAGCACAAAGAATGACCACAGCTGCCAAGCAAACTGTGGAGACAGAAACGGCTGGTAGGAGAACAGGACAGGAGACAGAGTGTCTGTACTGTACCAGAGCTGTACTGAAACTCTAAGCAAGCCACAGGTGGGGAATGTATATCCTAGGCTAAAGAGGTTTTATGATTAATTGCAGGGATTTTATCCTTCTCGTGGAGAAATCTTGACAATCATAAATGAGAGCATTCAGATGACAGTGAAACTGTGGCTGGGCTTTTGTGCAACATGCTCCAAACTTGGGCAGTTTCCTCAGTCTGAATTTATGAACACATTCTTTGGGATTCACGTACTCCACCCTTCGTTACTTACTGTCAGACTGAAGCAACAAGATCTGAAGAGGTTCAAAAAGTACCTCTTTGTGATGACCCTCACCACTGGCACAAGTAAGTGTGAAGACTGAAACTCAGTCTGAGGAAGGTGCTGAGCATGTCATTCTAGCAGAATAAGCAAGACTACATTTGTGTGCAGAAAAAGAATCCCCTGATTAGGAAAAAATGGCTTGGAGTGTCTTTCAACCCAGCCATCTCTGCCAACTAGCACACACCATTCAGCTTTCTTGTTGGCAGTCTGCTTGGGTTATTCCATGGATGTCTGCTTTTCCATTCAGCTGAGGGTGGGGTTTACCACCCACTGTTTGCCTTTACAAGCTCTCAGGTCTGCAGAGCAGCCCTTGTGGCTGTGTAAACCAAGCTAAACATGACTGTGGCTAACTCTTACAGGCAGCAGACAGGAGATGTGGCAGTGACACAAGGTAAGAAAACACAGCAAACATTTTCTAAACATTTCCATTACCCTGTGGCAACTGCCATTCTGGATGGTCCTGAGCTGAGACAGATTCTGAATATGATTTACAGGAGTACACAGACTCTGGAGGACCCTCTGCTCTAAGCTTGCAAAAATAAAAGTTTCAACACCGAGCACAGACTCAGGGCAAAACTCATGAGTTTACAACTACTCACGTGCCAGATTATTTCAGTCCTTATTTACATTTACTGTGAGATAGATTCATCTTAGTTATGGGGTTCTTGAGGCTTTCAGCTGCTTAATAAGCAGCATTTGTTGTATTCACCTCTTCCATTTGCCAAGAGAAAAGACCATGAGCTACTCAGCATGTAGCAAGCTTCTTCCAAATATCTCTATGCTGCTAAAGAAAACAACCTAAGATAGCTTGAAACAGAGATGTTCTTGTCGTATCTCAACCGGCACTGAGCACAAAACTTCCGTCTCTACAGAAGAGTAAGTCTCTATCTCCATTTTTCAAATGTTGCAGAAAAAGTGAAAAAAAATCTCTTTTTCCTGCAGACTACAGATCATGGTCTCATTGAATCCAGCCACAGTTCCTACCTTTCAGAAAACAGACAGAAGTTCAGACTTACCACAATGGAGTATTCAACACCCCAACCATTCAGAAGAATGAGGTAATGTTGTGGGAATCATTCCATTAAGAAATTCATATCATTTAATGTTGATAACCATCCACTGAAGAAAGTCTTAGCTTATTGTGCCGCTCTACCAGTAACTTTTTCTGACCATCCAATTCTGTTTTGTAATGTCAAAGGACACTGATGGGGAGAGTTTGGGTAAGATTGTGCTCATTTCCAGACAAGATATGGTAGAAATCAGTTTTGAGCAACTTTTTCACTTCATTTATAGTAGGCAAGACCAGGATTCAATCCTGATCTCTCTTGGTCTGTCAGGTCAAGCAGGGAGAACCATCCCTCAGTCAATAGTATCTGCAGGTCATGCATCCTTGAAGCCTAGCTTTAATCACACCACTTCTCTGCACCAAAAGATGAACATGAACCCAAGGTGTCAAATCAGCATGTGCAGAGGACACTTCACCCTAAGTAGGCCAAATTGTCCAAAGGCACTGAATAGGTGTAAGCTAAGAGCTCAAGCCTCTGTGTAAGGACTATAGGTGTCAATCTGGGCTGCAGAAGAGGACTAGGCTCGGTGTCCTTGTCAATGGTTAAGATTGCATGGATGTTAGTCCCTCAGGATTTCCCCTTCTCCCTGCCAAAATTACCTTGTGGTCACTTGAAAATGCAAGGATAGGATGCTTTAATGAGCTGGAGGGAAGAGAAGCTGGCCCCTTTTTGAAAGACCTATGACTTCTCACAGTATCCAGAAAGAGCCTCCTCTGGGAAATGCCATTTTTATATCCACTTAATCCCTCCCGTGCATTGACTCCATTGATTAAGGGCAACTTTCTAATGCTCTGCTTAGTTTTACTGCCAAGTTAGGATCATGCTGAGAGACAAATAAGAGTCTATCAGTAAGAGAAAAATGCTGCACAGAAAACCAAACTTAGCAGAGCCACCATGTGTACTGTGGCAAAACTCAAAGCAGCAGCAGATTGTTTCCTTCAGATGGACACTCATGCTCCTCCAGCTTTCTGTCATCTCTCTGATGCTCTCCAGGTCTGCATCCAGAAGGAATGGAAAGTAAACTCTCTTTGCTCTGATTGCTTATGTCTGATTAGCAGCTGAAAAGAGAGTCTTGCTCTGCCGTTTATACTGTCCCTTTTTTTATTCCTCACCCTTCTGTCCAGATGCAACTTCTATTTCTTGGTTGCTTCTTGTACTCTTCATCCCAATTCCAAAGAACTGCAATTTCCAGGAATACCTTCCCATATACCACCATTAAGGGCTGAAGTTGTTTACTAGTTGGTGGTTTTTTTGCTTATCTACTTGCATTTTCCTCTCATTTTCTAGGCTGAGAAGTTCATCCTGTCCTATAGTTGGGCATTCCTCAGTTCTGATTTAGGATGACACTGTAATTTTCAAAACACTTTGAAGAAATTACTTCATGTTCTCTGAATCCAAAAAATTCCTGAGACCATTTTAACAAGCTGGCTTACGAAAGGATCCCAGCACCTCCTCTGACAAGGCAGCTCTGATAAACTTTGCTAACCCTCCTTCAACAATTTCTTGCCAAATTGCTCTCTTGGGAAGTCTCCAGCAAAATTTGGGACATTCTAAAAATATGTCCTAAAATATATCCTAATCCTTTATGAATGAGGGGCACAGAGAAAAAGGTAGCACAGGCCAAGACAATTAGGGGCACAGACACAAAGCTACCCTACTAGAAGCACAATGTACCAGAATGGAGCAGAAAATGGCTGCAACTGGGAGTGGAGGTGGAAGATTTAGCATAGTCCTGCTGTGCAAGTTTTAGTTCTAAAAGATGCTGTGAAAATGCTCTAAACTTAATTAGTTTGGTCTCTGTTCCTTAACACAACACACAGCCAAAGCTGAATATCTGCACAGCTGAGCTATCCTGAAACTCCCCCTCTGCTGCAACTGACTTGTAACCTGGTTATCAATTCTCAATTATGGCTGCTGACTGCTGCTTCCACCATCTCCTGCAACTTGCCCTCCTGCCTAGACTACTGGGTCAGGCTGTCCATAGCATTGACATGCATAAAGTAAAATGAGACCACATGTCAGAGGTTTAATTTGCTCTCCCTTTGCTATTATAGGCTCCTCAGGCTTCTTTACAAAGCTCCTCTGGTTTCCATTTCTCCCTTTGAGAGACTGCTCCAGAATCTCACTCCTCTAGTGGTTGAAAAATCTAATTTCCAAGCTAAGTTTATTAATAGTAAATTTGTACCAATTTGTCCTTGTTGCCAGAACCGATCTTTATAAAAAAGAGCATTTCTTCCTCTCTAGTATTTACTTTGCAATGAAGTGTTTACAGAGAGACATCACATTCCTCTCCCAGCCTTTGTTTTGCTAGGCAAAACAAACTCATCTATTTTACCTTTCTCTCATCTGCTGAGCTTTCTGTCCCTTGCTCATCCTCCTAGCCCTGCTCTGCACCTGCTCCTGGGTGAGTGCACTTTTCTGACACGGTATTCTTGGCACACTCCTGCATTCTTGTTTGAAAGCTCCATATTTGCAGCAGGACTGTCTCCTTGAAACTGTCCTGCAACCGTATCAGCCCTGATACTTCTCCACCATATGCTCCTATTGCTATCAAAGTGCCTCTGCTGTCTCCATCAGCCTCCTCAGTGCTCAGCTCATTCCCTCCTCTACCCTCACCTCCCACCTCCTGGTGCACATCATTCCTACACTGGCTGAGGCTGCAGACAACCTCAAGCTGGGTCGTCATTTCCACACACTCTGTGCTTCTGTAGGGCCCTCCCATATGCACTGTATGCACCAGTCGCGCTGCCCTGCTCCTTCCCTTCAAAACAAGAAAACGCCCACAGAACTCTCCTGATCCTATGCCTACTTCCCTCTCTGAACACCACTGACCCCCTGGTTTTTAACTCTCATTGTTCTGTGGCTCAGTCAGTGGTGACAGAAGCACAGAGCCTCCTTTAGCTCCTTAAATCTAAGGCTCTATTGAGAAGTATACAGTCCTTCCCTGGACTCCACAAGCTGCAAGATGCAGCCAAGCAATCCCTTCAGAATGGCCAGATACATCCACTGAACTTCCCATGCTGCTATGAACAACAGGAACACCCATTTCTTCACATGGACCGGTTCTCCTCTGGCTTCCCTGGGCCCATGACAACCTCAGGAGGTTCAACAAGACCAAGTGCAAGGTCCTGCCTCTGGGTCAGGGCAATCCCAAGTGCTGATATAGGCTGGGCAGGGACTGGCTTGAGGGCAGCCCTGAAGAAAAGGACTTGGGGGTGCTGGTGAATGAGAAACTCAACATGAGCCACCAGTGTGCACTTGCAGCCCGGAAAGCCAACCACATCCTGGGCTGCATCAAGAGAATTGTGGCCAGCAGGTTGAGGGAAGTGATTCTCTCCCTCTACTCAGCTCTGGTGAGACCCCACCTGGAGTACTGCATCCAATTCTGGAGCCCCTATTACAGGAAAGATCTGGACATGCTGGAACGCGTCCAGAGAAGGGCCACGAGGATGATCAGAGGGCTGGAGCACCTCTGCTATGAGGACAGACTGAAAGAGTTGGGGCTGTTCAGTCTGGAGAAGGGAAAGCTCTAAGGCAAGCTTATTGTGGCCTTCCAGTATCTTAAGGGGGCCTAAAAGAAAGCTGGGGAGGGACTTTTTAGGTTGTCAGGTAATGATAGGACTGGGGGGAATGGAAAAAAAATAGAAATAGGTAGATTCAGATTGGATATTAGGAAGAAGTTTTTCACCATGAGGGTGGTGAGACACTGGAACAGGTTGCCCAGGGAGGTGGTAGAAGCCTCATCCCTGGAGGTTTTTCAGGCTGGGCTGCATGTGGCTCTGGGCAACCTGATCTAGTGAGAGGTGTCCCTGCCCATGGCAGGGGGTTGGAACTAATGATCCTTGAGGTCCCTTCCAACCCTAACAATTCTCTGATTCTATAATGAAACACCAGTTCCCTGCTCATGGGCAAAATTCCTTCTGAGTTCATTACATTGGGGTTTCCCTGTAGCTTCCAGTGTCAAACATGTAGCTATGATGTCTGAAAGATGGCAGCCTTCCTAATCTGGGCAGTGCAAAAGTGGCAGACAAAATATCATTTAAGAACAAGCAAAGGCATTTTCATACTTGCATAAAGAATCAATTTGGACACAGCTAAATCCAGATCTTAGCCTAGGGAATAAAGAATTCTTCTGTTTTACAACCCTCAATCTAATCCGGTGAATTGGGACAACCAGGGACATCTGTTGTCTTGTGAAAATAAAATTCAGAGGAGCACACCCATGGAAACTCGTTCAATGTGATTTCAGTGGCACAGTTCCAGCAACTGCCCTCATATCCTGTCTTCACTCATGCACTGATCCCAGATCCTTGCAGAAATAATGGCAGTAAGGTCACACAGCACAAACCAGTTCGTGAAATCTGCTTGTTCTACACCAAGTAAAAACTCTCACCATCCTCTTATTCTCTGCATTTGCAACAAAGCTGTTGGCATCTTTATTTCTGACCTCTGGAGAGCCCAGCTCTCCCTGCTAAGTAAGCCTTTAAATCAGAGGAGTGGGGTGAACATGGCAGCTATGTCTTGCTCAGGACAGACTGGTTTCAGCAGCTTCTCTTCTGAGACACTTTACATCTTAGAACTACTGACGCCTGGATTGCCTACCAACTCCTCACAAATCCCATTGCCACTGCACTCCTCTGTCATGCCATAGCCCAGATCTGCTCCTCCAGGATGCTATTCCCAAGTAGAACTTGTTTGCTTCAAACAAACCAACATGCTGCTTCTACAGTTTATTTTAACTATGGCTGCATGGATTCAGCATATGACTGACAAACTCTTCATTTATACTGTGAGCCATACTGGAATTTGGTTACCAAACTGTGGCCTCCCACCAGTGTCTGCAGTGACAAACGATGAAAGATAAGCACAGAAACACTGCCCTCCACAAGAGTAGCAAAGGCTTACCCACTAGTCATCAAATCTCAGTGCAAAGCATGACAGGAAAGGGAACTTTGGCCCTATTAATTCTGTGGCCTCCCTGTCATGTAAATTATTTCCCTGCTCAGGCCATCCTGAGTTTTACTGGAACTCATTTGTGTTGCTTATGTGGGCAGCACCTTGGAAAAGACCAACAGGCATGACAGCACTTGCTATTTCCTACACATGGAGGGAGGCCTCCATGGAACAGATCCAGCAGTGACAGCACACTGTCCTTTCCCTGTGTGAGGAGCAGGAAAGACAACAGCTGTTTGAACAGCATGCTCCTGCCTTAGAGCAAGGAGAATTATTTCACACCCGACTTGATGTGCTACAAACAGCACAAAAGCAGTGTGGGAACAGAGAAGGGCAGCTTGTGGAATGACCAATGTTTTAGGACTTTCATATGGAGACTTGGATTTAAGTCCTAGTGAGGAACAGATATCTAAGTCTTCACTACTCACAATGCCAAGGAGCACAACTAAGAGTGCCTTTGCTGGGACAGAAAGACAGCCAGTAGAAAAGCACCATCAAAACATACACTGGGGAAGAGCTTCTTTTAAGAATAGATTCTTTTAATTTGTTTTTGAAAGAGCATTGATTTTGATAAAAGTTCCTGCCAAAGCTACTTGGAACAGCTTTGTTTCTGTCAGTTCAGAAGCTCTGTTTATTTCAGAACTTCCAAATTGCATGTGCTTTTTCCCTTTTATCCCACATGCAATTGTTACCTTGTCCTAACATGACAGAAGTAGTGAAATACTTAATTACTCTTTAGATCATCAAGATGAATTGCTCTTTCCTACTGATTGCAACCTTATCTGCTTTCCTAGATGAAGGCATTCCTGGGTGTTGTAATGGCAGTGCCAGACCTTCATTACATTGCAAAAAAGGGACTTCTTGTTCTAGAGAATGAGATAAAGGTTTCGGCATATTAAGCAGCACCTGTTCCTACAGATTTAAAAAGAAAGAGGTAACTACCTACTGTGTTGTCTTATATAATATACATGCTGTGACCTACTATTAGTCTTTACTTAGCAGAAAGGCAGTACCAACTTAAAATGGATCTAACTGCAAACAAAAATTCAGAAATCCCCAAGCAAAACATGTCTAAAACTCAAAACACAGGACACTGTATCCTCACAGGAAATACAAACAATGAACTACTTAATTCTGATTTAAGGGGGGCAGGGAGTGGGGAACAAACAAGCTTTACAGTGTCAGAACTTCCCAGGAAACAGCAACTTGATGTGAAGCTAACAAGCGTTAATTCCGAGAAGCCTGAGAGGATTTTTTCCTAGGGACAAAGTCCAAGAGGATCAGGATGGAGGGAATTCTGCAGAGATCCCAAGCACAAACAGCAAGGTTATGGGAGGCCAGGCACAGCTGGGCTTGAGAGTGCTTCAGGGCTGAGCTCAGCTTTGGTAGAAGTATAAGGCACTACCAGATCAGAAAAGCAAGGAAAAAAAGGGACTGTCTTCCCTCTTCCACCCACTGCCTACAGAAAAGCAGCAGGTCAGACCTTGTGAAAATGAGGGGTGTCAAGCTCCTGCTACCCATAAATGGATGCTCTGGGCTCTACTGGCAAGTGCCCACACCTTCTGGGGGGTGCTCAGGCATGCCAGCAGCAGCAGGATTGGGCCTCCCCTCTTGCTTTTCCAGAGTCTGCAGCAGCAGAGCAGGGAATCAGCAAGCACCAACTGCTGCAGATGGGATTTCAAGCAGGGATTTTGTGCCCAGGGCACCACCAACAGGCTCCAGGGCATTCATCTGGATGCCTTCATCTTTTAATTTTTGCTCTCACAACTCACCATCTTTCATGTTTACAGTCTACCCTGGCCTTAATCCTGGCCCTACTTATTAATGCTATTACTTACTTAAATAATTCAATGACTAATGTCATTAAATCATCCAGCTTTCACAAGTTACAAAGGTCATCTCTCCAAAGACAGAATTTCCACTCTTCAAATATTGATGCACGTTTTCTTTCCCACATAGGCAGTGATGGATGAAGAAGCCAAGAACTAACTAATTCCATACCCCGGGCTTTAATGCTGGTCAGTAGGGCACAGAGTTGATCCCTGAAGCAGAACAGATGATTTATTTGCTGGGCTTATGGAACTTACCCTGAAGCTTATTGCACAATTCAGGATCTGCATCACATGTTTGTGTGTGCCCTGCTGAGGTGGAAAAAGTTGTGGTGCTGAACAAAAAGCTACTGTCTGCTGACACAAATGAGACAAAAAACTCCACTGACCTAGAAGTTCAAGTACAGAATCTACTTTCAGCTTGAGTGCCCACTGCCCTTACACATTAAAGAACCCTTGTTTGAGCCAAGTATGATCTTAATCTGCTGCTCTCAAGCAAGGAAGGCACATACCAGAACCATGACTCCTACCTCAGCAACCCCCAGCAGCAGCAAAATCACAAGAAGGACAGCACAAGACTAAACTGCCTTTTAGATTAGGAATTTTCTGTAACAAGGTTACCCAAAATTACCCAGCACAAAGAAATTTATCCATGCAAGCCAGCAATATCGGCAGGGGGAGAGTTAAACAAGATACCAGCAAGGGAATAAAATACTGAAAGTTTAGAGAGATGGAGCAACCTGTGAGAAAACTTAAGCATTATGACAATACAAGCACAGTGTGAATTACAAAAGCTCAGAGGACTTCCAGAGAAGCAGCAAGTTCACAGGCAAAATCATGGTGAGAAGGTCACTCTAGGCAAGTGGCAGAGCAAAGTGGAAAAGGAGAAAAGATTTATCAGCTTAACAGCCTCCAGTGCCTGGAAAGGGATTCTTGCTTCACAGAATACAAATACCACAACTCACCAGATGAGCCAACTCCAACCCAGCTGCAGTGAGTGGGATGACTCCATCAAGGTCAACTGAGTTGTAACAGCTTACTCTGGATGTAGAGCTGGAACATCAAAGCACTATGCAAACCTAGGTAATTAATCATAAGCTAAATGCCAGGTCAGGAATTTTGTAATAATTCAAGCCTCTTTCAACAACCCAAGCAACTGTGTTCATGTTCTAAACAGTCTTGAACCAGTTATTTCAGATAACCAGTGAGGATTTGATGGCAGAAGCCACTCTTCTACCAGCACTGCTGGGTACTGCAGCTCCTACAGCAACTGAGGCTGCCAGGTAAGGACTCCATTGCAGTGGGCGCTGTCACTGTCATTATCAAGCTGATGTCTTTAGATTAATCTCATTTAATAGTTTCTCCACCACTCCCTTCCTCCCCTATCACATCTGTTATCTGCATACATCCAGGTCTCAACAGCGTTTCGTAAGGGCTGTGCCAGTAACCAAGTGAAAATTATCCTGATGTCACTTCTCAAGACTGAGGGTCTCAAAACTGAGTATTTCTCTGGTCACACTTTCCCATCCTTCTTTCATGGAAACAAGAAGGAATGACAAAAATTACATCCTACTCTGAAGCCACTGTCACCCCAAGTGACAGTTGGGACTGCTATACTGTTTAAAGAATCAGCAAAGGGAGAAACAAGTGCAGCTAGAGCTAGGTTACCAGAACTGCCATCAAGAGGATTCAGGCCCTTCCTATGAATCTGCCACGGTGTTTCCCTTGCTATGCCTCAGTTTCTCACCACACCTGTTGGCCTTGTATATTGAGGTGACAAACTCTTCTTTGCCCTGCAATGCCTCCTGCTGCTCTCAGCAATGGACAGGATGGTCTCAGAACATCCTGGCTGTCACAAAATCAAGGACAAAACTTGAGACTATTGGCGCAGTCCCTTGAAGCAAGCTGAACACAGAGCAAACATGAAACGGGGACAAGGCCCCTTCCTCCTCAGGCAGGAGTTTGTTCACATGCAGTTGTCAGGCCATCTGTCCTGTGGTAACCCTTCTCATATAGCCATGGTTATCATCTTAACACTGACAGGGTAGCTGCAACTGAAAAGACATGTTGATGCCCATTCTGCCCAAAACACCAGGATGAGCATACAAGACTTCCACGTTTGCTGGCAAATGAAGAAGACAAAGCAGACCTTAAGAGCTAGAAGCTGCCACTTAACACTACAGAAGTTCTGACATCAACTACATAAAGGTGACAAACCATGGAGACCACACCATGTTGCAGCACTTCTCTTCACCTGTCTGCAATAGCAACATATTTGATTCTCCCACACTGTAAGAGCAGCAGCTACTTTGTGAAGAGGCTGCAGTTTCTCAGCACTCTGCAGCAGGCTGGTCTGTCTGCACATCATGCTCAAAGATGTGCTTCCTGTAGAAAAACTAGTGCTGGTACTTTGGCTTTCTCCCACATCCTTTGGTTTTGGACTAGCAGCACTGGAAATCAGCAAAGCAAATCTGATTGATCATGCTGCAGCAGGGTGGTGTGCCCCGTCACCAAGAAGCAGATGAGCTGGATTTCATAAAAGTTGACTCATTCTTTGCTCCTGCTGCATGTAATTGAAGAAGAGGTTGCCACAGGGTAGTCACAGCCCTTTCTGAAGTGAGTACATCCTTGATCTAAGCTATTCTTACAATGGTCTGTAAGACAGCAAAGGGACATTATTGCAACCCTAACAGCAGGGAAGAGAGCAAACAATAATACAGCCAAGGTCAGGCCTGCTGTTTGTCACACTGAAGAGGTCTGAATCCAGATCTGGTGAATCCCAGTACAGGATGGATCCACTGGCAAGTTTCCAGCAAATTCAGAATTAAACATTCCGAAGGGAGCAAAGTGGACTGACCGCTTACTCGCCTCTGTCCTAGCCACAGCAGGTACAGAAGACAGTGCAAGTCACACCTGCTTTTGGGTGCAGCTGGAATTACTCATGCCTTGAAACTACTGCAAACATGTTTCCCCTTCTTTGTCATCCCTACCCACTCTGTCCCACACTGAAATTCACAGGCATGTGGATTTCTTTCTCAAGGCAGAAGAGGAAAAAAAGTCTAAACCAGTTTGCTCAAGAGCATGTCCCTTGAAAAACAATGGGTTTGCAAAAGCTCCACTGCATCTGAACACATCACATTCCGCAGCCCAGAAGGAAAACCATCCTGGTATTCAGTTCAGCACAGCACACATAGGTTAGCACGCTCACACCTCTTACTGCTAGCATGTTCCTTGGGCTGCTCCGTTCCTTCTGCCTAGTGGGTAACACAATCTTTATGTGCCCTCTCTAGAGGGTATCAAAAACCCCAAGTAACACAAGCAGGCAGTTCAGCAAACCACTTGTACTTCTATTCCACCTTCAGAAGGCTGTTCTGTCAAACTCACTGTGGCAGTGACAGGCAAGACCAAAGAGCTCCAGGGCAGAGAGATCATACAGGTGAGGATCCCACAGGACACCATCTCCTGCTTGCAGGCACATTTACAAAAGACTGCCCCAGGCTGGAGGGCAAATCATGGGAACAGCTCAGATGCAGATTCTGAAACCCAGGCATTCAGCTGAGCAGCACTCTGAACAGCCTAAGTCCATCTGGCACAGCCAGAGTTGAGTGCAAGGCAAGAGAAATCTGGGTACAGGTCTGAATCTGCAACCAGGGCATGTTTTACAACATCCTTGAGGCTACAGCAGCTTCTGTTACCTGTCCCAGTTGCAATACCTGAATGCAGAGCATGTCAGTGCTGCAGGATGGCAGCAGGTAAAGTTTCCTCTGTTCACCAAGGACTAGATGGACCATACTGATATTTGCAAGCAGCTGCTAGGCTAAAGAGAAGAAGTGTGACATGACCCTCTGCAGGGAGAAACATCTGAAATGTCTAACCAAAACATCTGTGTAAGAAGAAATAGGCTGGAAATTGGATAAAGTCTCTCTTAGTACGTCATCATGTTCTTGACTGTAAAAGAGAAATCTTTTCTCACTATTTGTCTCTTTGGATGCAACCTAGAGTAGAAATAGTAGTTTATTAAAACTTAAATACAAGTTTTGAAAGCTTGCCCAGACAAACAAAATGTTAATGCAAGCTTTGGCTTGGTCTTCAGTGCTTGGGAAATTACTCCACCCTGTAGTAAGATGAGCTGTAGCAGCTCTGTTACTGCTCCAGTCACTATAGGCACAAGTACCACCTGCAACATGTCTGAAGCAACACTGCTCTTCAGCACTGCTACTCCCCCTTTACATTTCACAAGCAGGGAGGGAAGAATGTGCAAGCAGCCTACAGAAACAAGACAATATTGATGTTCTTTCTCTCAGAAATGAAGACTGGGAGGAAACATGAGAATGGACTGCTACATGAAAGCTGCTCTAAGGAGACAGTCAGCTGTTCTCCACCTCAGGACGGGAGTAGTCAGCGTTAATGACAGCAAGGAAGACTAGGTACAAAAGATACCTCTCTAGCAGATAGAATAACAAAACACCAGAACAAACTGTATGCAAAAGTCCTTTCCAGCACTGGAAGCCTTATAGAGCAAGTTGGGTAAATATTTGTCAGGAATGATGCAACCCAAGTTGATTCTTAATCTGAACGCAGAAATTGGTCTAGATGACTGTCAAGCTCTCTTCCAGCCCATTTGGTCTATAGCCCTGCATCAAAGACCTGTGTGCTGACCAGTAATCCACACATGTTCGGTCACCTGGGGCCCCAGAGATCTCCTGTATCACCCTAATGGAGTCACTCCATGTCTGACAGCTCCTCACATGGAAAAGTCTCAGCCCTACAAGAGCACAGGCTCAGCTGAGAGCACTGTGAGGATAAATACACTTCTCTGACTCTCTAAAGTCCCTAAGAACATCCCTTTCATCCCGTATCTTGGGTGCAAGACTGAAAGCACAGGTGATACTTGCACTTCAGGGTGCTTACACGGAAATTACCTTGAATCAAAAACAGTACTCTACCAAAGCCCTCCACACTAGAGACTGCCCAAACCCATTGGGCCTGAAGGCCTAGGTGGGGTCCAGCTCGGGGGGCTTCAGGCCTCCCATTAACAGCATGAGGTACAACCTCTGTCCTGTATAACAGGCTGCGAGGTCCCCTTCCAGCCTCCCTCCATGAGCCCCACGCTGAAGCCTTGTTTTACTGGCACAGGAACAGAGGCTGAAGCCCTACTTTACTGCTGCACTTGCACCAAAGCCATCCACTGACCCCAGTTCTCTCACCGGGACTGCACCATGCCTTGCTCCTTAGACAGCAGGCAGCCTGGGGCAGGCCTGCTCTGCATCATTCACACAGCTAAGCTGGGACCACAGCACCATCTGCAGGGCTCTGCCAAAGACCAAGCTTTTACCAACCCCTCTTCAGACAAATCCAGCATTAACCCAGTAGGTACTCCACACCTGGTTAACTTTCCAAAACACACACAAAACCACACTCTCCAAGGCCCCGGAGGAAAATAAAGCTCTTTCTGAAAGCATTGCTTCAGGAAACAAATCACTGTTCTGATACAGCTCCTAAGACTCAGTGAGCTCCCAGGAAATCAAATGTGTGTCAGATGCTGGATGATGTGAAACGCCAGCTGAAGCCTCTGTGGCTTCAGGGAGTAGCTGTGCCTCTGCAGAGAGCTCCCATGCAGAGTGCACTGCTGCCTCAGCTGAGCCTCCTGCTCACGGGCAAAGACAACACAGACATGGTTCAGTGCTTTAGCCAGGGCACAGGGAGTGCTTTGTGGTTCCTGATCACCACCACCACCAAAGCTTGGCAGCTCTGTACCCGTTTAAACGAGCATGGCCCCTCTGACATATGGCTGGCAAAGAAACCAGCCCCTGGGGAGGAGGAACAGTTTTACTCCATGCTTGTCTCCGTGAGGTCAGCAGCATCATGGGATTTTCCAAGACATATACCCACTACACAAGGCAATCCCACAGAAATGCCAATGCTTTTATTATTGCTTTAGCTATAGACACAGGAATTTAACACTTGTCCTACTGGATTAGACTGCCTGTCTGTCTCACAGAGAAAGTGTCCTGCTAAGAGCTCAAAGTGATGGATGGATGCTTCTGAGAAAAGGCAGGCAGCTCTCTACAGCTCAGCCACCACTGCTTGCAGAGGGACATCCAGCTTCAGCCTGCTGCAGGGAACCAGACTGCCTCCTGAAGAATGTTTTGATGCTGTTCAACACTCAAAAGCCAGCTTCTAAAGCACCCTGCAGAAGGAAGCTGTGTGTTGCTGTTTCAAATACTGCTAACACCCAGATGAAATCTGTAAAGCACAGTCTGACAGACTGAACTTAAAGACCCTAAACTGCTATTATAAAACCAACCCAAAGAAATAAAAGAACACCTCTTTGACTAGAGTTTGTATTCCCAGCTCCAGCAAAACAGCCAGAAAACACCTGCTAGATCTTTATTTCCAAACCTTAGGTCAAGTGCACTTGAACTGAATGTTTTTAGGTCTCTCATTCCATAGATTCTTTCTGCTGTGTCAAGTACTGCAGTCCAGAGAAGGATCATCCCTTCATGTGAAAAGAGCACGGGACATGGTAAAGTACTGTGGTGTGCAGAGCAGGGAGGAGGACAAATGCAGTGTGAGTGGTACACTGGGGTGGAAGGCCAGTCTGTGAACACAGGTCTGAAAGCTCAGAGGGTGAGGAAAGGATCCAGCTAGAGACCTGAGCACCGGTCCATCACAGATATCCCTGTTATCTGTGGAAAAGCAGGGCCAGTGTCAAAAGTTACAGAGCCAATGAAAGAATAGTGAGTGTGGGAGAGGGTGAGGGGAAAGGGACCAGAGGTATCAGCACTTTACATAAAGCCCTCTGGGTCTGCTGCAGCCTTCCAAACAAATGCAGTCCTACCTCAGGTTTCTGCCTATGCTCTCCCAGCTGAGCTTGGACAGAGGGCCCAGCATACCTCCCTGGTGCACACAGACTCTCTGGACACTTCCACTCCTATGGAGTGCTCACCTTCACTGTCTCAGCAGCAGCTTCCATTCAGAGTCGTAGACTAGGTCTTTTCCTTTGCTTGCTTTCCTTCTTTCCCTGGCTAGCTGTGCTCAGGAAGGGACCTTGCAAATCAGGGAACAGCAACAGGAGCAGCTTGAATTGAATCCTGCTATTATTTAGAATATCACAATAGTGACTGTCCATTTCAGGGTCTCCTCTCAGTGTTGTCTCAGGCAGCCCTGCTCTGAGTCACCCTTCCCAAAGAAACAGATCTCAGCTATTCCCACAGCTGTCAAGTGTCTGGGTCCTACTTCAAACTTAGCTTGCCGTCAAATTTTGGACAATTCATTCACCTCCCATTTTAAAAACTTCTCCACCTGCAGAACTGGAGTAGTGACCCTGGTCCTTGTTGTAAAGTCTTGCATTTAAATGCCTTACACAGAGCTTGGACATTTCTGTTCCTATCAGAAGCAATGTGCAGGTGCCAGATACTTATCCAGGTCTGGCAGCATGTTTGAAAAGGGAAATACACAGCAGTTCCTGTAAGGACATTGATCTGAAGGACTGTCCTTATCACAATGTTTTAATTGTTTCTGGCAGCATTCACCAAGTGTCAGGTGCTGTAGATTCAGAGGGTGTAATGTGTGCACTGATCCTTTACTGACACGTTCCTTGGCAGGACCAGCAAACAGAGGCTGCCTCACTGGTGGAGATCTACTCCAGACCAACAGGATCCTGCAATACAACTCAATTTGAAACGTGCAGGTTAGTCATGTCCCCTTATACCCACAAATCCATATGCCAATATAAGTTAGAGTTTGGATCTGTCATCCAGTCTGGTCACATTCTACAAAAGCTTGTCTCAAGGCCAAAGGGAAAAATAAAAGAGAAATTCTTCCTAGGTAAATGGGTGACCTGATGTCTTGAGTTGATTTTTAATGAAAGATCTGGAGCTGTGAACTCTGCCATTCTGGTCCTGGGATTAATGAGTCACTTTAGCAGGGTAAACTAAAAAGCTGCATGCAGCTCCTTGAGGAAAGTGAAACACTTCCACATTCCTTGCTGAACTTCTGCATCCCTCTGGATGAAGTCTGGAAACAAGGGGGAGTCTGCCACTGTACAGAGTTCAGTGCACTAAGGAATGCAGTGGAGATTCCTTTTGCCACGCAGAGTTTTCAACAAGCTGTTCAGCAGGACTCACCCACAAAAAGCATAATGCAGCAAGAGTTATTTCTAGTACAGTTGTCATCTGCTTTGTTTTTGTATGTGTAGAAACCTAGGCCTGTGGGAAAAAGAATGACCAGAGTTTGATCATATTAGTGAGAACATGCCTCTGCCTCCATTCTCTAAAAGCAGCAGTTTCCCAGTGGTGATAATTGCAGCAGAACTTGGTCACCCTATCAGAAGCTCTTACCTGCATCAGAACTTCTCACTTGGAAACATTTGCTATCTCAGGATATGAGAAGCTTGAGGTACTTGAAGGGAGCCCCTGTTTTGTTAAAGACTAGCTTCAGCTATGGACTATCTCTGTCTGAGTTAATTCAATACATCAGGGTAGAAGGATGCAATCTGCAAAGAACACAGGCCTGTATCTGAACAAAACATCTGAAGGTAAAAAGTCTGTAGGTAAAAAACTTACTTGCCACAGAAGTCCTTGTGAACAGCACGGAGGACAAGCAGTAAGTTGGGGTGTGCCTGTAGCCAGTTCTCTACCATATCTGGGTGTCTGGGATCCACTTCCAGAAACACACTCCTGAAAGGACACATTTGGGAGTAAGAAGTGGGGAGATGCACATATTTAGGTTACTTAACTGATTCCTACCAGTGCAGGAAATAAGGAGGACAGCAAACACATCAAGCCAATAATTCTAAACCAGATAATAGCTGTCCATTCAAGATGCAGGTCCCTCAACTGCCTCCTTTGGGGGGAAAAAGTGTTGATCTTGGGGAGAACTCTCATGGTACTCCTCTGTATGAGCAGCTAAACCCTTGTGCTGAGATGTAAGGATCCCTTTTGAACCCCATGCAGAGATACCACAGCTTTCTCAAGTGCACAGAAATCTAAGTCCAGAATTAAGTTCTGTAATGCAAATGAATGAGCACTGACTGCTGGCCTGGAAGCATAAAGTTTCTCTTTGTGTAAGCTGTCTGGCATTAAGTCTCAGGAGTGACAGTCAAAGTCCAAGAGTGCAAATATTTTCCCACAGTAAACGTCTCCACAAATCAGTTATGAAAACACCACCAGCATTTAGACCTGCACACAGGACTGTACAGAGTACAGCAGGAATAAGAGAGCTAATCAGACAACCTCAGTCAGCAGCACCAGGACTGAGCCTGGACACTGCAAGGCTATTTCCATCTCTGCTGCAGCCAGGCTTTATGACACCAGCCCATTTCTGAGTCTCTGGTCTTGCCACAAGGTAGAACTGCTCCTCAGCATCTGGAGGTGATGGGACTGGTTACAGCCTGTGACAGTGCAGCAAAATACTGCTTTAGTTGGCAAAGAACAGAGGCTAAGCCTCAATCATATGCTCTCCTGAGAATTTCTAAAAGGGCCCACAGTGGATACTTCCTATAAATTCACCAAACTAACTACAAGCTGGGTGTGGATCTCATTCCTGACCTTAAAAGCTTCCACTCCTCAGTGGGTGCTCCACCTTACAAAATAAGCAAAAATGAAAGGAAAAAACCAATCCTAACAAAACCCCCAGGGGACCAGTTGCTGGGAAGTTCTAAGGAGCATCTTCTGCTTTTGTGGTCATGCAAAGCATGAGGAATTAATTCTTCAACATGCCTCTCAATGTTCCTCTTCTCAAAACAGCAGATTTTCAATGACCTCTCTTATGCTGGTAAAATGTCAGGAATTTTCAATAGGGTATGTGAATGCCCTGGCACAAGAGACTTTTAGTTATCAGCATGTTGATCTTTAAGCACAAAATGGATCCTACATGACAGAGAATAGGAACAATCAGCCTTGAGTATTAACCATGGAGAAATGTAACATTTAAGAATCTATTCTCAAATGATCTTCTTTCTCCTGGGATACTCAGCATTGTATTCTGGCACAATAAACAAGTTTCTCCTAATTAAAGGGCATGGGGGGGAAGTAGAGATATACATCCATTCTCATGGAGTTCTATATTGTTTCTCCTTCAGTTATTCTGCTTTGAAAGTTGCTGCTTTGACCTGTGAAGATTCTCACTTCACTAATGACTATGAAACACCACCACTGGTCAAGGAAAGTTCATATCTCTTTATTAACCAATTTCAAGCTAATGTGGCTTACACACATGACTTTCTTAAAGTGCTACTATTAAATGGAGAGGGGCAGCACATTTCTGCAACTATCCTCCCTCTGTACCTTCCTGTATGAAAAGCAAACAGAAATTACAGAAGTTAATGATAGAAGACATGAAGTTCAAATAGAGAATAGTGCTTACCCAGAATCCTTCAGAAGAGAAGGAGCCAGAGCCAGAATTGTTTTGATGACTCTCATCCCATCATCTCCCCCATCTAGTGCATCAAGGTCCTCATAGCTGGAGTGTAGGAATAAGAAGATATTAACAGCAATTGATGTAGCTAGAGCCATGCCCTTGAGGATGCACTGCCCTACACTCCATGGAGAAAGGTTCAGCTGACCCACCTCAGCTCAAGCACTACTATATTGGGTGACAGCACTTGGATTTTATGTGAAATACAGGGAGTCAGAAGGCAGCTACCACTAGGTTAGGAAACTCCATGTTGAGCACAAGCAGAAAACATCCCCTGAAGTCCTCTTGAAATTTATGAGCCAGCTGCAGCCAGGGTCACACAGCTCCAGCACTGTTAGCTCTGTGCCAGCTGGACAGGGAGTGAGTGGGTGGCACAGCAGGGGATCATCTGCTTTCTGTCAACCATGCCAGCAGTCAGGTTGGAGTGCCTTCTGAACTAGCAAAGCCAATTGGGATGCAGAAAGCTCAGCTTTCAGGATCTGCTCTGGTGCACATCTTGCACAGAGCTGGGTGCAGCACTTTGACCTGACACATATGACAATCAGTTCTGAGGAAAAACCAGCACACACAAAGTACTTCTACGTACCCAAAGACCTGATTCATGTTGGTGTGGGTTTGTTTAAGACAAGTACTGGGATGAGAATGGCTTGTAGCATTTCCACACAGAGCTTTTTTTTGCATCACAAAAAGCTGCTCAGATTACTCGGACTTTCTTTCCTAAACTCACACCAATTATAAGGAAAAATAAAAAGTCCAGAGGAAAAATGTGCTGAAAGAGTTTTGAATTGGAAACTTGTTAATTTCAAAGTGTATGCTTTTCCCATTTTTATAAATATTTTAAATCCCTCAATGCTGTTTCAGTTCAGAAAACTGGATTAAAATAACACCATGCTGTGATATGCCATATAAGCACACCTGCACTATGCACATGTATGCTTTGTGAGCAGTCCTGTGTAGTATAAGGAAACAGACAAAAAACCTTGCTGCTAGGAACAGAAGGAGGAAAACCTATTTTTCTGATTACCAGAGGATTTCTGTGTCCAAGGAAGCCATGTCTTGATGGAAGACATATGGGGGATTACTGACTATGAAGTCTACAGGGCCCCAGAGCAGCAGCTGCTTCGTAGAACCTAGAAAAGAAAAAGAACCACAACTAGGTCTCAGCCATAGCAATTTTGCCTGAGCTCAGGGTCAAAATCTTATCCAGGAAACTGTCTCTCCAGACACATGCCCATGTGTGTTTGGCTCTGCTTTTCTCTAATAAAATTGTGTCCTGTTTGTTTTCTGGGATAGCCTGACCTGTTCCCTCTTCCATCCTGAATGCAAGGGCCATACAAAGCCACATGCAGGCAAAGTAGCATTTTCCCATATCCACAGCCCTGCTCAGGTGAACGTGTTACAAAGCAGAGGACCCTGATGCTCTGCAGCTCTGTGCCCATCTGGATCTAAAGCAACAAGTGGAACTTAAGAGAGCCCACAAAGACCTAAGTGGGAGTTTGGCCTATCAGGATGTATATCCTCCCTCTCATGAGAGCTGCAGAAGGGCCTCTAAAGGGCAGGAGAGACAGGCAGGGACGCCTCATACTACATCAGGCTGGTCAGAGCCTCATCCAGCCTGGCCTTAAACACCTCCAGGGATGGGGCCTCAACCACCTCCCTGGACAACCCATTCCAGGCTCTCACCACTCTCATGGGGAAGAACTTCTTCCTCACATCCAGCCTGAATCTCCCTACTTCCAGCTTTATTCCATTCCCCCTAGTCCTGTCACTACCTGATGTCCCAAAAAGTCCCTCCCCAGCTTTCTTGTAGGCCCCCTTCAGATACTGGAAGGCCACAAGAAGGTCACCTCAGAGCCTTCTCTTCTCCAGACTGAACAGCCCCAACCCTTTCTCTCCTCATAGCAGCCCCAGTCTCTCCTCATAGCAGAGGTGCTCCAGCCCTCTGGCCATCCTTGTGGCCCTTCTCTGGACATGTTCCAGCATGTCCATATCCCTCTTGTAATAGGGGCTCCAGAACTGGATGCAGTACTCCAGGTGGGGTCTCACCAGAGCTGAGCAGAGGGGGAGAATCACCTCCCTTGACCTGCTGGCCACACTTCTCTTGCTGCAGCCCAGGATCTGGTTGGCTTTCTGGGCTGCAAGTGCACATTGACAGCTCATGTTGAGCTTCTTGTCCACTAGCACTCCCGAAAGGTGCACTCATGAATCCACAATGCTGGAGCTCCTGGTTCCACAGCTCCTGGCTAAGAAAAGGCCATGCTGTATCTCCTCAACCAGATATGCCTCAAGAAATGACAGTTTTAACCGGTTTCAGCCAGATCTGGGGAAGACAGGTATCCTTCCCTGGTTCACTCACCTGATTTCAGGTGAATAAGGCTGGGTACTTAATCTAAGCTAAATATCTGGGCTCCCTCTAACATCATTGAAGAGACAGGCACATACACAATTATCTAAAGCATCCATGTCAGCACAGAATGAATTACACTCTGTATATATTTGCCTCTCCCCAGTAACACTAGAGAACACCTGGACTACAAGCTCAGACACAACCTATGGAATCTCTGAAGGGAAAAGCTTCACTGTCTCACTTTTTACTGACCTTTTTCTCTATTAACTTCAACACCTTCCTGACACCTCCATCCCAAAGGACTCCCCTGACTGTCTCTCATACCTGTCTTCTCCCATAAAAGTAAAAAGGAAGAAAGGCAAAGAGGATTATAACAGTAAAAAGACTTACTGTATGAAACATCATGGTGGAGAATGTGGATCCTTTCCTGGAGCTGCAGCCTGTAAAATTCCAGATGCAAGAACAGAAAGATTAGGAGGTGACATATTTGTGTGAATTCATAAACAGCACTTTCTGCAAACAGATCACTAAATATCATGTCTCTTATCTGACACACGTATGCTCTACCCCACTGACTGCAGCTGGCTTCTTTCAAGTCACAAGGGAAGCTCAGGATCTGCCAGACAGACTGCCAGACAGCCACTGGGCTCCATGAGGGGTAGCAACAGGAACCCTTTCTGAGCCTGCCCTAATTATAATGCCTGGGGCCCAGCAGTTACTGAGGATATTATCACACACTAGAGTTCTGGGATCCTGGACTCAAAAGCATGCTGAGATTCAGCTGTGGGGTCTGCTATGTTAGTGACAGTCCAGAATTAGCTGAGTTAAGAAGAACCAGCTGAGTAAGTGAAGCCACTAGAAAGGACAAGGTTAACTTGATACAGATTTGTCCTGACTTCAAGCACAAGATGTTTGATTCAGCAGCTCTGAGCAGCCAGCCACAGCACCGGTGTCACCCAAATAGCACAGGATGCAGCAGCACCGTTTTCACCAAACCCAGGACTGCAAGGAAGATGCAGAGAGATACCACACTAGCACATCAGAGTGGAAGTGCTAGTTCAGCATGCAAGCTTGTATCTTGAGAAGCAATGAGAGGAACAAGCCCAGTAATAGCATACAGGGAGCCAGAGAGACAAAGATTCAGGCTGTACTTGTCCTTAACCCTCTAAGTGAGGTATACATTCTTACTATCTGCTGCCTTGAGTTTCTCAAGTTCACAGAAGGGATAAAAGCAGTAACCATGAACACTTTGAAAACCCTTGGAAGACAGACAGCCTGTAAGTAAAATAGTTTTACTTAGGCTGTTGTCTTTGCAAAGCACATTCACAAGAAAAAAAAAACCCTCTTGCAAATATAAGCACTTTTGTTTGGTTTTTTTTCCTTCTGAATTCTTCCACCCTTCAGGAGTATAACCATTCACTGGTTTCCAGTGGTGATAAACATGAACCACAGTCCAGGTATTGAGGACTCTTGGTCTTTCTCAACCAACCATTTACAAAACAATGGGTAATATGCAGGCTTGTACCTATGTGCATTCTCCCTAGTGAGATCCACAGCAGCCTCCTCTTTATCTATGGCTATCACCAGGCTCTGCAACAGAAAAAACCCAAACATCAACAAGTATTACAACATCAAGGTTCCTCAGCAGCCATGCTCTGCCAAAAAGGACATGCAAAATAAAACTGCCAATTGAGTGCTCACACTTGGCTCCCAAAAGGAATAGCTCATGAAGAATGCATCTCAGGGCATGGATGGGATCACGAGTCACTTTTAGCACAGCCTTCCAAAACAAGACAGGCTTCTGACCAAACCAACTCAGCTGAAACCAGTGGAGTCACTCTGACTTGCATCACCTGACACATTCCTAGCTCACAGTAGTGTGAGACATTGGCTAGCCTGCAGCCCGCATAGCTTAAAGGAAGATCATGCCACAGGCTTCTCCTCTAATGGGGACAGAATCCCTCCCAGAATTAACACAACCAACTTGGATGGAGGCTCTGGCAGTTTCTATCTGCTTTGCAGACATTTTGCTGTGGCAAAATGCACTCCCCTGCAGTCCCTACACCAAATTCACTGCTTGAATTGATTGCATGTACTTGACTGTGTGTCAAGTATTTGAGGGTCCTCCAGTGTAACATTAAGAGAAAAGACTGCACAGAGATTTGTTTGACCTTCCATTCCACCTTGGGAAAAGAGCAGGCAAAGGCCTGACTTGGTTTTGCTTTACTGAATGTTTTTTAAACGCAGATGTGTGCAAGTATTTACATAGAGAAAGCATTCCTAAAGAAAGGAATTTGCATTTGGAAGTGATGGTATGATTTGCCACCCCTCCTAGGGACAATTAATTACATAGTCTGCAACTAGCACCTACACAGATGAAGCCGACCGTAAGGGGAAGGACACAGCTCAGCTGCTAAGTGAAAAGTTGGTGTTGTTTCCTCACCACCCTAATGCCAAATTCTGCCTCAAACACTAGAGAGATCACCCAGAGTGTAAACTCCACTTAGCTATCAGTGTGGCTGCCACCAAGTACAATCAGTCAAGGCTCCTTATTTCTCTGGGCACAGCAGTTTGTGTTTGCCACCTGGGAAAGGACTGTTATCAGTTACAGGGACAGACCAACACGGTTCTTTAACTTAACAGGCAAAGAAAAGATCATGAAGTACAGCTCAGGAAATCAGAATAATTACACTTTGAAGTCATGAAGCTCAAGTACTAAGGTCACTGGGAGGAGGAACACAAGCATCAACCTTTAATTCTTACATGCCAAGTCTTACACTTCTACAAGAGGAGGGACTAGCCACAGCAATTCTCATTCATGAGGAGGAACTGGCAGGTCTGTAGTTCTGTGGGAAGGGGAATAATTTTCTCTAAATCACATGCAGTGAGACCTTAGATTTGTTTCTTTTTCTGTTTACCAACTGTATCTCAGCGAGCATGTTACATGCTACAATAATCAGGGGCAGGAACAGCTTTAGTCACGCAGATCTCAGTCCCCTTTCTGCTCTTCCCTCTCTGTTCAAGAGGTGTGAGTTCTTATTAGGGAACAAAAGACTTCAAAAATGTGGCTTGGCAGTTGTGGCACTGTGACATATGCTTGTCATATTGATCCCAAGTACTGACAATTCTCTGTATTCATTTAGTCTTCAGTCTCCTAGAGACAAAGATCTTTTGATTCACAGCAAGGTGTTTTTTAGAGATGACTGCCCTTAAATTGGATTAATAAAGTGTGTGCCCATGCCTCAGCCCCTCTTGCTCACAGCCCAGGATATTAGCTTAAATCAACATCCACCAGTGCTTCAAGCTAAGGTGATTAATATTGAGCTGTGACAGATGAAGAATGAGCACATTTGCGCCTTTCTTTCTGACTCAGCTGGGGAGAGCAATTCCTAAATATCCCTCTTCTACACAGCATTAACTGCCAGAACCTGTCAGAGACCTTAGCTGCTGAAGTCCCATCAGAGAAAAGAGGTTTGTCTGAGAAGTCTCAGTGAAGACTAGCAGAGTGTGATTGTTCTGTATCACAGGCATCTATTGTACCATCAGCACTGAAAAAAATTCACCTGTGGCAGTTTGCACAACAGGCTCAGGGCAACTGCTCCAGAGCCACAGCCAATCTCCATGATCACAGGGTGGGGGACAGAAGCTTGGAAGCAGAGGTCTGAATTCTTCTCACATTTCTGAGATTCTTCCTCCACAACTAAGGAGACAAGATCCTAACAGAAAAAAACCAACAACAAATCAAAACCAACAAACCCAACAATTTTCTAAGGAAGCTGTTTGGACTCATATCTTTGTGGTCTAAGGAATGGAGTTTTAATTTCTTGACTCTGTAGCCCAATGAAATGTGTTTTGTTCAAAACACAGATGTCAACAATGGAACTGACATGCCAGAAGTCACTTCAGCCCCATCTTCCCCACAGGATGCTTTGGTTAGTAACCAAATCCTCAGGACACAATTTCCCACAGATCCTCTAAAAATCTTCTAGCACTGTTGGGAAAAACAATAACCAGACATCTGGATCACATTATCTTCTGCAACATCATTTTATTTACTTCAAAATTCCAGCTTTCAGAATTTGTAAGCTTCAAAATTTAAGATTTCTATACTGTCACAGTATGGTCTGTAAGTTGGAGGCAGAGGTACAGCTCCTAGCACCCTCTAAGCCAATAATCTAACCTGCAAATGAAAAGCAAAGGCAATGAATTACTAAATGATTCAAATGAGCAGCACCCCGGATGGATTTCAGATTGTGGACTCCTGCTATGTTTTGTTCACATAAAGTCACAGGGAAAAAGATTTTCACCCATAGTAAAGAGGTTTATCCATGCTCCTGGATCCATATGCCATTGCTGTCTCCTCCCTCCCACCAATTCTGTCACAATTTCACATAAAATCTCACACAGCAGCAGAGGTCTCAAAGACAGACAGTTCTATGCTTCATGACAATGACTGAGCAGCTATACCAGAAAGCAGACACATGGCTCCCTCAGTCTGCAGCACAAATTTCCCTTGCTGTGTGCTGGAGAAAATGGCAAGACAGAAACCCTGCCATACCCTGAGTGCATTAGCAGCTTCAGCAGGTGCCTGCAGCTCCTTGCAGTCCTTGTGCTTTCATGGCACAGCAGAACAGAAACAAGGCCCTACTGCCCAAGGTGCTCTCACCAGGGCTAGGTTATTCCCCTTGAGAGGTCTGCTCTTGGATCTCTCATGTAAATCCAGACAGATTAACAAAATAATAATTGGCTTGATTTTGCCAGCAGCTAAAAAATAATGACATTCACAGGAAAATCACTGACCTTCCATTTTACAGGAAATCTTGCACATTCTTGGCACGAGCAGGAATAGTTAAAAGCAACACATCCTGGAAGGCAGGTCAGCCACTCTTTAGTAAAGCAACAGTCTCCTGGGGGCCTAAACTGGGCAGGCTTGTATATGAGGGATGAGCCTTTCCTTGGATGCATCACCTTATCTGGGGGGGCAGTGCAATAGTTGCCTTGTGCCAAGCTGCAGATTTTTTATGAAGCTATCTGTTGCTGTTGCTCATGCTACAGATGCAAATTGGCCTGGCCTGAAGGAAGTAGGGAGGGAGGATGCAAACAGGTATAAAATCAAAGTGTTAGGGTAGATGAACTTCACCAAAGGCTCCCAAGCAGCAGAGCATGTGACACAAGCTGTTCTGTCAGAGTGTTTTCCAAGGTTTCCTACAAGACATGAGCTGTGTTAAACACGTTAAAGTGCTGTGGCCCTGCATGCAAGCACACACCCAATGCCTGGAGATCAGAAGTGAACTCTGCACTACTTCACATGGATGGAGAAACAGGCACATCACAGCACTGTCTGGGCCTTGCAAAGCCAGGCAGCTTCAAACCACTCCATTTTCTTAGAATCATAGAATTGTCAGGATTGGAAGGGACTTCAAAGATCATCCAGTTCCAACCCCCCTGCCCCCCTCACACTAGACCAGGTTGCTCAGAGCCCAATCCAGCCTGGCCTTAAATACTTGATTCCTCCTGCTGAAGGACCCTGAAAGCATAAGTAAAAAGGAAAGACTTGGATTATTTGAACCTGTGAACACTCCATATTATTTATAGTAACATTATTTCTTCTTCAGATCAGCTTTTCTAAGCCTTTGCCATTTTCAACTCAGCTGTGTTAGCCTTTGCTGCTTCTCTGGCAGCTTGGCTTTGCCAACAATAGCCTTCTGGAAGCCACTGGCTCCTCTACTTTCTTCAAGCTGCATTTAACAGCCCCAGCCTTTGGAGCCCTCAGGGGCTTTTTAGCAACAAGAACTTTCAACTGTTTTCATTGTTTTCTCTCAAATCTTCTCCAGTTGTTGAGGTTGAGCTGGAAAGAGCCAGAGATGCCTGTGCCTTTGCTCACCAGATACTCAATGACAACAACTTTCGTGCCTCTCCAGGCTTATCCCTCTGTCTTTCACTGCTTCCAGCACTCCTCTGCAATAAGCTTGGTTGTGCTCATACCCAAAAGCCCATGACAGAGGAAGAAGCAGCCCACGGGCTGGAGAGCACTATTCTGAGAGGCCTTCACTGCAAAGTTTGATGATTGATACCTAAGCTAGCCTCAGCCAGGTATGAGGAGCCACACTGCAGTGCCCTACTCTGCTTACCGTGTCATTATTGGCACTGCACTCTTCTCACAGCCTCCAAAAATGACACATTCCTTGTTGCTGCTGTGGGATTCCTTTCCTAGGCAATTACGGAGGAAAACATTTTTCCAGGCTCCCAAGAGGACTGTGGAAAACCATCAGAGGACTACCAGTGCTCAGATAGCAACAGGGGAAAATAGCCACCTTAGCTACCCACTTCTGTGTGCAAATGGATGCTGCCTTTCAGCTAACAGCTCCAGAGGAATTGGTCTGAACACACTTCTGCAAGGGAGACAGCCAGAGATTGTTAACTGCAGTTGGTGTTGGGAAGCAGGTGCTGATGATTCCAAGACCACAGACCAAGAGCCACCCAAAAAATTCTCCTGGGTCATGAAATCACTCTTTCAAATACCTGCCCTTTCTGGTCACTCACAAATATTTCCAGGAAATGTCTGCAGTCACTCAGAAGAACCATCTGGCTCCAGGGCTAATCACAGGGTAGCTCAAGTTACTGATTACAAATGTCCAAATGTAAATTTCATGTAGTAGAACTACTGTCAGCATTTATTAACTGCTTTAAGGTTTATCATTAGTAATTCCAAGCTTGGGGTTTTTAACGGTTCTACTTTACACATTCCACAGGGAAAGTATTTTTAGAGTGCTTTCCAAAGCTCCTACTGAAATATGACTGATTTCTGGGTTTACCACATGTATATTAAAAAGGGATGTTGGCACTACTTAGGCTTTGCATCCTATCTCCTGCCTCCCTTGCCTTACTGTCTTGCTTGTTTCATATACTCCTTACTGTGGCAAAGGCTAGTTCTCTCAAAATACACATGGTTATCAGAGTAGTTCAGAATTAAAAGGTATTAAAAATGTGACAACCCAAACAAACTCCATTCTGTTCCAGACGTTAATATCTCACAACAATCAAAAAGTTCAATGATTATGAAAATAAATCCTTTTGTGAAATAACTTTGATTGGCAAGCAAAACAGAAGGTGTATTCTAACTGGTGTATTAGGAAAAGAAACCACTAGATTCTTTGGTGCTGAATTTGGTTTGCAACTATGTGTGTATCCAAAGCAAGAAATAAGACAAAACAGAATGCACTAGAGTAAGAGATTTTGTAATTCTACATGAACTGGCTGTGATACCATGGTGACACAATCACAGAATGGTTTGGGTTGGAAGGGATCTCCAAAGGTCATCTAGCCCAACCCCCCCCCTGCAGTGAGCATCAGGTTGCCCACAGCTGCATTGAGCCTGACCTTGAATATCTCCAACGACATCCCTGGGCAACCTCGTCCAGTGTTCCACTACCCTCATGGTAAAGAACGACCTCCTAACCTAAATCTACTCTTCTCTAAATTCAAACCACTGCCCCTCATCCTATCACTCCAGCTCTTTGTAAACAATTCCTTTCCAGCTTTCTTGTAGGCCCCCTTCAGGTACTGGAGCCCTTTCCTTCACTTTCACATGAATACCACTTTTCTCCAACATCTGCAGAAGAAACAGGAAAGCCCAGCACCCATGATACAATCACTGCTACCAGGCTTGCTTTTCAGAAATGAATTAAGTTACCCCAAACTGCTTTGAAACAGTATTCTTCAGAGCCTTCTTAGTATTTGTTACCTTTCAGCTTCTCCAAGCACACCACCACCTCCATGATGTCACTGCTGGAAACTGATAAATCACATCACTTTGCAGAACCCCTTTCAAATCTCACCTTGAGAAAGGAAGTGTTTCTGGCCATACATTACAGTGCTCATACAGAGACTACAAAACACCCTGCAAGACATGTTCCCTACCTCTGTGCAAGAATCTGATGAGAGCCACCGCTGGGGAAGAGTAGCAAGGAGGAGGAAGATGTTAAAAAGAAATCCTGTCTCAAGCACATAGAAACTGGGACAACAGCAGATGGCCAAAGCCTTTGGTCTTTATGTGTGGGATATGCCACATCTTCTCAGGCTGAACAGGTTTAGAGCACAAACATCTGCTAATACAATGCCATCGTTGCTAAAAGCCACCTTCACTGTCAGTTTGATCACCAGCTATGAAGGCTGAAATTACAAAAAGGTCTACTGGGAAATAACAGAAAACACTTTAGCAGCCTGGGTAATTAACTTTGGAATGTCCTAGGTAAGTTCTCCACAACCTGGCACTCCCAACTGAAATGGCAAGCAGTTCCAGAGGGTTTACTGCCACTCACAACACTTACAGGATTCAATAAATCAGAGAGAGAAACGTCCTTCACTACAAACAAACAAACAAACAAACAAACCCCCCACAAACAAACCCTATTTTGGATGAAACAAAGATTTGACAATCCGGGTGTCTTTATTGTCTCTAAAAACAAGAAAATGAGTTGGCTTGCTCAGGTGCCTTGTCCCTGCAGCATGCTGAGCACTACCTTTCATATCTTTATCCTCACCACTCCTATTTTCCAGATGAGCAGCTGTGAGACAGTCACCACTCCAACATCCTGGAAGACAACAATGGGAGACCAAAGCATTGAACCCAATGCTCCAGAAGTCTCACTCATGCCTTTCCAAAGACACCACTTCAGAGAATGGAAACAGGTCCCCCAAACCCAAGTTGGAAACAGGCAGGGCTAGAATTGTATGAGGGCAACTGACCTACTGCAGAAAAGCAGAAGGCACCAGGATCAGAACCAGAGTCCCAAATCAGCTAAACAAACAGTGTCTGGCTGCTCTTGAATCATCTTTCTGGTTTTACGGTTGTAGATAAACCCTCTAAATATAAAACCCCATAACAATCCAAAGTGCTGTATTAAGGAGAAATAGAATCATAAACTCAAGGGGCATCTTAGAAGTGTGACCTGGCCCCACATTTCCCATAGTCTGCTAGCCACTGGATATAGGACAAATGCTCAACTGTGAAGTTCTTAAAATTCAAATTACTGCTTACAGTATGTGTCACTATTGTCAGGAACAACACAGCCCACACACTGAAATCTTGCTAACCAGTGCTACAGAACTACTTTTATCCTGTAGTGTGGTGCATCCATATGTGGGTATAAGAGTGAGTGATTTTTGTGTCAGAGTCAGGAAGCGGAACATTTTGAAGATCTTTTCTCCTGTAATTTGTGCAAGAAGATTCTTCTTCCCAACAAAAGCCACTTTTGGAAGGAGTGGAAGGACTGAATGGCAGACAAAACCAGAGAGAAATTCCAATCTGCTGTTGCACACAGGTGGAAGGGAAGGAGTGGCCTGGGCATGGCTTGGGTAGCCCCCATAACTCAAGAGCTGTTGATGTCTGCTTGCAGGGGGAGACCATGCATTTCATTCAATAGGTGGAAGCAGGGCCAGCTTGCAGCTCTGCAGGTACTGGTGTGACTAAATCCCAATCTCTCTGTGTGTTGCAAGTTCCTCCTGCACAGCAATAATCAATAAACTTCCCCCTTGCTGCCATTTTAAAAGAAGTATTCACAAGGATGTCAAGAGCACAAGCCACCTCCACAACCTGTGCACTCACGGTGGAGGTAAGCGAGGTGCAAAGCAAAGCATCCAGAAGGGTTTTTACATTGCACCAGGCTGGAAGTGATGCAGATACCTAGTGAGGGGTTTTCAAGGACCAGCTTTCTGTTGTTTAGCACAAAATGGAATGGGTAGAATATATCTAGACCCTCTACATCTTTGCCAAGTGAATTTTAAAATCTACAGAGGAAAACGCACAATACCCTTGAGAGGGAGAAGGGTATCTGGTCCTGACTAGCGAGAGGAAGAGCTTGCAAGGACTAGAAGACACCCATTGCCTATGGATCCATAATACAGAGGACACAAATATTTGCTTCCCATGATACTTAATATCCAGCACTCAGAGGTTCTCAAGCTTTCATCTCTTAGCCAAGCCACTCACAGCACACTCTCACCTTGTGATTCCAGGAAGTCTTGCTTCACTACCAGATTTGCCCTAAGTTCACACTGTCATTTATTTGGATTCCCCCACCCCCTGCATCTTCTCTGCTGAGCGAAAAAAGCACTAAACTTTATGAGCACCTCCAGCTTCCCATGAGCCTCTTGCCTCACCCTCCTACCCACAATCCCTGTTCCCCAGCCCCCTAGCACACACTCATGTTCTGACAGGTTCTTGGTATTACCTCCCCCTCCCTGTGGCCAGGTCTCTAGTTCACTGTATTTCTTGGAACTGCAGCTGCACAAAGACAGCGCAAGGACAGTGTCTGCCAGCACCCAAACCACAAGCTCCACAGCTGCACAGCTCCAGCCAGCAGCCAGCACTGGGTCAGGCAGCTTTCAGCACCACAACAGCTGGGAGGAAATGGCAGATTCTTGCTGCTCCATCGTGGCTACAGAGCTGTGTGGAAGTCCAGAGTTGAGGCAATCAGTGCTACAGCCCAGCAACAGTGAATGAACCATCCCATGTTTCTGTGATTAAAAGTACAAAGCTAAGAAAAACAACTGAAGAGGAATGGGAAAAGCAAGGATGAAGGTCACAAATTCACATTTTGTTTCCTAGAAGCACCCTTTTTTTTTTATGCCACACATGCTCAGGGGCAAGAAGGCAAGGCAAGGTTTCAGAGTTACAGGCCAGGGTAACAAGAAGCTCTAACTTCTGACGTTAGCAAACAGGACAAGGAAAGCAAGAGACCCAGGAAAACCTGGGTAACCTTCTCCCTGCTCTCACACACTTCCTGGGAATGTTTTAGTTATTTGCATGCTTTCCAGAAACTTCTGTTCTCAGAAACCAGGGCTTTCCATAGAGTCTGATCTGATATTAACCAAATCACCCCTCCCCTCCTGTTTGCCCACTTGGCTGCCAATCAGCACATGACTAAACACTGGGAAGCCAAGCTGCAAACCCAACCCCATGGCAATAGCCCTAGAAGATCATTGCCATGTACCCTCCTTCCAAAACAAGCCACCAAGCCAGCCCCGTGCTTAGTGTGCAGGCAGGTATGGCATTTTTGTCCTGGGCCCTTCTGCCTGGGAAGAGAAAGAGAAGATGTGGCACAAAGTCCATCACCTATATGCCTATAAAGCAAACACCATTATAACTCCAGAAGGTGCCACTGTTCCTGAAAGACAAGTTGGCTTTAGACGGAAGCAATGACAGACAAACACGTAAAGGCACACACTGAAGAGGGGGTTTGGCTTCTCTGTGACACCACAGAAGCAGCTCCTGATGTGTCCAAGCACATGCTAAGCACTCTTTCATCTGTGGAGGAGAGCTTCTGACAGCACCCAGAAATCACTTTGCCAAAAGGCAGCAACCTTTGCAATCTGTATGTGCTAATGTCCAAGAGAAATAACCACACTTGGCATGTCCAAACTTAGCCACGGCCAAGAGGGGCAAGAAGAGTGGATCAGAGTCACTGCAAAATGGCTGTACCTTGGGTTTCCAGCTCAGGTCTGTCTAGGTACATCTCTCCAGAAGCTGCTCTCCAGAACTGGTACCGATGGCTGCCAGACACAGCATCTGGTCCAGCTCACTAAATCCCTACCTCTGAAATTCTAGTTACTTAGATGTCTGAATGAAGCTGGGGGTAGGAAATAGAATTTTTTCCCCTGTTTATGTGGGAACCCCTTGAGTTCCATCTCGTGTTACAGTCATTCCATAGTTAGTTTTTCTCTAGTTCTAGTCCTAAATCCTGCTCTAATTGCTGCTGTGCTAAGCTACTCAGCTTGCATCTTACAGAAAGAGAGACCTTCTTTCAATGAGAAAAGGGAGGTTAAAAAGTTTTTAGAGTTTTTTAAGGCCAAAAAAAAAAAAATCAAAGCATTAACAACATGGAGATCTGTGGGTAAGTCAGTATAAATTAACCTGGGGAACAGGTTTGTGTGGACTTAAAAAGAACGGTTGTTGCTTTCCCTGCCTTCAGCACAGATTTTACCTTTAAATTTATATTTCTGAGTCTGTCTCGGAAATCACTGACTTTGAAGTAATCCTCTGCACTAGCACAGCCTCTTTTTGTTGCATAGGAGAAACTACTGCAATAGTTCAATCTTGGCCACTTAGCCAGGAACAACCCTGCTTCTTCCTCCATTTCCTTTTGAATAAGAAGCCTGTCCTGGGAAAACATCCTGTCCTCATCTGGCCAGCAACAGACTCCTGCTAAGCTGTTTCAACAATTAATTACACTCTCTGTTAAAAGATGTGCACCTTTTCTTCTGGCCTGCATTTATGGTGCTTGTTATATGCACTTGTCTATGAAACGAAAGAGACTTCTGTTATTAAATTTCTGCTCCCTGTGCCAGGTAATTAACCCCTAAGCTAGCCTTTGATGAGCTAAACAGTCTTTTACAAGGCAGATTTTTTTCCAGCTGCTAAGCCACCTGCTGGTTCTCCTCCAAACCCAGTTTTCCATTTCTTTCTCAACTGATCAGTAATATAACTGGACATAATATTTTTGCAACTGTTCCACTATTGCCATACAGAAATTATTTAATCCTGCTAAGTGTACTTGGCAATCCCCTGCTAACACCCACAAAGATCACATTAGCCTGCTTAGGCAGCCCACTGAAAATGGGTGCTCATGGCCAGAGCATCTGTAAGAGTCCCAAATCTTTTTCCAAGCTGTTCTGGCACCAGAAGTCCCCCAGTCACAAGGCACAGGCTGCATTACTTGTCTCTGCCTATATGATACTATTAAACACTTGTACCTATCTCAAAGGGCAATTCCCATTGCTCTACAGCATCCCACCAGAATTCCCATTCCCCAGCCTCTGTGCCACAGCCCACTTTCAGAAAACAGTTTTCCTCCAACGTATTGATAAAATATTGATGATAGAATGATCGAATGGTCTGGGTTGAAAGGGACCTATGAAGGTCATCCAGTCCAACCCCCCCTGCAGTCAGCAGGGGCATCCTCAACTAGATCAGGCTGCCCAGGGCCCTATCGAGCTCCACTTTTATATCTCCAGGGATGGGGCCTCAACCACCCCCTTGGGCAACCTGTTCCAGTGTTCTACCACCCTCATAGTAAAGAACTTGTTCCTAATATCCAATCTAAATCTGCTCTTCTCTAGTTTGAAGCCATTGCCCCTTGTCCTGTCACTGCAGACCTTTGTAAACAGTCTCTCTCCATCCTTCTTGCAGGCCCCCTTCAGGTACTGGAAGGCTGCTCTTAAGTTTCCCCAGAGCCTCCTCTTCTCCAGGCTGAACACCCCCAGCTCCCTCAGCCTGTCTTCATAGCAGAGGTGCTCCAACCTTCTGATCATTTTTGTGGCCCTCCTCTGGACTCACTCCATCAGATCCTTGTCCTTCCTATATCGAGGGGCTCCAGACCTGGACACAGTACTGCAGGTGAGGTCTCACCAGAGCAAAGTGGCAGAATCACCTCTCTGGATCTGCTGGCCACACATCTTTTGATGCAGCCCAGGATTGCCTATCATATTGTCTAAATCTGATCTCTGTGAGGCCACAACAGCAATGCTCGAGCTTGAGCATGTTTAATTACACCTTGAGAGAGAGCAGTTAAGTTTTGACCCATTAAATAATGCTCTGCTGAATTTTTGTTCAATGTACTTTATAGGAGCCTGTGTATGTTTCAAGAAAGGACCTTAAATCGGGTGCAAGATAAGACAGCATTACCCTTTTCACTTCCCACATTGGGAAGTCAGTGACACAAAAAGGAGAAGCAGTTTGCCTTTGAAGAGATAACTGGTCAGAGGCAGAATCATGAAAAAAAGCCAATCTCCTGACTCCTGGTCAATGGCTGTACTCACTAGACAGCGTGACCCTTTGATCTTCCAAAAAAGTAAACATCTGTGGCAATGAAACTAGGGAAATGTAAGGCAAATTTGCTTCCTTTTAGCACTGATTAAAACAGAATGTGTACAGGGCTTTGACACAGTGCTGGAGAAAGGCTCCACCTTGCAATCCCTGTATTTGCATGCACATGTCAAGAAGCAAAAATTCTCCCTTCTCTGTGTGCTTGATCTTCTTGGAAGGTTAATGATTATGTTTAGCTGGAAGGAAGGTGAAACTTCACAAACAGTTTCTCTAAGCAAATCTCTGCCCGAAGTGCTCTTGCAGAGCAGCCCAGCACAAGGACTGCCCTTCAGCTGACAGATGCAAGTGAACAGTGATAGCTTCAGTGCATCCAGCGTGTCGTCACAAGAAAGGCACAATCTATCCTGGGAAAGAAGTTAAAAGCTTAAAAATCACAGGAGAAGAAAGAATGATTAGACAGCAACAGGACTATAAATTAGAAATGCTGTAGAAAGCATGAATGGTTTCTGTGCTACATATAAGAAGCAAGGGCTTTCCTGTGAAATGAGCAGGCAGTACTGCAAGCAAATGAAGTACCTTTCCCACTTACAACACAAAATTAGAAAGATTCACTGTCAGATGATGTCATGGAGGCTAGACACAGACAACCTCCAAAGAGGATTAAATAAATTAATGGAGGACATATCCATCAGTAATTATGAAGCAAGATGGCCCCAAATGCGGCTTTGACTAAGAATAGTCCTTAACTGTTGTCTGTCGAAAGGGGGATCCTTCCATGACTATCTTTTCCCCTGCAAATTTGTCCCACTCATCTGCTACAAGCCCTCATCAGACAAAGTAGATTGAGCCAGATGGACCAGCAGTCTGACCCACTAAGCTTTTAGCCTTGCTCTTGTAGCAGACTGCAGCTGCTTTTTTGCATGACTACTGAAATATATTCAACATGGCACAGAGCTGTAATTTCTTTCCCTAAAATGTCTCCCAGGCTAACCACACATCCTCACCCTGCAGTGTCCCCCCTCACAGGGCAATGGATTGTTCTCATGACACAGCCACCACAACAAAGCAAGACAGAAAAAAAAACCCTAGGTCTGCTCATGCTGAAATCACAGCAGATCAAGAAAGTGTCACCAGGGTACTCGTAGGTGGCCTGTGGGTCTGAGGGGATGGCAGCATCATGACAATCCTCCCAAGCAGAACTGGAGCTCTCCTCGCAGCAGCTTTCTTCCAGCAAAAATAATAACTCAGTGTCCAAGAGCCTGACTCTACCCACACAGCAGCTGCAAGGGCTAAAAGGAGACCATTTTTGTATCCACTGAACAAATAAGCCCTCATCTGCTTTAAAACACAGCATCTGAGACAGGAGGGGATCCGAAACACCAGAAATCCCATCATCACTAATGCGGAACCGAGCCACGGGAGCTCCGCCAGCCTAAGCCTGTAGTGCCCTCTAGGGGTGACAGTCCGGTGACTCCCACGCTCCACACCACCTGAGAGAGGTCCTAGACCAAACCAACTAATTTGGCCTGTATTTGCCTGGATAGGAAAAGAAATGTATCCACGGTTTGCTGAGTCCTCCTTCTCTTTGGTTTGCTTCTCCCTCTGAGCCACACGGCTCCTGCCCGGGTTTTAGGCCTTGATTTGGGATTTCTTCTCCATTAACACAGTGACTCAGCAGTGTTGAGAAAGGGATTCTTGGACAATCACTTAGCAAAGACAACTGACAGGAGAGGGCACAGCCCTGTGCTTTGGCCCCAAACTCCTCCCCAGTGCAGAAGCCTGGCTGTGGTGGTCACAGTGTCTGGCAGGGCACTGGGCTCCACAAGGGCTTGCTTGCAGCAGTGAGTCTGAAGCTTCGCTCACAGAGGGCCAGGTAACTGAAGGAAGGTGAGGCTGAGGACTTTTCAACAAGGATCTCCAATGCAGCACATCTGTGCTCACAGATCTATCAGCCCTGCAGCCAAAAAGCTATGACTGAGTGCAATAAGCTTTGTTATGACTCTCTCAGAACTTAAGTAGGACCTGCTCTTTTCCTGATTTTGGCTGGTGTTCCCTCCCAACCCAGATTCCCATGGAACAAAAGAATGAAGCCACATGTGCTGAATCAATACTCCCAGAGGGAGTGAATGGGATAGGGCTCAGCTACCAGACAGAACTAAAGAAACTACCAAGGGGCAGATTTCACACAGGGCAAAATTCAGCAGACAGCTGAGCTTCTCTCTTTGCATGTGTCCGTGTCCCCAGGACTGAAACAAAGCTGGTGGTTTGTGCCACACTGCATTGGCCTTTGTGCCATCACAACACGTCTGGGAGCAAGAGCCATAACCTTTGCTCTGTAACCATAGAATAAAATGTGCATCACAGAGATGGCTTCTCTTCTTCTCAGTCTTGGAATCAACAAGTAGGAGCATTTGCAGAAGCTACATAAATACAAGTAGAAAGCAAATTTGGAACTGCTTGTGTATCTGCACTAATGAGTCAATTTAGGGAGCCACATTTACTCAGGCAAGGACATGTGGCTTGTGTGTGCAGGCACAGGTAAGCAGCTTGAACCTGGGATGTCAATGTTGATCATGAATTGCTTCCTAATGAACAAGGATTATTTACAAGTATTAGTTGTAAAGCACTATTGGTTTTAAGAATGCTGCAGTCAAATCCTAAATAGAAAGAGAGCAACAGATGCAACTAACAAATATTTTTGAGAGGAGATATTTCCACTGCAGTTAGGAAGTCTGGAAAAAATACTCTGATGAAACAAAACAAAGGCAAACTCCAACTGAAAGCCATTCCACAAAGCTCTGAGTCAGAGATGACCAACGTTTCCCCTTTCTAGCAGAAAGAAATTCTTTGGACACCAGCTCACTTTGTGCAGCTGGTGACACACAGTATAGGATTCCAGGAAGCTGCACGTGCCTAATGTGCTGCTACCAGGTGCTGCTAAACGGCTGGATCTTGTTCCCATGCTCTTCCTGTCCAACTTCCCCATGCCAGATCACAAGAAAATTCTCTGCTCTCTACTCAGCTCCATTCCTGAGCTATCACCATAAACTTCTGGCCTTCCATAATGAGTCTGCTAAAAATGTGCCTTCCCACTAAGTACACATTAAACAAAATTTTCCCAGAGAGCCAAGCTTTGGGTTATGCTGTTTATATTTTTGTACCAGGGTATGTTAAGTGGTTTCAAACACGGCATGTTATACAGCACTGCATTGCAGTTTGGGCCTGCAGAGACACTTTTACCAAAAATCACATTTGTAGGCACAGTTAATGACATTCTCAGGCATTAACCACTGTGGCTTCCACTCCACACAATAGGCCTTTGTTTGAAGCCTCGCACTACATGGAGAGAATTAGAAAACAGTACCAGAGGAAGCCTTGCCAGCAGATGTTTTGACTTGCAGAACAAGCAAGTTCTCCCTGGTTTCAGTGCTCACACTGCATCCACGAATTAATGAGCAGTCAG
Source organism: Indicator indicator (assembly GCF_027791375.1). Lineage (NCBI taxonomy): Eukaryota > Metazoa > Chordata > Aves > Piciformes > Indicatoridae > Indicator > Indicator indicator. The sequence goes on along the minus strand of NC_072024.1, from coordinate 18,945,447 downwards.
AGGTTGGAAATATTCTCCTGAATCAACCAGAGCAGAAATACTGTTGACAACAATAAAGCTAACCATTGCTGGGCTCCAACTGGCAAAACCATTCCTTAGATCCCTATCTCCAAACTTAATCACCACAGAGTGGTCAAATCCAGACAGAGAGAGCTCACACCTTCTCTGAACACAAATATCATTATGATTCAGGGCCCAGCAGACTTTCATTGAGATGCTGCTGACACCCCCCCCCCTCCAACCCCACCCCCCCCCCCAAAATCAAGACTCTGGTTCTGAATATTGTTCTACAAGGTGAGATGAGAGGGTGCCCAAGTGTTTTTTTCTGTGCTAGTTCCCACTCAATTGTCTGGAACCATCTCATGGATTTCAGTAGGACCCACTTCTTCAAAGGGCCCAATGGAAGCACAAGTTGTCTTTGCCTTTTAACTTTTGTATAATAAAAGGTGTCAGGTGAAGGGCTCTGCATGCTGCATCCTCTCTTTAGTGAACTGCTACTTTTTCACATTCCCAATCCTACCCCTTCCCCAGAAAAAAGCAAAGATGGTATTCCCACCTCCAAAGCCCACTCAGTCATTTGCCTCCCTTCTGATGCTGTCAGTAGGGGACACGAACTTCTGAATAAGCCTTTTCCTTTTCATTCTTTTTACAGCATAGGGCCCTACTTAGAGACCTGAGCAGAGGGCCACCAGCAGCAGGCAAATGACTGAAGAAATGGCTACTGGGCTGAAACAAGTTCATGCTTCTGGAACTGCTAAACAGACAAGACTTTGGAGGCCACCTCATCTCCAAAAGCTAGTAGTTCCAAAAGAAAACAAATTTCAGAAGAAAAACAAAAAAAACCCACCCACCCCAAAACAACAAAAACCCCAACCAACCAACACAAAACCACAAACAACAACAAAAACCCACAAAAAAACCACCAAACCGAAACACCAACACAAAAAACCCCAAACCAACAAACAAAAAACTCAAAAAAGCCCATACCAACTAAAAAACCCCAAACCTTAAAATCTACTGAGGACTACCGAACAGAACAATTTCCTTCCTAAGCTGGTCCATCAGCTGAAAGCTAGGCTACTTTCAGGGAAAGTGTCACCACTGAGCTCTTGAGCTTTTCCCTGCTAGCAGAACACTGGGGAAAATGGATTTATATCTTGATCGTGTATGGTTGTCCTTAACATTCTTATGACTGACACTCATATTTCATTCCAGATCAGGTCAGAACTTACCCTTCAGTTTCCAGTGTTTGTTTTGTTACTGCTCAGTAAACAAGCCCTCAGTTTCCAGTGTTTGTCCAGAAACCACTGTGAAGCCACCAGACAAGTGGTAAGCGCCATTTCCTATCAGCCTGCAGTGACTTAGTCTGCACATGGACAAACAAGCTCTCTAGAATCCATTATCATATTCCAGTATCCACTTTCTACTGCTGCAGGATTTTGCTAACAACCTTTGGACAACTTGGAGATTGTTATCCTTGTACCAAAGTACTAAGATACTGGGATAGGGCAGTAGAGGTTTTGAAGGTCCAGGAATCGCTGCTATAACAGAAGTAAGGGAAAACCCAATGCTTCCATCAGCAGAGAGAGCGAGCTCTATGTAATTAAGTGACATGTTAGCTTGCAAGACCTTTTGCTCTAAGTCAGGAGGCAAAGTTCACCAGCATCAATTCCAGATCACGAGCTTAGAGTCCCCCTCAGTTCTAACAGCAGCGATCTGACCTCCTCATCACTACAAGCTCACAATATATACAGGGCACCTTCACTGCAATGCTGTGGTTGCACTGTGTTACGCGATTTGCAGACTCAAGTCCACCTCAACATTTCCCACATCCATACCTCTGTTTCAGGCCGAGGAATAAATACCGGGGCTCTCATCTTCAGAGTCAGGTCCTGAAAGTCCCACTCACCAATCACGTACTGCACCGGCATTCTGTGGCAGGCAAAAGCAAACGTGAACACTTCAGCACTATGCTCCACAACACACAGAAGCTACTGTGCAATGTGCCTAAGTGAACTGGGAGAACTCCATGCCCACAGAAGAATTTGTTATCACTGGGCTCAGGGAACTATCACAGTATATCACAGGTTGGAAGGGACCTCAAGAGATCATCTGGTCCAAACCCCCTGCCAGAGCAGGATCACTTAGGGGAGTCCACACTGGAATGCATCCAGGTGGGGTTTGAAAGTCTCCAGAGAAGGAGACTCCACAACCCCCCTGGGCAGCCTGTTCCAATGTTCTGTCTCCCTCACTGGAAAGAAGTTTCTCCTCATGTTGAGGTGAAATCTTCTATGGTCAAGTTTGAACCTGTGTTCCTTGTCTTATTACTGTGAACCACCAAAAAGAGCCTGGGCCCCTCCACTTGACACCCATCCCTCAGATATTTATAGATATTGATCAGATCCCCTCTCAGTCTTCTCTTCTCAAGATTAAATAGGCCCAGGACTCTCAGTCTCTCTTCATAGGAGAGATGCTCAAGTCCCCTAATCATCCTTGTGGCTCTCTGTTGGATTCTCTCCAGCAGGTCTCTGTCTCTCTTGAACTGGGGAGCCCAAAACTGGACACAGTATTCCAGGTGCAGCCTCACCAGGGCAGAGCAGAGAGGTAGAAGAATTTCCCTAGACCTGCTGGACACCTTTCTTGATGCATCCCAGGATCCCTTGGCTCTTTTGGCCACAAGGGCACATTGTTGTTCCATGGAGAACTTGCTGTCCACCAGCACTCCAAGGTCTTTCTCTGTGGAGCTGCTTTCCAGCAGGGCAGCCCCTAACCTGTCCTGGTGCCTGTTGTTATTCCTCCCCACACGTAGGACCCTGCACTTGTCCTTGTTGAACTTCATGAGATCTGCCTGCACCCAGCTCTCAGCCTGCCCAGGTCACATTGGATGGCTGCACAGCCTGAGGGGTGTCAGCCACCCCCCCAGTTTTGTATCATCAGGAACTTGCTGAGGGTACTCTCAATCCCCTCATCCGGGTTGCTGATAAAGATATCGAACAAAACTGGACCCAGTACCAATCCCTGGGCAACACCACTGGCCACAGGCCTCCAAGTTGACTCTGTGCCACTGATGATGACCCTCTGAACTCTGTTGTGGAGCCAGTTCACACAATCCACCTCACTGACCAGCCATCTATGCCACATCTCCTGAGCTTTTCTATGGGGATGTTATGGGAGACAGTATCAAAAGCTTTACTTAAGTCAAGATGTATGACATCCACTGCTCTGCCCTCATCTACCCATTTGGTCATAATTTCATAGAAGGTTATCAGATTAGTCAGACAGGATCTCCCCTTGGTAAAACCACTAGCCAACCAGAGGCCAGTCAGCATCACTTTGATACTGGGGAAAGTGGAGGAACAAATAGTCTTAGAGATCATTTTCAAGCATGCTAAGTGTAGAAAAGGGCCTGGGAGTAGGCAGCATGGATTTAGAAAGGGGAAATCATTCCTGATCAACCTGACAGCCATCCACAGCACAAAGCACCCTGAGGAATCAACACTGTTTATCTTGACCTTCCTAGGAGTTTTGATACTGTCTCACCTAACATCCTCATGTACAAGCTCATTAAGTAGTAAGGAGTAATTAAATGAGGCAAACTGAAAACTGACTGAACTGGTAGGCTCAGAGGGCTGTGTTCATCAGCACAAAGTCCAGCTGAAGGCTGATCACTCATGAAGTAACCCTGGGGTCAACAGAGGGGCAAATATAGCATAACATCTTCATTAATGATCTGGATGATGGGACAGAGAGCACCCTTGACACGTTTGCAGAGGACAGAAAATTGGGGGGAGTGGTTAACAGGCCATAGGGTGTGCTGCTTTTCAGAGGACTCTCAGGAGGCTGGAGAAATAGGCTGACAGGCACCTCATGAAATTCAGCACAGAGCAACATGAAGTCCTATAAACTGGGAAGGAGTAACCACATGCACCCCTGCTGGCTAGGGACCAACCAGATGGACAGTAGCCTTAGAGGAAAGGCCCTGGGGAGTGGGTGGACAAGTTGAGTGCTGTCAGTCAGCAACGTGCTCTTGCATTAAAGGCAGCCAAAGGTGTCCTAGGCTGCATGAGGCAGAACATTGGCCGAAGGTGGAGGTGGGGATCCTTCCCCTCTATTCAGCACTGGTAGGGAGCATCTGGAATGTTGGGCTCCCAGTATAGGACATACATGGACGTACTGGAATAAGTCCAACAAACGGCCAATAAGATGATTAAAGGATTTGAGCTTAGAACATATAAGGAGGGAGACTGAGAGGGGGGACAGTTTAGCCCTGAGAAGGAAAAGCTTAGGCTGTGGGGGCAAGAGAGGGAAATCTCATCAGCAACCATATGTATCTGGTGAGACAGAGTGAAGAAGATAGAGCCTGATTCTTTTCAGTGGTATCCAGTGAAAAGACCACGCCAAGGGCATAGGCCATCCAGAAAATTCCATTTGGACCTAAGAACAACTCCTTTATTATTTTATTATTATTTTCAAACACTGAGAGAGTGGTCCAACACTGGAACAGGATGTTCACAGAGGCTGTGTAGTAATCTGTATCTGGATATAATAAAAATCAAACTGGGCATGGCTCTGAGCAACTTGCTCAGGCTGATCCTGCTTTAAGCTAGAAGGTGGGCTAGTCTTCAGAGGTTCCTGTCAATCTCCAAGATTCCATGATTCTATGAATTTGAGGCTGTGTCATATTTTCAGCTGCTGTGAGGCACCATACCTCACTTCTGGATGTAGAGCAACACTGAAGATAGAGCAACTTGCAAGGCAGACAGCACTGGGAACGTGGCATTTCTGTTTGTAACACAAGATTTGAGAGCAGCAGGAGAATTTCGGGGAAGACACTCAGATCCTACAGGCAGTAACCACTGCCAACACAATGACTCCCTGAGAAAACCTCCTATCCTATCCTATCCTATCCTATCCTATCCTATCCTATCCTATCCTATCCTATCCTATCCTATCCTATCCTATCCTATCCTATCCTATCCTATCCTATCCTATCCTATCCTATCCTATGTAAATCTACGCTACACTACACTAATCCACACAGCAAAAGGAGGATCCACATCATAACACACTCAGGTAAACAAGCGGGAGGAAGCCACCTCCAAACATACTCCCAGGACCAGCCACCCTTCCAAATGATGTAAGTTCCTGAATATTTCCTCTCTTCACACGTTACTCCCCAGGTAGCTCCTTCACACCAAACCCATTTCATTTTTTGGTAAAAGAACCCCTCACACAGGGCAAACAAATGGAGACCTAAGATATGGCAGCCATGGACACCTCTAAACAGCAGAGAGATCCCTCTGCAGGCAATGCCTAGAAAGGAAAGGACAGCAACACCACAGCCCACTGTAGAACTGGCAGCTGAAGAGAATGCTGAACCAGGACAGAAGGGCCAAGGCTAAATTTTGTAAGCACAGAAGAGCTCACTGAAAATGCACCCAACTCAGGAGCCACTACTGACAGTTTCTGCTCCTCTGCAATGCACTTCAAACTCTCTTTGCTCCCAGACAGGTGGTTTGCTACTGGACACCAACCATGAGGGACCAGCACAGCAATGTTACCTGACATGTCCACTGCTAATTGTCTTCTGCCTCTTCTCTGCTGCCATTCTTCTGACAGTGTTAAGGCTGTAGGCAAAGCCTCCAAAGAAACAAATGTAAGAGTCTGCTCGTCTGCTCCTACCTTTCTAATCGCTTGTAGCTCAGCTGCTGGATGTGTTCCTGCTGCACTGCTGTGAGCGGAGTGTGGAGGCTTTTGGAATTCAAGCTCTGAAACTGAAGACAAGGTCACTTTAAAACCTGCCCATTTGTGACACTTGGGTGTCCTCTGCACCCTCCCAAGGACACGCCCCAGGGAGAAGGGAGACCCAGCATGCTGACAAACACATATGCCTGGGACTGTTAGAAACCATAAATGAAAAGAACCTATCTGCATGTTTAAAGCCCAGCCTGTACAACTGTTCTTCTGCTACTTTTCAGGGTTCAGAAGAATAGGTACAATTAAGAAATACCCCACCAGGCACGTCAGGATACAGGTCTGTGTACAGGTCATGGGTTAACATTTCAGTCTCTGCAGAGGAAGGCATTGAAGAGGCTCTGAGTGTTCTACTGGCAATAACACATTATGGCTCATCCTTTCTGCCATCTAAGGAAGGAAAAGTTCTTCTGCTCCCTTTAAGTGAGACAACCACAAAGGTAAAGGATTCAACCCAAATGACCGAGGCATGCACAAACCTTGTTCTTTTCCTGTTACTTAACTGTTTTTGCTCCCAGGACGAATGACACAATATATTCACTGGATTCTCGTGCTTCAGGGACCCCATTGGTCTCAAACACCTTCTGCCAGTACTTGACCACATCAGTAGCAGTCACAAACCCAGGTCTTTCACTGTAGCTCTGCCTCAGAGGTGACCTCTTCAGACTGAGGAGAGGACTTTGACTCAATCCCCTTGACAGGCACCAAGAGGAGAGACCAAACAACCTCCTGAGCAGTGGGTGGGTAAGGCATCTCATTGTTGTGAAATCAGTTCCTGGTTTCCAAATGTGTTACTTGTTGCCACCAGACCATCTAGTCAGTGCCGAGACTCACAGGACACTTGGTGCTACTACGTGCCACTGTAGCTAAGCACCAGCTGACCACAGTCAGTGGATTCTTCTCAGGGCAGCACACAAGTGACACTGGTTTGCATCTCTTCTGATCTACAAAAGGAGGTAAAAGTACAGCCTGAATCCGTCGAGATAGTAGAACACATGCTCCCCTCTGACAGAATGCACATTGCTTACCCTAACCCCAGCCCAGGTACAAACCCAACCAGTCACACCCTAAGAGTAACAAAGCATTACCCCAAGAAAAGACTCAGGTGACAGCTAACCAGCTCTGCTATTGCAATCAATTTCTTTTACCAAGAGGCCAGCTCATGCCTGTGGCAGGTCAGAAGCCAGCATACATACACACAGACACAGAACTCCTGCCAGCTGGTTCTAGAAAACCGGATATGCCAACCTTCAGCTCCAGCCCTTGGCCCTCCAGCCCATGGGTGGGTCACCCTGGTTCCCTGAAAGAGGATCCTCAGTCTTTCCTAAATTATTTCTTGTGCTCCTCTTTGCTCATAAATCACAAGCCCTAGGTTAACAGGTGTGCTCACAGAAGACTTGACTTCATGAGTCAAGGGTCTTCCACACTGTCACTATACCCAGAGAGCAGACAAGGAGCCATAGAACTACGACTGAGCTGGTAAGAGCAGAGGAAGCAGAAAAACCTCACAAGGTAAAACTAGAGCAAAGAGAAACACTTGAAAGATGCAAAGACCAGAAAAGACAAACCCTGACAGAGGGAATCAGTCTCTTAAAGGAGAGAACAGGCAGACCCAGACAGAGGGAAGACAAACAAACAAGATGACTACAGGAGACAAAGGAGATGAAACTTCAGAAAACAGCAGCTGCATATCACACTTGGAACTGTGTGAGACAAACAGAACAGCAACGCCAATTTCCTGCTGTGACCCAGCAGAAATGAGACCCTCCCTCCCTTATGACTCACAGGCCCTGGAGCCGCTGTGGGTTGCTTTGAGCACCCATTCCCATTCCTCTATTGATGGCTGCTTTTCATCACTGTCTGGGAGAGGCCACAACTTCCCCTTCTCCAATTCCCCCAGAAAACCATCACACAAACAACTAAGTACCTCTTCCCAGCAGCTGGCAGCACCCAGGGCGTGTGGTTCTCTGCTTCCTAGGAGTGCTGCTGCAGGGCAATCTGGGGAGGCTGGGTCAGCTGGGCAGCCACCAGCACTGAACCCTTGCAGCAGCCCTGGGCCTTCTGCATGGAGCATCAAGCAGTGTGGGGCTTGCCCTGCTCTTGCTGTACAGTGAAACTGTGAGAAGAGTCAGGCCTCCACTGCTCTCCTTCAGAAAATCAAACCAGACTCCGGGGGGAATAACCCTGCAGCAGAGATCTCGGGATTGTTGTACCTGCTACCTCCTGGCTCTAAGAACCCAGCCACCTTCATTATCCCCATCAGAGAGATAAGCAGCCCCAATGAAAAAGTGTCTTTATGTTCTGCATTAGCAGCCCGACAGCTACGGGTTTTACCCAAGGAACTCCTCACTCCAAGGTCCTGTTTCAGGGATAATGCCACGTGAGGAAAAAACACGAACCATTAGTGCTGCTAGGGAAGCAGGTAAGACTTTTAACTGGCCACGGCTGGAGCAATGTCCAGCAACTGATGAGGTCCCTGCTACTTCTTGGTGCAAATTCCAGGTAGGCAATACATACTTTTTTCCCTACAGGTCCGTGGTTTGGTCCATCCAGCCTCCAGTTCCCCACTCACTACAGGCCAACACGGCCTGGCCCACTCTCGGCCCCTGCCCTGTGCTGTCACAGGCTTGGGCAGGCGCTAGGGCTCGTTCGGTACCTTTCTGCTGCTGGGCTGGTGGACAGCTGAATAAGTCCCCGCATAAACTCGCTGGCCATACCGGGGTAGGGGGCACAAGTCGCCACTTGCCAGCCAGAAAGCTGCCCTCACCCGCGCCTCAATTCAGTGCGCGGGCGGCTAAGCGGAAGGAGCCCCACAGAGCGCTGCCGGGACCGGCGCGCCCGCAGAGAGACACCTCACCTCACGGCGGCCGCCACCGGCGGAGCTACACTAGACAGCCGACTCCCGCTGGGGCCGGGGCAGAGGGCAGCCACCTCCCGTAGTGCGGCCTGTGGCTGGTGGCCCGAGCAGGGCTGTGCAGCAAACAACCGAACCACCACCTTCCCGCCGCTCACCCAGCTCCCCCACAGCATGAGTGACAGAGGCATCGGCCAATTGCGAGCCGAGCTCTGCGGACGCCGGCCAATCGTGGAGTTCGGAGAGGTTGTAGGCGGGGTTTCACGGCGGTGCGCACGGAGCAAAGCGGCTCGGCCCGGCCCGCCCCCCGCGGGCAGCGCTGCCCAGGGCGCGGCCCCCCGGTGGCCCCACCGCCAGCGGCGCTCCGGGGGCACCGGACGCCTCAGCGGGGAGCGCTCAGTAAGTGCCGGGCCCCGGCGGGCAGTTGCCGCCCCGGCGGGGGGGTCGCGCAGCTCAAACGCGGCTGCCTCCGGGTAGGGGCGCGGGGCTGGGCCGCAGGGGTGTCCAACCGCGCCTCCCCGTCCTGTCTCACGGGCGCAGGCGGGGGCTGCCGTGTCCTCTCTGTGGCTGGGAAGGGCGGGTGGCTGTGCCCCACGCTGTGCCCGACCCCTTGTCTGTCTCGGCCGCCCCGGCAGGGCCAGACAAAGCGCTGCGGGCGGCGGGTGCAGGCAACACTGCGGCGGGTACCGGCTGCAAGCCCCGCCGCTGATCCGTTTGGGAGCGGGAAGGGCCGTGGAACCCGTTATCCGACTGGAAACTTCTCCCCGGGATGGGCAGAGAGTGACCTCCTGCAGGGACCGAGTCCCCTGGCAGCTGGGGGGGACGCAGCCCGGAGAGGGTTGTGGGGGGGGTCAAGACGAGTGCTTGCGTTCCAGTTTTCTGTCAGTGCGGAGTCAGAGCAGTGGTGAGACTGCTGTGGCGTGTCCCGGGGCGGGATGGGCTCCGGCATCTTTCTGACAGCCGGAGGGGCACAGTGGAGATATCCGGACAGTGCACGCCCCCGGGGCTGCCCCGGAGCCTGGCCAGCGCTGCAGTAGGGGGAGAACCACAAGTTCACGCACTGGGAAGGCACAGCCCACAGGCACCAGCGACCCAATGTTGCTTCTACTACTAGAGACACTCGGCCTTGGTGAAGTAATGCAGAAAAAAATAGTAGTTATTTTTTGCCTCTTCATCCATGGACCCCGTGACCCATCTTTATCCCTGTGACATCAACCTTTATTCCTGTCAGACTCAAGGGGAAACTGCGGCACAGAGAGATTAAAACCAAGACTCAGATAAACCAGCAGCCTTGAGGTAGTGCCTGATAAAATGCTCTGCATCTCTTGAGATTTTGGCCATCACAGCATCTATCAGAGACCAGTTTGGAAATGCTGGCTTTAGAGAAACAAATGTGTTTTCCTATTCCCAGACCTAACAGAGACCAGCATAGGGCTGTCCTGGCTGTGTGAGCAGCTATGTTGGTGCAGGCAATGGAGGAATGCCAGCTTGCAGCAACTGAGGTTCTGGTTACTCTTCTGTTTTGTTCTATTTGTGCATGAACTGTGCTGAAACCTGCCAGCAATAGGTAGTAGCTATCCCTGGCCCCAGAGCAGCCATCAGAGACCTGGAGTACATCCAGCCTGCACATCAAACTCCCAGCACCAGAATGACAACAGAAAGGAAGGAAAGATCCTCCACCTGCAGCTCTGCGATTATAAGCTGTGGGTCCAGGGCTATACTTACACTCAGCACCACCATCTGACCCTCTGCAACCTGGACCAGAAGGGCCTTGGGAACAGAAACACCCTCATCTGGATCTGGAACTAAGCCTTGTCACAAACGTTTCATACAGGATGGTTTGACAGCTGGGTCTCTGGGCCTTCAGCATGAACAAGTGCCCCCATTCCCACTTGACCAGATTTTCAGCTGGCCAATTTTAACCTGGCCTAGCTTTGTTCAGAGGAGTAATGCACAGCAGCAGAGGCTGTAGTCCATACAAAAGAGGTCTTACCCAAAGGCTTGGTCTCAGCTCCATCCAAGTTCCAGTAGTTTCTCCAGAACTGACACAGCATTGATATGAAAGCCTAGCCCGTTTTGTTTCCAAAATTCAGAACCAGAGCTGTACTTTGCCTCTTCCTGTACTTGGGCCTCCTTCACTCCTTTCACTGAGGCTGTTTTTCTACCTTTTGTTTTCTTGGTACTGGCTTTTTTTCAAACGTGAGGTTTTATCACAGGGACTTTCCCCAAATAGCACAAATCAATGATTCTCTCTGAGCAGCTGCACGGTCTGCCCAGTACCTGCTCAACAGTTCTTTTCCTGCGGGGTTGTAGCTGCTGCTGCAACACTTGAAATTTGCCATCTTTGTGTCTGAATGCCTCCTCCACCTGAGCTCCACTGTGGTCAGTAATGGCTGTGGAAATCTAGCTGACACATGATTGAAACTAGGCATGGATGGTTTGGTGGTGAGTGAAGGACACAGTCCCTTTCAGCTGCAATGAACTTGTGTCTCTGCATGGTTAGGTGGGACCAGACAGGAAATGCTGTCTTCACAATTCTCCAGAAATTCATGGGCGTTTGACAGCTCCCACAATCTCTCAAGCACTTCAAAATCTGCCAGCCACTCCTGCTTCACCAAGTTGTTCACAGGAAGCTGTGAGATGGATCTTGCATGCGGGGTGAGAGATTTTTACCTGCCCAGGACAATGCAAGACAAGCACTATGCATGTTGAGGTGACCACAGAGTGACGCAGAACAAGCGCTGCACAAGCTGAGGTGGCGACTTATGCTGCCCACTCACCACAGGGGAGCCTGGTGCTGTTTGCCTGGTGTGATGTCCCTGCTTCAGCTAGTGACAGATATTCATCACACTGCTTCATGCAGTTCTGAGCAGCAGGGAGGTGTCAGAGTAGTGGGACCAGTTTGATAACCTTGCCCAGAATAGAAGAGCAAAGCAGAACAAAGGCTCATTTCTCTTGCAGGCACATCTTTTTCTGTTGAGATCTCGCTAACCTCTGTGTCCAGGCTGCACTCCAGTCCAGAGATGTAATGTCTGCTAAAACTGCAGAGACATTGTCAGAGAACTGCCACACTTCTTGAGGCTGGCTCTGCTCTGGTGCAGGGGTAGCTGCATTTTCAGGCAAGCAGTTGCTGAACCAATGTTATATAGAGAGGGTTTATAAAGAAAGTTGTGCAAAATAGTTCCCAAAGGCTCATCCCCTGGTGTGTTGCAACTCATCATTTGCACAACAGAACCATGGAGCAATTAAAGCCTTTCATGTTTTCAGCATGAACAGGTCTATCAAATTTCACAGCTCTCGTCCAAAATTGGACTCATTTTAAAATTAGTACTGATAATTAGCAGTGCATGACTAAGCTTGAGTGGGTGCTTTCTGGGGGGAATTGTGAAATACTCACTGTCTTTTAGAAGCAGATGGGGCACAAATGCAACCCCCTGCTTGAAGGAAGCTGCCTTTCCAGAACACGTGGAATGAGGGACGGTGGGGCAATGGATTGTGTGGTGACTTACCAGTCACCAGTGAAGAGAAGTCCTATTTTGGGTTCAGTTAGAATCATCCTGAGATATGGACCCTTCACAACTGATACTGGATATGTTTCTACTGATCATGGGATCCATGCAACATTCCAAAAATTAAAAGCAAGAGACAGAAGCAGGAAAATGCCGTGTCCTCGAGGGCAGATAGAGGCCACCTGCCTCAGTCTGGAGCAAGCCAAAGACAGGAGTTCTGAGATTGTTCTCTCACAGATCTACAAGTGCCTGCAAGGAGGCAGAGCTGGAGCAGCAAGGGGAGTGTATCACTGACTTCAAGTGAATCAGTCATGACTTGGGGGGCTCTCAGTAACCCTGAAATTTATATTTCTTATTTTGAGTGAGCATCTGTGAGCTGTCCTCACAAACTACTAGTGAATTTGGAAGCTTTGGAAAAGATTGTGCTTCTCTCTTAAGAGCTCTGCACTGTGCATGTGTTCTCATTCTCTCCCAGACAGAAACCAACATGGCTCCTATGAAGAAAAAACATCAGTGATGATCCTACAGGATAAGTCTCACATGAGGGTCTTTCATACCAACTTCTGTAGCTGATGGGTGAGCACTACATCTTGGTGACAGGAGCTACCAAGAGCTGTCAGGATGAATTACAGCTCGCCCTCTGTGCATGACTTCTATCACACCACTACCACCACACCCAAGCCAGACCCAGGGACAACTCTGGATGTGACTGTACCAGAAACAGCTACCATAAGCCCTGAGACTACCAGTTTCAACAGCACCAAAATCCCAGATGTGGCCAGCACTGGACCCAGCATGAGCACAATGCTGCTGTCCTTTGGGATCATTACTGTGATTGGGTTGGCTGTAGCTATGGTAAGAGAGTCCTGCTAAATATTTCTCTGTCTGTTGAAGCTGGAAAGGGGTTCTAGGACTGATTTGGGTTGAATAATTTATTTGTATTCTACTAAAAGCTTACCCAAAACTACTGAGAACTGATAGTTCCTGAGATCCGTTTCTTTTTTTTTTTTTTATCCAGTGCTCCAATATTTCTGCAGTCTCCCTACAGACTAGTCCAAATGGGATGCTCAGCAGACCTACAGGAAGCCCTGTGTAGTATCAGCATTTATTTTTAATAGCAATAAGAAAGTCAGTTAAAAGAACACAAAGCAGATTCTGTTCTTACTTGTTCACTGGAACAGCTGCATTGATTTAAACCTTGTCAACAGGGGGTCCCTGACCAGAAAGTTCATCCAAATTAACTTTTAAAGCAGACTGTTGAAACCATGTTAATCTCCTCAGTGGCCATGCCTTTCTGAAGTAAAGTGGCCTGAGTTCATTTTAGCCAGACTCATTCTGGACTGTACTTCCAAGGTTCTTCTTTCTGGGTATCAGCAAAGTCCTTGAGGATTTGCTGTGTAACTGACCTTCCCCTCGATGCTGTAGGCAGAAGCTCTCAGTAACTATAGGTCTAGGCCTGACATAGGCAATGCAAGTGCTGCAGTTGTTCTGATATATAACCAGATCGTTTACCTGCCAACAGAGAACAGAAGGTAGCGGCAAGCTCCCATTCCTCATATGAGGAAGAGCTTCACTAACACAGCCAACAGAGGAGCCTACAGAAAGGGACTACTGCAAAATGTCATTGCAGGCCCAAGGAGGAGTTTTTCCAAAAGCCCCTAAGAGAATCTGGAAACATTATCCTGGAAACGTTATCCTGGAACCGGTCCTAAGTTCCCAAGAACAACATCCAGCATTCATAGTTCTCAGAACAAGGCTCTGGAGGCCAATAGCCTCACTTTCTTCCCAGCACAGCCACTTTTACAGGCTGACACGAGGCAAGTCACTGAGCATGCTCTCTTTGCTTCTTACCTTCACACTGGGGAGGGGGTGTCAGCACTTCCATGCTGTAGGAAGTCTACAGAGGAAAAGCACAAAGGGAAGGTTCTTTAGCCTCTCATAAATTGCAACATATGCCTTGCAGCCACCAGAACATGCTGAGCAACACATAACAATCAACCTAATGTTCTTACTACTACTAACACACCTAATAGCAGGCCACTGGAGCAGATAATGTGCTACTGAGCTTCCACTGATGCATACAAAATTCCATTTTGGATTGTCACTTCTCCCTTCCCCTTGCTTTGGTGAGCAATGACACCAGACCTGCTACACCTCCTTTCTGTGTGTTGTGTGCCTAAAATTTTTCCACTCAGCTGTTGTCCATCCTAGAGGGCCTGTTGTAATGATAGTTTTCTTTCTCCTTCAGGTTCTGTATATCAGGAAGAGAAAGAGGTATGTAACGTTTGTTGTTCACTGAAGGGAACTCAATGCTTCAAAATCCAGAGAGCTAGGAAGGAACAGGGAGATGGGCAAGACACGAGGAATGGCTAAGAAGACGACTATGTGGAATCAATGGCACATGAATGAGGCTAGGGCTAGGGATGGTGTGCTCCTGGTGTTGGCCCAGCTTTTAACACAAGACCTTCAAAGACTTATCTGGAGTTTTGGAAAGGCAAACAAGATTGAGCAGGAGGAGGGTAGGGATCCTGTTCAGTTCATGCTTTACCTATGAGCTGCATTAAAACTGAACAGGGCTATGAATGTATAAAGAAGCTGGGAACTCTATCATGAGAGGTGTGGATCTCATGTTTTAGCCATTCCCATATCCCTGTTTTCCACCAGCTCAGGCCAAGGACATTGGCCTTGCAAGTCTGAAGGCATCCATAGCTGCAGTCACAGCAACTGGCAGCAGCATGGTGCAGAGATGCAAATTTCTAGCTCAAGACTTAGTGTCTTAATTTCCTTGTTAAGCTCCTGGCTGAAAATAGACAGGAGAGCAGCACTCAGAGACACACACACCTTGATTCTTCCACCTCTGACAGCTGAGACACTGGTGAAGAGGCATAAAACAAGATGCCTCCTCCCTGCCTGACTCCTTGTGGCAGGCTTGGCCTGGCCCTAGATTGCCAAGAAGCGCTGCCACCGCCCACTAAAATTTCCAAGCCAGATGTTGAAGTCCAGGTCTGGGTATTGCCACCAAAGCAGCTAATGCTTGGCTTGTGAGCACAGCACTGCTGGAGATAGTGGTTGTGTTGGCAAACCCATGTAGAAGGAGGGAGGGAATGTGTCATCCTGACACTTGCCAAAATAGATAGTTGTGGTGACACTGCCAGTAACAGCTTGTGTGTTTCCCTCCCTCACCCCCAAAACTCAGCTACAGCCTAAGGCTCAGTGTTTTCCCAGGGGCATGCCTACCCCTCTTCCATCTCTGAGCTCCCAAGTAGTTTGGGAGATCCTTTGGGGTAATATTTTATAGCGCTGTCACTTGGAGCAATGATGGCAAAGTAAGAACAGCCTGTCCACAGGCATCACCCTCCTATGAGAAACTCTTTCCTATTTTCTATTCATTATTCTCTATTTGTTTTTATGTACTGCAACCCCAGAGTTAAAGTACTACTTGTAGGCCCCTGGAACTAAAAGTAGACTTGTGCTGGCAGACAGGTGATGGTGCAACATTGCCTGTTGTGAGAGAAATGCCTGGCCAGTTGGTTCCACTGTCTGTTTTGTCCCACCCCATAAAGCTTGATCTTTTAAGGTCTGCAAGAACTTAACTCCCTGTTTGGTTCCTCTGTGCATAATGCTTGCCAACAGATATTAGTGGTGACAATTAATCCCTGTAACTGCACTCTGAATATCTTCCAGATATGGCCAGCTGTGGGGAGTAGGTTCTTATCTTCATCCCTGCAGGACAGGACTTGACCCTTATCCAGCAATAAGAGCAGCAGAAGGAAGAGCCTGCAGAAAGGCTCAGCAGTGGGATGGGGAAAGGAACCTGATCATCTGTCCTCAGTCAACCCTTTCCCTTTCCTTCCCTCCTGTGAGCAGGTTGGAGAAGCTACGGCACCAGCTCATGCCCATGTACAACTTTGATCCCACCGAGGAACAGGATGAGCTGGAGCAGGAGCTGCTGGAACATGGGCGAGATGCAGCATCTTCCCAGGCATCACAGACCAAGGTAGGCAGCAGGAGCCAGTGAGTCTCTTACTGCAACCACTGGTACCTCTGCTGCTTTTGTTACAAAGTTTTTGTAGGGTTTTAGAGTAAGGAAACCATTAAAGACCTCAGGAGGACTTCTCTCATCTCTGCCAGCCCTGGAGGTAGGGAGCTTGGACATTTTGGAGTGCTTAGGATTGCCTGAAGGGTTATACAACTAGGATCAAGAGCCTGGGAAGGCAAAGCATTGGCTCTATTCAATTAGGAGAAAGAAAAAGGCTATTTGAGTAATTAAGGTTGAGTTTTCCACAGTTTACCACCCAGGGCAACACAAAAGAATAGTAGGATGAATGTTGTTTTCTGGGAGATGAAGCTTCAGTGTCCACAAGGCACTGAGGCTCCTTTGCCCTAGCAAGCAAATAATTTCCACCCAGTTTTAAGGTATCCTTACTTTGCATAAAGATGCAAGTGTGTTACAAAGCCATGCCCAGGGACAGCCTGTAATCATGACAGTTAACTGTGCTCCAAGTCTGAGGAATGCAGGCAGAAAGCCTGCAGGGTGCTGTGGCATGGCACATCTGGCTTCCTCAGCACCTCCAGGCCAGCCTTGCTGGGCACAGAGCAGGGCTCAGCGAAAAGGGAGGAAAAGTCTCTATTTGAGTTTGTGGAGTGGAAAAGGAGACTTTCCTTTGATCGCTTCAGAGTGTTGAAAGGCATGCAGCATGCTGAGAAATAGTAGAGTCCTCAGAGACCACAGGCTTACTACATCTGTGAGTTCGGAAAGAGCATGATAGTTTGGCTACTTGGTTTTGGTTAACAGTCCAAGGTGGGTCTTTGACAAGAGGCTCCTTTCCTAGTGTACCAAGAGGTAGGAGAAATAGGGAAGAAGGGCTTCTCACCATTGTTTGCAGACAGCCTCACAGTATTTTGTTTCCTTTGTCACTCCTACACAAAAGCCTTTCTGACAGAGAGCCAGCAGGGATGGGTGGAACAGGTACGTGTCTCAGCCAGTGATGCAGCCTCGCTGTAGAGTAGGCCTCTCCTTTCCAGCTGCTCTGTCACCCATGCCTTCCCTTGCTTTTCCAGGACCAGGAAGTTGTCACTAATAATTCTCAGTTTCAACATACTTTAGACCTTCAGATAACCTGTAGCAAGCTTAGTGTGGGCAGAAGGGAAAAGAATAATAAATACAACTGTAATTATAAAGTATTTACCTTTAGATATACTTCCCAACCTGATAAAGAGCACAAAGGAGGTGTGTGCTGCAATGTGAAAGATAGTCAACATATTCCATGCACTGGCTTGAAAAAGCAAGAGATACAGTTCTATACAAGTAAACGATCTTGTTCTCGAAGCAGTACACACTGAGAAAACATCAGAGGACTCTTAGTGCACATAGAGGATTTTCCTTCAGGTAGCAAAAAGGGGAAATTACAAGGCCGGAGCTAATCTTAGCACAGTAAAAGCAGATCCTTCTTACACAGTGCCAGGCCAGCAGGATACCTCCGATCCCTCTGCTTAGAAAGCATGCAAGGCTTTGCTTATTAACAGAGAGAGAGTCTAAAACAACAGCAAAAGTTCAATGCCTGGCCTGTTCCCAGGCCTTCTAGATGTTTTAAGTCTTTTCATGCTGTCTTGTGTACATTAATAGTGATCCAGTGATGTGGGGCTTCTAAACTGGCATGGATGGGCTGACTCGCTCTCTGGCCTGTTGTATTTTTCTGTCTGAGCCCTGCTAGTGCCACGTTAGTCAGCCAGCATCCCTGTAGTAAAGGGTAGAATGTAGCTCCAATGCTGTGCAGCCTGTGCCCACACACACAGAGCTGAGCAAAGGCAGACTTGCTCATCTTTCACTGCTTCAATGCAGATTCTGCTGACAAGTCAAGGAGCCCTCCAGAGACCCAGCCGTCTTGTGTTCACAGACGTTGCCAATGCCATCAATGCATGAACAACGCCTGCCCCTGCTCTGGGATCGTGTTGAGACTGGGGAGGATGAAGCCAACAAACCAATGACTACCTGCAAGCATGGCTGATCCACTGAGCCCAGCTGGTCACCCCCTTGGATTGCATTACAAACAGGCACAAGCACTGGGAGCTGTCTCTACTTTGGGAAGCAAACCCTGTGTGGGGGCAGTGGTGATTTTTTGATGTTACCACTAAAAGGTCCTGAGCTCCAGTTTCTGGGCTGGTGCTGACCAATACCATCTAGCAAGCTGCGTGCTTAGGAACAGTTGTAGATTGACTTGTCAGAGCACACGTGCCTGCTCTCTGGGTCAGGACAGGAGGAGAGGTGCATGTTTCAGAGAGTTTCCCCATTGGCTTTGTGCCACCAGACTCCGAGGAAAGCAATGAGCAAGCCTCTCTGTGCAGTTACTGCAGCTTTGGCAGGTCTTGGATGGGTGCCTGGTGGCAAAGCCCACTCAGGCAAGGAGAGCTGACTCTTCTAATGCAGTGGTAATCTGGGGCATGCCAGGCAAAACACATACCATGGTCTTACACCCCTTGTGGTTCGTGGGTTGCTGATAAAGATGTGCCCAGGGTGATGTTAAAGCATGGAGAATTCATTAGCTTTAAAAAGTGAAACGGTGAATGGGTGGATGGTTACATTGTAACTGAGGAAGTGGTTGAATATCCCAAATCAGGGCTGCTGCAAATTAGGGGGGAATTCAAACAAGAGACAGGTGATATCAGTATCTGGCTATGCAATTCCCTCCTGCTGAGCTAGAAGTAATGGTGCTTGGGCCACAGAGAGGAATGGGATTCTAATATGTATCCCGCTCCTGCCTTGGCTCAGGGAATGGCAGAGCATTATCCAGAAAACAAAGATTAAGCCTTGAAGTATTTTCTCTTAAATAAGATAAAATGCATTGGCTCAACACTACAACAGCCCCATGTCTGCCCCCAGAGGTGACTGAACTGCTGGTTCTTATCTCCTTACCAGCCAGGGCCTGCAGTCAGAGCCTTCTCTTCTTCCTGCTGAAGACAACATGGAACTTTGTGTTAGCCTCTGCACACACTACCTGCTAGTGCAAAAGGTGGGACCAGACAGGTAAGCCAGGAGCTTCCCTGGGATGCTGAAGCATCTCTCTGCCTATGCATCCTTTAGGGCTGCAGGAAGGAGAGAGTGGATAGGGGTCTCTGGCCAACTTGGCACACTGCAGAGCAGCATGGGAGTTGTCCTCTGCAGAGCCCTGTGGTGGCCACCAGCCCAGAGCACTGTAGGTCAGCACAGTGGCCAGGGACCAACAGCAGTGCCCAGCCATGCAGAGATCACCTCCTGTTTTTGCAGTACATGCATCTGTCAGGTCATACTCCATCCACAGCACCAGCCAAAAGGGAATCAGGGCAAGCCACAGTCCAAGTGCAGATCTAAGTGTAGGCTGTCTGCAGGGAAAGGTTTCAGTGAGTGGCAGTTCAGGTATCATGCTGTGTCACAAGTTTGGACCTGCCAGTTTTTATTCTCCCAAATATTTTTCTTTCCTTTCCTAGTTTTTGTTTTGTTGTTGTTTTTTGTTTGTTTCCCCCCCCCCGCCCTCCATATTTATTAAATGCAGACTCTTTCCTGGGCATGTGCCAGTGACCCCCTGCAGGGCACAGTTCCTTACCAGCCCTCCCTCCTTCGCTGACACAGCTTCCCTCATGGAAGTATTACAGGGCTAAGTTGCTTTAATTTTTCAGTACCCTTTTTTTCTTTTTAAAACCAGGGAGGCCTGGGAGTGTAAAGGCTAGGAGATTCATTCTCCATACCTAGGAGATCTGGCAGGAGGCACAGCTAGGCTGTTGGTTGCTGCTGGTGTTTGCACTCCAGGGATAAAATTGTGGAATTGTTCCAGTTGGAAAAGGCCTCTAAAATCACTGAGTTGGAAGGAAGGTGTTTGGGTACAAACACCCAATGTAATCTGGTTTAGGTCCTTGGAATTTGGACACTGTCACTGGATCCTCTAGAGGTTATTATGCCTGTGTGACCATCTGAGAAGCAAATTCATCCCCCCCCATGCACACTTACCATCTCGAAGTGCTCACTGATGGCAGACAAAGACATCCAATTTCACAGAAGCACTCTGGTTAGAAAAGACCTCTAAGATAACCAAGTCCGACGAGGTTTCAGTCCTCAGTAGCTGACACAATGCTGCCTGCCACACTCCATGCCCTGCAGCAGGACAGGGATGGAAGTGGCAATAGGGGTGCATGGCTGCCCTAAATCATAAAGTTCCCCCTAGAGCCCCTAGGATTGGAACTTTGTTTTAAACTTACTAAAAGGCAAGTGTAAGCTGAGCTGTTTCCTCAGACAGCCTACTTTATGCTCTTTGCCCACCTCCATGTGCTGCACAGGCAGCTGCCAAGCAGCGTGGCTGCCAGCTCAGGTGCAAAAACATGCACCGTGTTTCACCTTAATGCTGACATCTCTTGTCTAACAAACACCTACAGAAAAACCCTCTTTAACCATTCTTCCTGCAGTGGTAGGCTGTCTTGTGACGACTGCCCTTAGGTTACAGAAGTACAGCTACTAAGACTAAGAGAATATTACAGGTATGTGCTGGGCTTGTACTGGAGTATTATGTTAGTTCCATAGCACCTCCTCTCATGGTTCTTGGAAGTGTGTGTACAATTTAGCAGAAGCATTATGATGTAATTTAATTCAAGTGTTTCTGTGTTTTAAGCATTGACATATAATTAAATTATTTACATGAAATCTAGTGTGATTGTCTTTTTTCCCTCCCCCAACATTTGCATTTCCCAACAGAAAATTGCTGGAGTTGGTACTGCCCTCAGTACCTGCTGGCAATCTATATGCATTGAACTCCCCATCTCCATTCAAGACTGAAGCAGGTGTGAAAAACCTGGCAGGACAGGCTCTGTGGGGGTCAAGGTTTAATACTCCACAGCATGGAAACTCTTCAGGAAGGCTTGGTGGAGAAGACAAGATGGGAGCTTCCAGCCTAGCAGATACCAGGCAACCAGAGCACAGAAAGACAAATTCCAACTTGCCTGCTTGCCATGTTATCCTTTAAGCAGCTGAATTCCTACACAAAACAGGCGTTTGTCAGCTTTCCTGCAGCTCTCTCCAGGTAGCCTGCCCCCACTGAGGTGAACATTGTGGGCAACAGTATCAGCAGCTCCATGGTGATATCATTGGTGTATTCCAGATTTGCTTCTGCCTCATCTTCTGGCCCACAGACTCAGAATTTAGGACTAGTTAGTAAGAGATGTCAGATTAACTGAAGAGACTATGCACAGAAACAGAATTAATTGTATGAAAAGCTAAATAGTTGTATGGCACTTAGAACAATATGGAGCATAAACAGGCTCAGCTGTGGAGACTTCTGCAGGTACACAGGAAGCAGAACTGGCTTAGTTTCCACTCAAGCCGGTGACATGGCACTATAAGACACAGAATAGAATGGAGTTTGTGTTTGAAGACCTCTGTTTTCCTTTCTGTGCAATTCCTCATGCTCATTATTCCTTGTTTTCGCATTGATCTCTGGGTGCTTTACTGTCCCCAGAACTCCATTTCAGATAAGGAAAAACTCATCTGATGATACACATGTGTGCTGAGGACATTGCATGGGAGGAGGCAAAGCAGAAGCTTGCTATATTTTATACCTTTATTACAAAAACTCCAAGGCTAATTTTCAAATTGCCACCAGTCTTCATGCCTTCACCAAAACCATTTCTGACAATCTTCCAAACATTGCTAGGTAACAAAGCTCTGTCATATTTTGATCCTACTGTAATGACCTGTTTTTAACCGAGTCAACCTAAACCAGTCTGAGCTTAAAAACACTTGAAATATATTTGCTTAAAGGTAGGATTTGGCTATAAAAGACAGCTAACTGTACAGCAAGTAAAAAGTATTTATCATTTCAAAACAAGAATATCCAGGCAATCCAGCACAAGGTCTTAGCTCTGAAGATACCTATTAACGGGAGGGCAGAATTCCAGTTGTTGATTTTCATTCCAAGTCTCTGCATGAACATGGAAGCTGAAGCTAGGGACTGGTGTTTCAACTACACTCAGAATAGTTCATAATAGTGTGGAATTCTGTTTGTTCTCCTTGAGCACTTACATTTTTGTGGAGACCTGTTCTACTTCCCAAGGGTATTAAGAGGTAGCAAAGACTAAATTCTCCTTTACCCTAAAGAATACTTCGTGTGCATGTGCCAGAGGAATACTGCTGACCTAAAGCAAGTGGGTTTACTATCTGGCTGAGGCAGTTTCCATCCGTACTCCATGCCACCAGCTGAGAAAGGTCTGAATGATGTCCTAAGAAAAGCTTAAGTCTCACACTGCTGCAGTCCCTAATCCATTCAGAAGCAGCTGAAGTTGCAGTTTTACCTTGGGACAACTGTCACTCTCAGGTATAGGGCTTCATTAAATAGGCAGAACAGCCTAGCAAGCAGAATACTAAACCTGCCAGTTCACCTGAAAATCAGGTAAAGTGGTTGGTAAAATATCTTGGTCTGCCACTCAAGTAGCCTTTGAATGCCGACATGAACTGCGGTTGAACTTGTGCATCCACTGACAGGAAGCAGCTCCCTAACCTGAATTCAGAGGAACACCAATTAGATCTGCTCATGTAACCAGCAGCAGTTACAGAGGTGTGCATGCTGTCCCACCTGGATTTATCTACACAGCAGGAGAAGGGGTCAAACCCTTCCCATACCAGGCAGCATGCCTTATCCTACAGCATAAGATTTAGGTCAGTCCCTGTGATCTAATCCACATAATCCTCAATTCCTCTGCTATATGGTGGAGGACACACAAAGGTTATCTGTGATGCAGCTTTCTGCTGAGACCACCAAACTCCATACACAAGAAACTACTGTTAAGGCAAACCAGAAAGCACCCAGAATTAACAGGATCAGGACTGTCATCACTACTACCCTGGGTGAACTGGACAAAATGACCTAGATAAAAACAACCTCCTTTTCCACCCCACCCCCATTATCTCTCTCCAATCAGCCTTTCCGCTTAATTTTGCGTACATTTTCTTGTGTTAAATAAATACCTGCTAAGGAAACAGACCTCTGATGAAAGGATGATAGATGAGCTCAATATATACTGCCATTTCTTGGGTTTCTGCTATGCACTGCCATAAATTCAAAGCTTATTATGTTCTGTTGAAATATTTAACACTGTAAAGCTAGCTAATTTTACATCTTGTCAAAGATAATCAAAATGCCCACTTTGTCCCTTTAGTAGGCAGATAGAGCATCCACAAGACACTCTGGGATTTCACTGTTTGCAATTGGATATTGGAAATGCCCTCAATTCCACAGAATTCAGCAAGATAGGCTCTGACACCAGCAGCACAAATCTGCATAGAACACTAGACAGCAGCGATCTCAGACCACCTGGCTACTGCTGTCTCCCAAAGCTAAGCTGTATGAGCAAGCTTTTATTTGCATAGCTACAACACTAGAGGACCCCCCACACACACATTATGGTCTGAAGACATAACTAAGAGTTGAATCCCGAGGCTCTGCAGGGAAGCAACCTTTGTGTAACTGGTTCTTTACAGACACTCCTTTGAAGTAATGGCTGTGACTAAGCTTGTAAACACTGTGCAGCATTACTATCAAATTCAGGGGGAGTGCCACCAGGCCAAAAGCTAGTTACAAGAGATGGCCCTGAGCTGATAATGTTGGGATAAAAATTTCAGCATCAACTCCCAAAACATCAGGGTGTGAACTTTTCTCTAATGCATCCAAGCTACTGACTACTGGAGCAACAGTGTTTGGTAAGAGCTGGAAGTGCCATGAAGGCTTTTCTTTCTGAGGTAATAAATGACAGACTCAAAGACTCTTAGATGCAATCCCTATCAGCATCTGCGCAAAACTGAACTCTTGGGACTGCTCCATCAATCTGCCAGAGGTGGTATGAAATACAAGTTCAGCAATTAGCTGTGTAAAGAAGTTCTCTACTGTGTCTGTATTACTAAGTCAGTAAACTGTTGCTGTCCAAGGCAGGGCAAGGCACCATGTTATTCAAGTATCTTTAAGAAATATTAATATCCTCACAAAGGATACACTACAAACTGTGAGAGGCATCTCTCTGACAAGGCATTTGCTATTTCTTCCCTTAAGTCCCTGTTTGGATGTTTGGGGTGAATCAGCAGACAAGGACAGAAAGCTTGGCCAAAATTATCACAAAGTAAGAATTTTAAAATATGACATTAAAAAATCTTGCTTGCTTTCCAGTCCTCTGGCTTCAGCAAGACATGAACAGGTGGCATACTACTGAGCTGTGGCAGGGATGTTACTTGGATTTCTCCTACGACCAGTAGTTTTGCCAGGCCTGGAACTGTCTTTTCCAATGATGCCTAAAGGGAAAGATCATGGGAGAGAGAAGGTTAGAGCTCTGGGTCCAGGAGCCTGGCTCCCCAAATACCCCATTACAGAACCAGTGCAAGGTTAAAAGGTGGCAGGGATCCCTTCCCAAACAGCCAAAGGTCTTCAAAACAACATTCCCATTGCTCTTGGACCAGCTCCAGGCTAAAGCCTGACACAAAAGGCTTCCCTGGCAGCAGGCCTCTGCATGAGACTGTTGAGAGCCCAGAATTGTGGTCTGTGTGTCAGTTTCTGGCTTCTGCAATACAAAGACACATGGTCAACCTCTGCTGTGAGCAGTTGAATGTATTTCCAACTGCCACCCTGGATCCTCGTGAGACACAAAGTACCAGAAGTGCTTTAAACCAGTGTCATAAATATCAGGAAAGTAGATTCACAGAAGGCCTGAAAATTGTCTCAGAGTAGAGGGATGTGTTTCTGGCTACACCAGACTGCTCTAATCCATGCCTAACCCCTTGGATTCAGGACAGCTGAAGTGACCACTAGGGCAGCAGAGGGAACCAAGTGAGCAAGACAGAGGAGTCTGCAGCTGCTCCATCTTTCAATGTATTGAGAGCACAGAGAAGGAAAATAAAATGAGCAATATCCCAAGGCTATTTCTAGCTTTAGATTTGGTCTTGGAAATTTTGCCATAAAGCAAACTCTTTCCCTCTCACACCTCCACTCCCTTAGCTAAGCAAGGTCATCAAAACAAACAGGCTGCTTTTGTGGCTTTTAAATCAGTTTCATCGATCATTCAGTAGTGATATCCATAGAAGAGAAGACAAATGCTTTTTGGCCCAAACAAACACAAAACTTTAACTAATGAGTTGTTATTGGCAGTACCTGCAGGTAGCAACACAATAAAGCCTGAACCATTAACAACCCCCTGCCTGCTCCTACATAACCTAGAGTCATCTGTAACCAGTGCCTTGGGAAAACTA
This sequence comes from Indicator indicator, assembly GCF_027791375.1. Lineage (NCBI taxonomy): Eukaryota > Metazoa > Chordata > Aves > Piciformes > Indicatoridae > Indicator > Indicator indicator. The sequence continues at coordinate 18,920,081 of NC_072024.1, read as the reverse complement.
GGGCTGGATACCCAGCTATGGAGGCTGTGGAAAAATATCAGTTAGCTTTAAAGCAACTCTTCACACTGTGTCCAGTTTGCAAGTCTTGCACATCTCTAGTTTGGCTCTTCCTATTTCTTGGTCCTCCCCATGACAAACTGAGTCAGTCATTGCTTATTTCAGCAACTGTCCATTAGCAGACATTGCAGCCCAGGGCAGATCTTTCTCACTCACAGCAACACAGCCTACAACCTGCAGGATGAGCAAGCACATGTATCCTCCCATGCCTCCCCTCTAGCACAGCAGTTCAAAAATCCTCACCTGAAAGGAAAAGGCAAACCAATGAACCCCACTATGACCAAAGCCTCTGGCTGTACCTAGAGCAGATTACGGGGTTGCAGACTCCTCCTAACAAATCTCAGAACAGTAGCCTCCTGCATGAGTAGCAAAAGGAGCTTGCAGGTGTATAATGTGAGTTACTCATAAAATGGGTTCACCCAAAAAAACACTGGCCTGAAAGCTGCTACAAGCTGCACCTCATGTGCAAACAAGCCACAGGATCTGTAGTTTCCAGTAAATCTGAACAGCAAGTCTCTTCTTTCCCTTCTTATTCAGGAGTTTCTAAGGTAGGATCTCTACTCAAGCTCCTGAGTCAGTAACAACTGTTAGGAAATTTTCCAGAAGCCTGCCAGGTTTCATACTGTGCATGCTTATCCCCACTGATTCTCAGCTGTCTGTTTGTTCATTCTTTAATTTTTTTTTTTTATTACAGAAGCACTGGTGCCAAGCATGCAGACACAGAGTGGTTTGCGCTGCAGTACCATGTGCTGTGCTGCCGTCTCCCACTGACCGCAGCATCTGCTTATCCTGTCACATCTGGCTTTACCTCATTGCAACAGGAGGGAAACATTCCTCATGTCACTGTCCTCGGTCCCACTTAAACTGAAAGGAAGAGGAAAGTACCCACATTGGCTGTGGTTTGGGGCGATGCTTCAGAGCACTACAGAAAGGCAGTGACTGGGCCGGAGGTGAGCTCATCATCTGTCAGCCTGTGGCTCTGCTGATGCCATCACACGACTTGGTGGCAGGAAGAGATATGGGAGCAGGAGCCTGAGAGGAAACTGAATTGAGCAGCTGAGGTTAGCTACTCTGGTGTTTTATCATGTGGCATTTCCAGGGACTGAGAACCTGAGGCTGGGTTCAGTTGCCCAGCACCACTTGGCTTGCCTTGCACGCCATGCTCAACAGCACTAACGGTAATGGGGAGAGGGAGCAGCTGTGCTGACCACACCTCAAAACAAGGCAACATCTGCCCCTCCTGGGCTGCTGCCCCCCTGTCCCTCCCACTGAAGGGAAAACATTTAAAGAAGAGCTTCCAGCAGTGCTTGCTGATGGCAGGACTCAGCTGCACAAGTTTTCCTGGCATCTGCCTCAGAACAGGCCCCGCATGGAAAAGGCTGGATGTGGATTTGCACTTTTCCAGAGCTGCACTGAGGCTGGGGCTCACATTGCTGGGTGGTGCATCTGTAAGTTCCTACAACAGTTACCTGACATCTTAGCTCAGAGAAGCTTAGATAACTTTACATCTGTGTACAGAAACTTGTCAGTGTCATCATTCTCTGTGCTGTGAGGCACTGGCATCTCTGCTGGTGTGCCAGATGCCAACAGAGCCCTGCCTTACAGTACAGGCCAGGAAGGAGAGAGCAAGACTATCCTGAAGATACTCTAGAACACTGGGATGTCCCAAATGCCAAAGGACCTTCAATTTTTATGTTGTTGTTTCCCCCCCCACCAAGTAAGATGAGATATTCATGATAGGCTATTTTCACTTTCTACATGACAGCCAGATCATAGCATTCACCAGAACCTCAGACACATGACTTCTTGGAAAGACAAAGACACAGATTCTCTTCCTATCCCTCTTTTCTGCCCTCACTTCTGCTAAGTAGTCACAACCAAATTAGATGGAAGGAATGTGCTACCCCCCTGTTGTAATGTGCCTGGAAGCCTTCCAAATTCTCCTGTCTGTAGGATTTACCGGAACGATTGCAGCCAGTGCTAAAGCTTTGGGGATACATGCATGGTTTGCCAGGAGCATGGCTGCACAGTTTAGTTTAATGTAATTACAATTATCTAATTTCAAACCTTGTGTGGCCGGCACTGAGTTCAAATTCAAGTCACTGCTTCCCTGAGGATTTTCTTCCTGAGACGCTCCTTCTTGGACCACTGGTTGAGGCTATGAAGAAAAACAGCAAAAAACCCCAAAATCACTTGCGTAAAATCAGGTATCAAGAGACAAAATTGCAAATTCAAAGTAGATGGAACAGAAAAGGCCTTTGATCACTGTTGTATTTAAATAAGACTGCAGCCCTGAAAGGATGCCCATTTGGCACCACTTCCTATATCCACCCATAGGCAATAGAAAGCACCAGTGCAAGTGGTGTCCACATGCATTCAGAAGCATCTCTGAATGGTTTTCAAAATCTATAAGAAGCCACCATATTACCAGTCCTATGAGACACATGGCCTCACTTTAGAGAAGCTTCCACTACACAGCTGTGGAGAAACTTTTCATCCTTGAGAACATTTTCTGCATTTCAGGATAATTTCCTGTCCAGAACAACTAAACATTTTGTCCATCAAAAATTAAAAACTAAATGGCTGTTGTTTTTCTTCTGCTTTGGTTTTGTCCTTCCCACCCCCAAATCCCTCAGCTGTTAAATTAATTTTAAACTGAAACATCAGAATGCTTCACTAACCAAAGTTAGAATGACACATTTTGAAACATTCAAAAGAAAACTAATGAAAAAGGAGCCAGTGTACAAAAAGTATTAAATTCAGTTATAAATTATTATACAGCTCATTGTCTGAGTTATTGTTAGAACACCCTAATTTACAGCTCTGGCACACAACTCAATTTAACCATAAAACCCCAAGCCTAACCCTAGAACTGCAGCTACTACGATCTCTTACAGAAGAGAATGACTGAAAGAGTCCTTTCTGACCTCATTTGCAGCCTTTTATGGATGAGATGGCAATAAATTACTTGTGGTATACTACAGGTATTTATAGACTGCTCAAATCCTTGAGTGCCCTCATCCAGTGAGGCCTGTTTTGAACTAAAGGTTCTCCAGTAGGCCCTTCCACCCAAATTAGTGAAAAATAAAAGAAGTGTAGGTACACAGACAGCTGAGGGATCCCAGACACTCAACACCATAAATAGATGCTGGAAGCTATCAGGATGCTCCAAACTGTTCTTTTGCTGCTTCTGTGTGGCATGACGGTCTCAAAGAAGAATTAAGTGCCAAGTGAGTTTATACAGAAGTTTAATTAGATTATCATTACAGGAAACCAAGAATTTTCATGGAAATGTAATTAATTTTATTAATTGCAAAAACAAAAAAAAAGGAGAAAATGAGAGAGAAAAACTATTCCTGCTAGTGTTATTTCAGATGTCAGCTTTTGACATCACACATATGGGTGTCTGTGCCCCATGAGATGTTGGGGAATGTTCTCAGCACTGCCTGGTTGCCCGCATTGCCTTCTCCACTGCAGGAGTCTGTCCCCAGGGAGGACAAGAGAGTCTCTCTGAAGCCATGTCAAGCACACAAAATAGCAGGTCTGAAGCCATCTCCTCTATCACTATTCCTGTCAGTTTAACCACACAACAGCCCTACCAGCAGGTGTTTTATAAACTGTTCCTTGCTCTGAACCCTCTCAGACTTATCACACATGGGATCCTCAGCTTTATATAATATCTACTTCACATTTTTTGGCCTTGGTGAACCCTACAGTAACAGTTTCACAGCCAAGGCTTCTCTGCCCCAGTTCAGCAACAGCAGAAGCTGAGACTGAATCTATTCCTCCCACAGAGTTTCATTGCCTGCTCTTTCCCTCACTGGGCTGGAAGCAGAAAGGCACTGGAGCACTTCTGAGGGATAAACTTCCCTATTCCAGATTAAGCAAAGCATGCAGAAATTAGTGCCAGCTCCTCTGGAGTCCTTTGGCCTCTTCATTTGCATTATACCCACTGTAGTTAATGGCTGCACATACAGGAATCCACTTGTACCACTGTCCAAGACAAGATGGTAGATCAGGCCTCCTCTCCCCACTCTTCTCAATTTATCTGCCTCCCTTCATGCATATGGTCAGGTCATATTGCCCCTTCTCAAACTTAGTAATACCCAGACTATTTGGAAGCTACTTGCAAAGCTCTGCCGCCTTTTGCTGCTCCCAAGGAAGGATTGTCACAGCACTCTGATGGCCTGCTAGCCCTCATGCAGCCATCTGGGTGCCAGTCCCTTTTTCCTGATGAGAGCATGCCATGTCACATTTCTCTGTTCCCATTAGCACTTTTTTAGCACAAACACTCTGGGTTGCAACTTCAGAGTAACTTCTAACAGCTTTTCAGCTCCCTGAAACTTCCATCTGTTTGCCTCCAGGGTCTGTCTGGATCTCTGTGGCAAAGCAATTTGTAATTTACTGGAGTACAACCAGTCTCAACTACATCTGAGGAGAGCACGACCAGCACCCAGCCCTTCCATGAAGGGGTGAGAAACCCTCTCATCCAGAACAGACTCTGAGCAAGGAGAGTCCTGCAGTCCCAGTCCTCTAGGAAACACCTGGACTATTTCTCACTTTAAAAAAATAAAGTTATCTTTGATCCATTTTACCTGGGGTATCAGGGGTATGTTTTCTGGCTATACAGGTCCCTCTATATCCCCAGCCCTAGCACAGGCTGACTCTGTGTGTCACACTTAACTGTATTACCCTGGAGTTCCCAGTCCAGCTCAGCAAACTCAGCTCTGTACTTTATCACCAGATATCTACATCTCCCTTCTCAGTCCCTTTAGTCCTGGACTTCTGCATAAACAGGACTGTGCTCCTCATCTGGCCAAGGGAGCAATCTATGTATCTATCTGGATGATCGTTTGAGGTCATTTCCAACCCCTAACATTCTGTGATTCTGTGACCTCTAGAAATCTAGTCCAGCCCCCAAACGCACCTGGAACTTTTCATAACAACCTATCACTACTGAAAGGGAGAACGCTCTCCTTTATTTGTGTCCTTCTAGGTCTTCCTGCTTCTGAGATTTATAAGCCCATGAATGACACCAGCAGAACACACTGGGTAAGTAATTTTGGTCTCTAAGACAAAGCCATCTCTGCCTCCAATGTTTGTCCAGAGAGCTTGAGGATATCAAGTGCTGGTTGCTTTAAGCACTGGTAACACACTGTGTGTAAGAAAGGCTGTTACATTGGAATAACACACTGTAAAGGGGCTTAGGAAAAGTAATGGACTATTAAGCAGATGAAACATGCTGAGCTAGGCTGTGACTGGATTCTAAAGAAGCAACAGCAATTGGAGAGTTTTATGGGGTAGATCTCTTGTCTGGGAGATTCAGTTCTGCACTGTGTTTGCAAACAGTTTACCTCCACCACTATGCAAGAAATATTTGTGTGCCAAGGTGACTGTCACATCAGAAAATTCTTCTAATCTCTCCCACATCCTAGCACTGGCTCCCTGGCCAGGATTTGCTTCCAGGCCTCCTATGTGGCCCTCTTGGACTGTTCTGTCCCTCTATTTCTGCTGGATCTCATAGTGTCTCTTGCCATCCTACGCACTCTTTTGGCACCACAACTGTTGGACAAACATGTGGATCCCCGCAGCAGGTACACAGCCAAGGTTTAGTCTAGAACTTTGTGGTTAGCAGATACACAACAATAATTCATTGTGATTGTCATGTGGTTTTGTTGATTTTTTTTTAAATTAACTCTTAATGGTAGATAGCATACCATTAATTATCCACAGGACTGAACAGCCTTATTAAAAGCTTTCTTCTCTTTATGTTCTATCTTTATCTACTGGTTCTTACTAATCTTTCGTTTGCTGCATAAAAGAGCCTCCTGCTGGCAGAATTCAAAGTTTTGTTATTCACCAGATTTCTGCTTAATTTTGCTTCTGCTTTTGAGGCAAACTGACATGCTAAGCAATCGCTTCAGTCTTTCAGGAGTCCTAGGAAGATAAATCCTCTGCTCAAGAAAGTATGGAACATCTGGTCTGGCATTCCTAGTTTCTCTAAGTACCGTAGAAGACTAATATACCTTGAATTATGCAGAGCAGCTCTCCCAGGCTCAGAATTCTTCAAGAGCTGAAACTGAGGGGTGGCTGGTAAAGCAGTCAGAACTCTCTTAACATGTTAGATTTCCAGGCCTCTTTGAGAGACAAAGAGCCTGAGAAGAGCAAATGGAACTAAAAATCCTCCAGAATCTGTGACTGGGCCAGAGGAAAAGGACTAACGCTGGTACTCACCCATTTGCGGGGCCTCCCTCTTGGCCTTTTCCCAGCAGAAGGTTCTACCTTTATAAAAAACAAAGCAGAAAAAAGTTTTCAACTCTTACATTTGCTGGGCAGTGTGACATACGCCAAACCTGACTAAAGTAACCTCTGTATAAAGTTCTTGTGAGACAAATGGCAGATAAGGAGAAGGCTGGGGCTAGAAGACAGTTGAGGAGTAAACATCTGCTGAACTATGCTGGCTGTGATTTGGCAATGATGGAAAAAAAACACTAGAAAGAAGCTGCTGAAGAAGCAGTAGTGCACAGGAAGGCTAGGAGGTGAGTGAGGACTAAACCCACAATAACTGATTTGTCCAACAGTGGCAATTCATCTCAGCTTTAGTTAGGGGCAACTTTCACTGTTTATCTTTAAGCTAAGAGAACCCTCCCTGCAGCAATGCTTTGAGAAGGGCCAGCCAGCTCTTGCCTGTAAAAGAAAATAAACCATTTACTCTTACTGTTTGTCCAGATATGGCAGTCACTTTCTTGCTTCCTTTCGGCCTTCCTCGTGGTTTCTTCTCTGGTGGTGGTCCCACAGCCGCCTCCTAGGATAACAGGAGAAAAATCGTTTAAGCATGACAATCTCTGGAGCAACTTGGAAATTCTCATTGTAATGTGCCTTAAACTGTATTGCACCAGTAATAGCACCCAGACCAATAAGTACCTGGTTGTTTGCTTTTCCATCTGTGAAGTGCATAAGAAGATGGCCAGCAATAACCCTACACTTTTGCTTTTGGGGCTGGAGAAGTGAATATGTTCCAAGACTCTGGCCATAGTGCGCAGAACAGGGAGAGAAAAGTCCTTGGTCTTCTCTGCTTTATCTAATCACTGGTGCAGAAACAGAGCGTGATGACACCTGAAAGTCTCCAGACTACAACTGAGATCTGCTAGCTCCCATCATGCTATTTCCTGGCCTGTACAGTCATGGCCTTCCATGTTAGACACACCTCTGAGGCCAGTGGCGGAGATGCCCCAGGTTGCACATATTGCTGCTTTTCTGAAGAGCAGCAACATTTACCACAGAAGACCTCAGCTTCTGTTGTTCTTTGTTAGTGAGCTGCTTCCCAGGGCTGCCTGCAAATCCCATCAGGCTAAAGCCACAGCATTTTCAGGCTGCCTCTTAGGATGCTATGCTCTCACCTCTGGCTGCTTCTTTGGTCTTCCCCTCTTCCTCTTTGAGCCCTCAGGCAGTGTCAGCGAGCTGGGGTTCACTGGCCTTTCATTGCTCATGATGGCACTTCCCACACCTTCCAGATGACAATCCAGCAGGTTGTTCTTCTATGGACTGGGAAAGAAAACTTGTCTACTCTTTCCTTCTATATCTTGTTACAGATTCTCTTCTACCTGTGAGGCTGAAACAGTGAGAGGATCAGGCATGACAGCTCACTGTTGTTTTTAATCAGCTAGAAAAGTCTGAGACACAGCAGATATTTAAAAGCATAACCCTGCTTTACAGATATTATTGAACCATTCTTTTACATGGCTCATTCTTCAGCTTTCTGAGGCTTTGGACCAAAGAACCTGATTGCTTCAGGTGTCAGAGCATGTGGTGCCTGCATCTACCTGTTCCCTCTTTGGCTCTCTGAGCATCCCTCTTTGTAGGCTTCCTTTGCCTGAGGAAGAAGTAGGTGGGAGAAAGTAGCAGCAATGATTTATAAATGCCCTGCTCAAGGATAAATCTTCATTTGAAATTCCTTTCTCATCAGATGCCAAAGCTAAACCTGATCCCCAAATCCACAGCAAGCACAAGCTTTATATCAGGATGCCTAAGAGCAGGTATCAAGGTATAAACTCTTTCGGAGGTAAGTTTAGCTCTGGAGCTGCACCTAGAGCATTTTTTCCTAATCACTGACTGAACAGGTACTGTCTGGGGAGATGACCTGACCCCATTCCAGAGTGCCTGGCCTCTGGTCTTATACATGGCTCACTGTTTCCTACAGGACAAAAGAAGTCATCCAGACCTGTATTTCAGTATACTGAACACTGTGTTTGCCTACTCCAAGTTTTGCATCAATGGGCTTGCCAGCCAGCCTCCTCGCTGTCCCCAAACAATACATAGTGCCTGCTGTGGTTGAAAAGAGCCCTGATCTGACTAGTTTGCTCCAAGAAATAACCAAGATCATGAGCTGTTGAGGGTACATAGGAAACCAATGGCTTTCCCGTGCTTCTGCTTGAGGTTTCTCCTCTGGCCTTGTCTGCTAGAGAAGGTGGCAGTCTGACTGAGCCCTTACACCCTCAAATCCTGAAGCAGGAAGAGAAGGGAAGAGACCTTGACCGGCTGGCACCTGAATCCCAAGCACGTTAAGAGAGACGAGGGTCATTGGTCTTTCTTGTGTGAAGCAAATTCTAGCCAAGGATTTGACTTCACCTCTCAGTTTGATGAGCTGCTTGGAAAAGGCACTTGCAACCTCCCAAACCTTATCTCTTGTTTCCTTCTTGCACAGCAGGGAGAGCTCAGGAAGCTGACAGGGGCTGAAGGAACTAGGCCTGGCTGGACAGAGACCAGCAATACTGGTTGAATCCTCTCCTCAATAGTTCTTACCACAAAATAAATAGCTAATAACAGTGCAGTTGGGAAGGCAACATCATTGCTCACAGAGGCAAGCAGGAGCATACAGATGAACAAAGGATTTTTGCCTTCTGTGCAAAGCCACCACCACCTTCTCATCTAGATGTTGCAGGGCTGATCTGTCTTACCCGGAGAAGCCCTTCTATTTCCACCTGAGAAATGTTTGTGTTTTTTTTTTTTTTTTTTTGCAGCTCTTTGCTCTACCAGATTTGCTTCTCCTTTCTCACTTGAAGGGAAAGGTAACAGCAGCATGCTTAAACAGCTCTTTGTTCTACCAGTCTTGAGTGCTACTGGGTCCCCCAAGTCCCTCCAGCAGGCTCTACCTGAGGCAGTAAAGGCAGCATGAAAGTAAGAGCACAGCTTCACCACATGAGCATGTGACTATTTTCTTTAAAATAATGCTGGAGGACAGAAGCTGGGAACAGTTCCAGTTCATACATGAGCAACCCTACCCAGTGAACTCCTGGTTATCCCCTTGTGCATGCTGTTGGGACACAGCTCACAGGGGCTGCTGTACACTCAGCTTTTCGATCAAAACCTCTGATCAGAGGACAATGGAAAGGCCATAGCTCAGGTCTCTGAGTTCAGGCTGCACCTGGAGAGAAGACAGTAAGGAAAAGCAGTTTCTCTGTACCTACAAGCTACACACAGTTGCCACTAAGTCCCTGAGAGAGAAGAATGAAACACTCATACAGTCTGTTTCAGATAAGAGCTGTGCTTTATAGAGTGTTACCAGTTTCATCAGATGTTTATGTTCCAAAAAGAAGAGGTCCTTAACTAAAAGTGACAATAAACATTCTGCCCACTGGTCCAGCTACTATTTCTCATGTCTGCATTTACTGGCCAAAATTTGGGCTCAAATGGCCTTGTGCTGGTTTTGGCATTTGGGGCTGGCTGAAACAGAAGAGTCACTAAGGTGCTTCTAAGCAAAGAGGTGCCAAAGTCAGGCCTAAACCAGCCCTGCTCATGCTGCACGCATCTGCTGCTGCAAGGGTGGCTTCAAGCTTCCTATCCTGAGCCTCCCCTCAGCTGCCCATGGAAAGAGAACTGACATCACTTTAGGAATGGACAAGTGTGAAAGTGCTGTCCTAGACAGGGCCTTGAGAAGAGATTAAGATTGCTCTGACAACACAGCTTCTACTTATGGATCACAGTAAAGCGGAGGCTCTGGTTCAGTATCTCCTGGAATTTTAGGTCCTAATGCTAATATCTGGAAAAGAGTTCCAGAAGAAACAACCACATCCTTAAAAAAAAAAAAAACCAAAAAACATAAGTGCATATTTCCCATTTAATCCACAGTGATGTCAAAGCATGAGGAATAGGATGATGTGGTGTTGTAGGTATTGTCAAAGCTAACAACAGATCTAGTTCTATCTGAGGGAGGCTGTGCTGTGATAGGGGCACCTTATCTGCTTGGCCACCTCAGGCTGGATATGCAGAATCTGAAAATGTCACTGGCAGATGGAGCAAGAAGAGTTCCAGCCTTGACTCCTGATTCTAATCATGTATACACAGTCATGACAGACACTGAAGCCATTGCTCTTATTGCCACAGCCTTTCTCACAAGTTCACTGTAACCACACCCCATATTAATCCAAATGTCACATGCCATTATTCAAGTGTGAGCAGCTGCAGTGTACAGAATTCATCTTTCCCCAGATGCAAAGAAAGTCACTTCCTGAACAACGATTTTTTTCTACATCTTGCAAGACTGACACACTTCACAATGTCTTTCATGTATCTGGCAGGCTTTCTACAGCCAGGAGATAGCAGTGTCTTTGTACATCTCTCTTCCACCCTCCCATCACCCACCAAAGGCACATGCTTGAAGCCTGGTGTGAAAAGAAACAAAACACAAACGAAGTTACACAAACATCAGTCCTCAGGGCTTTTGTGAGCTTCATGTGACTCAATGTAAGATGCATACAAACCAAGAGCACCAACTGCAATTCCACTTCCAATTTCTCAAAAACAGCTTTCCATTTATGTATATGAACCTCCAAACCAATACTGACTCCCATTATATACTGAAAAAAATCGAGTATTCCAGAGTCTCTGCACTCCCTGCTGGGAGCAAATGCAGCAGAGCTGAACTCCTGTACACTGTTCACAAGAGCACATGATCTAAAAACTCCATCCAAATGCTTGTGGGCTGTAGACCACGCCATGGCAGCCATATGCACAGCTTTGCAAACGATGCAAATATATGAAAACACAAATTTGACAGTATTCAGACCCTGGTGTCGCTGAGAGACAACTAAAAGCTCCTTGTGCCCCAAACACATTCCTAGGCATCTGACAGAGGACGCAGTTTAACATCTTGCACTGAACTAAAAAAACCAAAAAAAAACCCCAAAAAACAAAACCAACACACCTTAGACCTTTAGGTCCAGGAGTGTGTCCAGAGAATAGCAAGGAGGTGGGTGAAGGTGTTGGAGGGCATGCTGTATGAGGAATGGTTTAGGGAGCTGGGGTTGTTTATTCTGGAGAAAAAAAGGCTAAGGGGAGATCTTTCGCTCTCTACAGCTATCCAAAAGGAGATTGTAGTAAGGTGGTGTTGGTCTCTTCCCCCAAGTAACTAGTGAGAGGGTGAGAGGAAATGGGCTTAAGTTATGCCAGGGGACATTTAGAGTGGAGATTAAGAAAAAAAAATTATTTACCATAGGATTAGTGAGACGTTGGAACAGGCTGCCCAGGGAAGTGGAGTCACTATCCCTGGAGCTGTTTGAGAATCTTCAGGATATAGTTTAGTGGTCATGGTAGTGGGGTTATGGTTGGACTCGATCTTAAAGGTCTTTCCCAACCTTAATGATTCTATGATTTAGGTGCTAAGTAGTTTTTCTACCATAGCAAAAAGTTTTTCTACCATAGCAAATTATCAGAAAAAAAAAATCTGCTCCTTGGTGTAATGTAGTTGCAGTCTAACGCAGGGTATTGATTAGATTTCTTGAGGCACTTTTCCCGTTCTACAGACTACACAGAAAGCCTTGAGGATGAGCCTGTTGACTCAGGCAGGTAAACTGAACTGCAGAACCCCTGTTTGTTTCCTCAGGGAAGCTACATTTTAGGCTATGTCCCTGGGAGAAATACAATATGACAGAGGGATACTTGAGTACCCCCAAACTGCGTGCATGATTCACAGAGAACGCTGCCAGAAAATGATTGCCTAGCAGCAGTGCACACATACAAAAAATACAGAGCTCAAAGCATTTTTCAGACCATAATAGGAGTGTGATTATAAGAGACCCTTCATTACAGTTTTAACTCTGCTTCTGTCTCTATGATAACAGGAAAAAAAAAAATCCACCAAGCACAACTTCCACTTGGTAGCACGGTACCATTGTTCTACTGTCACATGTGACAAAATAAACCCAGGGTAACTTCACCAACATGAGCATGGTCACTCATCAGGCCCTCTAGTAAAAGAGAGGGAAAAATTTGGCCCAAAGCCCTGCATTCAGTGGAGGAAGATAAAAGACTTTGTTAGACAAGACATCTAAAGAAGGGGACTGAGGCAGCCTTTCACCTGATAGCTGTAGCCTTATCAGAAACTACTTTCACCTTCTGAGAAATCAGACGCTCACGGCTTTTTAGATTGTGCAGCAAATCAAGAAATACCACAGTTTGTCACAGATCCCCATGGACTGTTCTACCAGAAAAGCAGGCTAGTCAAGCACTGGAATATCTCCTTTGGGAAAAGGCAGTTATAGCAAGACTCTGAAAACTGCACCTTCTTTGCCAGGTCTTTCTGTGAAATGAGGAACTTGGGAGCTACTAAATCAAGCTTGTGGCAACAGCAGGTAACTGCCACAGTCTTGTAAATCACATCTATAAAACAACCTCTCCAGGTGATTTCCCTTACTACTTTGAGTGGCTAGGACTAAGCCTTCATTGGTCTCATGCTTACAAATATCTCCTTGTTACTTGCCTGTTGTTTGGTTTTTTTTCTTAATAAGCAATTTATAGCCATTTGTTCTTGCAGCACCAGAGTCCTCTAGCAGCCTCTCCCCCATTGTTAAACCCACTCTGCCAGATAGCCACATTCATCTGATCTGCCCCATCCTGCCAGCTGAACAAGCCAGCATGTTCCAGTTTCCCGGGTTGTCATTTATACCCTTTCCCATCTGAACTCAACATTTATGAATGTGATAAGATTCTTAATCTCAAAACTCTCTTCAATGAGGACAACTGGACTAACCTAACCTCTCACTTATCTGAGAAGCATGGGCTAAGTGCCATGGTTCAGTGGGAGAAATTCTAATCCCTGGATAACATTCAAAGCACAAGCTTCCAAACTAATTCGACTAATAAGCTATTGCACTATCCCCAGCATATCCCAACTGATGATACATTCAGTTCAGAAAAGAGCTACCATTTAAACTTACAGAGGTATAAATACATAAATGAAACACACAGGAACCATGTAGGCTTCCATGACTCACATCAGTGACAGGGACCAGCTCAAAGCCTGAACAGGAACTTCTGTAGCTCTACCTACAGTTATGTTTCTGACCTATAGAGTTCTCTGTGTAACTCTAATGAAAGGGCCTTCATGTGTTTCAGCTCCCCACCCACGAAAGAGAGCATAGTTCCCTGACTGCTGAGCTACGCTGGCGATGGGGCTGGAAGAGGCCATCCTCTCTGGGACTGCTCAGGTGGGTGCCATCAGCTGGGATAGGAGCTTGTGGACCCGTCTACTAGGAAACAGTGCCAGTAGCCTTTTCACATTACAGACATGCACAGCCACATAGGAAAAGGGTTGTTGACTACTGAATTTCAAGCAGTCATGTGGATATGAATGGCCTGTTTCCTGTATCACAGCTCCTGAGCACTCAACTCAGGACTCTTCAACACAAATTCAGTACTTCAAGAGCACTCTTGAATGAACCTACACTTGATGTACTGCCTGCCAACTTATTTCCCTGTGTCCATATATCTGAGACAGTTACCACTCTGAGAGATCTTGCCCATCCTAATCCATACCACAATTAATCACAGAAATACCACCATGGCTTTGGTGTAGTTAGCCTAAAATATTCCCTTCCTTCCTCACAAAAGCAAGGTCTTGCACTTGCCTGAGGTCTGAGGCAGGCCATGCAAGGAGTTCTTACTGTCCTGTTCAGTTCTGTATGCACAGGACTTTGCCTGAAGATTGCCACATACTTCTACAATGTCCTGTCTCTGCACCATGGTCTCCCAAGCCCTGCCAAGGCCCCATTCTTCTTATGGTCAGAACAGGCAAAGCACTGCAGCAGTTAACCATCCCAGGAAATGCTGGATACCAAGACCAGTGAGGAAGAGAGGTATGGAATCTGTTGCTGACTCTGACAAGTCATGTAATCTTTCAAGTGCTTCCTGTTTTCTGTAAGTTTATAGACTAACACTAGAAGTATTAACACTTGTCACTCTGGGGTGGTGGAAGTGAGAATTAAGTCATTCCTATTTGTAGAGTAACACTAAGAACCCACCACAGAAGAGAATAGAGCAAGGAATTATTATCAGCCTGCCCCATGTCACTGCATTTGAGAAGAAATACAGCCCAGGATTAGCCACATCCCAACTAAGCAGCCAAACACATCCTCATCCTCTTCCCCCAAGAAGCTGAAGGCTCATGGGAATAATTTCACCCAAGGCTGTAAAAGCTGAAGTCCCCTACCCAGGGCATTTGGCATAAGGTTGGGGTTCAGTGTAATGCTGAACTGCGCAGCAACTCACACACTTCCAGAAGAGAGCAGGTATGGGATACCATCTCTGATGAAACTCACATACCAAACTCAAGGCCAAGTCTTGAAGTCACTGTCTGAGGTCTCAGAAGTGCTTTCTAGCACATGTCCCAAAGGTTTCAAGCCAGACTAACAACACTCAATGCCTCTGTGGAGATTACAGGCTCCCTAGCAGTAAGAGCCCGTAAAAATTTTTCCTTAGAGAATTTGCTCAGAGACCCAAATGTTTGCTAAAAGACTCTTCCTTCTCTTAAAGTCTCCATCCATTTTTCCAAAAAGCAGGCACTGCAGAGTTAAATCAGCAGAGAAAAAAACCCAACAGTATTTACAGAGAAATAAAAGGATGAGAAGAAATCTGTGGTTACTAAAACAAATTTAGAAATCACAGCTATCTCTTATTTCAGATAGTATCAAGCCCCAGTCCTCTGCAGAATCAGTGCCTTGCTCAGCCCAGCCACTGCCATCTGCTAAGCGCTGTCCACTTGTGCAAAAAGCAGGAAATGGTATCCGTGTTTCCTAGTGAAGACAGGCACTCAACACCTGGCATGGGGACACTAGGCAGCAAGTTTTTTGTGCCTTAGCCTACTTCCACACAGCCTCTCTCAATTACCAAGATACAATTTATAAATCCCTGCTCACCAACAAACCCCAGAGCCTTGCAGGCTTGCTAACACAGTAGGAAAGGTACAAGGTTACCTGTTGAGATGCTGGGCAGCACCACTTGACCCGACCCCAGCAGACCCAGCAATGGAGGCTGGAGAGAACAACAGAGGCATCCAGCAGCTCACACCTCTTCTGCACTGGAGAGCAGCAGCTAACCGAAGTTTCTGAACACATTCATTTCAGGAGCCTTAGTGAGCAGAACGCTACTTATTGTGCTCCCAGTTAAAGATATGGAAAGCACCATGAGCACTGCTAGCCATCTCCTTCTGAGGGCAGTCCTGAGTACTGACAGCAAGTTAAACTGAGTTCACTTCGAGCTGCCCGGAATCTCACACTGAACTAGCAACAACCAAAAAAGAAAAATCCCCAGCCAGAACACTTCTGCCAGGCAGCTTGTACCACTGCTCTGCTAAGCTAAGAATAAGGCCGGTTTCCCTCTTTACAAATGCTAGAAAGAATTGTGCTGACTCTGTTTCATCAGAGGAAAAATAAATAAAACAAAACAAAACCCCCAAACACATAGCCCCAGGAAGGCTTGTATTGACAATGTGGTTATTAATCTGAGTGCAAAATACGCTTGGGGCATTTGCTATAAGCCACAAATATAAATGGGAAGCTGCCTTCAGTTGAGCATAAATGTACTTAGAAAGGAGATGCTGCATGGCTCTAAGTCAGGTATTCTGTATTAATTGTGTGAACAGCCATTAGAGCTGGCAAAAGTTCCCAGAGGTATTTTGCAAAGGAGAATGTAGACTTCTCATGTGACTAACTTAGTATATTTAAGACACATACTGCATGTGTTGGCACATGGCCATTAGTGAAACCAGACAATTAAAATATTTCAGTCCATGGCTGTGTACAACCCATTACAGTATCTTAGAAACAGTCTGAGACTCCTCTTTAGGTCAAATAGTAAATTGCTTACACTAAAAGTACTGTTGAATAAACTGAAGACTGTTCAATTATTTTTTTAAATCTCATAACCACCCATATATAAGATTTATAGTCACTTGAGTTCCTCAGTAAGTTTTGAAAAGTGTCAGTAAGGCACCTAAATAACTTACTATGATCTGGAAGATATTGGTCCCAACCTTCTTAACACAAATGGTGGTGTCCTGGTAAAAGATTTACATGAGGGCTCTGGGAACATGTCCAGTTCTTGGGGCTGCCATGTGCTTTCTCTGTGACTCAGGAAAGTCACATATAAAATGGGGATAACACACAAATGAGGTAACATCTTGCTTACTTAGACAATGTTTTCTTTGGGAAGAGAAACATTTCCCATTGTGTAATTCCACAAAATGGCTCAAGGCTTTATTTGCGGCTCCTAACCACTAACAAAACAAAATCAACATGAAATGCTAAGAAAAGCCTTTGATGACTCCTGCAACAACATCTAATCCAGAAATTATAAAAGTGTGTACAAATTCAAGTACCTAACAATTATTACCTGTTAAATCTAAATGCTTAAATACATCTAAGCTAAACTATCAATAATTGTCCTGTATACACACTGCTCTATCATGTGGAAATATACATCAAAAAATAAATATATGGAAAAACATCTAAAAAAAAAAAGTATTGCTAGAGGCAAAGTTGCACCCAGGCTACACAAACAGTGTAATCATAATGACCAGGTCAGAGCTTGAATTGTTATGCTTCACATGAAATGAAGAAATCTGCATTTCACCCAAATCCTTCCTGACAAAGGAGCACTAAACTTGATTCTATGACACTTAACCAGAGATGCCCACAAGTGCTAAAGAACATTAATCAATATTGTGGAAATTAGACTTCTAATCAGGAAATGACAGGTATAAAATTGGCATATGGAGTCCTATTTAATCTTTATTGGGCATCTATTGGAGGATAGTGTCTTTAATTTGATATCTACACTTCATAATTTCATTAGCATTTCAGTCCAAGAGAAATTATTTGATCATTCTGTATAAAAATAGCTGTCATTTCATCATTATCCTTGGATTGAGTCCAACACTTTTATACTTCACTGAAGCATGGGTCCCAGAAAACCACCTGTTCTTCATTTAAAGATGCCATGGGATGGAGAATGCACCACTATCCTTGGGCACGTGTTTCAGTGGTTAATCCCCTTTAAAAAGGGTGCCTAATTTACAATTTGATTCCTGTGCTTTCAGATGGCAGGTGCTGGTTCTTATCAGACTGTTCTCAGATAAGCCCCCAGCCTACCTGTTCCCTGCCTCCCCTGCTCAGCAATACTTCCATACCCTTATCAGGTCCACTCACACTATTCTTCGAAAACATTAAATGGACTGAGCTCCTTAAATCTCACATTGTAAAGCTTCTTTTGAAATTAAATAATTAACCCCCCCCCACATCTTTGTGCCCTGTCCTCCTCTTCAAATATCAATACCTGTTAAGAAGGCTACCAAAACAGCATGCCTTGCTTCAGTAGCTGCCTTGACTCCCACCAAACCAGAAGTAAAATTAATTCCTCTTTTCTACTCCTGTGGTTTAACAGCCAAGGATCACAAGAGTCCTTTAAGAACACAGAGCTTTTTGTTTTCCCTGCTGCAGCATTCCCATTCATTTCACAAGCTGTCCCTTCCATCTAGTAAACATGCTGTTTCTTTTTACCCTTTTGGCCAGCTCTTAATGCTGTGTATAGCCCTTTTTTAAAAGGTAAAATTATCTGGTTCCCCCTGGACTTCACAACAGCTGTCCTTACCACACCATTTACTGCTTTACTAACATGAATTAGCCATCATGTTCCCTGCCAGTCTGTGCTGTGATGGTAGTTTTGTGTCTTGTGACGAAGGGAAATGAAGATCAGTATCTTGGATATCAGTATCTCAGCAAGATGTTGCCAGCAGAACAGTTTTACCACATGCTCATCCATGTAGGTATGTAAGGATACTATCAAAACGTCCTTTGGGCAGAATGGTAGATCTGCTCCCTGTTCCCTCTATCCCTGTATTCCAATTCCAAGTTTTCTTCCTGTGGGCAGCCTTTATGCCAAGAGATGAGCTCACATTTGAGCTGCCTGTTTTCAGTGTACATCAAATCAGTGCTAAGCAGAGACCTAGATCCTGGTTGCCTAATGCAGAACAGGTCTGCCTTGATGTTCAGGTGCTCTGGAGACAGAAGCAGGATAGAGAAGGCCAAGGGCTGAAGCCTGTTAATGACTGCACACATTCTGATGAAATTTTTCTCAGAAGTCATGTGGACAAGCAACAAGCATGATCTGGAACAACAAACAGAAAACCAGAAGAAGCTGGATCTAGAGAAGTTCTTCAAATTTCCTCTCCTTAGGTAGAAGGTGATCAACATAGCAAGGTTTGCACTCTTGAGTGACTTGCTATGGTATTTATCTTCTGAGAAAGTTTTCTGTTTGCAGTAAGACCTGACCTACCCAAGAGCGAGCTTGTGCCTCCAAGACAGTTACCTTTAGCAAACATCCACATTTTACCATGATGCAGTGCAAGTCTCTGCCTGCATTCCTATTCCTTATCTTCACTCTTTCAGAAACTAGACTGGGCACAGTGGTATAGGCTAGCACCAGCTCTAGAGCCATTTGTGTATAATCCCTTTCTGCTAGCCAGGTGCCTATAGAAAGCTTCATTCACAACTATCCCGACCTTGTCAGAACCTCTCGTGCACAAACCTGCATCTCCTAAGTGTAATGAAAGCTAGTTTCATAGTAATTGTTCTATACATGCTTACTATTCAGGCTATATTAATAAATGTTTTAACTGGCGATTAGGCTGCGGTGTGATTTCCACAAGATACAAAATCAGTTTGCCATGCTTTATTTTATTATTGTAATGGAAGAGTGTTCCATAGTATTATATTCTTTCATATTATGCTCAACAGTGATTTGAACTCTCTGGATGATGCAGAGTTACAAAATCTCACCTTGAGAAAGCTGTGAACTTGCCGGAAGGCCTCCTAAACTTGGAGAATTAGAAAACATGACCCATGAGAAAAGATTGAAGAACTGGTTTGTTAAAGCTAGAGATAGATGACCAGAAAGGACATGACAATGGGCTTTAGATACACTAATGCACAGAATGGTGCAGTACCTAGGAAAGTACTAGTGATAGGATTAGAAACCAGTTTCATTGTAGAAGGGAAAATTAGACTGAATATTAAGGAGACTCTAATGACTTCATGGTCAGGACAGCAAAGCACTGGAATAAGCTACAAGTTTGTGCAGCCCTCTGTCCATGGAGATGCTAAAAGTGGGTCACACGTGTACTAGGATTGGCATGAATGATAATCAGGCTCCTTCTAGAAATAAAGTGTGTGGCAACTTCTCAGGCTGTCTCCCAGCTCTCTTTTCTGTGACATGAAGTTATTAACTAGGCAATGATTAAGTATGTCCATACAGAACTGTCTATGAAAAGATCAGAAGAGCTGATTCACAGGGACTAGAATTAATTTCTACTTGTTCTCTATGGCCACAGCATCTCCTGAAGTGGCTGGGCCTTACTTTAGAGTCTTTGGAATCCAGCTGGTTCTACTGCTACAATGCTTATGATTCACATGGGGGAAGCTAAAGCATATTTCACTATTTCAAGCCCCAAATGTCATCATTTAATTAGCAGAATGGTAGAATTTGGATCTTGCAATAGGAAGGCTGAATCCTGGTAAAGCAACACTATAAACACTCAGCTGGTGAGAAGGCTGACCCTTTTCTACCTTTATAGCAGGAGACAGTTACTGTTCTGACAATGCGCAGACAAGGAAAGCAGGACAACTGAGAAGTGAAGAGGGAACAGCTTTGCTGCAGACAAGAAAGGTGCAGCTAGAATTAGAAAGAGCTCACACCCTACTCGACAAAGCCATGTGGAGACATTGTGAATGATGGCCTGGAGATAGCCTTGAGGGACCTTTTTAACACAAAACGAACCTTCCATCAACAGACACCTGAGCATGAGCAAGGACTAGACCCTAGTGGGAAAGTAAAGGCTGGCTAATGCTCATTGGTGACCAAACAGGACCCATGGTAAGCAACCCATGTCAGAGAACAACCCTGCTAAGATGCAGAGCAGGAAGCCTATGGCTGGGGAGCACAAACTGACAGGCATAGCAAAGCAGCATTCCAAACAATGTAGGGTGGGTGTACGTATGGAGGAAGATTACCCCTTAGGTTGCCATCCAAAGGAGCAGCACCACATCAAGATGGAGTGTTTAAAAGAAGTGAAGAAATACTTACAGATACCCAGATGCTTTGCTAGCAAGAGGTTTTTACTAGTATCCCAGTTGGAAAGTCTGAATTTTTCTGAGACATGCAATGTAAGATATAAATCTACCTCTCCTCCACATCTGAATATGGCCATTCTGAGGACTGCAATATACATCTCCTGTAGCAATTGTTTCCTTTTCCAGTGTTCCTATAGAAAGTTATCAGGTGGACCAGAAGTTGGTGTGTCTCAGCAGAAGAATCAGAAGTGTGTCCCAGACACTATCAAGTAGATTCAGGCTAAGGAAACAACAATAGCAGGATATACCATGCTCCCTTCCCTGATTTTACAATGTGTATCCAATGTACAGCTTCAAGATACCATTACTTAGTCCTTCTAAGTCTTAAGAATGAAAGAGTAGAAAAGAGAAGCTCAAATTTACTTCTAAATACTAGCAGATCTTTTATCAGGCTGAAGAGCTGATGCAGTCAGGCTGTTTTGGAGAGATGCCTGAAAAGACTCACCAAGCATACTGATGGGTTAGCTGCAGAGCCAGTGCCAGGCTTAGCACACAGGTACAGCCCACAGGCCATGCCTCTAGCAAGGTGGCTGCTGCCTCCTGCTGCTGTCATTTCCATTCAATCTTATAACAAGTAACTGAGCTTCAAAAGGAAGTGTTCCCTTCCCTGAGCAGGACCACAAGCAAATTAACCAGACATAATATTCAAGGACCTAGAGCTCATTGGTATTGAAAAGCAGTCACTGAGGAGTGAGACAGCCTTAGTAAAGCCAAATGACTAGGTTATGAGGATGCCAGGACAGGGGACTAAGAAGCCATTAGTTTCAGTATTAGCACTGTGGGGTGCAGAACTCATGATGTAAGAATGATCACAGTAGAGCCCCAGCACTGCTGGCACAGGTATGAGAAAGGACAGCCCCAAGTCCCTGAACTTGTGCTGTCCATGCCCAAGACAAGTTGCAATAGAAAACTGCAGGGTGCAGTATATGATCTGTAGGTTTCCTGTTATTATACCCCTTTATTTCACTGTCCCTTGAGGAAAGACACATTACCACAACTAGAAAGGAACAGAATTTTCCTTACTTTGACAAAAGGTTATTGAGAGCAATCAAGGAAGAAAGAAGAATATATAAGTGCAATATAAGCATCTGAAGCATTGCTCTCACTCCTTTATAAGGCAAAACCCAAATCCTGGAGAGAAATCAGGAATGCTTCCATCGACTTCAAAAATGCTTCCATCGACTTTAAACCTTCCATGAAGAGAAGGACATTTTCTATGTCACCACACAGTGGCACTGTCCCCACACATTTCCCAGAGGTTTTTGCCCCATTATCAAGATGCCCGCGAGCATAGATGTCACTAAGCTGACAGGGATTTCAGAAACCCCCAGTAATTGAAACGTGCAACTTGGAGCCAGCAGAGATGGTCAGATACCTGCTTTGACAGCACAAGTATTACCTTATTATAAGTTATTATAAACCAAGCAGTAGAAAAATCAGATTTTTAAAGTTACTGGTAAATCTATTCTTAGGATCCTTTTGTTTGGTTAGTTCATAACTGTTTCCTCCTACCCCTTCTCTGCACACTTCACTTACACCTCACCATTTTGAGATCTCAGATACTTAATGTCACTTCTGTCTTCCTTCACTCTGGCAAATCATTTATCCTCCATGGCTCACCCCAGAGAGAAAGCCCCCAAAGACTCTCAGGCAAATACCTATCCACCAACACCCCTTTCTGCTAGACACACTTCCCATGTAGATGTAACAGTGCACACAAAAGACAGGAAGACTGCATGATGTGAAAAGCCTTGCTGAGGTCTAAGTGACCTTTGGATGGAACCCTGTGCTACTGCAGGCAGGAGCTGGGCTGCTGGTAGTAAAAATCTGTCCACCCCAACACTTTCACCAAGTTCTTCAAGCCACAGATGGATTGTTTGGGATTTGCAGGTAGAGACTCAGGTATATTCAGTGCCCAGTAAGATAGACTAAAGCTGAGTATGCAGCTGCTTTGAAGCGTACCTTGAGCTCTGCCCTTCCAACCTCCACCTTTGCACTCTCCCACTCTTACAAAAGGTCTTGTGCTGCAATGACAGACCTGGCAAAGGTGAATCCATAAGGAATGGTGAAAACATGCCCAAAAAAAGGAGAAAGGGAAGAGGGGTCTCCAGAAAGGGTCCTATCAATTTCCAGTTATTCCTGATCAGTCTCCACCTTTGAAACTGCCAGTTCAGATGAGCTGTGCTAGCTGCCAGTCACCCAAGCAGAAGAATCCCAGATGTCTGCAGAGATCAAAAAGCATAAATATCAGTGACAGCAACTCATCTGGGTGAGGAAACTCCCTCCACACCCAAACTTCTATGTGGAGACTGGGCCAGAACAGTGAATCCACAAATTATCACACAGGATTTTAGCCAAAAGGTTTTTGTCTTCCATTTCAAGGAAAAAAAAAGTCCAATAGAAGGCAGTATTCCTCTGGAGAGGTGAGGCCACCTCACCTCTTGACCTTAGAACACTCACCTTAGAACATGAGGGGTAAGAATGTTCATGATGGTTCAGGCCAAGGTTTTCTCTGGAAACTCCTTGTTCTTGCATTAGGGAAACAGTTTCTCTCCATGCTCTTCTATCTTTGTTATACTTTCAGTCATGTCTCCAAGATAAAGACAACTTCTCCCTCAATCTTACAGAACTCATTCTCAGAATTTTACCACAGTCCTTCAGGATGAATAGAACAGAACCCTTTGTGGTATTCCAGGTGAAAGCACAACAGACTTTTTAAATTAAAAAATCCAAACAAGTAAAAGCCCCCAAAACAACACTAAAACCAAATCTAGACACACCTTTCACCCAGAACACTGTAGTAGTGCTTTCTGGTTTGTTCTTGATTCCTTTCTTATCTTCTAGCATTTGATTTAGAATCATAGAATTGTTAAGGTTGGAAGGGACCTCAAGGATCGTCTAGTTCCAATGCCCCTGCCATGGGCAGGGACACCTCTCACTAGTTCAGGTTGCCCAGAGCCACATCCAGCCTGGCCTGAAAAACCTCCAGGGATGGGGCTTCTACCACCTCCTTGGGAAACCTGTTCCAGTGTCTCACCACCCTCATGGTGTAAAACTTCTTCCTACCTTTACCTTTCTGCTTTGGTGCTTTCATGGACCTATATAATATAACCTTAAGATGTTGCTTTGGAGTGGGCATGGTCATCTCAAAGCCCATGATGTTACATGCACAGCAAACATGGTTTTCTCTGCATGCCTCATTTCACATTTGTTCATGTAGAACTTCATCCAGCACTTCACTGGCCAGCCATTCAGTCCCAGAGTTTTCCAACAATACTTCACTGTTGACCATTATCTTCACTATCTTGAATAAATTTTATCAGCAAAGTTTGAAGTCTCAATGTTCTCCTTATTTTCAAAGGTCATCCCTGAATATGTTCAGTTTTACAGATCCCAGCACCCACCTATGAAACTCACCTCACAACATCCTTCTGTTGGGACAACTTTTCTCCCATATTCTCCTACCTTGTTTCCTATCTTTGCCAATTATTTATACACCTGGGTACCTTCTCTCCTGGGCAATGCCTGCTCAGGTTCCAAATAAGGTATTTGGTAAAAGGACTTTGACAGAAGTCTTATAGAAACCTAGTGTCATCTTTTTCACTCTTTTGCACATACTTTTCAAAGAACTTCAAGAAGTTTGCCAGACAAACCTCTGCCTTTACAGAAATCACACTGACTTTTCCCAGACTGATTGTGTTTATCTCATCAAACATTTTTTCTACTGCAGCTTTTACTGGTTTATGTACAATAGAGGCCAGGCTTACAAATCTTTCATTTCCTGGATCCACCCCAAATGCCTTTTAAAATATTGATGTAATATTTACCCACCTTCCATGCTTCCAGTGCCAAGAAATTTTAAGAGAAATGTTACACTCTGCCTAGGGTAATACAGCTATTCCATCCTTGAGTTCCTTAGACCTCAAGTGAAACCTTCCAGTCCTGACAACTGGTTAGTGTTTGAGGCTGCTCAAGTGTTGGATTCTGAATCCAAATCACAAACCTGTTCTGCTATAATTTTACGTTCTGTGACAGAGTAGGGGAGCAAGATGGTGCTGCCAACACCCTTACTAAACAATCAGGTGAAAGAGTTCAGAATAAGAGGCTATCTAGTGAGAGCTGGATATAAATCCCCACACATCCTTCTACAGAACCCCCTCTGACACTTACTTCTAGGGTAAGAGGTGGGGCCTCATTAAAATATAGGACTGATCGCTGTGCTCAAGAAATAACCGAAAATAAATGGTATTTTCCCAGTATCAACTCATACCAAGGGCTCATGCTCCTACCATCACAGAGCAGTAGCAGTCACAATAGGGATATATTTTCAAGTAGTTTAACAAGTTTAATTGTCAGCCATTTGACCAAATGAAGCATTTCACTAAGCAGGTAGTTATTTTGGAGCTGAAGCATATTATTCAGGGTAACCCTTCTTGCCTGATCAAAATTGTGTCAGATGGCAGAGTCCTGGTATTGTCTTTGCTAGCCACCACACTGAGGTGCTCAGACAAACGGACAAAGGGGATATTTAAAAAAAAAAAAAAGAAAAGGAAGAGAGAGGTTGTATCTGTGGAGCCTTCAAGTTATGACGGGCTGAAAGCAAAGGTATCATTTCACCAAAGAAATGAGTAGGAAGACTTCTGCTTGCGTATCAAGGTGGTTGGGACAGAACTTGTGATGACAGACAGAGCTTTACTTGCCTTTCTTATCCCTCCATTACCCCCAGATATAGCCACTGTCAGCACAGCTATCACTATAGCCAAAGGGTACTAGGACAGTTACTTACCTCTAAGCAGACATTTCATAAACAGGATCTGAAAGAAGGTTAAAAAGGGAAAGAAAAAAAAAGCACCTCACTGTATTGCAATCCACTCCTGTGAATGGGATTTCCTGCTGGCTGACCCATGACAAAACAGTTGGCACCCCTAGCTCTACTGATCTTGACTACTGTGTCCAGTTCTGGGGCCCCTATTACAACAAAGATACGCTGGAACACGTGTGTCAGAGGAGAAAGGGAGCAAATGGACTGCTCTGGAAAAACGAAGAGTTCCCAGAGCACCTGCTGTGGAAAAAAAAAAAGCCATGAGGATGATCAGAGGGCTGGAGCACCTCTTCTATAGAGACAGACAGAGAGTTGGGGCTTATTCAGTCTGGAGAGGAGAAGGCTCCAGGGAGACCTTATTGTGGCCTTCCAATATCTTAATAGGGCCTACAAGAAAGCTGGTGAGGGACTTTTCAGGGTAGTGATAGGACTAGGGGGAATAGAGCAAAAATAGAAGTGGATAGATGCAGATTGAGTGTTAGGAAGAAGTTCTTCACCATGAGGGTCGGAGACACTGGAACAGGTTGCCCAGGGGGGTGGTAGAAGCCTCATCCCTGGAAGTTAAGGCCAGGCTGGATGTGGCTCTGAGCAACCTGATCTAGTGCGAGGTGTCCCTGCCCATGGCAGGGGGTTGGAACTAATGATCCTTGAGGTCCCTTCCAACCCTGACAATTTTATGCCTCCGTGATCTCCCAGGAACATACAGCTGCTAGAGGACCAAGTCCTTGTTTCACACTTAAAGAGCTCCAGGATGAGTCTCCTGGGTTGCAGGGAAGAGGAAGCAAGGGAAGCACATACACCAACTGCATGGCATCTGCAAAGGGCTGCACAATAGGCATTAATTCATGCCCCAAAATAGATTTTGTTGTTTGGTTGTACTCATGAGTGTTGCAAATTTGGGTGCCAGAAGATGGCTGCGATTAGGGTATTTACAGCTTGATTGCAAACCCAGTAAAACCTCCAGATTGCACAAGGGCTTTTTGTCTCAGATTGTAGGCCAGAAAGCTTCAGCCACACACCTGAGGGCTTGAAAAAGGAGCAGACTTGAGAAGCTGCAATGTCAGATAAGATAGCCCAGAGACCTGGGCTCAGGGATTTGCTCTGCATCTGTTCCTGGTATTCAGGCAGGCTGCTGGCTTTGTCCAGCCACAGGTCTCCAATGTTTGGTGCCATGCCACCCCTGGGAGAGAGGGATCTAGGCAGGTCTCTGCATTCAGCTACTGCATGTCCATGCCCCTGCAAGATTTCTCCATCTGCCATCCCCATCCTCATTCCCAGTATGTTTTAAGAATTCTCTACAAACCTTTTCTTCCTTTTTCCCCACAGGAAGGGCTCTGGGAACTCTTCATATTTCCAGAGGAGTCCATTTGCTCCCTTTCTTCTCTGACACACACACTCACATGTATCCCCCCCCATTCGTCTGTCTAATCACACTTTGCTCTTCATTCTCTTTTCAGGGGCTTTCATTTTTTCCTCTTACCAAGGACTCTGCATGCCCTGCATTGAATTTTTTTTCATCTCACTGACAGGACTACAACTGCTTCCTGTGCTGAGAGGACTGGACCTCTTTTTTTCATCTTTCTGATGTGGGAAAAAAAAAAAAAAGTCAGAGGCTTTACTATCCAGAAATCAGTCGTGAATATCACAGCTGATCAGATGCAGCATCCTCTGGTATATTGTCACAGACAGATAATGTGGAGACAGGTGGTGTCTTACTCTTTGACCTTGCTTCTCTAATGGCCAGATCAAAAACACCACCAGCAATATAGAAATGAAGTATCTGGACTCCTCAAGAGGTATTCATTAACCAGGTGCTAGGTTTGTCAGTGGCTTAGGGGTTGAAATACAGGCTTTGAGTTTTGATAGCAGTGATGTAATTTCAATTGAGGTAGATATCAAAAACATTCATTAAGAAAAAAGGGAACTAAGGAGTAATCCTGCAGGAAAAGAAAAAAACAAACACACCAATCTGTTTTGAAGCATCTCTATTTTGAAACAGTCTCTCAGCCAAAGTAGGAAATAGTCTTCACTCTTTTATCCGGCTTTGGACCTTGCTGTCCCAGGAAGAAAGGTTGAGGCATGAAGCACAAAGACACATGTAAGCTTGACATCCCCATGGAATGGTTGCAACAGTGCTGATATTCAGTAATTCTGGGGTTTGGAGAGTCTTGTGCTAACAATGAGACTGAATAAAAGAAACTAGTTTTGCAGACTGCTTGGAAGTTGAGGAAAGCAGGCAAACATGTTTCTCAAAGCAATCTCTTTTTCTTATAATTATCTCCTGTTTCCAGAGAGTTTCCTCCAGGTTTATTACAAAGTCAGTAGCATCTTGCTCTTTGGAATCAAGTTCATCCCTTGCTTCTGGAGTATTTAGTTGGCTAATCACTGCAGCTTTGAAAGCCTGATGTCTAGTATTCTGCAGACCACCAGGAGACAGGAATGGCTTGCTTTAAGTACTCTAGCCAGAGAGGTGATCAAAACAGGAAGGAGCAGAGCAGTCCTGACAGGCAGCAGGCATGCAAGTGGGAGCCCATCTAAAATTTGAAACTGTCTTCTAAAGGAAATCAGATGGAGATCAGGCTTGGGATTCATCTGCAGTGGAACAATTGGCTTTTCTTATCTGGTGCTCCATTCCTGTAGCACACCTGTGACGTGATATCCTCCTCATCTGTCTCATTCCAGATCCAAGACCTCCTCCCTCCAGCACAATGCTGCACCCTCCCAATTTCTCTCACTGCTCCTGCCTGTGCCCATTGGAGAGCCACACCACCAGCACTCACTGCAACTCCTTATTATAGCTCAGAATTTTCCATTGCCCTCTGCAGCCCTAACGGTTATTATCCTCTCATCACCTGGGCAAGGGAACTCAATCTTCACTTTTCTGATTTTCTATTGTCTGTTTATTAGATGGACCCTTTGTGAACTCAGCAGTTCACACTATTCTGTGGTGCCAAGTGTAAAAATTAATATTGACTGAAAAATCTGGGCACTTCTTTCTGGCCAGAAAGGAGACATTTCAAGTTAATGGGAATGTTACAGTGTTTCACACCCACTGTCATCTTTCTGAAACCTCCAGCTCTTGCAGCTCTTTTCTAATTGCTGACATTAACTCTTAATGGGCCTTGTCTGTTCTGAGTGCATGGATGCTTCCCTTGACCAGCCCAGTGCTCACATCTTCCAGGATGGCTGACCATGTCCAGGACTTACTGGATCTTCTCACAGGCAGCCAGCAGAGGTAGCAGAATATCAAATCTTCCCAGTTCTTCTCATTCCTTTACACAGCTGTTAGGCAGGCAAAGCCATAGGCTCTTCCTCTTTAAAGTGGTCCTGACAATCTCAGGCAGCTGAAGGGTGTTTGGCAGAGAGCTCTGCTGGTGCCAGAAGGGACACAGCCTCGGCAATACTTTCTATCATGCTGCTGGTGAGCTCCCAAGTTGAGCTGGCAGAAACATCTGGGAGGAAAGAGGTCATCCTGTCTTCACTCAGTTCTGTGGCTGAAAGATGACTAGCAGTGACTGAGGAGACAATTACTGCCAACTGCGGTAGCTACTACTGTGAAAGGGTAAATTGCCTAATTTGTTTACAGCTGAGACCACGAGCTTTTTTTTTTTTTAACTAAACATCACCAAATAAGCCTTAAAAAGACCATTAACTTTTGCAAGCTGAGAAATTACTAAAGGAGAAATCCTCTATCAGCTGAGCACAGGCTGCAACTCTTGGTGGGGACATCTATGCCAAGAAGTCCAATCCCTGGGTCTCCCTGCAGACATTGCTCTATTACCACAGAGAAATGCTCATATTTTTTAACTGGCATCACTAACCTGGAACCACTGCAGAGCTCAGGAGACAAGACTGCTTAATTAGGCCCCTTGTCACTATGGTACATTTTGAGTGCATGTAACACTGCCACTGCTTTAAAATGCCACCTCTGCACGCTGTGCATGTTCACACGTGGAGCAAGACAGCAAAGAGCTGAGCCTTTCAGTGGTCTTCCCTACAGCACACACTCAAGCTGATGTTAGATTTCTTCTAGAGCAATGTCTGGTCCATCTGATTGCACAGGAGTGGGACAGGTGCTGGGACACTGCATGCTGCTTGACAACCAAGCACCATGTCCTGTACCTGCACACACTGAGCACTGCAAACCACAAGACACTGCAGCTGTGCACTGAGGCAATGTATTAACCCACCAGAGATGGAGACCTTTCTCTCATTCAGGCTAACTCAAGACTTGAGAGGTATTGGCAATCACAGCTTCAGTGTGGTGTATTTCCACAGGCAGTTATGGCTGAGTAACAGACTGAGGTTTTCTACTGGTGGATCAAAACCTCTCAAGATGGTTAAGTACAGGAAGGAAAAGAAGATTAGAGAGACAGTGAACATACAGCTAGGATCTCAGGCAAAAGAAATCTTGCTCTAACCTTCCTTGTACACCAACTAACCCTTTATAGCCAAGAACTCTTTGCCAGTCTCTTAAACATACAAACTAACTGCACTGGTTTAACACCATTATCACTAGTACCTCACTGCACTTCCACAGCAAAGTAAGAGAGGACAGCTTAGACTTTATTATCACTTCAAACAGTGTTGCCAACATGAAAATTTGAGAAAAATTGAGCTAACAAACAACTGTTTTTTTTTTTTCATCCTTGTTTTCCTTCCATTAACTATCCCAGTCCATGCCCTTACAGAAGGCTCTGTATCACTGCTTTTACTTTCAAAGGGAAGATAATATTGAATAAACTTTAGATCTCTAATGAAACTGGACTGGACAAATAAAAGAGGTCAGATGTACAAGTCTCTCCCGGTCACATTATGCACATTGTAGACTTCCAACCATGTTATAAACAGAGGAGAGGTACAGTATGACTGCACATACAAGAGAACTGAGGCACAGAGAAGCATTTGTCACACCACATGCCAGTGGGCAACCATGAACTGAGCTCCCACCTCCAGCCGTGACAGATAAAACAAAGAGTTTTCTTTTTTAAAAGGAAAGGACATGTGGTCTCTAATACTTCACCTGTGGAAACTTAAAATAATTGGATCTGGACAGATTAAAGGCAAATGGCAGTTGTTCAAATGACTACAGTGTACTATGCGGCTAAAAAACCAGCCAAAAGTACTTGATTTTCAGATTATACCAGCTGTAAAAAAAAAAAGATGGATCACAGAATGCTGTCAGGAGAGAACAGTGACTGCTTTCCAAATGAAGAGTCAGATTATGGCAGCTCAGGCAGCAACAAAACCATGCACCTGATAAGCAGGGCAATGTGTAATGAACCCCTTTGCCCAGCACAGCTGAGTTGCAGGTGGACAACTGGAGCTCAAGCACAGCCAGCAGAAGGGTTTGCAGCAGCACAGATGCATATCAGATTCTGTCCTTCCCTTCCTACAAAGGTGGAAAAATTCTGAGTATGTGATTGGTTCACCTTTCCTCACACCACAGAGTCAAGACCAACAATGACAGGTTTTGAAATCCTCAGCCTGCAGCTCAGAGGAAGATATACAACAATAAAGACACAAAGATAAAAGCCTTCATGCAGTATGAAAAATTTCACTTTACTCAACCAAAATTAAAAACTTTGTCCTTGAGAAAGTGTTTAAAAACATGGAAAAAAACATGCACCACAAGCTCTCCATCTCATTAAGATAAATCAATTTAAGGGGCAGATTCTTTTCTTGCATGGTCCCACACAGCCTGTAAAACCAGTGTAAAAGATCTGTCAAGGACAGGCTGGTAGCTGTTACCTATAGTGCAGTCCCATGTGGCCTGAGCAAAACAGCCCTGCTGCACACCTGACAAAGACCTTTCTTTTACCCTTCAAAACATAAGGAAAGTGAAGTTCTAAGATGACAGATCTGGCCCTCATGCCAAAAGAGCATATATGTCACTCTTCAATGAAATATGGGAGTAGTCCCCAGGAATATCAAACCAAACACATAGTGGGTGACTGCAGGACCAGACTAAAACATGCCGTTTGCACTGAACTGCAGCTTATGAGACACTGATTTTCCATCTTCGGATGAAGTCAATAAAAGGATAAGAAGCATTGTCCCTGTGCTTGGGATGACCACAGTGCTATTTAACAGTGACAACTGAGACTTCGTTTGTTTCATTTGCTAACTGATACTTGACTCAGTCTTTTTCAAAGTGACCACTATGGCCATTATTATTGTGCTATTTGGCTAATAAAAATGTAAAAGACACATTTTTACTTAGCGGTTGTTTATAACTGTGACTAAGGTAGACTTCAATACCCACTAAGTGACAATTAAGGCATGTAAGAATTTAAAGCTTTGGATTTCCATAACCTTTTAAAAACAAATTGTTTTCCTTTGCAGTGCTGCAGGGCAGAGTAAAGACAGTTAAGGTGCCTTAATTGCATTTCCACTCCCAGCATGTTTTTAAATCATTCTTGGACTACAATTCCAAAGTTTCTAGGACCTCAGTGGGAAGGATGTGGTCTGAACTGGAAAAAAGTGGGTGGGGAAAACCCAGCCAGGAAAATTAAGGCTCAGACAACTAGGGTGTGTCTATCACTCAAAGACAAAGGATTAACATCCACACAGCGCACCAAAGGACAGGATATCCTGGTTTGATCCAAAAAACTATGCCGGAGCATCCCACATTTGATTGGGCCAGGCACAAAGATATCCCACCTTGGCAATCATACTTCTAGTTCTAGATAGTTCTTAGCTACCCAGACACTGCTCCACTGCAATGTGCAGTGCTGGTACTCCTCACTACACAGCCTCTCACACTTTTGCCCCTCAGAATCACCTACCAGACAAAATTAAAAGCCAAACATTGCAGGCAATGAAGGTAGGGAGAAGGAGAGACAGAACAAAGTGCTCCTCTGACTCATCACAGAGTTCTTGACACAGCAGGCTTGTCTCAGATTTGTTGAGTCCAGCCCCAAGTGACTCATGAAGTTTTGGTGGGTTAATTCCAAGGGCAGAAGTTAATCTGTATTCTACTGGCTGGAGGTAGATGACAGTATTTTTTGTTCTTTAAATGAGAGTGGTTGCTTCAAGCACAGGGGCACTGTATTAGCAAGCCTGTTCCTCACCACAGCTTTACTAAGATCTGTGAGAGTGCAGCACTCATTCTCAATTTGTGGGGAGTCAGTTTGAAAGCTATTCTCTACCTCCAGGGCTCACGTGTGGTGTGCCTGGGATTTACAACCTTGGTTAACTTACGTAGGTTTTCCAATTTGCATCTATTTCCTGAAAGATTCAAGCCTAGGGAAAGTGGATGCTAATGCAGGAGTCTGTGCTTGGATTGGTGAAGCAGATAATCCAAGATTAATTTCATCTGACAAAAGAAATCTATTATTACACTGTCAAACTCCAGTGTGCAGCTAGTAGCTCTCAGCAAGACTGGAGATGCAACTCAGCACCTGCATTCTTGCACATGGGTGCTATTTGAAAATGCCTTGAGAGATTGGAGTGATTCTGACTGACAGGGGCAGAAAACTCTTCAAGAGCAAGGCCAAGAACATCCTACCTAATCACCTGAGTTTTGGCTGGATGGAGCACTGAGCATGTGTGTGATACTGCAGCAACTATCAAACCTAAGACTATGGTGGACACTGATAGGAGGTTTATTATAACTACAAAATTATAGTTACTACTATAATCTCTAGCCTAGGTTTGAGGTCCTTCACTGAACCACACAAGGATTTGACAGGGAGGCCAAATGCTTTTCATCTCATACACTCCCTCACCACAGTGGAAAGCATGAGCTAGAAATAAGTCTTTGATACTCACATAAGCCATGTAGGACAACACCAGATGGGTACGACAGTCCTTCAGAAAAAAAACTATGGAGCAGATCCAATTCCTCACCAGACACAAACAGAGACCCATTCAACAAATCAGCCATCTCAGCTGATTCAGGCCCATGACCTCTGTTGCCTGACACTCATCTCTCATTACATCCTCAACTTGAGAAGATGTTACTGTGACTTTAGTAGTTCAGTAACAATATTAGCTGCTCCTTTCATGTTCAGGAGTGGTTGAGGGTGTGATCTATTTTACTGAAGATGCTTGCTTTGATTCATATCTATGTGCTCATGCAAAGCATAGAGCCTCACGGCCATGGGCCTCAGTCCTACCCCTTGCATAAGACAGCAAACAAACATGCCATCTCCCCAGCTCTGCCTACACTGTTCACATTTTCTGAGAAGGATTTACACTGACCCCTTGACTGATGCATGTGCTCTGCTATTCATTTCTGTCTCTTGTTCAACAAAAGTACACAGATACATGAAGGCAAAACCCAAGCAGCTGGTTGTTATAACACAGAAAACATTAGTAATTTCCCCTGCATAGTAAGGTACTCTTCCTTATTTACCTGCCAGGACAAGGTTTACAGTTGTTGACATCACCATGGACAAGGCAACAGGAGAAGTACAACATCTCCTGGCCCTGCTCTGCACACCTGAGTTTAGAAAGCAGAAAGCCTTAGCACTATGAAGGTCAAAGAGCTCTCTAAATTTTTTTAATTAACCCCAATGTTGCTCCCATTTTACAATCCCAGAGTGCTTTACCAACACTTAACACTCAGTATTTCATTTGAGGACCAGTAGTCTGAGAAGAGATACAACACCTGAAGACACTTTTCCAGCTCAGCTCACTGTGGTATGGTCAGAAGGGCCTCACAGGAAACAATACCTTTATGGCTCATGCAGCCCTGGAGAAGAGTTCCCAGCTACTGATATAACACTTATTTGTTACCTAGCAATTGGGAATTGGACTGTCATCCAAACCCCACAGCATCAGGGAAGACCGATTTTCAGTCATTGCATGTTGGTGACTGCTGAACAGTAACCAACAAGTACCGAGGAAGAAAGACTTCTGGTAGCACACTTCTATGAATGTGCAATTTTTCAAGTCACTTTTGCCTAACAGACAACACTGGAATGGTTCCTTATTTTTAAGATCAGCTCCCATGTACCACTGGTTTATCTCAGCAGCAAGTCCATTATCCAGGAGAGAATCCAGCAGAACATATCCTTAGACAAAAAGGAAGAAAATAATATCCAGTGACAGGTGGAAATCCTGGCCCTAATTAACTGACTAGATCTAAACTACAGAACAGGCAAGCTTTGCAAGTGTCTCTGCAACCCTGGTTACTGGTTGCAGACTCTAGCTGTCTCCTGGAATCATGCTGGCAAGATATCTGAATGCATGCACCTCTCCTGCAACCAGAGAAGTCGGGCAGGCCCAGAGGAAACCCCAGTACATATCAACAGGATCCCCCACTATAGGGGAGCAACAGAAAAGCATTAATTCTATTGGACAGACTCTTAGGGTCCATGAACTTTTAGAGGCCTGATTCTTGTAATCTCTAATATTTCAGCCTCTAAAGTAACACAAAGTCATCATTGAACATTGCAAAGAATGGAGAATGGGACCTTTCCAGCTTGTACACTGGAGCACAGGTTTTATTCATACCTGTCTCAGTGGGAATAAAACCCAGACAAAGCCATCCATATTTCAGACTGTGGCAGAATGAGCTGGTTCAATGACCTGTTGGGGTAGCAATTGCCCCTTGATGGTTACAGTAAAAGAAAGTCCTGTCTGATCCATGCCCTAAAAATGATCTGAATTCTCCATGCTTGCCTGAGAGAAGATGTAGAGTGATTACAGGCTTAAGACAGCTGTGTTGGGGTCCTAATCCTCATATGTGCCCCATGGTGCAGAAGAAACACATCATGAGACATGACACTGCCTTCATCCTGTCAAAATGCATCAGTCCCCTTGGAAGCAACAACTCATGGTGACACATCAGAACCACAAAGATGCAACACTATCAATATTGTAATGATCCATAAGTCTCAAAATAAATCACAAGCCTTTGTGCTGGAAGCAACAAAGGCCAGTGGAAGAAGAAAAACATGAAACCTCTTTCACATTGTGGAGAAGGTGACAGCTCAGAAAATGAACCCTGGGAACCTCAGAAAGTGCAGGGGAAAGGCTTTTAAAAATGACCCACAAGAGCAAAAAAAAAAGTCACCACTGTCTGATAGAGATCCTTGTATTTCCTGCATTTAGCTTGTGTGTCATGTTAGCTGAACTCCTTGTCAAAACAAGCTCAGTTTTGCTGCTGTCAGCATGGTTGGGCTTAACGTAGCTTAGGAAAAACATCTCACACTATTCTTCATACTTCATATATCATCTCCAACAAGCCAGATAACAGAAAACAAGCTGTTACTGTGCAGCTCATTATTGGTGATCATGCACACAGGCAGACCCAGCAATGGAGGAATACTAGCAAAATTTAGTAAGATCTGTTTTTACCTATGCAGAGAGGCAATGAGTAACAACACAGGCTGAGTTTTCAACTTGAGGAAACATCCAGACTGCCTACTGACTACAGTAACAATTCAACAGTTTCAGTACTAATAACTGCAGCAGAGAGCACCAGTCTGACAAGTCTCTTTTATGCACTACCTGTTGTCATAGCGCAGCAAAGTTGTGGGCAGTATGAGGCATTTTTACATGTAAAGATTGTCCACAATAACTGAAGAGGAATCAGAAGATCCAAGATGGAAAAGATACTGAGAAAAAGCCTTGCTAATAAAAACATCATAGCAATTTGGTCTTTTCCTTTCTCAAGCAGTTCAGCTGCTTTTCTAGCGGAGGCAATAAAGTCACTCCAGTGCTGAATTATCCTGTTTCGGCCAACTCCACTCCTACGGATGGTATCTGTCTGTGCACATACATTAATTTAATGCAGCTACTGGCTTCAGTCACAGAATGTTGACCAGTTACCCATCTTTGTTTAATTGCAGAAAATCAGGACATTCTCCTAACAACATGGTAATAAGAACCTGGGGGATATAGCCCTGAAATAACTTGTGTTAAATTAAATTGCTGATGTTTTATAAAATTAAGAGAATCCCAGAAGGTATGAAGATTATTTCCTGATACCAAGGTAATTCCTGCAGTGTTGCACTGCAAACCACATGTCTATTTTGTTTTGTATATCCATCCTGTGAAAACCTCATCATCATTTTCCATTGATATTCAAGAGGGATTCTGTACTTCTCTCAGCAGCCAGCATTATAGCCTTCAACCTCTGCTGAGATTTGACGGTTCATTTCCTCTGCCCAGACTAACTTCAGATTGTCAGTACTGCCCTGCAGTTCTGTAAGAAGTACATGCAAAATATACTTATTTGTACTTAGAGCAGATAGTTCCCCATCTTGTAATTTCCTTATAGAGCAAGGTGGTGATAAAGTAGGTGATAAAGCTTAACATTAAACACCTCTTCAAAGCTTCCATACTAAATGATTCATTATTCCTGAAGATGTGCTCAAAGTGGTCCAACCCCACTCCTTGGTAAAGAATACAAGCATAGAAGTAAAGCTTATTTCTCACCATTTTCCACAAGGCTGGGAGCTCAGCACAAAACCAAAAAAGCAGAACCTGGTTTGGAAGGGATGTTCTGTGTTCCTGAATCCAGCCCCCGCTACTGTTGGTACTTGTGCCCTGTAACTCCTCAGCAACATCCTAGACAATTAGTTTTCTTCTCTACTATTCCTATGGGGAAGACGTTTTGCAACTTAATGCTGTTGGTTGGAAGACTCTCAAGTGCACCCTCCATTTGTTGAGTTTCCTTAAGATGACATTTCTCTTCAACTTATATAACATTTCTGCTTCTCTACTACCTTTTCCTGGGATTCATTAGCAGACAGCTTGCACAGACCCATCAGCCTTGTATTGCTAGTTACACCGAGTCTCTTCCCTGAGTCTCTCTTCCCCATTCATCTCAGCTGTCCTCATCTCCCAAGACAAATTCAAAGATTTATATGGGGAACAGGTGGTAGAACAGGGCTCAGACATGAACCTTAATCTTGTTGGTCATGACCAACACTGGCTTGGTTCCATCCAGCTCACACTGATCCTCCAAAGGAATGCCACCAATGTGTCTAATGCCCACATTTCCGTCTCACTGGAGTGACCTGTGTCAGTATCCCACCAAGAAAATCAAGTTGGCACAACTGAGTAAGCTAGGTGAGATCTGAATGTTACAAAGGCCTCCTGCAGATGATACACAGAGATACGCAAGGAAGCCGGTGAGCCCGAGTTCACCAGAGCCTGTCTGGATGCAGCAAGAGGAAATAAATTTGAGTGTCTTACAGCATGAATACAAGTAGCCCACACCAAGTGAAACACTGGGCTCAAGTACTCAGGTAGGCCCAGTTATCCATAGCTGCCTAGACTGTACATGCAACTGAATTTTTTAAACCCAGAAACACTCTTCATTATCCCCAAAGAGATCACATTCAGAACAAGGAAAATACCACAACTCCTCTTTAGTCACCTTCTGACGCCCCATTCCCATATCTGTGCAGAAGTTCAGAATCACCTCCAGTGTACCAGGACAAAAACCCTGTTTCCAGATGTTTGAGACCACTGAGAACAACACTTCCCCCCGCAAATGAAAAAGCTGACTTCAAGCCAGACCATTCCAGTGTCCCTGTTTACTGTGTGGTGACAAGCCACAAAGGCAACAGGAGTATGCAAGCTTTACTACTGCAAACAACAGAGCAAGTTCACTTCCTCAGAGGTGAGCCCCACTAAAACATACAAACCTTGAGTAGCTAACTCATGACAGCACTGATCTGCCTGTACAGACAGCAGTCAGTCTATTGTCAGGCGCCTTGTCACTTCACCTGACAGAGGTGGTATGCCCTACCTGTCTTTGCACATGTGCCTTACCTCTTCTTTCATAGAGTCATAACATAGTTTGGGTCAGAAGGGATCTCCAAAAGTCATCTAATCCAAACCCCCCCACTCCCACCCCTCCCCCCTGGCAGTGAGCAGGGACATCCTTTGTCAGATCAGACTGCCCTGAGTCCCAGGGCAGTCTGATCTAACAGCCTTACCTTGATTATCTTCAATGACAGAGCCTCAACTACCTCCCTAGGCAACCTGTTCCAGTGTTCCACTGCTCTTACAATAAGGAAATTCCTCCTAAAAATCTAAGCTAAATCTGCTGTTGAATTTAAAGCCATTGCCCCTTGTCCTATCACCACAGGCCTCCCTAAACAGTCCCTTTCCAGCCCTCCTGGAGGCCACTATTAAGCTAACAGGCCACTGGTATTCACCCAGGCATTCATTAGGCCACAATTTCTTGTGGGATTCAGCACAGACACCTCACATTTCTGTTTTAACTTTTTCACCTTGTGCCATATCACTGAGAAAACTTGGCTATGAAACTGTTAAATGCTGCAGTGTAAACACCATCAACCTGTAAAATCCCACTGGGCAGCTGCTGTACTCACTTATCTCTGTGCAGCCAGGCTCTGCCATCTCCCAGGCTTAAAAGAAATGTTAATTTCTCCCTGTAGAATAGGGAGCTGGAGTCGGTCCCTATTCCTGCCCCTTTTCTCTCATTCAGTCATAGCGTTTCTCCCCCTTCCTCTGTAGCCACCTGCTTAAGGTTACACCAAGATCCTGACAGCCCCGGGGGCCAGCCACTCCAAAGCTCTCCTGTAGCCACAGAAAACGCCACAAGCACACAAGAGTATGGCAGAAGTCAGCACTTCCGCTGCTGATTATGGCACCTCCTTTTTCCTTAAGGCAAACCGCCTCACTACAAAAACTTTTCATGTGAAGATCAGCCCTGTCTCACTATGGAACTTCAGGTTAGAAACAGGGAGGGATCCTGAACAGCCAGGAAGATTAGACATTAGTGAGGCACCTAGCCCCTGTGCTCCGAGACACCTTGTCAGTATTGGCAAGGAGCCAGCACTTCATTTTCTGCCCACTAGAAACTGTCAGACTGAGCAACAGAGTCTAGAGCAAGTGAAGAACAGAAAAAGAAACCCAAAAAGAAAAGAAAAACAAACAAAACCCCACAAACTTTTGGATCCTGCAACATTTGCAACTCCAGCATTTCTTAGGCATAATGACCACTGTTCTCTAGATCACACTTTTCTTGGACAGCACAAGTCAACAAACATCTCCAGAGTGATTGCTCACATTAGGCAGTGGTGGTAACTACACAGACCTAGTAGCAGAGAACAGCTTGTTTCCTTCTCCCCTACTTTTCTTTCCAGGTGTCTCCATATCATTAGTGAAATACACCTGCTTTCTGCTCTTCTGTGTTAACCTCTTCTATCAGCAATTCAGGCTGTACTGCAACCCTTAAGCCACATTTCACTCTTCCTCTCCAACTAATGAGGATGAGGAAAAGGGAACATGAACTCCTGTCTCCTTAAAACAAACAAAAAAGCTTACACATTGCATGGATGGCAGGAGAACAGGGCAACAGCCACACATGCCTGAACTCATTAATTTTTCATGCAGAGAGTCAGATCATATCTAGCTACACAAAGTTCCCAAGCACTTGCAGTCAAGCCCTGACACTTGGTTATGCTTAGCAGTCCACACTGTGATGAACCCACCCTGAAATAAGAATTTGGTACCAGACAGCACAGAGCAATGTTTGAGTGGTCTTGCTGCAGCATAACATCATTGCAACTCAGGATGCTAAACCAAACAGCAAAGAAACTGCGATTAAGAGCTGGATGACAGGACACAAAGTTTGCACCTGCCACTGAGCCTTTCAGACCAAACTGAAATAACCCACTTGGATTCAATGTCATCTTCCTAAAGACAAAGCCACAACTCATACGTTTCCAGTCTGTTGATGTCAGATGGGTGATCTTGTCAGAAAGCCAAAGACTTAAGTACAAAACTCCTCATTCTTGTTCCTAATTCTATCTCACATTGTGTTAGCCAAGTCACCTCATCTTTGTTTCTCAGCTTTCCCCCCTGCAGAGGGGAAGGTTATAATTTGCCAGGTTCTGCTCAACTTCATTCAGGTACTCTGGAATCCATCATTGCTGGAAGAAAGTAATTTATTTCTTAAACACTGGAAGGAAGATACGTTTACACAGAGAGTAAGCTTCTAGCTAGGAAACCATCCGAGTATTCCTCCCTATGGGAAGAGGCAGGAAAGAACACATGTACAGCATGAAAAGACAACAGAATATTTTCATCCAGATCAGAAACATCCTTTCACCTCTCTCAGGCTTCAGCTGCCGTCTCTTTCTCTGTCAGGAGTGAAGTCTAAACCCACAACAGAACTAGTCTACAAATGTAGATAGACATCTACAAAAGGCCTTTCATTTCCACCCCAGTCTTTTCTTTACCTGTGTGTCCCCACAGAGCTGTTCTAGGTACAGATTTGCCTTTGCCTCTATTCAAGCCATACTGAACATGAATATCATTCTGGTCAGTACAAAAACACCTAATACCCCAGTCAGTTCTTTTAAATGCAGCCGTAAAAGCCCTGCAGTCTTAGCAAAGCCCATGCTGCTAAACAAAGGAGACCTGAGTTTTCTTGCTAACTGGGGATGGTGTGGGTGCACTGGTTCCTTTAACAGCCACTTTCAGTTAAAGAAGAAAATTGAAGTGAGCAATGATAATAACCCATCAGATGGAATAAACTGCTTTACACTGAGCATCACCACCTTTTCTGGGAAGTCAGGCTGAAATTTTGCATTTCAGTTTAGTAAGGGACTGTGCACTTCACAAAAAATAATTGTGTGTGTGTGCATTCTACAAGGAGTGGGAAGAGCAGTGGTATTTTTAAAAGCATTAGTGCATGGTAAAGCAGGATTTATAAAGTGGAGTTTCTTGTGTCTCAAAGTCAGGAGAGTATCTGCATTCTTGCTCATCTGAGGCACCATAAAATACTCATACTGAGGAAAGAGATTCTGTCCCTGCTTTTACTGTTTAATTGCACT
This sequence comes from Indicator indicator, assembly GCF_027791375.1. Classification (NCBI taxonomy): domain Eukaryota; kingdom Metazoa; phylum Chordata; class Aves; order Piciformes; family Indicatoridae; genus Indicator; species Indicator indicator. Next base: position 18,878,970 of record NC_072024.1, on the reverse strand, counting down.
GGTACCATCTCCCACCCACCTCAAAACAGCTCCCTCCCTTCCCTTTTCAGAGAAGATTATCCCCTGCCACACTCTCTCCTAGTAAATTAACTCAGAGAGCTTTCAGTGCTGAGAATTTCAGCAACACTTTCTATAGGCTAAGAAACAGAAACCCTGAACAAGCCCAGTCCAGTCCCCTGCTACACTGTTGGGTTTGGGTTTTTTTGACAGATGTGTGTGGAATCACTCACTGCAGGGGGTGGAGAAGGGATTTTGTTAATTTGATTTTCCTTTAATAAAAATTGAAAATTGCTAAACAAGCAAAAAATCAGAACTGCTTCCATTACAGACAAATCTAGTGTCCAGCAGCTGAGCTGGACTGTAGCAGTCACTTGTGTCCAGCTTTCTTTAATGAGCTCTTACCTTACCCAGTAGGACAATGATGACAAACTGTTTTCCCATGTCAAACATTTTAAAAACACTCTTTTCTGTCCACAATGCCAGTTCTGTGCTTCTATCAATGCTGGCAACAGTGCCAGTTGCTCAGTGTCATTGCTCTTGAGGGTTTTTTAGATCCTGACTACTTTCAAATTACACTACAGATGAAATAGTACCCCACTGCATAACTAAACAGCCATTGTCAAAACTACCTTCCAGCAGGCAGGGCTGTGTCTCCTCTTAGCTCTGCCATCCCTTTCCCTCCAAGCTTTCACCTGATGAGAATTTGCATTTGACTTGGAGACAGTATATGCTGCCATACTCTAAGAGCAAATAGTTTTACTCGCATATACTATACAAGGACTTGCTGCCACACTACAGAAATTCCAACAATCCTGAAGTAATTTTACTGCCTTTTGTATACTCCAATTCATTACCTTAATGGGAAGGCAACAGTTCAGGATATCGACAAAAGAAAGAAAACGATAGCGGTATGCATGAGAGCCCTGTAACACACTTGTTAGACTTTCTTTTCTCTTTCCAGGAGCAGAATAATGCAGTGATTTGTCTTTCTCTAGATTTGAAGTCTGACTGCATTTTGCAGTATCAGGCCATCCCATGAGATCTCTGGTGCTTCTATCACCAGCTTATTCTTTGCCCACCAGGGAACACTTGCAGACCGAAGTCTCAAGAAAGTTTCTTGTTGCCATTTCTGATGTGAAAACAAACAACCAGCAAGGACTCACTTCCAGTAGCTGAACTATGCCTGTACACTTCCAAACACAGGTGGAACTTCAGACCTTTCATTGCTGCTTCAGCTTTCTGTAAGCTTTTGGATAATGAACACAAGGGCATCTGTACCAGTTGCAAAGGAAAAGTCCAACAGAGAGAAAGCTGAATCATACTTGCAACACAAAGCTCTGCCCCTTATCAGCCCTGCAATGCTATAATACTACACAGCACTCTCTGGATTTGAAGTGCTCTCTACACTGGGCCCAGAAGGCATAGGGGGACAGAATGAAGCAGGTATGTACATAACTTTTCTTACAGGAAAAAAAATCCTCATTTTCACCACCACCACATTCCACCAATCAGCAATATCAGACAGGAATGAATACCAGGAATTCCTAGTCTATGATCCTACCTTGGCTGCAGAAATCCAACAGTAAAAAGCACATATCTGAAGCACCCTCCTAGTACATACATGACATTAGGATGGGCACGGCTTGTTTCGTGGATGCAAAGCCACTGTGTCTGCACATCCACTTCCTGCACTTGGTCATTGAGGTCTGATACATACAGACAAATACAAGCACACACATTTTAAAAACTCAAGTATTTATGTAGCTGTAATCAAGTCACTTTAATTCAACCAGAGAAGGACCATGGCATGGCCATGTGATTGCAAACAGTGAAGTTGCCTTGGCTTAGCAAATTACTGTGTGTTCGCTGGGCTGTGGCATCATTATACACACCCTTTTAATTCAACTCTAACGGAGAACAGTTTGGTTTATATCACTGGGAAGGTAGTAGCTCTTCATTCTGGTAGTTTAAACAAAGACACTTTACTGCTCAGTGAGAATAACAGTGCATCTGGTCATTCTCTGCCAAAACTGAGCTTTGGTATCTTGACCACTTGCAGCTATACATACTTAGCATATAAAATCATCTGCCTGGACTATAGGGAGGGATGCTACATATGTATGAAGTTGTTTTTTTTCCTGAGCCCAGCTCCATGGCAAACGTCTATACCTGACTATTTCAAGTCATACAACTACCAAGGTTTATCATAACATGACTATGATGCCTCCTTGTCCAAGGCTTAGATGCAGAGAAAGGGACCTGTAACCCACTCAATAGCAAACAATGTTTCAGTCACATCCAGCTGACACTGTTAGATGTCCGAACATTGTAGCCAAACTATGGATCCTACAGTACTTTAGGACTTTGGCTTGCTCTAGGCTGTTGCAGACAAAGACCAAGCGGAACAGTTTTGCCCACTTCAAAGCAAAAGAATCCTACATTTGTCACAGTGGTCAACGGGAGTGCTTGGGAGCAACATCAAAACTCTGTGTATCAGCCTGGGGGAAGGGTTTGTAACTCAGCTGTGTATATGCATATCAGGGTGAACACCCTGATACAGTAAGCAGCCAGTCTGGGAGCACCCAGCACGCTGACTCTTACACTGTCTAATTTGCATTAGTGATTAGACACATGTAAGATAGTTTTGAAATGAGTTAATTTGGGACTGGACAGATCTGCTTGTGTACATCTAGCAGAGAGGACTCAGACAATACACACCCCTGAACTGAGGCAGCTTGCCAGTGCCTGGCTATCACTGTGCCAGGAGGTATTGCTAGCACTGGGTGAGAGCATCGCTGCAGCAACAGATTAGAGAAGGAGAAGCTGAAAAGTGAGGAGTTAAGTCTCCACCTCACCTTCCTTCATGAGCAGAGTCACACTTAGACACATTGCCAGCCTGGCTGTGCTAGTTTTCTAAACAGCTTGCAGAATAAAAAGAGCAAGGGGGTGGTTTTATACTTCGGCAAAGCAGCTGCTGTGCAGGAGAGATGAAGGGCAGGATGGCAGAAGGGCTCTGGACCCTCTGTATTCCACTGCAGCCCTATGCATCCCAAGGGGCTGCTGCTGGGACAGGATATAGAGGCCAATGACTTCTGCTGAGAATGAGCACATGGAGGGAAAGCCTCTCCCAGAAGCTGATATAATTATAATTTTTTTTTTCATTTTCTTACTTGTTGCACCTGATCCGTCACTTGGCTGAGTCTTATCAGCTGCCTTACTCCACCAAGCTCAGCTTTTTTCTTACACCACCCTTTGCAAGAACTACCCTGCATCAGCCTTCTCCTCAGGCCAGCACGGTGCAGTTTTACCTACACTGCCAACTAATCTTGAACCAAACTGCCAAAAAATGATGCACATGCTGGCCAAGCATCTCAGCTCCAAGGAAAAAAAAATGCAATTTGGTTTAACTCAATTCCCTCACCCCAAGCTATCACCCAATTCGAGTAACAGAAATCTAATTATACATGATGGGTAAATACCTTATTTACAGCAGTCGTGTCCACAGCAGTCCCTGCTTCCTCATACTAGTTATTAAAAGTTGCCAACATGAGTGCAGCCTTCACCAGTGGCTCTAGATAGCTGAATCACTGCAGTTAGGACATAACTCAGCCAGAAAGGATGGGGTGGGAACACTCTTATTCTCACATCCTACTGGTGTTATGTAGCTGGGAGTGAGCTACCTACACCCAGCTGTGCAGATATGGATCTATAGCCTCTTCAGCACCCAGTAAACTCATTCAAAAGTTACAGAAAAATAACAACTACAGTTAAAAATTAAAAAGTAACATACTAATAACAGCAGGTTTTTTTCATTTGCTAGAACTGCTTTGAGAACAGGCTGAGGTGAACAAAATGCATGTGGGTCAGTGCCTTCCTAACAAGGCCAAGATGTCACTTGGAAACTTTGAGAGCTAAAGTAAAACCACCAGCCAGCCCACAACCTCAGCTCTAGCCTATGCTGTTGACCCTGCATGCTCCCTGACATCACTTTACAACTTAGAGGAAAAAAAAAAAAAAGGATTAAAAATATATCTTTGAACCGCTAAATCTCAGAGGCCCAGTTCTTCCTTCTAGTCTTCCCAGAAAATCAGGCCACTTCTGCTTAGTTCTGCTCAGGAACACCTTGCCAACAATGGTCACAGTTAGAAAGCAAAAGGCCCTGGCCATGATATCAGTCTCACTTTATAACCCAGCACTGTCCCCGCAGGAGCCAATTGCTGCAGAAGGGAGGCTGGAGGCAGCAGATAAGCCTTAGCCGGGTGATAGAGATCAACTGCCCGGTTATCAAGGGAGTACAAAAATCAAATAGATTTTGATTTGGTAGTTACAGCTTTTCATATATCCTGGAAAAGGAAAAGAGGAAGACCAGAGAAGGGGGAGAGAGGAGTCTTTTCCAGGTTGTTATGATGTCAGATCGTCTTAGCAATGAATTTCTAGGTTAAGCAGTTAGAGACGTGTGGCTGCAGAGAACTGCAGTCAGCACAGGCGTTTGTAGGAGGAAATTGAAAGTGGTGGAAGAAAGGCAAAGCATAGCACATCCAAGGGCTGCAAGCCCTGCCTGAAGCAAGATGCAGTATAGCTATGACAGTCACAGAAACAAACAGCAGCACTCTACCCTGAGAGAACCACTTTTCACAGAATTATAACTCACTCATCCAACTTGGGGTGATAAGTTAAACCTAGTCCTTCTCTCAGATGTGACCTTCAGCTGCAATGCCAACTACAATGTCTATTGGCCTCCATGCTATGGGTCCAGTTCCATAACTCTTTGGTAGGAACAGATCATCACCAGTGGATTAGATCAACAAACATCAGCTGTGTTGCTGTTTTAAGTCCAGAGGCAGGCAGGTGAAAAGAACAGACTGGATTTCAGTGCCAGCAGTAGAATAGGAAATGGGTGACAACATGCAGCCAGGCAGAGATCAGTAGACAGTGTAGCAGAAAGAAAAGATGATCCTTTGATTACATGAATCTTGGCCCAACAAGCTTAGAATTGGAAGCTGTAGCCATTTCAGTCAAAGAATCTTTCATGGAGCATATAGAAAATAGGTGCATAATGACTTGTAATTAGTCATACAACCCAAACCTACAGGAATTTAGTTCAGAATTTTCCCTGGCATCATGGGATCAAGAGCATAAAATGAGGCCAGGCTACTGGACCCCTTCTCATAGTCCCTTGGCAAGTGCAAGCAGACCGCTCTACCCTCCGCTGCTCAGCCCACAGGTCACTGTGCTGGCCTGCACAGCAACTGGGGACAGCACCCAGCCTCGTGTGGACTGTACCAAGCACTGGTGGCAGGTAGACCTGATGCAAGCCCAAACAGAGAGGGAATGTCTCCAGCATGCTGCAAGGGGAACTCAAAGTGACCTGCACCATTCTTCATCTTCAGTGAGCTATACACTGTATTTGCACACCTGTAATCACCTCCCCAACTCCAACTCCATCCCTGTTAATTCCTGCCACAGCAGGAGAGTTTCTGGCATTTCAAAGGCAGGCCCTTCTTATTAAGCAGGAAAACAGAAGGAGATACCAGGCAGAAACTGCCAGAGATGTTCTCTTCCTCCTGCATGGCACTGTTGGTGAGTTTCCCTTAGTTGAGGCAGGAGAGAAGGTGCAAAAGCTGCAGTAACTGGCAGGGAACTACCAGCCTACAGACATCCATCCCCCTCAGAGAGACTGAGGGCCATGGTGCTGGGATGTTGTCTGTTCTAGGAGCATCAGACATCTTGTATGATCCTTCTAATAGGGCAGGAAAACCAACAGGTAGAAGTTTAGATTGAGCCTGACCCACATTCTCACAGGAAGGCACACCATAGGGCAGAAGTTCTGAGTCTGGCAGGAGCTCCAAATTATCCTAGGCTCTTCTCTTCTGCATCTAATTGTTTCTAAGGACATCTTTAGTCCAAGGTTCAAATATATGTGCTATTGAAACAAATCTTAACTCTGGTGTTAGATACTATCTTATATAGATCTGGCTTTTAAAATAACCAGTTCTCCCTCAAACGGTTGACCAGGACCATGACATCCTTATGCAGATAAATCCGCTCTTTTCAGTTAGGACCTGCTTCCTGGCAGCCTTTCCAGACTCATCTTTTAAGCACTTTCTATTGAACAAAACAGGTTATTTAAATAGGAGGGGAAAAAAAAAAAAAAAGTAAAAGCAGAGCTGTCTCTCTCCAGCTGATTGTCTTTGGAAACACAGGACTGGAGGCTGCTGTCCCAAAAGACTCAGCTGCCCTTATCTGAGGCACTCTGTTAAAAGACTTGGAATCACTTATTAATTTAGTGAAAGCTCCTTAATTTTGATCCTTTGTCTGCATTAATTGATTTGCTATCAATAACCTGCATTGATTAGGCCTCCAGTCCTGGCAGTCACTGAAGATGAAGAGACAGAGACTCTCTTTCAGAGCTGGAGTTCAAAGACTGAAATGATTAAAAAAAAAACAGACAGCACCAAAATGGCTGATAAAGAAAAAGGTGTCATTCTTTTTCCATATGAGTATGAAACTGTGTGCAGTTAACCCTTTTGTACCTAAAAATGTGCTCAGGTCTAAGGTATTTGTATAACCTAGAGACAGCCATTAGATTTACTCCACTGTGCCATATTAATTAAAATATTACTGATGCACTGAAACATCAGACAGGATGAGAGCTGAGGAAAGATCTTATCTGTTTCAGCCACAGCTCAGGGAGCATGGCCCAATCCAGAGGCTGGCCAAGGCAGTGCTCTGGGATCTCTTCCAGCAGATGGCATTGTAAAGACCAGTTGAGGAACTCAGATTTCAGTTGCAGCAGACGCAAACCAAATGCAACAGTAAAATCTAACAGTCATCAGTTAAAATTCTGATAATAACGTTTTGAGGACTGAAAATTGTTGGCTAGTGCAAAACGGCAGGAATCAGATAGGAGAATGCCTGTCAGAGAGGATGCTGTCACTCAGCTCTGAGCTGCCCCCCCGTTCAGAATCTACTTTGCAGAAGCTACAGGAGAGGCAGAAGGCATGCATGTCCACATACACCATTCCTCCAAGAAGAAAAACAGAGGTACTGTCTAGGGAGAGCTCTCACGCCATCTGAGAAAAGATGTTTAGGGACATACACTACGCACAAGTGGCATCAGGAGCAGCCTGTCTGCATCTAGGAGGAAAAAAAAACAGTAGTCACAGCCAGGGTCTCAGGTGGCTTTATCTGCTTCAGATTCCAAATCTCCAGTAATACCTTGCCAAATAACACAAAACCAGGTATGCAGTATAGCCCAGAATCTGAATAAATTCAGATAGCCATTGTGCAAAAGCACTTATCTTTGAGACATCCAACTACCCCAAGAGCAAGGCTGTGTGGCACGCACCTTTTTCATCCCGTGTCAATAGCCCTGACCACCCCTTTGATTGCAACAGAGCACACCTTCCTAGACCTGCAGATTTTCCTCTCAGAATCAATTTCACTAGAAAATAAAAAACAAACATGGCATTCCCTTTTCAGTTTGTTTGGTGGCAGCACAGAGTGTAGAAAAGGTATGGCACAAAGAGACAGCTTGTGCACTGCAGAACAAGCTATCGGCTGCTGGTCCAGAAGAACCATGTTGGACCAACTTCCTGAGAATCCTACACAAATGCAACATGAATAAGAACTCATGGTTGAAACATGCCCTGTGTGACAGCTTACCATATCAGCACTTCCAGTTCACTTAGCAGCACTTCTACAGAGAGGAACTGACACAAACACAAATTGTATTGAGCTTCTGTATTTCTACTTTGACAACAGCATACAGCTACCAGTACTCCAAATCCCTTCCTATGTATCTTCATCTCTCTTCCTCAGGTGAATGTTTTTAATATCTTTCAGCCCTTCTAAAGTATTTTTCTATTCTATCCTCTCTGCTTCTCTCTTCCCTCCCTGCATGCATATCCTGATGCAATGGAGAAATTAGAGGGAAATAATTTTGTTTGATAAATATCCCTGCAGCTGTGGTTGCTCTTCATATGCTGCTGTCCCATCCTCATGAAGATCTCTAGTGTTTATTCATTGCATATGTTCTGCACACATCCAGAAATCCTCCCTAAAATGGGCAAAATGTTTAAGTTCTAGCTATACAGAATTCATGGGACAACAAGGAATGTGTTGACACCCATAGTCTGATCTCACACCACAAAGAGGTGAGCTCTTGAATCCTCAGCCTCACAAGCAGCTCTGGATTTAGCAGCTGTTTTCTTCCAAGTTCTCAACCTATGCCAAAAAGCACCTTGTGCTGGGAAGGAATCATCACATCACTGGAGAACCAGCCCACTGAAACTGAAGATCCTGTACTTTCCAGAAGACCCTTCCTCTTAGTATGGAAGCAATGTCAGCCTTTGTGTCCTCCATAAATAAAACATGAATAATGGTTAGGACAGCTCAGTACTGGAGTAGATTGCCTTGGGAAGTCATGGAGTCCCCATCATTTGAATTTTCCTGAACAGGCTAAACAGTCAGCTGTCAAAAGAGATTTAAGTATTACAAATCCTGCCTTGGGGAGGAGAGGGAAAGGAAGAAATTACCTCTTCATCTGTTTTCTATTTCTCTGATTTAACTATTTTCTCTGTGTACTCTAAAAATTCCTCTTGCCCCTCTGTGGTCCCCTCAGCTGACCACAGCACACCTCCTAAGCCCCTGTTCTTCATGTCCATTCTACAGTAAGAGTGATCTTTATGCAATGGTTCAGATGATCCACTCATGCTCGTTTCCTACATGTACAAAATGCTGAGGGATGGAGAGCACAATGCTGCAAACAACCTAAAATCCCCATATTTTAAAGAGGATCTTTTATTCTGACTTTTAACACATGACTAGTAGATCAAAATAATTGAAGGCTTTACCTGGTATCTCCCAGTACCAACCCAGATATGGGTGTACATACATCATGATGATGTGCACAGTATGAGAACTGAGGGAGGTAAGTTTCTTCCACCCACAAGGAGCAAAAAATAGCTTTTATTCTGAATTACTTATTTTAGACTAAAATCAAGAAAGAACAAAAGGGAAGGCTCCAGGAAGTGGAGTCTGCACTCGCTTCTTATTTTAAGACACTGACTTGACTTTTTAGAAATTTAAAGATGCAGTACACAGAAAGCAAAACTAGATCAGTGATGTTATATAGCTCACTATTTCCAAATATCACTCCAGGATCTTAGAAACAATAAAGACTCAATAACATTCAACCATTTCCAGTTCTGGGAATCCAAGACTGTAATGATTAAGGACAGATATAGATATGCAATATACATTGCACAGATGTTTTGTTTCCCTACAGTTATATATATTCTCCAAAAAAACCCCAACCTTCATTAACTCAATGTTACAGTTGTATACTCTGCATGAAAAAAGCAGTAAAAGTGAAGGGAAGCACTTATCAAGATAGCATCAGCACCCGGACTAATCACATACACATTCCACCAAATTAATTTCTGATGTTCAGATATGAGCTTTCCATGAGTAGTTGCTACACAAATATTTCCAGCATTGCCCCTTCAGTCTCCAAGGATGTATCTGAGGTAAATGTTTTGGGATGGAATTAGTATCAGTTTTACACAACCACTAGTAAACAACACACATCCACCCTTTAGGGATACACACATAATGTAACCATTTATGGAGAATCCACACTAGCATATGCAAATCTACTAGAATGCATAAGTTCATCGTCAGGTAATGAGAAAATCTCTGCTGAGGACACAGCCTCTGCTGCAGGCTGTTAATTTTGACCTCAGCACCTTGTGTTTGCTCACTAAGGCCCACAGGCAAACAGTGATAAAACAGTAGGCTCTACTTAAGAGGCAAGCACCTGAGTGTGACTGTGGAGAGGTAGATATGCACATTACCCTGTTGATACATTAATACTGTCCAACACCACTGAGCTGCTGGTAGACAGCAATACTGTGTCAGCAGCAGGTAGACTGAGCCACAGAACATTCCCATTGTCCGATGGGCAAAGCCTCCAATTTAATTTTTATTCATTTTACTTATTGATTTGTTCTTTCAAACTGTCTCCCAGAAATTGTCTCTCTGCTTCAGAGACAGCAGAAACACAGGTTCCCTCATTCCTGGAAGTATCTTTTTCCAGATGCAAGGGAAAAATTAGAGGGAAATAATTTCTTTTGATAACAGCTGTTTTCCCTTCTTTGGTATCCCACCTGGTGTTTGGAGAATCGCTCACTCCAAAACCAGCCTAACTCTTGGCAGCATTTAGCTTTTTAGTAGCAATTTAGCTGCAAGACCCCTGACTGCTGAAAGACTGACAAGCAGATCAGCAACGCACACTACATTTATTTTTTTCCCCTCCAGCAGGTGTTTAAGACAGCCCACAGAAATATTCAGGTACCTCAGTTTACCTTAAGCTCCAAAAAGAAGGTAGTCAGCTAAACACCCTGCGGCTCTGCGCTGGAACTTTTAAAAAGAGCTTTTTTCCCTTTTCCCCAGTTATGGCAAGCGATAAAAGCAATTCTGATCAATCATCTGTTTTGAGATAAAGGCCATACTGCAGCTTCCTTAAGCTTTAACACTAAGGACAGACCATCAGAGACTACATTTCAACACGCCAACTAGTAGAGGCAAGCAGGAGGTGTGCAGATGATGTATTGCTATTGCATCACCTTTTGTTTGATTAGCAATTAGAAAGTAATCACCTCCCTGAACAAGAAACAAAATCCGGAAGAACCCTTCTAAAATAAACACAGCATTTGCATGTATTCCTGACTACTTCAGTCTCCAAGCAGTGTAGACCTAATAGCCTTTGTATAGCTTGATAATATCCCCATGCACAGCTCATTAGGCACTGAATTCTTTGAAATAAGAAACCCCTTTTTATCATCCATACAAAAGTCTAGCACAGATGTCTCCTGTTTAGCAGATGCAAAATGATAGCACAGTAAGAGCTAATAATAAAGGAACTTGATTGGGTTAATGGAGTTGCATATGGTGGTGGTGTGGTCCTTGATACCAGTCCCCCTCACCTTCAGTTTCCTCTCATGAAGCCTCTCCAGAGATTAGAGAAATGATAGCAAGGAAAGGAAAACTAATCAGGTTTGTTAGCAGAGCTGACATTTTGGGGTGAAAATACAATTAATCACTGTCACCAAGACAAGATCAATAAAAACTTATGAAGATCATATTTTCTAATGTGTACAAATTCCAAGCAGCACTGACAGCTGTACCAGCACTGTGGTACTAAAATAAATCCAACGCTTTTCCTCCCCTGAGTTTTTACTTTTGTCTCTTCACCCTGCATAACGGAGCTTACAATGGAGACGTTGCCGAGTGTCTCTTGTGACTGTGTGCACTGAGGCTTTTCATCGACTCCAGCAGGGTGCTGCTTTATACACACAGGGTTTGGGACATGGAACGTCTGACAGCATAAGCAAAGGAAAAAAATAAAAAAGAAGTAAAAACTGTTTTGCTGTGATCAGTGTTGAGACTCAAGGGAAGGGGGTGGTAGAAGTGAGAAGACTATGGATTGCACAGTACTATATATTTCTAGTTTTGCTTTATTTCTTGACCACTGTGCAACTAACTCATGCTCCTGAATGCTGTAGGTCTCACATGCAGAATGAAAAAGGTGCCTTCTCACTGCACATCGTCTACATCTAGTCCCATCTGTAATGAGGCAAGAAGAGCTTCCTTTGTTCATTGAAAAAGGTACTGTTTCCTGCATTAAACCCCATCCCTCTGGAGCATAGGAGAGAGGATACTGCTTATGACAGTGGCCTCCAGACTTGCTACAGAGCCTTAGATAAAACCAACCCCATTAAAATAACACAACTCATCTGCTGTCCCCAAATGTCTGCTCCCTCCCCTCAAACTAAACAGCCTGCCAGTCAGAATAATATGTTTCTGCATGTGTTTATTTTTAGGGTACAGCTAAACTAGTGCTATCAGTCTAACAGGCTGTGCACCCACTGCACTGATTCCCAATTACAAGAAATTCACTGGGGAGCAAAGGAGCACGAGAAAACAATCCAAACAAATTCCCTAAAATGGCACTGGCAGCTCCTACCTATTTTATCAGGGATCTAATCCTATCTGAGCTTTTCATTGAAGCTCTAGTGTCTCGATTGCATAATTAAACAACAATTTAAAATAAAACCTTTAGCATACTTAATTGAAAAGGAAAGCAGGGAAAATAAAAGAATAGAGCGTGTACATCTCTTATGCTCAGAAACCTATTTTTCTGTGGTTTTAATAAATACGCATGTTTGTAAATATCAGAGATTTTGAGTCAGTATCTTGATTTAGGAGCCCTAGGTTTATGTTGTTTTGATGCAAACACCTGCTCCAGCTTAATATCGCTCTTAAACTCTCAATAAATTGTGTTCTGTTCCCAAGGCACATTGCTACCTGAAGTAAAGTTTAACCTCTCTTGAAAAAAACAGTCTGAAGTGGAGCAAAGGAGCCTGTTCAGAGCTAAATTAAACAGCAAGCACTTCCAGAGCAGGCAGAGAGACAACCACCCAGTTACTGCTGGGAAGTGAGTACCTAAGAGGGTGCTTGGACAAATGGCTTTCCTCTGCTTCTAAAATGCTAACTAGGCACATCCTTATTATTTACACCCAGGCTGGCTAGCATGCCTAATACTTCAGAAGACACACTTCGCAGCTGCAATGCAACTTGAGGAACACCCAATATTTCACTCTTACGAGGTACCATAATCACTGAACACTATAGCTCTTCCTATACATCACCTTCAAAGCCAGGAAATAAGTTTTTGTTGTTTGCTGCAAGCAGGCATTTTCTTATCTATAAAGCCAGCAATAATAATGATACTTTACTCCACTCTAGAACCTCATAGCTCTTTCAGGCTGCTCAACACCTCTGTCTTACAGATGAAACACTATTGACATCTCTGTAGCTCAGTGAGTAGAAGATGAAACACAGTTGTGGGAGAGTTAAGATTACAACTTTGAGCTTTTCCCTGCTGGGGTGCCTGACACTGTGAAACAGTTATTTTCTTGTTACAGAGGTGCCAGTTATCACAAATTAAGAAGCTTGATAATACAAGACAAATATGAGACAGCAACAAAGAGCATTCCTAATTAATAACAAACATTATAGAGGTGACAAGTATTAGAATTTTATGGAAAAAAATCTCACTTTAACCAGAATAAGGTGCAGATACACTGACAGAATAACTTTTTTGATATTGATTAGACCCTTCTAATCTCAGGAGACATGTTATATTAAAGTACACCCTTCTCCTTGGCAGACCACAAGACAGGAACCTACAGGCTGGAAAATGTTGAGATTCACTTTCTGTATCCCACTTCTGTCTACATTGCTTCTAATGCAAGACAAAAAAAAATAGTACAAACCAAAACAGACACCAGAAAATCAAAGCACCATCTCCTTCAGAGTAAGTAGAAGAGGGCATCAAAGCAGCTAACATTACTTACCACCAACAGAGAAGGCACAAACCTAACAGGAAGCAGTTGCCAAATGGCTACTTATAGCCTCCAGCTGCTTGGCTCTGCTACATTTAAAGGACCAGCATGGGAAGGCATTTGAGGGGGAGTATGTTCTTCTGTAGGGCAGGTTTGTCTAGGGAAAGCAGCTTCAAAGGAGGTGCTGCTTTTGTCTGCTGTGCCCAAGCAATGCATCACACATTCTATGATTCTATGTAGTTGCAGCACACGCTAGGTCTTACAACTTGCTCTTGTCACATGAGCTTCCCTGAGGTTGTTCACCCATTATATTAATTCCCTAAATCCACAGTCATTTTATGTGATAGACTGCAGCAGCAGAAAGACTGTGGTGAGATTGCTTTTTCTAAGCATTGCATGACACTGTAAGGAAATGTATTAGAGAAGGATACCGTTAACAGTTAAATCACATACACCTGCTCATACTAAATCAGTCCCAGGCCTTTTAAGCCAAAGTGAGAATCACCTGTAGATAGTATTAGCAGAAGATCCTTTTCTGCCACCTGATGTCACAACCTCTCAGTTACACATGCATCGATTGCATTTCTATGTCATTAGATCATTAGTCATTGGGTCTGTCTGAGTCTAAAGGCACCAAGTTTCTTTGAAACAACTGAAACCTGCCAGGAAGACAAAAGAGAAAAACTGTTGCTTGTGCAGCAGCTTGGTCCAGACTCAGCTAGCATGCCTAAAGTGTAATGCTTATCCCTGAAGAGTGTTCTGGTCTATGGGTTATGCTGCCCTAACTGGTGCCACATGCTCCCTAAAAGGCAAATCACGACATCGAAGCCATTCTTGTTTTGCCATGGTGTGCATCACATCGAAGAAGATTGGTGCTTACAGGAACAGCAACGAGACTGAATGTGTGCTCCAAGCTCTAAATAAGAGTACTTGGTTAAGGCAAAGCTTTCCCTTCCAGAAAAATTACTTCAGTGCTTGAAGTGCTTCGTTGTTTCATGGTTCATAGGCAAGAAAACTGAAACCAGGCAGGTGGCTGGGATGATTAGCAGCTAGAACAGAAAGTAAGAAAGCAAGCAGGCAAGAGAAATCCTATGCCTTTGGTAGGGGCAGTCAGAGGGAACTCTCCTGCCACCACAGAGGCAGCATCTCCTTAACATGCTCCACAGCAGTGACAAATTTTGTGACAACTGTTGTCAGTGCTTTGCCACTGGAGAATGTGGAGTTAGCACCTTGGCTAACACAGTGACTTTCTGCCACCAGCCTCCATTCAATCTTAGAAGTCTCAGGTCAGCCAGCACTAACACAGGAGCTGATGTGGATCTTGCAGAAGTTTGTAAAGACTCTATTTGGGAAGCATGGTGAGGGGAAACAGCTGACCCCACATTAGGCAGCTGTCATTTGACGGATTCAGCATAGGTGGTATATTTTAGACTCAGAGAGAGAGTTGTCTGCAGCATCCCTGTGGCCACATTTCACTGTTCACCTCCACACCTCCTTTCCCCTCCAACTATACCATGGTTACACTGTCGTGTGCGCTGGGCTTCTGTGTGAGTGTGTGAAAAGGTCAGCTGCCCATTTCACTGGCTCATCTTCAGCTGAATGCCTCTGGCAAATGTGAACCTCTGACAGTCCTCCTCTATCTTCATTAGACAGTTCAGGCCTTTACATGTCCTTTCTTTGCCTTAGCAGATGAACCCTTCATGGTCTCTAATGTGTTTCCTCCTTATCACTCCTCCCTGAGATGGACAACTCTAATTGTCTCTTTAGAACTTGGAAGTTAGGACACAGAAAGGCAGGTTTTTAAAGGTCCTTAAGAAACCTACAGATGCAGAGTTGACTGACACACTTTTCAAATTCATGCAATGCATAACTGCGATTCAAATTGCTGAACTGAAAGGCCCTGAGGAGTTTATTTCCTTTGGATTGATTTCAATGGGAATTAGACACTGTTTGTTTCTGCAAATCATCATCTTTAAATATCTTTCAGTATTAGCACTTTGGCTACAACATAGCAGGAAAGGGAGACAGAGTTTTGCAAGCATGTGGCTACTACTCTAACCAGAAGTTCCCTTTTTAATTATTTTTTTCCCACGTGTCACCAGCCACCCTATGAAGGAGATGTGATACTATCAGGTTCAAGCATTACCAGACAAATTTAAGAGCAGATCCATAAATGGATACTGCAGCTGGGCAGGGATGTATCCTCTAGCACAGCCCCCCGATCCAGTATTTCCGAATTCCGTGGGAAAACAGAGGAGAGTGCCAAGGTTTATAGGCTCCCCTTGAAGATCATGTCCTTTTGCTGTGTGGGAAGCAGAACACTTAACCTGAAGGACCACCAATCTGCTCCAGGACGGCATTTCTCGTGCCCTGATATTCTTTTGTCTTAAGCAGCCTGTGCTAAGTGGCAGTATAAATGCAGAGCTTCTGTCACTCTGCAGTCACTGTTTCTGCTGCAGCTCTCCTAGCTGGAAAGGGAAATGTGAACAATGGCAGTTGCCATTTTGCTATAGACTGATTTTTGTCTTGCTTCTGTATGTTTTAAATTGGAGCCTGAGCTGGTTATCTTCTTCATTGCCACAGTTCCAAACCCGTGAATGTGCTCTGCTTTCTCTTTGTTCTTCAAACTCCCTTGCATTCCATTTTTTTCCTTCACAGCACTATTATTGTGGCAGTGGCTGGCATGATTATTACTACTGACTCCCAATCCCCCAATGGCAGTGTAATACCTCTTTAATTGGGTATTTCTCCCTCCCGACACTAATCTCCTAACAAATGTGATGCTGTGTTAGATGCTGTGTGGGGATCTCTCATCACTATCTCCTTAAGCAGGCAGCTGTGTGTGGAATGGATGCATAGTCACTCAGCATGGATGGATTTGTCTGAGTCCCTGTCAGCTCCCTGTTTTTGTCACTGAAATCTTGCATTGCGGATTCGGATTTCTATTGCTTTAACATTTTCAGGCAGATTTATCTCAGCCTCTGTCAGATCAATGGGTTTTGTCACAGAAATCTGTGTGACTTTGTTCCCTTTGGAGATCTGGCTAGTCAAGTTTGTGGAGGCTGATTTGGAAAACTGAACCTGAGGCCTTGTTCGGCTATGTCAGGAAGGGAACAACAAGAACTGAAAAGAGCAAAGGCCTAACAACCACAAAGACTTAACTAGAAAAAGTGCAGCAAAAGAAAGAAGGTTCATGAGCAACAGAAAACACATACTGCACAAGAGCACACTCCTAAAACATGTGAGATGTAGTTTTGCAGGCTTGGGGCTCTCCATCTGAGGGTCATAAAATGCTGCTGCCTCTCCTCATGGACTGCAGCCATTTAACTGACTGATTATAAGGTTGCAGGTCTATGGCAGATCAGCCTTTGCAAGACAGTCCTCTGAGTACGGTTACTCAACCCTCCCCTGCAGCTGCAGAGGCAGGAGGCACTCTTCCTTTAGCGCCTCAGCAGCATATTAGACAGCACTGTGCTATCAGAGATGATCTCTCTCAAGGGATACAAGCCCAATTTTACTTTTGCCTGTAGCCAGCAGACTCCATGGTCATCTAACACTGCAGTTATGTCAACAACATCTTTTCTCCCTGCTTGAGTCAAACATTTCCAGGAACGACTTCAGTAAATGGAAGCTTCCTGGTGAAAAGTTCATTGTTCAAATAACCTTTTGGTTGTACTGAGAAACAACATTTGCTTCTTACTACTTGAAGATTTTTTGACAGTGAAAATCATGGTTGAATTTGACCATGAACAAGGTCTGAATAAACTCCTAGAACAAAGTAATAGTAGTAGTAGTATTGATAACAATAACAGGAACAGGAACGCAGGTAACACACATTAAAGGAAGAGCCTGTTGTTGACTGATAAAGACTGAGACCTGTCTGAAACAGCCAACTCAACCTGAAAGCTCAACACAGCAGGGATGCAGTCCCCGTTGGTGAAACTGCCTCAGTTTCGTATTTGAAGCGGAACGTTTCAAAAGAAAGTGTACCCCAGGAAAGAGGAGATCTGGGGAAGGTAGCCATTAGCATCTCAGCATTAATGATCAGATTAATTAATCAGATGCTCATTTCTGTGCCTAGCTTGCAATAATTCCCTTTCTTTTTAATGAAACTCTCCTTTTGTTGTACGCTTTTTTATTTCAATTTTACCTCTGGAAAATCTTCATTCCCATTTTTTACCTTCTAATCCTTTTTTATCCATCCTTTTCTCCTTGCCTCGTTTAAACATTCATGCTTCTGTTTTGCTTCTTCCTATGTGTGATTATCTATTATCTTTTAACTGGGACCCCTCCTTAGTTTTTCCCTTTCCCATTCTTTCATTTCTCTCCTTTTTGCTGCTTGCTCTCAATCTCTCAGCTCACTGCTTAGGAGGCTGTAGTCCTTAGATATTGAAATGACATGTTTAGCTTCTACATGCGATTCTGTGCTAGATACTCTGGGTCTGGGCAGTTTCAGGCAGAGTAAAAACAGGAAACTAAGCTGGACACAGAGCTGAGTGAAAGGTTGCTTACTTGTGCCTGTGATTTGTAGCTGTTTAATAATAGCTCCCTGATTAACACAGACTGCAATTGCAGAACTGCCACAGTGACAGATACTCAGTCTGTAGCTAAAGAGAGATACACAATTCCCTTAGCATTTAAAGGCAGTACTAAAGGTACAACTATTATCTTGTAAGTTGTTCATGCCACTGCCTGTGTGCGCATCACCTGGTAAAACACAGCTTTAATTCTGCATGTCTCTCTGAGGACTAACAAGATGTTAAATGATCATTATTACATGCAGCTGTCACCATGCCTGCAGTTTTATCAAGCCAAAAGGATTATGTTTTAGCTTTCACGTTTTCACTTCAAAACAAATGCAAAAAGGAACACCACTGGAACTGTCCCTTCATAAGCTGTTTGCTACAGTACCTGTTTTTCACAGAGCTCCTTGTATTTCACCTGGTTATAGCTAGTTAATGAAGAGCTACACGGCTTGGCTAGACAAAGAATGATGAGATATCAGTAACCATTCTATTGCTTTAGTCCATCTCTTTTGGTACATCTTAATGTGCAGCAATGTCACCTCAATAAGGAGCTTTGAAATACTTGCTATTGCTGCTTCAGAATCACTTCCAGATTCCAGATTCCAGAATTACTTTAGTCAGATTACCTCTCTGTGGCCTCTACCTGCAGGTAATGTGTCTGCAGGATGACTTCCCAAGCAGGCAGAAGGAAAGGACCAAAGGACAACAGTGGGCCAGTCATTTCAGTAAGACAACCTGAGACCAAAGGCTGCCTGTTCTGTCCTAAGCTAATTGGCTCACCATGAGTATAAACCAGGCTGATTAGAACAATCTGCCATCCTGGCTCAGTAAACCAAGCTGAGCACTACTGTTACGCACTCTGCTAGGGTTATAACTATCTCTTAGCAAAGACCCAGGTCTAGGAAGGAGGAATTGTAGAGGTGCATTCACAAAGATGAATACTAATTTGGATTGCTGCAGTATTTACTAAGAGTGCCTGTGGGAGCATATCTCGGGTGATGTTACATATCAGAACCAAGATGGAGATGCTTGAAAACCATTTTGCAAAAGGGGCTTTAGCACAAAGTGTGGGAACCCACATTTGGAAAAAAAAAATCACTAGATTGAGTTGCACCAGCACAACTGTGGGAGGGGAACTTGAACAATGTCTTGACTGCAGCCATGGCTGTGTTCCCTCATGTTTGTGGGCTCTAATGCTATGTAAAATAGGAAAAGGGAGAGTGAGACACAACACCACATCATCTTGACAGTCCTTTCTAAATGTGTAAAAGATGAGCTGTAAATTCCTCAGTGTATTGCTGCCGTGTAAGCAGGCAACAGCAAATTGCCATCTCTAGAGCCATGCAGGACAAAGATAAATTGGTTCAAGCCAGTGTAATGCTGCCAATAGCAGTGCCCAGCCATGTTTTCCAATAGTTGGCTAATTACTAGAAATACGGATTTCCAAGACAGCAAGAAACAACTAGGGAGCTCCGTAAAAGCCTCAAGGCTGGCTGAGACACGTCTCAGAGGACTGTGACATGAAGTCTTTGCATGCATATCCCTGATTTTTAAGCTGACAGAGATCACTGTTGACTAAAGGTCTGATGGATGCTGTGTACCTGAAACTGGCTGAAGATCTCAGTCCACCTTCTACTGGATAGCCACCTACACCACTACAGAAACAAACAATCAGTTTGTGTTTCCAAACCTGTGAGCATCCAGGCTAGCATTTTAAATTGACCATGAGGGCTAAGGTGTCTTTAACCCCCTTGACAGAAATCCATCTGGTGCAGGACTGAGGCAAACTGGCATGTGTGGAATGTGTGTGTGGAAAGAATGAGCTTCTGGTAGTTTGCTTATGCTTTACCTGCCCAAAACACCAGAGAGGACTCACATTTCTATGTCTGCCAGTTTGGCACACTTCCCAGGCACTAAAATTCTGTGGAAATTAGAACTCTGAAACATTTTCTCTAAATAACCAGAAACATTTGCTAGCGAAAGGTCACTAGAAGAACAGAAATATTAGGTTACAGCCTAAATAACAACTTCAGCAACAGTGGTGGATTTTCTGGTTGTAGTAGCACAACATTAGCTTTGTAGGAGTTGTAACTTGGGACATCATGGTATAGCTGACACTGCAACTTCAGCAGTTGTGTAGGGCCACATCTTCCCCTTGAAACAGGTGACAGAAATGAAGCAATCAACAAATGGTTGTGCTCAATGTAAAGCCAAATAAAGTTAATACTTGAAGAGAATTGCAAGATAGGAAGCTTCCAGTGATGGAAGGTTCAATGTTTTCCAGGGTGGAAAAAAACAGCCAGCTGTAATTAGCCTCCTGTGAACTACTTGCATGAATACCCAAAGAAGGTCTGGTTGCTTGTCTGACATTTCTTAGATCTGGAAACTGGGTCAGAAATCAGCCACTCTTGTCAGATCATCAGTTTTCTGGTTACAGTGAAAATGTAAGGATTGCTTTGGAGGTTAGAAGTTATACATATGACTGCATTCAGCTTCTTTAGCCCAAACTTCCATTAGCCAATCCCGTTGCACCTTACCTCATTCACACTCCCCTCTAAGACAAAGTCTACAGCTGAACACAAGTTGCATTTTTTAATACCCAGAAGTACACAGTAAAAGTGAGGAGCAGAATCATTATGCTTTGGTAACAGCCTGCTGTCAGTTCTAAGCAGCAGGGAAATGTACTGCGTGAAAGACAGACTCTGACAAAACTTGGGCTCAGGTCAGGTGCTGCTGCAGGTGCAACCAAAACTGTTGCTTTGAACTGCACTCTAAAGGAAAGCAGCAGCTAATACTATCTACATGGAACTGTGGTTTCTGAAACTGTTGAGTGGTCTTTTAAGGCAGTTCCACACAGAGCCTCCATTACAGCAGATAATCAGAGTAAGAGCTGCTTCTTCAGAAGAAAACTGGGGTGAGTTCCTTGGAAAGTGCTTGGAAAAGAGCATTTCAAGCTATCTGTGCAGGAAAAGATCAAAAAGAAACAGATTTTTATCCTTGTTAGTAAGCAACTGAGTGATGCTAGATATTCCAGCTACTTCTCAAAGACATTAGCATTAGCTCTCTTGTCCCTGAGCTTCTGTCCACTTGCACCCCCTGAGCTCTTGCAGAGTTGCTCACAGAACCATGCGGTACTGCAGCAGAGCTGACGTGGCTACATCACTTCGGGCCTGTTTGAAGAAGTTTCCCTGGGACTTTGGCCTTAGACACAATCTATTTTGCCAGAAAAATGTGTCATTCCTGCAAAAAGAAGAGGGCTGTTCAGCACTGTGACAAAACATGAGCGATCAGATCGTGGCAAATGCTCTGCCAGAACTGATGTTTTAGGGAGAAACAGCTACGAGCACTAGAGCTCAGCTCCCTTCTGCAGCCAAGGTAATTCCTCTCCTGTCCCCAGTGTAAAGTCCTTCAGATCAGCCAGGCTAATCCTCAGAGAAAGTGTAAATTAACCAGCAGAATCATTACAGGGCATACAAAATTATGCAGTCCATCTAGGAAGGGCTTTTTGGATTGGAAGATTCTTCTAAATGTAATTAATCAGACCACCTTCATGTGCCGTATCTCCCAGTGATGTTTCTGCTTTGATCCCCACATGATCTTCAGGAAAACAGAGCTCAGCAAAAGACTGCTTCTAAATCTTACATATTGAGGATTTGGTGGGTCACCTGTAGACATGACTTCTGGGTGTGCTGAAATGGTGACACAGGCACACCAAAGGAAATACTCTCCCCCATCTCTCTGCAGTGTTAAGCACAGATCTTCAGTTGTCTGGGAGCTGACAGCTTGGGAAAAGCTCTCCTCTTTGGTAAAATATCCCTCCCCCACTGTAAAAGCAAGTTTATCACAGACAGATTCCCTTAAGGTTAAACATAATCAGCCAAGGCCAGATGCTCTTACAGCCTCCTTTCATTTTCCTGTAACATTTGTGAGATCACCTGAAAGTTATCATAAAACATCAGGGAAAGGAGCAGTGCTGGAAGCAGTTCAAGCTTAAAGTCAGACTGAGTGCACACCACTGCATCACAGCCTCAGGTGGGAACTCTGATAAAATGACAGTGTAGAATGACAGCTTAAGAGGAATCTGTGGGTGGGTAGGCATTAAACCTGTCCCAGACACACAGACTCATCACCTAAGCCACACAAGAAGAGGTTGGTGAAACAGCACAAAATTATCTAATTGTGTTAGGAAGAAGAACAAGTTATCTAATTCATGTGTTGTGCTGCCAGAAATCCAAATCAGAGCTCACAACATTGAAATTCTGGATGTCTTGAGACACAGAGGAAAGAGGTAGATAAACTCTTTTCACCTTTATTCAGGATCAAAAGCCACAGGATTTTTTATTGCCATCACTAATCTAAATTAAAATGATCTAAATGAAGAAGAATGCAAAGTTTGATGCTGCCTGTCTCTAAACTTTCCGTACCATAAACACCAGGGCAACAACATTTGGTGCTGAATCAGTCACCTGGTAAGCTTCAGAGCTAGAGAAGCAAAATCAACACTATGACTAATGCAAAGTGAAGAGCAGCCTTCCATGGGTCAGTTTTATATCTCTATTTTATGTCTTGCAGCACAGTCGAGTAATCATGGATAATGTCTGAATTCTTCATTCCTTCCTACACTTCAGCAATGCTCAGCAGAGAAGTAATATTAAAAATACATAGTACCACTGCTTACTGAAACGGCTAACAGTCCTTTCACAAGGGAGCTCTTGTCCTAAAACTCAGTTTCTTTTAGCACATAAACAGTGGTAAGAAAAACACTTAATAATTCTTGAGCCCTTGCATCCACCCTCTTATTGTTAACCTTCTTTCTATAAGACAGTGAATACAAAACTGCCAGGGCTGTGCGTCCATGAGGCATGCTGAGAGCATGATAAAACACTTGAAATGACTCTGGCCCTTCCTCTCACACAGTGCCCAGAGCAGCTGTTCCCTTAACTGTTCCTGAGCATCCGGAGGGATGGGTTTTGCCTAAGCCTCAATGGTGAAAGGTAGTCCTTGCCATCTGTGATGAGATGGAAAGGTTGTATCCATTGCTGCTCTCAGCCACTCTTGGATCCTCTCTGCTGATTATAACCAGGGAGGCAGCTGCCTCAGAAGAGGCTTGCTGAGCACACACAGCAGCAAGGGATTTACTGTGGGATTAGTAGCAGTGTGGCTGCTTTTAAACACCTCACAGGAGAGATTTTCTGGAAAGGGTAGGCATTGCAATGGGACTGACAGAGCTCCCTAGCTCCCATGCACCAGGCCCTGAATGTACCAGAGCAATGGGAAGGACCGATTGTACAGATGTCTTTCTCAGTTCAGTAAAGGGTTCTTTGGTAGCCAGCAATCCCTTGACTTTGCAGACCTAGGTCTAATGTGAATAACACACCTAAGCAGCTCAATGTGTACCCCAGTGTCCTGAGTGCACAGAAGTCCAAGCTCTGAGAGGACCCACAGACTCAGGGCAGTGGGAGGTGAGCTGGAGACAGATGCACAGAAGGATCACTGCTCTCCAGGGAGCCAGAAGAGAAGCGTCTGCCAAAGGAAACTCTCCTAACTTCCCGCCAGAGGGTGAAAAGGAATGACACCATGAAAGACAGAGTGACAAACAAGGAG
The DNA here is from genome assembly GCF_027791375.1 of Indicator indicator. Lineage (NCBI taxonomy): Eukaryota > Metazoa > Chordata > Aves > Piciformes > Indicatoridae > Indicator > Indicator indicator. Next base: position 18,855,431 of record NC_072024.1, on the reverse strand, counting down.
TGACAAGTGTGGAATGATAAGTGTGGAGTGCCTCACAACAGGGACCAAGCTGTTGGCAATGCTCAGAAGATCCTTGATCCCCATGAGAAGAAGGAAAGACAAACAGACTCCACCAAAGCCATCATCTCCATGGTGCCCAATATCCTTCCCACATCAGTCTCAAAGCCACATTCCAGGCAGGCAGGCAGGCAGGCTAGTCACCCTGGGGTAACAGCACACAGACTGACATCACCTGAGCTCCCTAGCTCTACAGCTGGGGCTCCCATTCAGTGATTCTCAGTGATAAACTAATTCTCTTAATCATGAGATTGTACCCTTTCTCCTCCAGAAAGATACAAAGAGTAGTCCACTTACTAGCAGAAAGTGCCCTGAATCTTCCCAATTTCTGTGGAATCTGTCCTTGATACCCCAGTGGAAGTTATTCATGTCTTTCACATGTTGATGCTTTGCAACTGGAGATGTGTCATTCTCTGTCTCTTGGCTTCATTTTGCAGAATGGCCATCACTTCTGTAGCTTAATGCCAACACAGAGTTCATGCCACCTCTTGCAGTCAATGCATGCCTAAAGGAGACAGAATAAATAGTATTAAACCTACTCTGGATTTGCTGTCATATTCTAACTAGGCACTGGAAATCAGATAAATATATCATATGAGTAGTTAACATGTCTACCTGAAAAACAGATGCAGGCAAAATGGTTTAATCTTCAGCATTAATAAGTAACAGACTGTTCCATCAATAGTATATGAAGAACAGCATGCAACAAGACAAAATTCATACAGGTTCCTAGGGATTCATACCCCCCTAAAAGGCTCAGTGCAGAACAATACTCAAGAACCTGGTAGAGGTTTAGCATGTGTTTAAATTCCATTGATTTCAATGAGATTGAGGCACAAGCCTAAAAGCTTTTTTGAATCAAGTAGCTTTACTGAACTGAAGAACACTCGGTGCATAAAGCCCAAAGTCAGAAGCAAGAAGAGCTGGGAGGACAGGGCTGGACAGCTCTGCATTGATGGACATATGCAACCATCCTGCTGCCCCATCTAGCAGGAAGAGGGAGTCATAGCTGTCTTGTATGCAGCCTAAAGAATCTTCCCTAAGATGTTTCTCCTAAGTTGGTTTTTATTTTTATGCCACACTTTTTTTTTTTCTCTAATGTAATCCTCTGTATAAGGAGAAAAATGAAAAGGGATCCTCAGACTTTACCCAGTACCAAGCATAGGTCCTGACTTTGTCCTGCTTGGGCACAGCTCACAGAATCATCTCTGCGCCATCATCTTGTGCTCCCTGCCTTGCAGCACATGCACAGTTGCAGATGATCAGTGGCAGTTCCAGGATCCAAAGAGGACCAGGGCTACACTTCACATGCAGAATGAAGAACTAGCTTCTTTCTCAAAGAGCTTGCTGACTTAATGAATGCTGAGAGAGAGGCAACAAAGGAATAAACCAGAGAAAGCTCAAGGCCTTTAAGGACAGAAAGGGAGTCTGAGAAAGTGAGATAGTAAAAACCAGACAGACAGTATTTCTTCTGTTGAATTCATGCACCTAAAATCCAGCAGAAACAATACCAGGATATGAATTTGTGTGTGCAGCCCTGCCCAGCAGAAGGGCCCGTGCCCATATTAATTGAGTATGCCTGCAATGCCATTAGCTGGATGCTGCAGAGAAAATAATGAAAATGCTTCACAAAAGCAATGAAGAAAACTGGCCAGCCCTTGCAATGGCTGATTCAGTTTGGCTCTCTTTCTTATCTATTATTGTTCAGTTTGAATTTCTTCCTTTATTTCTTTTATCCGACCAGCTGAAGCAGACATAACACTCTCTTCCATATGCACGTGGTAATCTGTTTCTGTTCCCTTAACAACAATTTGTGTCTTTCTCCTAGCAGCAAGGGACAGCATGGACACTGGTTAGGAAAGCAGCAAAAATCAGTGTGGCTGGTGCTAGTGAATGGCCTGCTCTTCCCATGAATGCTTTGCTGCCTAAAGCTTAAGAAATCATGTGGGGTGTTTAAAGAGAGGAGAAAATGTCTATTAATTGGCAAAGCATTTGGAGCTTAGGGCTTTCATCGAGCTCTTACACTGAAGTGAATTGAAGCCTCCGGGGTGTTTCTAGAGGGATGGAGCTCACAATTTTCCTTCTGTGACAAACAAGTTCAGTAAATGTGCACAAATATGGGGAAAGGGAAGGATATCTCTGCCACGCTCAGTGCAAAAATCTTTAGTTATGCCTTCTTGGCAAGACCAATTGTCTTGCTGTTTAATCTTTTTATAATCTTTAATCAACTCAGTGGTGTTAAATCCAAACTAGCTTAATTCATAGGCAGGATTTCTCCAAAGACATCCCTTAAATGAGTCTGCTACTACTCATACCATAGCCCCTCTTTAAATCCTTTTAGGAAAAGAAGATGAATGAGTCTGCAGTCTAGAAGCAGAAGAACGGATTTCATCTTAACTGCAACTAGAAATCATTGCAATGATCTTGAATGAGCCAACAACTTCCTGGCGCCAGTCAGATAAGGAAGAGGGAGCCTGTATGGGAAACCCCATGAAGGTTGGAGCTATGTATTCTGACCAAGTCCCTTAAAATTCCAGAGTGAAAGGTTTCAGAAGACGACAAGGACATGGTCCTCACCTTGGTGCAACCCACCCATCACATGGGGAGGTGCAATAACATGACCCATTGGAGCAGATACTGCTGACCTGAAAGGAGGACTCACAGTATGCCCATACCCTTAATTACAGAGGTGTGTGCCTCTTGGCTTGAATTTCTCCACCTGAACATAGTGCACTCAGTATAAGTGCTAGTTAGAAGCTTTCACACATGCCAGAAAGCTGCCTTGGTCTGATGCCATGGAATAGACACATTCATTCTCCGACTGTTGGGGTCTGACCAAGGATGGCAGCAAACATTTACGAGCACAGGTGTTACTGGCAGGTGTTTTGTTTCTGAGGAAGCTGCCTTCTGGCTGAGCTGCTGCCAGCCCATCTACCCACCTCCCCCATTGCCACACAACCTCGCCTCCCCCAGGGACTTTCAAGGCAGGCCTATTTGCAAACAGCAGGCACAGGCAATGAACACATCAGGTAATTAAATGGCAGATCAATTCGACTTAGCTTCTCCTGGGAAAGTAGCCCTTGGGAGACAGAAGAATGAGGCAGCAGAAGAAAAAGGCAGAGAGGAAAACTGAGAGGTGCAGGAGAGAAGGAGTAAAGCAGAAGAGCAAAGATGGCCACACAGCAGGCAGAAAAAGATACAGACAGAGTGTGAAGCCACAACTGCAGGGAAGGAGCTATTTGGGGGGAAAAGGGCACCGCTAGTATAGGTAGTGTGAGAAAGATATTGCAGGGAAGACATAAGAAAGAGAGAGCATGTATAAGGGAAGGTAAGAGTCAGACAGGGAAAAAAGAGACTGGAAAGAGTGGGATAATTAAGACAGCACTATATAGAATGGTCCCCAGTGACTACCTGGATCTCAAGCACAGCAGATCCCCTGTAAATATTTACACACCTGCAAAAAAGGTAAGTTTTATAAATTTGGAACCATCAGCAAAAAATAAATTTGTAATATCCTATTCACTTTATTTAAACTAAAATGGAGATTGACTGGATACTGACAGAGGCCTTCCCTCCCTGAAACATGGTGATGAGCCCAGGAACTTTTTGCTCCCAATATGAAAAACAGAGAGTGGAACTGACAAGCAGGAGGAAAGGAAATTAAACAGGCTGGTATCACTCCGACCAGCTGAGTGGAACATTAGAAGAAAACCCAACAAGAACTCCTAATTAGTTTTCAGTTTCTATCTTTAATAATCTGAGATACCGGTAGTACTAACCCACTTAGCAATGCTAGTCTCAGACTTCAAGGAGTCATGAGTAAGGTACCAAAAATCTGAGCATCCTTTCTTTTAAAAAGTCCCATGATTCTTGTTTTCCTCTTCTTAAAACAAAACAAAGCAAAACAAACCCCCAAACAATAACAAACAGCAAACAAACAAAAACCCAACCCAACCAACCAACCATGAAGCCAAAAAACCCCCAGCCAAACAAAAAACCCCAAAATCAGCAAAAAACCAGAATTTAAATATTTACATTTTCTTTCTTTCTTTTTCTTTCCTTTTCTTTTCTTTCTTTCTTTCTTTCTTTCTTTCTTTCTTTCTTTCTTTCTTTCTTTCTTTCTTTCTTTCTTTCTTTCTTTCTTTCTTTCTTTCTTTCTTTCTTTCTTCTTTCTTTCTTTCTTTCTTTCTTTCTTTCTTTCTTTCTTTCTTTCTTTCTTTCTTTCTTTCTTTCTTTCTTTCTTTCTTTCTTTCTTTCTTTCTTTCTTTCTTTCTTTTCTTTCTTTCTTTTCTTTCTTTCTTTCTTTCTTTCTTTCTTTCTTTCTTTCTTTCTTTCTTTCTTTCTTTCTTTCTTTCTTTCTTTCTTTCTTTCTTTCTTTCTTTCTTTCTTTCTTTCTTTCTTTCTTTCTTGTCTGCAACAGATATACTAAAAATGTAATTACATTTTAAAAGAAAGAAGAACTCCACAATTGTAGCCTGACTTTGGGAGAACACTATCGTTAGGGGACCCAGAGAAAGTCTGAGTCAGCAACACAAAGGGCCCTTTCATTATATGACCTTCACCCTATCAGACTCCCCTTCAACAGAAGTGGCCTCTAGCAGTAATTCTGTCTTTGCACTGCCTGCTCAAGTCAGGAACTGCACAAATCTCTGTCTCTGCTTCCAAAGCCACTGCTGACTACTCTGCAGGACTCTGCCCCACTGTAGGGGTATGCTTCTCACACATGAGGAAAAATTTTTACACTGTGAGGGTGATGGAACACCGGAACAGGCTGCCCAGGGGGGTTGTGGAGTTTCCCTCTCTGGGGATATTCAAAACCTGCCTGGATGCATTCCTCTGTAATCTGCTTAAGGTGACCCTGCTCTGGAAGGGGGTTGGCAGCAGGGTTGGACTAGATGATCTTTTAAGGTCCCTTCCAACCCCTAACATTCTTTGATTCTGTGATTCTGTAATGTCAGGTCTTGAAGCTTCTGTGTCAAATGAGAATATCTCATAGTGACTCTAGGGAAGACATGTCTTTTCAGTTTTTCAGCTAAAGCTCTCTAGTATCATGGTATGCTCCTAGAAATTCCTTTCTTTCGTTTCTTCTATCCAACCATATCAAGGCTCTTTACATATACCTACCATATTTACAGGAGTGCTGTGAAGCAAAAGACAAAACCATACCAAACCATACCAAAGTGGCAGAAATGCTAATAAACACAGACTCCTTGCTGCCTTTTGCTTCTTATTAGGTAGACAACACTGCATTTCTTCTGCTTTCAGATTTTGAAAAATAAAGCTATGGAAAGTTAACGTTCCAATTTCTGCTTAGGTGGAGGATCCAGGAACATTAATTCCAATCTTAGGATGACCAGGCAGTAGGTGACCAGTTGGAAAATCCTAGTCCTGACTCCTTTGCACCTCGAGTCCAGGACATTAGAAACGTGATTTTTCTGCCATTGTTGATTTCTTTCCTTCCAGGGAAAAAAAATGGAGTTCCTAAGTCTGAGAATGTCTAGAACCAGTTTGTCTTGCAGGGTGGAATCTGACCATACTGTTCACTTAGTTTTTTTCTCTTTTCTAAGCTTTGTTCCCTCTCCTCTCTTACTTCAACAACTTGCACTATCCCTTCAGTGACAAATTCTTTCAGTCCAATACATTCCTGACAGATATTGTTCCTCAGACCACACTCTGCACTTTGAAGCAGTGTACTAATGGCAGTGTTGGGGTCCACGGGTAGCTGCCACAGAGGGACTGAGGATGAGATTAACCACTTCACCCCCTCTAACCTCAAGACAGGCATCTCCATTGCCAAAGAACTGCATGGAATTAGTTAGCCTGCACTACAGCTAGGATGGTGGAGTGGGAAGAAAGCAGAAGAAAATGTAAACTAAGTTGACAAAACCAGAGAGAGTGGTAGAAGATAGAACATCTGGTCAGCTGGCTTGCTTTCTGTCCTGCAAGCACACACACAGAGGCAGATGTGGACATGTACATGCACTCTTCCTATCTGCTAAATCTGGGCACCTGGACTTCTGTCAGCATGTGAGACTAACTCTACATCCCTCCACAATATAGGTTCTTTGGCTACCAGATCCTGCAAACAACGTGAGTCCCTATGTGGATGACACAGACCTGAATATCTGAAATCTTCCAAGGCTTGACTCTGTAAACAATTCAATCTTTCAGCCTCTGCTTGTCTGTCCTGCGTCTTCCAAAGCACTTACACTGTAAATGGGAAGGGGCACATTGGCAGAAGAAGCTGCAACCTTGCTGCCCTCTTTCTCCACAAAGAGCATCCATGCATGGATTAGGTGGTGCATGCTTCATAGAGACCAGACTGCACGGTGAGCTCTGCATCACAACCCCCTCCTTACACAGTCGTGAAGGGAGCTGCACCGTGGCTTCAGCAGCTGTGGTTGCAGGGAGAAGCTTTTCTTCCTGCTTTCCCTTTTGCCCTGCTGCGGCACTTGCATGATTTGTATTCCTGGTGCACAGCTGGAGACAAGCTCTAGCACAGCACTGGAGAATCAAGCAGCAAGTTCCTGCAGCAAGGCAGAAATACAAGAACTGGAGGTAACCAGAAAGGGTAGACTAAGTCCTCCTAACTCTCAGTGAATCCTCACTTCCCCTGTTCTTTGTCATGAGACAACAGACCAACTTGGTACCTGCTGAGAGGAGAGCAAGCAGAGGAACCCTAGCTATGCTTCAGTGGCCTTGTTCAAAGCAAACAGCTCTTTCTAAAATTACTTCTGTTTTTTCAAATCACACATTCTGCTATGTCTACACTGTCATCAGGGGTGGCTGCAGCACCTGGAAACGTATCAGAAAGGGGTTTAAACTATCTTGCTACTCTTTGTTTTTGGCGTGCAATGTATCATCCAGGTGTCTGCTTTCCCTCTTTGTGATTTACTGCTGCTCCTTCTTTCACTTACATCATGAAATGAATTCTTGAATGGAATCCCAATCTGGACTTTTCCAGTCCAGAATCCTCATGGTTCTTCATAGCACTGCAGAGTTGTATCCAGTTTTGATAGGATTTAATGGATGCTTGCTCCCAGAAATTTGCCACATTAAATAAAAGGAACATATAAATATGATAAATTTAAAATATGAGGAATGGATCTCCATGCAATAAAAGCTAGCTAAGCTTTGTAGACTTCTCTGAGGCACTTGCTACCAATTAAAGGTTGGTCAAGATGGTGCAATTTCACACCAAGAACTACAGGTTTTTCAAAAGGCAGAGATACCAGATCTCTGAACTGGAGGAATATGGTACGAACTTCACATCTGTCTTGATGCTGACCACAAGAAAACCACTGTGCCCATTGTCTGTATTCTGGAAATTAAAACCCAAGAATTCCAGAAACAAGACATTAAAAAAAAAAAATCAAGAATTAGTTGGGCTTGAGTGTATACATGTTTGTGCTTACAGGTCTTTCTCCACAGGTAGAGAGATTAGAAACTGACATTTTAAAAAATGAAAGCAGGGGCTCACGTAATTGCATGACCTGAGAGCTCATGCTTTAACATCAGGTTTTGTAACGCTTACAATAAAAATGTGGTGGCTGGTAGCACTGGGGATTCACATTCCTTTCTTTCTAGAACAAAATGAGAGAAGAACATTCTAAATACAGTCTGTCACCTGTGTTCTTCTTGATCTTTGTGAATTTATTGAGCCTGTCAGCTGCAATGGTGGCCAGTTCAACATGCAATCCCCCAGTGGTAACATTCACAGAATTGCTTTGCAGTGCTGACACCACCCCTGTAATAAACGCTGTGGTTTATGAACTATTCCTAGGGCAGCTGAAAAGGAGCACTAAAAACTGATGTAAAGGACATTGACCATGCTGCCTGGCTTTGTGTCTTGGCTTTTTTTCCCCACTCGTCCCTTTTCAGTATTTGTTTATTTTCAAAATCTTTCCAGAAGTTCTTCTGTATTTTCACTCTACCTTCAGTCTCTTTTCTCTACAATGATTCCGATTTATTTTGGTTTCTCTACCCCCTCTTCTGACTCCTTCCCTTTAGCTATCTTTTAGCATTTTGTAATGTCTAATTTTTCTTCTGTGTCAGGTTGGCACCATCTGAGATGTGATCAAATATTTTATCCTGAGGGATGCAATGTCTCTGTAAAAACTTTGTGCCATGCCAAAGCAGAGAGATTCACTCTGCACCACAATTTCCACATGTGCCACCCTCTTGAGCCCAATGTAGTTTCTTTGTAATCACCTTTTAGAGGACTGTTGCCCTTATTACAGGTCCCAATTATATTGAGGTCCCAATACCTGTGTATCCTAGTCCTAGTGCTGATCTACAGGTGCTGGGGAGAAGCATGTTGTTACCTACTGCTTCCCATGGACCATCATGCTGCATTAGTGTTCTTCCGGTCTGCCACCTATCCCAGACAGCGTATGGACAGAGCTGAGGAGTGCACAGGACCCAGGACTAGTCCAAACTGACACATAATCATTCCTACCTGCAAAAGGGCTTTGCTGGTCTTTTCTCAGTTTTCAAGCAAAATATATTATATTTTTTTAATTCTTATTTTTGCTGCTGAAAATTCCCCATTTCCCAATATAATTTCCCCTCCGTTCTCACCTTTCTCACCAATTGCAGAGTAGCAAGTCCTTGCACAAGTCCAGCAGGGCCTGGTGTGTTGCCTTGCTGAATCTTGATCAGTGAGAGTTTGCAGAGGAGACCTGATCAGGAAAGACAACCCCATGCTCTGAAACAAGGCCAATGGCAATTAGACATTCACCTTCCCGAGGGCTGATGCAATGGGGGCCTAGGGTATGAAATGGCTCTTCAGAAAACTAAGATCATGGTAACCTGGACTCACAAAGTCCACATTAATAACTACATTTGGCTTCTCTAAGCCTTCCTGAAGTGTAAGTGGACCCAGCACTATCTGACCTTGCTAACGACCCCCTTTGGTGTGGTCCTGGTAATAATAAGGGACTCCTGCAAAGTGTGGAGCACTCTCACCTCCCAGTTGCAGCAAACAGAGCCTCAGCCACCCGGCAGATGTTGGGGCCAGGCCTTGCTGCCTGCCACATTCCACACCAGCAGCAGCTCTGGCTCAGCAGGGGCGGGGGCTCTGGAACAGCTTTTATAGCTGGTGCATTGTATTTGCATAGGCCATTGTCATTCTCCACGTGGCTCCTTGCAGCTGGCATCCTGAACTGGAGAAATATCTTCTTTAAAGAGAAGCATGAACGACGCAGCTAAAGATAAAAATAACAATAATTTCACTAGATGAATCTTCATGTTAAGCACTTAAAAAGCAATAAAAAGTCAATTTTCTTTCTTTCAATTATTTTGCTTATTCCGTTTTTGAGGAGGGGAAAGAAAAAAAAAAAGGAGAAAGAAAAGGGAAAAAAAAAAAGTTTCCTAGTGATAATGACCTCTGTTTCTCTCATCAGCATCCAGTCTGTCTTCATCGCTTCTCATCTCTCTCTCCTCATTGCCCACCAACCCTACTCAGGTCCCACTCCCTGTGAAGATGAAAATAGCCATTATGAAGCAGGGCTGGGGCACCCTGGCATGTGCAGGGGAAGGGAAAGGAGCACTGATAACCCATGAGTGCCCACTGCCTCTCTCAGCGCATGAGCACCTTTCCAGAGAAAGCGAAAAAAGATAAAGGCAGAAATTACTGCTCTTGCACAATATATGCCAAGTTCATAAGAGCAGCTTTTAACACTTAATCAAAATGGTTTGACAATGTAAAAATGAGGTTTTCAAATGTCATTAGTGCCTTATAATAGGTTCAATTTATATCACTCCCATCCCTGTTTTTTTTTTTTTTTTTGGTCTCTGCTAATTGTTTTTATTCACTTCTTTCATTTTTTACACTGTTGTCTTGTTTTAATTTTTAATTATCATAGGGCTTTTTCTTTTACCTTGCAAATTGGTCTAGGTTTGAAAAGACTGATTCTGTCATTCTTTCTGTCATTCTTTTTTTTTTCTCCTAGGGCAGCTACCACGGGTTTTTTTTGTTTTTTTTTTTTTTTCCTGGGCAGGTTGTTTTCCATTGATAGGCAAGCTCTCTTCTGGGCTCATTTGGCCAAAAAAGCACTTGCTTTTAGGTCAATATAAGCACTTTTTTTTCCTTTTTTTTTTTTTTTTTTTTGTAGTGTGATTCACAGAAAAGCATTGTATTGACCTGTAAATTTTCTTCTGCAATGACATGCAGGATTCATTTGATATTGGCATGGAAATTGGACCTCTGTTCCACAGTTGATATGCAAACTCTTTTCTGTTTGGAAGAAGATGAAAGCTCTCTTCTGCTCTGGCTTGCAAGGTCTTTTCTGTATGGGCTTTCCTTTCCATCACCCACCAAACACAAACACATGCACACCATGTCTTTTCCCTTTCCACACTCAAGAATGTTCCAAATCTTGTTTATCACAGGGCTGCAAGATGTCATTTGCATGGAGATGCGTACTGCCATCTTATTGGGTTTTTTGGGCCAGTATAAATGGAACCAGGTTAAATAATCCCACTGACACTTTGGGGGCAGAAAATCCTTTTGGGAATGGCCATTTAATAGACACTTAGTTGTACTTGACAAAGGAAGGTACTTTGAGTCTTAGGGGCAAAATCTGAAAAATGAAAACAAAAAAAAAAAATCTAGGCCAAACCAACAGTTGTGGGGATACAATTATTCTCCAACTGCCTTCACTTGCAGACAGATGAGAAACACTTGTGAGAACTCACTCCAGGGTGAGTTCTTGCTCCTGGAGGAAAACAAAGCTTGTAAACATGTAAACTTTGTAATCACTCTCCAATTGCCCCCAGGAGCAGGCTGTGGCTTTGCACCAGTAAAGCTGCATTGTTTTGGCACTGCAGCCAAAGTTTATTCTTACTTCTATTCCCACACAGTTCAGCCCTACTGACTGCAAGGTCCTGGCCTTCCCCCTCCTGCTGGCACTGATGCACACTGACTGCTCAGGAAGCCATTCCTGCATGTGAATCAGGCTTCACTTAACAAGAGACCATAGTAGTAAAGGAGAGTCCTGGTTTTCTTTACAGGATTGGCACTGGCAGACCTCCTCAATGCTCTCCACTGTTTGAGAGGGAAAGTGTCACTACCATCATGAGTTACAACTGCTGACGTCTGAAGAGATCTTTACATCAGCATCTCTGGTAAGGCACCAAAGGCCTCATAGCCAAGCTGTCAGGCATGAGCTACGTGATAGTTTTATTCATTTGGCCTTTGATGGTGTTTTTAATTCTTTCTGCTGGGGAGACTTGTACTTTTGCATCCTGCCTAGAGGTCTGTATGTCTTTATTTCTTCTCCTCCACCAACCGCAGCTTGTGTATTTACCCCTCAGCTTGCACATACAAATCAAGTGTTTCTTATTTCCTACTTAGCCTCAAGATCCCCTGTAAATAACATGGGTCAGATCTCAGATTAAACCTTCAGAGGCAGTGCTCATCAGCAGAGTCCTACCTGACAAACTGCCAATGTGCTGTCTGGCCCTGGGAGACTTCTCATTTTGCCTAATGTACTGCTGGCTTCAGGCAGCTTTCTGCTCTGTGATGGACAGGCATGGCTTTATCAAAGGTTCTCCAGAGCCCTAAATCAGGAACAATACAACCCGTGTCTATGAGATGCCAAGAACCTACACTGATGCCTGATAAGAGGAAGGCCTTTTACTCACCCCTCTCTATATTTAGCAGCATTCCCAGGCAGTGTTTCTAAAATTACCAGCAGCAGTAATGTGATTCATCCCCCCATCACCACCAGCAATGGATAAGAAGAGTGTAAATGACATGCAGGAGAAAATCATGAGCAGTACAGCCCGAATCAGGACTGTAATGGTATATTCTTTAGTGCTTGTATTGACGTCTATGCCAAGCTTTCACAGAAAAGCAGTTAGCTGATCTCAGAATCTGTTCTCTCTCACAGCAGTAGGTGGGAATGTCCCAAACTGCAAAATATTCACCTGCAGAGAAAAGGCTTGAGACTGTTTTCATGCCATGTTTTTGGGTGAGTCTGAGTGTAATCAATGGTGACAAAAGATGTGCACAAGCTGCTTTTGCAAGGACACTGTGCTGCTTGGGATGTGAATGCTGTCACTAGAGCAGATTCTCTGCTATCTACGAAGGGTCTCCATCTGCAGCAAATTAATAGCAGACAGGCAGAGCATCTGTATCAACTGTGGGAACCCATTCGTGAGACAGAAAGAACGAGTGTTGTAATAGTCATCACAGTGTGCCTTGATCCAGTCTGGAAAGAGGCATTACTGTGGAAAAAGTCCAAGAGCTGGAGCTGTTACCGGTAAATACCATAAACATCTAAATCTTTGAGGAGGTTCAGTCTGCATATCTGGGCCATTATGGGCTATTAGCTAAAACGATCATTTGAAAAATTATCCTGTGAACCACTACAATGTAGCAGAGGAGCTGTTTTGCTCAGATAAATAATAATTGAAAACTGAGGCAGAAACCTGCAGCCGTATCCGTCTGTGTTGTGATCTTGTCAAATCTCATCACCTAATTACTACCAGACCTTGCTGGTCCATGGAAGAGAGACCTGCAGAAGAGGCAGAGAGGTTCAGAAAACAGTATTTATTATTCTGAGGGAGAGCTTTTCTTGGTGTTGAACCAATCCTTCAATAGAATTAAAAGGGAGCCATGTTTCTAGAAATGCTTAAAAAGAAACTAAAATGCTGATATCCTTAATTACTGTTGCCACTAAAGACTCCTGTGCCACAATGGGGTGTTTGTTCTGTTTGCCCAGATCAAATTAATATTTGAAAATTTCTTCCCACCACTATGACATACCACTCCTTCATCTCGGCTACACAACAATTTCCAAGGAACACAGTGCAGTTCCTTTCTTCATAGATCTATGTGTTTCCTGGTGGTTTCAAACACACAGCCAGGCTCTAATGGTTCTTGCCATGCATGTTGGCAAAACACATTTAGACTCTTTAGGAAGACAGCAGATATGTTTGCTATAGGAAACACTGTCATTGTTATCACCTACCACTGTGACAAGTTGTGGAAGACCAGAAATGAGGGCAGTAATGAAGTCAGGCAGAGGAAAGAGATCTCAAAGATATCTAAAACTCTTACACACACTGCAGGCTATTTTGCTGTTTAGATTACTCTTTGGTAGCTTGTTTGGGTGACTGGGGTAAGTCCATTTTCATCCATTAAGGCAATGGCCACAAGGAGTACAGATAAGGAAGGAAATCTTCACTGTGGACTTAACAAAGATCTTGGGAAAAGTTCAGACCATGATGTTTACTGACAGAAAAGCTGCATAAACCATGCACACAGAAAAACATTCCAATGGGTGGCAGCAGAGCCAGGCAGCACTGTACATTTCTCAAAAATTTTGACAAAACCTAGATAATAGACAGGTCCTAAGAAGAGCACCACTTCCATTTCCTTTAACATGGGTGAGGAACACAGGTCTAACAGAAAAGGGTCTGAGTTCTTAATAGCAGGGGTTGAATCCATGCTCTCACCCTCTCTCAATAGCATTTGCTTTCCTTCATGCTGTTTTTTCTATTCAGCAAGTTTTCACTATCTGCAAAGAAATCTCACATACTTCCTTTAAGGATTTTACTAATTTCCACCCAACCTCCCCAGCTCCAAACTGGGTAGCAGCTAGGGAAGACAATGGTAGACACATCAAGACTGGGATAAATGAAAGAGTTAACATCTCTTCCCCAGAGATGGCCATAGGGAGCATAATTTTAAAATCAAAGTGAAATACAGTTAGGAGGCAATTTTATTCTCTATTAACCCAATCAATGGAAGGTTCCCATAAAACATTAACAGGGATTTTAGATGCTGAAGATGTTGTGAGGGGGTAGATAAAGATGTTTCTGTGTTCATTAATACTGACAGCTCAGGGAAAGAGAAGGATGGAGAGAAGAAGGGTTAGAGAGAGAAAAAAAAAATCTTCAGGATCGGTACATAAGGAGAAAATAAATTACCTATCAACATTAAATAGTATAAAACTCCTGTGCAAATGTTCCAAGATGTGCTAAGGCAGCACATTAAGTTAGGGACAGGAAATGACATGGCCAATGTGCCAAGTCTCATGCTGCTCAGTGCTGAGTTTGGGGTAACCATGATATATGAAATCCAGATCTACACAGTGCAAACAATGATGATGAAGTGATGATTGCATCTTTGCTTGTGACCCACAAAACAGTTGAGCCATGAACAGACAGAAGAGTTGATCCTCCAGTCCACACAGCAGAGTGATCTGTACAGAAACTTCTCTTCCCTGGTGAAAAGCTTCTAAGAAAGGGGCAGAGCTGATGTAGGAAAAAGACCTCTCCCTGGGAGTCTCAACAACCTTTCTCACTACCATCTGTAGATCTAACAAACGTTATCCCACAGTTAAGCTTCACACATAAAGGCAGCAGCAGTCAACAAAGAGAAACTCATTTATAAAAGAAAATTCAGTCGTGCCATCCATCTTAAGTACAAATGCAATTATTTCCCAATATAAGTTGTTTTGATTTAATGAATGGGGAAACCATCCTTTCCCTACTTCCCAGCACACATTACTTCAAATGGATCCTGCATCACTGGCAAGTGGACAGAGAAATGTTAACAGAGGTGCTGGGAACTGCTGCTATGCACCCTGGAAAGCATCCTCACAAGAGAAGGAAGTGTGAGCAACCCCCTGTTCTTCAACAGCGTGTGGGGTGCTCTGCTTGTAGTCAGAGTCAGCTCTAAACTGGAAACTTGACCAATATTTCATGTTATCTCCAAAGAGGACACTCAGCACAGTTTCCACTGTGGAAAGAGGCTAGGGGTGTGTAAGGGCTCTGTAGCTGGGACAGGAGCTGGAAGAAAGCATGGAATGATGCTGGTGGTGAATAGTGTGTGGCTAATCCTTGGAAAGGCCTCTTCCCTCTCACCTTCCAGAGTTTTTGATGACTTAAGTGTGGGTCTCCCTAAGGTGACAAGACCTTTCCTTGGTCATCTGGGTGTGATTAACTTACCTGGAAACCTCCTTTCCCCCTTCTGAATCCTTTAATCTCACACTAATGCAGTGTCCCTGTGCTGTTTACTAACTACATATAGGCAGCTAGTCTCCATTGCTTGCTCAGGGCATTAATAAAATGCCTGCCCACCCATGCAACCAAACACAAAGGGGGCTGCTACTGGCATCTTTCTTTTGAAGTGAAATCCAAAAGCTTTTTTTTGGTTCATGTTCCTTTCTGATAAAACTCTCCTGTCTCTGTCTCAATATGGGGCATTCTTATCTAGTCTCACTTAAGGGTAGCAGAAGCTCTGAGGCTGATCTGGGGAGCGCTCTACTCTTGTCTGGTGAGGAGGAAAAGGCAGCGACCACAGCATATGAGAACCAGATGTCTCAAAGGGGATATGACCATCATTATTTTTGAGGCAATAAGGAATGCTTGTTATCTATCAGAAAGGCAGTGATACAGCCAACATACAGATGTAGGAAACTGTTCGAATATCCCTAGGATCAGCCTACAAGTTAAATTTTGGGGTCAGGGATTCACAGACAATTAGTGGGTATTGCAAGGCAGCTTTGGGACATGGCAGAATTACAGTGGATACTAAGCTACTGTGATCATTTGTGAGATAAACTTTAGAAGAGAGATACAACTCAGAGAATCATGCCCATGTATTTTCACCTCAGGTTCTGATGTGGTAGTCAGTTCTGCATCTACAAGGCGTTTTGTGTCTCAGTCTGGACAGATACTTTGTCAGGCTGGGGCAGCCTGCTACAGGGGGTATGCACACTGTGCTGTCTCTGACCCAGAGAATTTAATCTTGTACTTTCTTTACTCATTTCCTTCTCTAAAGACTGTGAAATCCTTCTGGTTCTTCTTTGGCAAGTGGAGAAACAGAAAAAAGGGATCAAGCAATGTAGCTAGGACCCACTTTTTTTTGTATGACAGTGCTTCACAACATGAGGTGGTGTTTGGTAACATGCTTCCCTGGGAATCCATTGGGGGGAAAAAACAACAAAGATGATGGAAAAAAATCCTGCAGGTTGCATTTTCTTGGTACTCCACCATGGTGTCATTTGACTTCACAGATGAAGTCAAGCAAACACATCCTGTGATTCTGTGAAGCAAACAGGGATCTCTAAGGGATCCTAATACAGTTTGAGAAGCATTTGAACATCCACACTGGGAAAACTTCAGTTCTCCATCATAAACACAAATTATGTCATTGCTAGATGAACCATGAAAAGCCCATTCTGGGAATAAGGTGAATAGCTGAGACATGTCTAACTGCCAGTGAAAGGTTATGACTCCTTTTAAGAAATCTTGATCTTGAAAATTATTGATACAGTCCTACAAATTTATGTAGTTGTTGGCAGTTTGCAAGCAG
This sequence comes from Indicator indicator, assembly GCF_027791375.1. Taxonomy (NCBI): domain Eukaryota; kingdom Metazoa; phylum Chordata; class Aves; order Piciformes; family Indicatoridae; genus Indicator; species Indicator indicator. The sequence goes on along the minus strand of NC_072024.1, from coordinate 18,839,044 downwards.
GGGTTATGCTACTCCTAATCATTTCCATTCCAAAGATGCTCATTCTGTACCATGAGGAGCTGACAACCAGTGTGAAGCATCCTGGCCTGTGAATTGAAGAGGAACTGCCTCGATCCATTGCCACCTCCTCACCGGGCACTGCTCCTTCACCTCCTTGAACCCAGGGGCTGTAGTCTGTAATGGAATGGGAATGGGTTCTCCTTTCCTACCACAGTACTGTGGTTTCCTTCTTCCCCTGCTGAGGCTGGGATACATGTTTCCATTGAGTTCACTGATTCAGCAAGATCAAGTCCTTGGTCTTAAATAACTGAAGACTGCAAACTGAATATTGTAGCCATGGCAACAGGCAGCTCAACTTTAAACTATCTACTATATAAAAAGGCAATTTTCTTTATTTTTTTCTCTCTGCTTTTTTGTATTTCCAGGACTTACAATGGTAATAATGGCTTTAGGCCCTAACCTCCACCAACCAGCCATTAACTTCATGGAAATGCCTTCTCCATCAGCCCCTATTGTCAACAGTCAGCACCATTCCACAGAAACCATAGGGGCTCACCACACTAACACGACTGGAAGTCTTAGCTGTGCCACAGCCCTTTGCAATCCTGCTACAGACCCCATTTGGAGAGGCTGCATGACTCTGTGGTGCTCGTAACTTCCTCTTGGAAAATGGGGAACAAAATGTCTCTCATCAAACTGATTGCCATTGTGTCCTGCACGTGTAAGTTCATGGGTAGATGCACACACCTCTGCCTTCCCTCTCTACCTTCCAGGATCACCCCAGTTGAGTCTCTCCCTATCCATCATTCTCTGAATGGAGCAGGAATACTTTGCAGGTCTTGGTTTTATTTGGTTTTCTGTTTGTGCACCAGAAGCATAGGTGATGCCATTGAGAAAACACTGGAATTAGTTCTTTGCTACCTGCTGCAAAAGCAACAGCCAACAAAGGGAGCTTTGGCATTTTAGGAAAGTTTTTTTTTTTTTTACCTTTCTCTCATGTTCTTACTGAAACTTTCCTTCAAGAGCTAAGGCTGGATTAATGATACAAATGAACTGTTTAGCATGTGTAAGACATTGCTTGCCTATTCATAATGATAATGGAAGACCTCAATCCTACATGTAATTTTGTCCTTAACTCTGTATGCAGCAAGTGGTTTAACCTCTTTGTGCCTCAGTTTCTCCTTCTGTTAAAAGGGAAAATGATAATTCCATCTCTTCTAACGGTCAGGAGATTTCATTTCACCAGTAATGTGTGTAGAGTATGTAGAAGCAACAGATGAAAGGCAATGGTTGCAGGTATTATTATATATCACTCTCAGCAGATAGCAATTTCTACAGTAGGTTAAATTCCAGCCCAAAAAGTACTTGACTGTGTCCCTTTAAGGTCACAAGCTATTATGATGTTGAAGACTAAATCCTTTGTATATGATCATGAATAAATGAATTGAGTATCACTGCCCGGCCATGTGGGATATGGAAACGATGCTGAATATCATCAGCCTGAACTATCAACATCCATCAGCTTTCCCCTTGCTCATCTCTCAGCTGTCGCAATACGAAAGCCACTCTGCCCCGAGATTTCAAACGACTGGGGCTAAACAGCGAAAACATTCAGTGACTAAATTTGCCAGAGAAGGTCTCAGTCACGAATGACTAAAAACAAAATTATAGAGCAATCTCGGCTGACTGAGAGCAGAATGAAAAGTGATTCATTTTCATCCACCCGGCAGGGACTGCAGGAGAAAAAAAAATTAAAAACGAGTGGATTAACCCTTCCCTGCTAGCAATGCTCATGTTCCCTGGGCCGAATGTGCATGCGGCTTGTGTTACTCAAATATTTGGTTTTCTGCTTGTTTTGTCAGGCAGCTCTTAGCTTTTGTTACTCAGGTGGACCAGATCAGTAGGTGGACTGTGCTAGAAACATTCAGCCTGCTGTACTTCAACATCAGATTCAGTATATAGGAACATTAACTAGAGGTTCCCCTGTCTTCTACCATGCAAGACACCACTCCATGCCCCCCAAAACCCCGTTTTAAAGATGAAAGGCAAAAGCTGGACAATGACACACAGTGATGGGATGAAATGTGTCAGGAGAGCAGGCAAAGGTGTCAGCACAGCATTGCCTTGCAGGAGATGAAGGACAGTAGTAAGGTGAGGAACAAAGAAGGATAACGACACAGCTTTCTGAATGCTTACAGAAAGGACCTCTCATGTGTGATGAGCAACAGAGAAGAAAACATCGAGATGGTAGTCAATGGAGACTGGTCTTCAGGGGACACGGGTGGATGCTCTGGGCAGAAGCCATTGTTGTACACTGCCTCTTTCATCCATGTGGCACTCACAAGGTGGAGGATCACCACTGGACACTGAGGAAATGAGATTGCCAGCGGTGCTTGGTCCCCTTTGCTCTGTGGAAGTCTGGGTAAATCTCCCCATGCGATTTCCACTTATACTGGAAAAGGTCAGGTGAGACACCAGTGGAGTTTAATTCTCCTCATGCCAAACCCTGTCACTTGAAGGCTATGTGGTTAGCCATATGCACATGGCCCTGCACTCTGGCTGATCACCTGCTAGAAAAAAACAGATGAAAAGGCTGTCTGTCCTCCCAGACCCAGAGCAGCTGTTAAAGAATGAAATCAAAGTAGGAAGGATTACTGTAAAGATCACATATTGTCTTTTCCTCAACTTTTCATCTGATGCTTTTCCTAGAAGCTGAGTAGCTAAGACTGACAATACAGAGGGAGAAAAAAAAAAAAAGCCAGTAATTAGTACTTTATTACCAAGTGAAAGGTCATACGGTGATCTCTCTGGAAACTGGCATCAGTGAGCTGTCAATAAGTTGTCCTTTCTGAGGCCACATTGTTCCTGAGGTCAGAGACTGAACTAGGGCACAACTTGTGCAAAGGTTGCTCTTTGGTTGTCTAATACCCTGCATGTCAGGAAGGCACTGCAAATCTCCAGTGTAAGCAGAGCAGCAGTCAGAGCCATGATACCAGAAGGCAAGCTAATGGATGATCCATGTGATAATCAGAGCAGAGTGGTAGCACAGGTGAAGTGCTGGAGCAGGAGCAATTTACTCTGAGCTAGATAGAAGGCAGACTTCCCCTGCCATGTTTTGAGAATGCTCAATAGAGAGCTCCCTAAACAACTCCCAGATTAAATCAAGAGGTCAAGCCAGAGTCAGGATGACAAAGATCAAAGCAGCAACTTCACAAATCAACAGCTTGTACAAGGTAAAGGAATGGCCCAAGATAAGCTTGGCTGATGCCATGTGCTTCCTGCTTTATACACACTGTGGTACAATTCATATGCTTAATTTGGTTTCCTTCCATAAATGAAGAAACCTTAACAAAACTCATTTTCAATAATCCAGTTTCAGCTTTACTGTTTCTTTAATAAAGTTATAGTTGGGCAGGTTAGTCATATAACTGTGCTTTTCAAACAACATCAGCAAAACCCCCAAGTTTTTACTACCAGTGTGCAGCAGGAGGAAAAAAAGATGAAAATATCTAAATTGTAAGGATTTGGGTTTGCTGAGATGTTATAAAGAATAGAATTCTTTGTTAATATGGCAAGGTAATAGCCTGCTTGGACCAAACACTACATCTCAGCAGGGCTACATGTCTCAGTGGAATTGTCATAGCTACACTTCTTCTGCTCCATAAGATGATAAGATGGCTTGGGCAGAGCTAGCTCAGGTTTGTGGCTTGGTATGGGAGAGCTGCATAAAGAAATAACCAAAGATTTCCACACTACATTTCCACCTTGAAATTAGTTCTCTTCTTACCTCTGTTTTAAACTTTCTTGTTGTGTTGATTAGATCTAATGAAAAGGATTTGCTGTCCTTTATGGTTAGCAAAACACCAACATGCCTGTAACTAAATAATAGTAATTGGCCAAATCCTTCCACCGATGAAATGCCTCCTGAACACTACAATGTTATCATGTTCCTTGCTACACCCAAACAAATCCATTAGCATCAATGGAGCAGTGCTTGTGTAGTGGAGGGAAAAAATGGAATTTGGCCTAACAAGAGTCTTTCAGGAGAAGTGACTGAGTAAAAGGACTGTGAATTTTGCTGATTACTAGTTATTTTCAGAACCATATGCACAGGCACTTTCTGACTCATGTTTCTGTCAATGAAGGGCAGCTGTGCTACAGTAGGCAGAGTCCAGGAGCCTAGTTCTGACTGATTTAGAGTGACCTTCTGCAAACCACTTACCTCTCAAGTGTCAGGATGCTTTGTATGAAATAGGGTTGACAGTATTGCCCCTCATTGCCCAGTGCTTACAGACCCTCAGAAACTATTGCTATGCCAGTGCAAAATCAGGAGTCCAAACTGCTTGTTTACCCTCCAAAAGTCTTGCAGAGACAGAATGAAGCAGGCTGGACTGGGCTGTATTTGAAGGTGGGAGGCTCAACGTGTTATCCTTTATGTGTATGAGACAGCAATAAAAGACAAACAAATGCTTTCCAGTGTTTGGCTTAAAATGGAAAGATATTTGCAATTTCTAAATATATAACGTTTGATTTGGTTGTAATTTGCTTTGCTTGCTTAAAGTAAAGCCAAAGGATGCAATTAGGATTTCATGCAGATGGGGTCCTGTTGTATTTTGTATAATGCAATCCACTTCCTCAACCTGGAACCACATGCTACAACCTGTTCACTGCATCAACAGAAGTTGTAACAGAAATTATTATCAAAATAACACCCAGGATCAATCAGTGTCAGTTCCCCTCACTAATGTGTACTGGATGGACACATGCTGACTTGAACTTGCCATTTAGAGAAAGAGGAAACAAGCAGAGTTCAGTGACTTTCCAGGACCACACAAAATGCCACTGGCAGACAAGGGAAGGGGCCAAGGTGTCCAAAGTCCTTGCTAATAGAACTTTTATGCCTTCCTAGAAGAAAAACGTTACCATTTTTCCTGCCAGATGGTAAATTTGCACAAAACAGTGGTTTAGTAGAAGATGAGGAGAATAAAGCTATTGATGAGACTGAACTGAATTTGCAGAGTGGTATTTGCAGAAAATCAGGGGAGAGTTTTCAAAATGTCAAAACAGTTCATTTTTATATCTCTTTGTAGAAAATATTTTCTTATTGCTTTAAAATATCTTTTGCTTAGGAAATTGATTTGCAGTAAAAATGAAAAGGTAAAAATAAAGGAAACAACCCAGGAGAAGGGAACAAATAAGCTGGAAACTAAAGAAAACTGCCTAGTCTCCACAAATCCAGAAATGCAATTTTAGGATTTTTTGGCTGAATCACAGAATTAATAAATTCATCATCTTCCCAACTTTGCTCCTGACATTTTAAACTACATGCCCTCCGCTGAAGAGACCAATATTATCAGCTCCACATCATTATGTATCCTGTAATCCTCTGCTTGGAACATTCTGCATAGGAGCTCTTGTGAGCACCATTATGTCACCAGTCCTCCGCTGGGCCTCCTCTGCTGTAAGGAATTGATATTTTTCCAATTAAATGATGGTGATTATTATTTATTTATTAAATAATTATTTTTCATCTGCAGTTTACATGTGACTAAACACACAGAAGGTGGAGAGCAGCTCCTTTCAATGTCCAAGAACATAAATGGTTTCACTCAATGCCCATAAAGGTCTTTTCCAATCTAAATGGTTCTGTGATTTGGGCAACCAGGTAATCACATAATTCAACCTGGTGACAAGTGACACCAAAACCACACTGGTGCTCAAAAACTGAATGCAATCTTGAAATCCAAATGCAAAAAAAGAGAAAGATAATCAAAACCATAAAACCATAGAAGACATAATCTTCCTTTGCAATCAACCTGCAGTCCCAGGGGACCCCAGTCAGTTGATTACCACATGAGACTGCAGTGAAAGCGGGACTGAAGGCATGCAGCTCCACTTAAAGGAACAGATATATTCTTCTGTGACTAGACAGGCCATAAAGGGACAATCTGCAACCCCTTCCTCTTTGTGATTTTTCCAACATCAGAGCAAACTGGCTTTGTGCAGAGCACAGCTTTGTGCCCTGGTTAAAAGCAAGCCAGGTGAAGCTGTGATGGCATGGACTGCACACACCCACTGTACAAGTCCTGAATATAAATCTGGGGAGTTGCCCTACTGTGCACCCTGCACTGCAGGTGTACCAGCAAGTTTGCATATGTTTGCATGTGCTGCAAGTTCGTTGTGCAAGATCTATTGCATCAGTTTACAAACATGCACCAGCAAATCCCTGACTGCTCCCAGGCAGACAAAGCTGACTGTAATGCCACCGTTGGCACCACTTGCTTCAGCACGTACACACCACACTGCACTGCTGCCTTTTCTGTCTATAAAACATCTGGCTCTGGTGGTCTCTTTTCACTCAACCTGCCCCTGTGCTACATCACAGCTCAGGCAGCAGGTGCAGGCTCATTGGGTGTTTGAAAGGACTGAGCACACACAGGGTCAGAGCAGGGACCACCCATAGTACTTGTGGGTGCAGTGGGACTGTGCCTGCCTTACCTGCACAGTCCCACACTTGGGGCCCAAGAGTTTAAAAACAAGAGAATGTGCAGAGTGATGACATGGCAGTGAGGAGAGAGCTTGGGCACTATAGGTCACACAGCAGGAGCTTGCTGGTCTGCACTGGTAATGTTACATGGAATTATGTATTTAATTAAGAGTCCTGTGTCTTGCACAGCTCTCCTGAGAGATGTGCTGGAGCTCCCATATTGCCACCAGGCATTTAAAGAGCAGAGGTCTTGGGAGAAGAATGAGGCTTGTTTACTTTTCCTTGTTACCTGCAGCATTTCCATCTCAGACTGCCTAATTTAAAGTGCTTCCAAGCCTGCACTCTCTGAAGGCCTGGCCCCATTCAGCTCACGGACAATGGAAAATAATTTAGGTCTTGCAGCTACAGCAGGGTGATGAAGCTGATAAAAGAACTTCAAGGTTAAATAAACTGTTCTGTGGGCAGAGGACTGAGAAAGGAAAGGATCTCTACAGAGCCAAAGAGTGAGGTGGGGAAGGAAGTACAGGCAGTGGGGAGCAGACAGGATGCAGAGCCTTGCCCAATGCCACTGCAAGCAGAGGGCTGAGAGAACTGATCCACAAACACAGTTTTTTGTAAGGGAAAACAATACAGGTTTTGGATGGGCAATACTATAGTAAGTGAGAGGTAAATCAAGAGTTGGGTTTTGTTTTTTTTTTTTTTTTACTCTCATAGCATCTTTCAATCAAAATCTCAGGGATGCCAAAAAAAAAAAAAAAAAAAAAAAAAAAGAACAAAATTTCTGTATGAGAAGTTGTCTTCTCTGTAACATATTGCACAAGCTTTGTGACACAAAATGACATTCACCCTGCAGGCAGGCAAACAAACCCTTTCAATCAAACAAACCAAAGGCAATGGCACTGCATATTTCACCAATTTGCATGCCACATCTACCAGAACTTTTCATCAGCCAGTAATCTATCATCACACTACTGTCCATGGGAATGAGAGTTTATCAATCCTCACATCAAACAGAAGGAAGTTCCTGAGGGAATAAGGATATTGGCCATGGTTTACTGTAATGAGTCTAGGAATGGACCTTTGGGATTGCTGCCCAGTTCTCCCCTCTAAGTGTTAGATATTCTTCCATTGTAAGGAGTTCACTTACCTTTGCTTAATGGGCCCACATCCTGGAGGAAGGCAAATCCCAGTTTTAACTGTGTTATCAGTCATGTAAATTCATCTGAACAGTAAAGAGGAAAGGGACTTTGTGTAGCTGGTGCTTTGACATTGTTGTTTTGAGACATCAGTAGGTGTTGGACAAGCAAGCACTTTCATATAGCCTGTAATCATGCTGCCGCTATTTCTCGTTTGATAATTGCTTGCTGCTAGCGAAGAGTAGAACTCATAAGGCACATCCATCCTGCCCAGAGCTGAGGTGGAGTCTTGCAATTTAGCCCTCCCTCTTCAGCAGAAATATCACCAGTGATAAGGAGTCTGGGCCTGATGGTGGATAGCCATTCAGGTAATCCCTGGATTCCTTGTGACAGCTTCCTGTTTCTTTAACTGCTGTGTTTTTCTCACAGAGACTCTGAGGTAAGACTGAAGTCCCCGAGCTCGCCAGTTTGCTAGACTGCTCCGGCACTGCATTTCCTAATAGAATTGTCAGTACATTACATAAAGTGACTATACAATTACTCCTGCAATAAACGAGTCAGGATGGTCACTGGCACTGGTCCTCAAGACAATGGGAGAACTGGGAGATTGCAACCTACCCACAGGAGATCCTGTAAATTGCCGTCATGGGGTGTAAATAGAAAGAAACGCAGAGGCAACTGTCAGCCAAGGTCCTGCTGACTCAGTGCCACCTTGTGTTTTTACAGGGAAACACAGTAGCGCAAGGCAGATCGTCAGTGAGGGGCAGGGAGGGTTTGTGAGTAAGAACTCAGCCTACTTTAATCTGTGGTGTTCTGGATTGATTCAGAGCAGCCACTGAACAGACCCAAAATGCTTTTCTCCCACAGAAGTGTTATGGTTCTCATCCATCCAAGCTTTCCTGGAGGACAGCTGGCATCATTGGGGCAGAATGAAGCACAGAAGGGTAGAAGTTTTTCGCCCAGCTTCACAGATAGTCAGTGGAGAGCTTTGAAGCGGAGCTTTGTTTTCATAATGGTGACCTACAAAGTCTAACCTCTTTTCCAGCCTCCTCCGAGATGGAAATATATGGGCAGCATTAGTAAATGTCATTATGCAGACTTGCAGAACAACACACAATGGAGAGCAAACTTGTCCACGTTCCTGCTTTCCTTCCTTTGGCTTTGCAGAGGCACAGCTCAGGAGGGCCATAATGCTGTCACTCCTCAGGACCCCTGGAGTGAATGCATCTCTTGTTTGTTTACTGTGCTTCCACTGAGGTAGGAACACTAACTCAAATGAGAGACAAACTACATCCATCTTTGCTCCAGTCTTCCCTGAGAAGAGGGTGGTTCATGCAGTCTGCAGCGCTGTGGCTCTGAGAGGGTGGCCAATGGTGCTAGGAGGTCACCTATGCAACTCACATCCCTTGGGGCAAACTCTGTACTAGGTAGCACTGATGGGAGGCTGTTGCCCTGGTACCATCACTCTTCTTCTTAGGTTTTCCTAAGTCACAGATAAAGAAGCTGTGTGTCAGCTTTCATTTCAGTTCCTCCCCAATTCTTTTAAAACTCATTAACAGATTCCACTGTTCCTTAGGTTAATTTTGCTGTTTCCAAAAAGAAGGACTTGATGACTTTGCCTGGAACTGTTCAGTGCAGGCACCTTCAACTCCTGCCCACTCTCCACAGTCCTGGTGTACACCATGCCATCACTTGGCCTGCCTTGATCCCAGCAGCTTTGCCAGTGTCCTGTACATGATGTCTTAACCCAGAACTGCTTCTACTCTTCTGATCCTGCAAATCTCTGCCTAGCTTTGCCCATACTTCCCCCTCAAAATGTGAATGCAAGCCTGCTGTTTATGAGTAACAAGCCTCCATAATAACTACTTAGGTCCTAAGACCACTTTCATTATCTAATATTTTAATTTTATGAATAAATAGATTTAGAAACAGCTGTAGATACAGAGATACATAAATATCAATTCTTGTTTCATTAGAAAAGCTTGGTTACAGGATCTTTTCTAGCCTAACAATAGCAGAAACCATTAGCAGAAACCCTCACTTGTCCATTTAGTACACATCAATTACACAGGACAAAATCTCTCCCCAGAATAAGCTTGCTGAAGTCAAGCAGGACTTACATCAGAGATGAATTTTGCAGTGTGTTTATGGAGGTTTACAACAGAAATGCAGATAGATTCTCAGGCATATTTCCACTGAACATGCTGAAAACATGAGGCCACGATCAGGAGAGGAGTGAAGTCAAAATTCTGCTACTATTTCCTGATAATGTCTTTTGGATTAGTCTCTCTGTCTGATGTGCCCTTACCCTGTCCTTTCTTCAAGAGAAGGGAGAACATTAGGAATTGTCTGCAGAGGAGGATGAAGACACACCAGGGAAGGCATCAATGTTTGCACAAGAAATTTGAGAAAACATGGGATAAAACATAGTCAACATGAAAAAGGCACCCCCAGATCACTGTTTTTTCACAGACAGTTTTCACAAGTTAGAGCCCAGCTTACTGAAATTGAGTACAACCTTAAGGCTCATCCAGACCTTAGTCACCAATGAGACAAACTCCTGTACTATAGTAAATTGCTAATACACGCTGGCTTAAGCCAAATTCCCAGAGAGAAACCTTGTCTCTACTGAAGCCAGTGGAAGTTTTGGCATTAGTTCCAGTTAATCAAAATTTCATGTCTCCCACCTGGTTTCTGTTCTTCACTGTGGTTTACTGTCAAGGTGCATAGGATGAGAAGCTTTTCACTGAATAATAAATTGCTGCAGGTAAGCTGAATCCACTGAGCAGTTCCTTCTAACTGCAGGAGGAGCACAGGGACATGACTAAACTCCTCTCTGATCCTGTTGTTTCAATATTAAACCAAGCTCAACAAATTTGAAACTGTTGAAATTGATCTGAGTCTCTGGATTTTCTTATGTACCTTCTTTTATATAGTATTTTCTTATTACAGATGCTAAAAGTGAATCTTTCTGCTATGAAACACTGATTTCACACAGCACTTTTTGTCCATGGGAAGAGAGAGGCTCATTATAATCACCTGAAAAAAACTCTCTTCTGAGCTGTGATTGCTCTTGATAATTTCATTTAGTCACTCTTAGTTCACTAATTTAAAAAATACATATATTTCAGAACTGCATTTCCTCAAGCTTTATATTTTCTCAAGCTTCAAAACAAATTCCCAAGAGAATCCATCTGCCAAGAGGCTGGAGACAGGCTGTAGGCCCCTTTCATCCAGGGTCTATGCATCAGTGTGACCTCAGCTTAACTTTATCAAGTGTATGGTGACAGTATGGTCTATGTGCAGTAAGGAAGCAATCCCCACCTACCTCTTCCTAGAGAAGGATCTGTATCAGAGAAAGACAACATCAGAACTAGAGGACAGAGAGACTGACCAGACATTTAAAATATACTTAGCAATTCACCCCTATAGCAGATACCTCTAGCTTAGGAGTAAGTCACATTGGAAGGAAGGATGGTGATTGGGAAGCAGCCCCTGTCCATGATGCACAAATTCTGTCACTAAATAAAGAACCTCATTCCCCAGAGCCCTTCAAGCCAGGACCTTTCACCCAAAGTTAATCAATTTTTGAAGTTGAAAGCCCAACTTTGAGATGAAAAGAAGAGTTTAAATCACTATTTCATTCTTTCAAGCTGTGCTACAAATGGCCCACACCTGAGGGGAAAACATTAACTCCCAGGACCAGTGAAAAGATTTATAAATCACATAGGGAAACATCTCGGCCTAGCAGCTACTAACCCACTGGAGATAAATCTAGGAAAAATCTTCCTGGAGTTTTGCAGATTTTATTTTAAGAGAGAAAAAAGCAGTTTATTTCCTGATTTCTTCTTCAAAATCAGCAGCAAATATCAGTCAGTATTATACTATCATCTCAACAATGCACCTTTCCCTACATCAGTAAACCACCAAAAAAAATTGTAATATCCTTTACATTAAGCTGCAAAACTGTTATAGCATTTTTGACACTCCAGGAGCATCTTACATTGTCTGGGTTTGCATGCACACTTCCAAAGGGCGTGAGCCTAGCAAAATTAGAGGAGTTAGAGAGTGCAGGCCATCTGTAGAGAAGAGGGTACCTAGAATCACTCCAGGGAGAAAAGGTAGAAAAATCTGCAGCCAGAAATTGCCTTTCAGAGTCCAAGGTTCAGGATCCTCACTGCTCTTGTTAGGATGCATCTGTAAAACTCAGATGCAAAATATTTGCCTCGTTCCCCTCTCCATGCCGACCTACTAGGAAGGCAACTATGTACTTCTACTATCAGTTACTCCCACAGCCTAGGCAGCTGAGGTCTATGTAGCCTGTATAAAGGTTCCCACATTACTGATGAATCACCTAGGAATGATCCAAAATCACATGATGGAATTTCTGAAGTTATAGGAAGTGGAAAATCAACATGAAGAACTAGCAAATCCAGTTCCTATGAAAATATTTCAGGTGATCTGGTCCTTTCTTATCAGATCATGTACTATTTTCCAATAGAAGACTGACTTACACATTACACAAGGTAGGCCTATTCTTCAGCAGGACAGGAGGTTACACTGAAAGAAGATGTCCTTAGGATCTCTACTCATTTATTGCTAAGGTGGGAAAGTGAATGAGGCAAAGGGTTGAGGGGAAAGAAGAGGTGGGTCTTAAGATTAATGCAGCTGAATGTCTAGAGGGATGGATTTTCTCCTGCCTGCTAATACAAATGTCATGCATTGAAATGTCTTGGTTTAAGCAAGACACTTAAACCAAGCACCAAGAAAGGTCATTCCCTGAGGATGCCCTGTTGATTCCTTATGTGCGGCCTGGGCTGTGATTTACAGGCACGCTGAACATAGCTTTTACTGCAAATAAAGATGGTAGCTGTTGTTTAAGTGTGTGAAATGCTTCGGAACTCCCTACTGCAACATCTCTGCTTCAGTTTCCCAGAGAGGAACCCAATACAACAGTATCCCCTCCATCAGCAAGAGATCTTTTGTACTAAGGTCTGTACAGCAGCTAGCCATTGTAAAGATGTGTGCCACAAACCGCCAGAGCAGGGCTTGAATTATGTCCACCAAATAAAGCTTGGAGCCACATGCCAAACAATGAGAAAGAAATAAAATATTGACTAGCAGCTTTTTCATAAAGCTCCAGCTATTCTGTGCACTGTCCTGAGACAGAACTGCTGGGTAAAAAGTAGCATGAGGAGATGCATGCATGGATTTTGTTGTATACCTAAAAGAAGACTAAATCTTGTGTTTGCCTGCTTTGCATTTGACATTGCCTGAGATTTGAAGCTCCCTTTGCAGTTTTAAAGGTGTTCATAGAAGAGTATATACCTATGTGCAAGAGTGTTTCTCTGTTACCCTGCGCAGGATTACATTCAGAATTGGGTCTCTAATTCCTTTAGATTTCAGCTGTAATGGAATCTATTAACAGTAGTAAATTGTTAAAAGAATGGTGAGACGCAAACTGATAACTCACTTTAAAACCACAGGCAGCTTCCACAGTCAGGGAAAAATATCCTTTCTCCCTCTGAATTCCCTGCTAGATCTGCTGACAAGGCAGATAAATGCCTATGAGGGTTATCTGTGCCTCTGCCTCCCACCTCTCCTCAGCAGAGATACGTGTGCTTTCGACAGGAGTGCTGTATGTGCCAGAGAGTTAGAAATCCAGGAGCAAAGGTTTCAGCTAACCAACTGTGTAATCTGAAGGACAAGAGATCAGGGTCTCTGAAGGGAATACAGAGCAGCCTTGAGCATCTCTGGGGAAAACAATGGCAAGACCTAAATTCCATTTCTGTGCTCCTGATTTCAGGGAGTTTTGCCAGCCTTTGTGCTTCCACTCTGCTGCCCCTTGGACATAGACAAAGAAGGTACAGTTAAAGAAATTTACCTGCTGCCTGTGTCAGAGAAGCAGGCAAACAAAAACTACAACCTCGAAACAGAGAGAGGAAGAAACAATTGGTTGTCAGCTTCTAATTAATAAATTCTCCTTGGACTGTTTCTAGTTCACCTGAGCCTGATCAATATCCATTGGGGAACCTTCCAATGGGACCAACTTTTAATTTATCTCCCAATTTCCTCTCCAGAGCCTAGGCAACAGATCTAATTACTGTGCCTGTTTACTGGTTTTGCTTTTCTTCCTCGCCTGAATGCCAGGAGGACATTATGCTTCTTGATGGGGAAACAAAGATGTTACAGAGTAAAGGAAGTGCTCAGTCCAAGAGCCTTGGGTGCCACATGCAGATAAACATTTCTAAGTAAAGGTGAGAGTGCAGGAGGAGAACCAAAGAAAATTAGTCATTGGAGAGACAACACCAAGCATGAGGAGACAAATGTGATCAAACACCAGGAAGGTGCAGATAGGTGTATGGAAGGTCACAGAGAAAACTAGGATAGAGAATAAATAAAAGTGAATCATACTAAATATGATTCTATCATCAATCTACCAGTTCTTCCTCAACAGTTTTATCCTGAGTTGTTAAAAGTGCTTTAGTCACTGAAATCCTAGAGTATTTGAGTACCTAATCCACTTAGTTCCCTTTGAAAATCATCGGTACAAATCTTTACTCCCTCATGTCTTCATGTATAATAGGGATATTTTCACTGTGAATAACACAGGGAAGGACCAAACCATTGAAATATAATGAAGAAATGAATAGATGACCAAGTTCTGTTGTCCTGGCAGTGATTATTAATGATGTAGTGTGACATACTCATTGGTGCTTTAGAAAAGCAGATATCCTCTGGTTACGGCACTTCACTAAATCTGGGATGCACTATTTTATAGCAGAGGCAACTTTATTGGTTTTGGTTGGTTTTGTTTGTTGGTTTGGTTTGGTTTTTGTGTTGTTTGGGTTGTTTTTTTGGGTTTGTTTGTTTGTTTGTTTGTTTTTTGGTGTGTGTGTAGCTAAACTGAAGCCCCTACCAGAAGGCTGAAGCTGCCCAGACATCAGATTCACAGGAATGCTTCACCTTGCCCTTCTTACTTGAGGATTCCTTAACCAGGAATTTAGAAAAGATAGATTATAGACTAGGTGGCAAGAGGATGGGGGAATAAACCCAGAATATTCACAGTACTACAGAAGACCCCAGATACATTAGTGCTTTAGCCTCAGTAATGCCAAGAGCCTGCTATTTGCAGCTCTATTACCCTTCACTTAAGTTGTCCAGGCAGTGCTCTTCCAGAATAGCAGTGGCAGTATTTTCCCTGTATTGTTCCCATGTTGCTATTATGATTCTTTTTATCTTTGTTGTTCTCATGCTTTTACTCTTGCACTGCTGCTCTTGAGGCCTTTCACCTGCTGTTAGAACCTGGGACCCCATCACTGCCTTTCCCAGACAGCCCCTGGGAGAGCTTTCCCCTTTGCTTTCTCTGTCTCTGTTTTTGATTCTCCTAAAGTAGATTTGTTAGAGCTACAGACCCTGCAGAAAACACTGTGCGTGCGAGCCTGTCTCATCATACTTTGGCCATGACTGAAGTGTCACTGTCATCAGGGGTGGTTACTGTGTCAACCAAACCACCAGGAAAGCAGAGAGCAGCTACTAACAACAGCCAAAGCAGCTACTTAGGTGGGGAGAATCAGAGTACAAACACAAGCTGTACACATACTCTTCCTTGCTACTGGAGACCCAATTACCAGATACCAAACCAGACATTGCTGTTTTCTGTGATTGAAAGTTGCTAAATAATACCAGTTAGTAAGCAGTGTGATTTTGTATACTAGCTGAAGCCTGTTTATGGAGGCCATTAGGCTAGCAAGAAAGGAAACACAATGCAACAAAGGAATGAAACAAAAAGACTTGTTCCTTCTTCCACATTCATTTCACTTGGAAAAGAGTTAAAAGGCCTCTTAGGGAAAGCAGTCTTTTGCCTTTGTTTGCATAATCATGGGTAAGCTGGCACAATTGCTCTTGCATGATGTTTTCCCACAGTTGCTACAGCCCAAGGTGCAGGAAAAAACGTGCTTCTGTCCTTCTGGACTTGGCAGTTAAAGAAGCTCAAAATCTCAGGAGAATGTGAAGAATAAGGATGCAGCTGGTGAGGATCAGACAAAGCAATAAACAGATTAAACTGCAGGCAGACAGAAGCTTACCTGACAAAGAGCAGCCTAAAAGAGCTGGGAATATGAAAGACAAAAGATTCATTTTCAGCTTGGAGAGACAGGTGTTTTGAGAGGGGTGATATTTGGTGGTGTGGTTAAATGGGACATGCTGCAGAACACAACATGCTTGTTCCAGGAGTGATGAAGGCCAGGTGAAAACTGGGAGAAATGGTGATGGAGACAGAAGAGGAGAGACGGAAAAGAAGGGAGGCAAAAAAGGGGGGGAGAAAGAGGACCGTGGAAAACAAAAGGCTTCATCCAAATCCTGCTGGATTTGATTGGAGTGGTGTTCATGCTTGACACTGGAGTCTAAAGAACTGGCTTCAGCTCAGTGCAAGCTACTGGCACGAAATGCCTTGAACTGGAGAGAACAAGAACCTACAGTACAATTCAATCAAGAATCCTGGCCCAACATCTTCCACTTGAACTGATATGGTCTCCATTTTAACTCTCTCTGGAAAATTATTTTAAACATCTAAATGTCAAATGTCAAGTAAAGCAAGACAGAGCCTTGGCTAAAGGAGCTTTGGCTAAAGACTCCTACTTTATCCACTCGGTTTGTAGCATTTTCTGTCCTCCTGATCCCACAATTTTTACCACTCCGTGTCAATGTGCATGAGTTAGAGATGAGGTCAACAATAGAAAAAACAAAGCAAAGGAACAAAGCCATGATTATCCATCTGGAAGTGAAACAGTATGGAAGCTAGTTGTGGATCTCTGTCTTGTCAACAGCACAAGAAGCTAACCTTGTAATCAGTGTTACTGTTTAGCTCCCCAAAAAGTGCTGCCTTACAGTTATGAGTGAAAATGTGGAGTGAGGAGGAGAATCTAAAGAAGGAAGTTCAGAACCTGGCGGAAAGGATCAGAGGTACTGCTCAAACCAAGTAGTTCACACTTGTTAAAAGCAACAGATGAATTTGCTCAGCACTTGTAACAAAGTCACTTAACAACTCGTTTCAGTAAACAGACAAACTTTATGCATCATTTTAACAATCCACCCAGCTAACTGGGGGGTCTTAAGATGTGGTTTGGCCAAATGCACGCAGCTACATTAATGGCACACAAAACAGGACGTAGAACCAAGGCTGCTCAGCTCTCCTACCTGCTGCTTTGATTTCAGAACAGCTTCTCCTCCTAAAGTGAGGGCAGAGGAGGAAATGGAATTTTCCTGCCATAGGGAATTTCAAAATAATTCTTTGTTTCAAACTTGAACAGAAAGTAAAAAATCTGGGGGAAAGTATAAATGTTAAGATCTAAGTGTCTTATATCAAAACAGAGTGATCCAACATGTTGTTCTCCTATGGCATTTTTAATTTTGAATCAAAATTTGGAAACAAGGACAAAAAAAAAATTATATTGAAATGTCAAGCCCAAACAAAATATTTCATTATGCTTTTCCCAGCTGGAAAACTGTTGTGTTTTCTGTTTTGGTTTTTAAGGTTTTTTTTCTGCTGGTGGTGGTTGTTTATTGGGTTGGTTTTTTGTCAGAACCGACATTTTCTCATTGAAGATATCAGTTTAGGTGAAACCACATTGTCTGATGGGAAAACATTTCTGTGAAAAAAATGTTAATCATCTCTGAAGTGACTATGTTTTCTGTCAAGAAAAGAAATACATAAAATACTGATTCGAAAACACTGAGGAACTGAAGTGTTCTGAACAAAAAAGATCTGAGAGGCCTCTGAAGCGTCCTGAAGTGCTAATTGAGAAGAACAAGTAAATTGTCCTAAAAAGAAAGTTCTAAAGGAAGCATATCAATAGCCAGATAACTGAATGAAGAAATTAAGTGGGTTTTTGCCAGCTATATAGAAGTTACTTTTCTTGCACCCTGGAAACCAAGGTGGATTACATAACATGGTAACACAGGCTACCAAATTTGTTCCTTGGCTCAGAGAAAGATGTTGTCTCCTTGTAATAGATGTTTATGACAAAACATGTACAAAGGAAATCTACTAGCTCCTCTTGGACTTGAACCAATAGATATGCTTCATGATTTTGAAGCGTAGAGGTTTATGCATTGTGTTGGAAGGTCATCTAGTCCATCCCCAAAGCAGTAAGCAGGGACAACCCTAACTCAATCAGGTTTCTCAGAGCCCCATCAAGCCCGGCCTCGAATATCTCCGGGGATGGGGCTTCTACCACCTCCCTGGGAAATGTGTTCCAGTGTTATACCATCCTCACAGCAAAGAACTTTCTAATGTCCAATCTAAATCTACCCTGTTCTAATTTAAAATGATATGCAACTTAGTTCTCACTCAATCGAACTTGAATTTGTACTAATCCGATTTTACAGGTTAGGATTGTAAATGGTAACATGTGGGAGTACCTTTAATCATTCACTACCCTGAAACATCTTTTCAGGTATATTTTGGCTGCTGTTGAGCTGCTTATTTATTTGTTTGCTTACAGAGCTTAACATTCCTCTTTATCACCTGTGGTCATCTCAGCTCTGAATCTTGCTGCAAATTTGGCCTCTCCATTGATCACCTGGCCTGCAACTTGCTAAGAAATAATAACATTGTTTGCATTATACAAGTTACATCTCCCTTCTTCTGGAAACCTTTATAAATTGAAAATTAATGATGCATTTTATATTAACCCCTCCATTTTCTACACCTGAATTTTTGAATGTTTAAGTAAATTACTCTGCTTGGTTTTCTGTTGCTTCAGTTTTTTCAGATAGGATAGATGAAAATGTGATCGGTGAAGTACAGCTCTTTTTTTTTCCCATTTTGTTTCCCCTGGTGGAGTTACTTTGTCTCTGTCAAACAGCTCTCCCCTATAAAGTTTATAATGCTGATTTTACTTATTTCAGTTGATCGACTTGGTTCTCAGGTAAGGCAGAATGCAATAATACAGTTACATATAAATTAATCCTGGATACTTTCATCATGCAATTCACTGCCTTTGTGTCCTTTCTTTATGTAGACTGGACATGAGACTGTAGGACAGCCATTCACTAGCTACTGAGTGCAGTTCCTACTATTGCCCACACCAGAAAAAAATTACTTCTTTCCATGAATTTCTTTTAAAAGTATCACCTTAAATGTAGTTGGGCTCTTTGCTCATGTTGTTTATACAGCTGTTCCCTAACTCTTCTCTCAAGATCTTCATATTTCCAGTTTGAATGGTCCATACCAAGGTTACCCCATTCCTTCCCACATTTTCATAGCTTTTCTCTCACAAGAACATACCACCAGCTATTTAAAACAGGTATTCTATCTGTTTTGCTATTATTATCAGAGAAGCTTCTAGAGATTTAAATAACACCAAGGATCCTCTGGGCTAGGAATAATTCTTTTTCTGAAAGGTTTACAGTCTAAGTAGGTAAGACAGTGAGTGACACTGCGGGGGAGTAGAAAGTCGACGTAATCATATAGCAGATCAATAACAGTGCCAGGGATCCCTGGGTTCCCAGCAGGTCCCCAGCACCTGCTGCACTTAGCACCATTTCCAAATGTAAACAAATTCCTCTCTGCAGTTTCTCAGCCACCAGAAACCACACAAATGTGCATGGATATATGCATCAGTCATAGCCACTGTCTTGTTCACACAAATGGACCCTCTGCTTTGCCTTCAACACACAAAGATTGCCCTACAGTTTTCAAGGACTACCTGGATCTGCTATAGAGTTAGGGCTGTCTCTGCATCTCATTGCCAAGAAGTGCAGCTATCAGTATCACCATGAGACTAATGAGGGTCCAGTCGTTTCATCAATATGCAGCCAATATGGTCACTGAAACAATACTTGCACATTTCTTAGCTGTGGAGAGACTTTTCCTGCGCGAATTTTTTTGTTGTTGTTGTCATAAAATTAATCACAAACTTCTATTTTTCTTAAAAAATAAAGTCAGTCCTGAAAATTTCAGCACTTCCACCCATGTACCTTCCTCCATTGGAGACATGGAAATACAAACCCCATCAAGTGGAAACATATGCAGTCAGGTAGAGAGGAGCAATTTTGGTTTGTCACACAACATCCAGATCCAGGCGGAGGCTGTGAAATCCTGTCAAGCAGCCTCACTTGCTGTCTGCCCTCACAGACCAGGCTGGGAATGCTTACTGCCTGACATGAATCCAGCACTCCTCCCATCTGCACCATAGGAGATTATCTCCCTGTCTCCTTATCATCCATCCAAATCATTCTGGCAAAGCAGGTATGAGTGAGAGCTTGCTCCTTTAATATCCCTAAAATGTAACTAAGGGCATGGGCACATATTCATTGTATCACAGACCTAATGCATCCCCTTTTGATGGCCTTCCTGTTAAAATCAAGGAAATGAACAGCTCTTGATCTTGTCCTTCATATCTCCTCTGTAGCTTCCTACTCTTCTTTTCCTCTCCTGTCCCTTTTAATTGGAGAAAAGAATGTATCATTTTAAGCACAGGCCTATCCACTGTCAAAGTGGTTGGTTCAACAGAGAGAATACACATCCCTTTGCAGTGGCATAGATCTTCCTTCCTAGTATAGATCACAATAGATAACCTGCAGAAGGGTTTTTGTTCTAAGCCTCTATTTTGTTTGCCTAACAATTTAATGTTTCTGCTTACTGAGTGCTTGTCTCCAAGAGAAATCATTCTCAAAAGATTAATAAATAGTTAATTATTGTAAGACTTTAATAAATAGTTAATTATTGTAAGACATTGTCTTCTGAGTGAGAACAAGATTCTATTGGTTTTGGGAAGAAAAAATAGAGTAAACCAAACCACGTTAAAATTATTATTATTATTTTAATTTCTGAGCTTTCATTGAGCAGCTGTGCTAAAATGGGAATAGGGAGATGAGCTGTCACCAATGGATCCTGAGTTTATCTCTAAGAGTGTTACAAATGACTGCTTTGGACTTAAAAAATAATAGAAATCATTTAAATAGTCACCTTTCATGCTCACCAAGCTTAATCTCTGAGTTTTTAACATAATTCAGAATGTCAATAGGCCACACCTCTCAAGGCTAGTCCTGGTCTAGCAAATCCCTTTGGCACAGGCGTAGGCTGAACAATGATTGCAACAGGAAATCTTGGTTTCTTGGCAAAGAATTTAGCAAGTTATTACCCTACCCCAACACCATATCATATTCATTATCAACCAGTAGAAGGAAGCACGACAAAATAATAGGCTCAAATAGGTGGTTGTCTCTTATGGGAGTTTTCCAGTGGAATTTGTCCAAACAGTGCTGTTACAGCGTTTTTGCTCTTCTCTTACATCACACCTCCCCCAAACTCTGAACATGGTAGGTAAGAAATGTCATTATAAGATACACATTAGAAAATTGCTAACACACAGCTGAACATCTGAAACTCTCAGATTAAGTTCAAATTCTTTGTGTCAACTCCGACTCAAGGGTATAAATCATGGTATGACCTTACTACTTTTTTACAGACTACACAATACTGGGCAATTTTTCTCTAGAAATCCTGGGTGTATTCACAGAATCTGGAGCTATATCACCTAGTCCAGCCCAGTCCAGTGGAGTCAATGATGTGAAAAGTATGAAAAGTATTTGCAATCCTTACTCAGATCACATACAATCCCATTCTGTGAGAAACCCCATGTGTCGGTGTGAGCTGAAATTCCCCCCCACCAACAATAACCAGGCTAGCCCAGTCTGGAAGCAAATGAAAAGCTATATTTACAAGCAGAGTCCAAAATCTACAATGAAATGCAATGAATATGTACAAATATACAAAATACACAACATTCACAAATATATACAATCAACAGAAAAGCACAACCGATCTCCCTTTGCTTCCCCCCAAGAGGACCCTCCCAAAGGGGCCTCTCTCTCTCCCAGGAGCTTCCACCCAGACCCCCCCGGACAGAGAAGCAGAGTTAGTTAAGCAGAAAGTTGTTAACTTAGCTGCCAAGGTCAGTACGTGTTATCTTCAGCCAGAAGAGAAGAAGAAACAGCAGCCAGACAGCCCAGCAACTGCCCCCACTGCAGAACGCAGAATGTGCAGAATGCCTACCTTGTTTTGGGTAATAGTTCTTAAACATTTCTATCTATCCAATGGAAGTGTTTAGAACAATTGTTATTTTGCTTTCTTACACCCAATAGTGACTTATTTACATTCTTTCACTTTCTCTGTTCTGAACTTTGCAAGGAAAAATTGAAAAGACAGTTTCAAACCATCACACCCCAAGAGCAATCCATAGGATTATTCAACGAATAAGGTGCTATTCATGGTGAGTAAAGGTGGCAGAATCAACCTGCTACTGATTACAAGCCGCTTTTCCTCACTTACACTGCTGCAAATTTAAATTAACTCCACTCAATCAATGTTGAATAATTGATATAAAATCAGAGTAAGAGGAGAATTAGTCTATAAGTATGTCTAGAATGAATAAACAGTGAAAATTTGCCGGCGTATATAAATCCCCCTTGAAGCTTTGCTGCAAGGTTACTTTACAACTGGTTGTTTCATTCTCAGAAGTGTTGTGCTGCTGCTTGAAAAGGAAATATATACTGAGCTTCTGCATGCTAAAACATTCCATGGTTTCCAAGGTCTTGTGTTTTCTTGGGTGGTATGACAATCTCAGAAATCTCACCAGGCTTGGTTCAGGCCACAGGCAAATTCTAGCTAGCAAGGGCAAATACATCTGTGAGGTATCCTGGTGTGCCTCACAGTCTTGTGGCTGGGTCTTGGATTTTCTGGAAGAAACTGGACTAGCATAAGAGTAGAGTGATTTGAACATCACATCTCTTCTTCCTCTCAGCCTTTTCAGCAGATGCTCTATAAAAGCAAACACAAGGGCAACCCCTGTCTGTACCATGCATGCTCTGAATAACGCTGAAGCCCCATTAAGGTCCCATTGCCTCTGCCTTCAGATGGGAAGCTTCTGTTCCTTCTTCTCTCCTGTCTGCTTTATAATTTTTTTTTTTTGAGCAAGGACTATCCTTAACTATATTTGTATAGCAATTCCCACAACAGGGTTTGGATCTAGTCAATGCCTCTAATTACTACTGCAATGCTATTATTATTATTAATGCAGAGACCTCACAAACCCTTTTGGGTGGTATATTTTTAACATTTATGACTTTTCCTTGGCTATTGCTTAATTTTAGCTCTAGATACCAGATACAGAGAATGATAAAACTGCCTTCCACCCTCTGTGATGCTGACCCATCCTCTCTCCTCACCTAAATTCCTGCCACTGTGTTCTCCATCCCACTTTTTTCCCCCCTCCCATCCCTATACAGCAGGTTGAGGAGGGTGTCATCACCTCTGGAACTTGCAGATTAAAAGGCAAGAAATTGACAGTAAACTGCCAATGGCTCATTTACTGTTGACGGTGAGTCAATCAAAATCCTTCTTTCCCACTGCTTCCTGGGTTTCCCATCTGTGTGAATTCATGACCCGATTTCTGATGTGTTCCACACTGTTACTTTTTTCCCCTCAGAGTTTAATTGCTTCTGCTTCACATTTGGGTGCTGAAAAAAATGACAGAAGCTGCACAATTCCCTCCAGCAATGGATCCTATTTATATTGCTGTAAACCACGTTTTGCAGTGATATGATTAGTAATAAAAAGGAGAGAATTAAACAGGAATTAGCAGCACTTTGTATAAAATCTGGTTATCTGTGAAGCTTTACTCTAAGGGTCACAAGAAATGTTAATATTGTTAAAGGCCCACCACAGCATAAGGAAGACATCAAAGCTTCACATACTGAGAGCAGAACGACAGCACCTTGCTTCACAGCAGATGTAGCATTTACCCAAATAAATATCTGTCTCAGGGCTGAGCATTCTCAGCCACAGCATGTGCAGAAGAAGGGAGAGCAGGAGGAGGAAAGTCTCTTCCCAGAAAAGTCATCCTGTCCGTTTCTTATGTTCTCACAGAAAACATCTGGCTCTCTCCCCACACCATGACTGCTAAGATAATAACGTGTGAGGAAGCTCTGAAAAGGGCTGAGAAAGAGCTGTGAATCCAGAGTACATGGGGGAGCTGCCTCTAGACTGCTTGACTGCAATGGCACAAAGCAGGGCCAGGCTCCAAGTCTCCAGCAGCCACCCCGAGGATATGGCACAGAGCCTCCAGCCAAGCACACTCACAACATGCTGCTTCAAATTTAGTGAGAGAATACTGTGGCAGTAAATTTGTTGTGTTTTGAATTTTTAAGGATGCCTAACGAGGCTAATGTCTTTTAAAAGACCGATCAGTATTGCTATGGGGAAAAAAAAAAAACCTAGAACCAGCAGCCTTTGGGCACATAAGCCCATCTTGAATGACTCTTTACCTCTTTTCTTCTCTTTGTCAGGATAGTGCCCATGACATTTTTGTCAATAATTTTCTGCCTTTTTTGTTTGTCTCAAAAATGCATGTGAACTGTGCTGAGTACTATACATTCAGTAAATAAAAACTGATTCATGAAGTTATCAAATGTTTCGTTTACTAAAACATACTCATAATGCTCAGAAGACTTGATAATAATTTTTATATTATTTCCATAAATATTTAATTTTTAAATGTTAACTGAAATGACATGAAAATATTCACAAGAAGTAAGCTCAATAAGCCTTAATGGACTGATGTTTTGTAGGAGATTTGTTGTTTCATAAGTCATTTTACCTGGGAAACATTTTACAAGGTGCTCTTGACCCACTCTAGTGAGATAAACTGATTGCAAGAGCAATTGTCAGGGCTTGACTCAGTCTTACCCACAGTCAGCATTGACTGACTGACGTTTTCAATCCTTATGAGGTTGTTGCAGAGTGCTGGACTCTGCTGAGATGTATTGTAAGATGCAAGCAGGGCAGAGGCTATGAAAGAAACTCAGTTCTCCAGCTCTCCAGTGTCATTAGACTTTCACCATATGGGTGAGGACTTCAGTGAGCAGAGTAAACACCCTTTTTATTTTTTTGCAGTTTGTCGTGTAGTAGACCATTGTGTGCAGCTGGGTAATAGGCAATATGTCAGGACCTTCTAGCAAGCAGTCAGCATGGTACCAGACCCAGGTGACCTGAACGAGGATGTTCTTATTAGGCCCAGCCATAAATAAACCGCTCTCTGAGGAAAAAAGAGCAGGGTGACAGAGCTCAACTGGGCACAGTCCATGTAACTGCCAGCTATAGGCTACCAGAGGAATGCTATTATCTTCAGCATACCAACAAGCATAGGTCTGGAGATACCTTGGAAAGTGAAGCATGGAGTGGTCCTTCCCATCTTCTCAGAAGCTGCAACAAAGGCAGATTAAAACAAACAAACAAACCCCCAACAAAACACACACAAACAAACAACAAAAAAACCCAGAACTGTTTTCCAGAAACATTCCTTTTCCTGTGAGCAGTCAATGCCCCTCACAAGCAGGCAAGCACACAACAGCCTGCCCTTTTTCTTCCCACAGCTAAAGAGAACTTGTCAGTTGGTTTCTTTTCTACCAATTCTCCATGAACAAGGAAACTGTTCAGCAAGTTCTCTGCTTCCAGCACTGGAATGGTTGTTTTGTCACGCTGATCACTTTAGTAAGAAGCAGCCTTGTCCAGAATCCCTCTGCTAATAAGCTGCAATATGAAATGCTAGAACACAGCCTAGTTCTCTCCAGCAGGCAGCTTCTCCCAGAGGGGAAGAAGAAGTAGATTTATTCTGCCACCCACGGCACATCCCAGCAGGAAGTTTGAGTACTGTGATCATTCTAGCAACCTTTTTTTAGCTCTCTTTGCAGATGGTATTTGCTGTCTCATGATGTTTGTGTATGGCTGTATGACTGCACATGTCTGCATGTGTCTGTAACAGGCAGATGCACTGATATGCCTAGGAGCTGCTGCATGTCATGATGGTGACACATGAAAGAATATTTGCTCTGCCCAGTTTTGCTCCTCCCTCTTTCAGTCACAAGGATCTTAATACATGGAAGTATATAGCAGTCCCCCCCAACTTCATTGCCCAGTTACACAGCACATCTTTCTGACATCCTGAATACAATTTCAGTGACAAGTATAGAGGTGGACATTCTCATTTACCTTCCATGGATGGGATCTGAGCTGTCTGTGAAGGCTTTTTTGTTTCCCTCCAGAAAAGAAGCAACGTTATCTATGCTAGCCCAATTAGAGCTCAATGAGATGAGAATGGGATGAAGAGTCTTGAACTGTTTGGTAGAAAATCAACACAGACCAGCATGACTCTGCAAATACTGGCTTATGATTCAAAGGCAACTACATAAAGAATTGACAGTATCACTCCAGTTACTAATGGATAGATCTTTCCATGAAACCTACAGTAAATATTCAGTGAAAGACTGTGAAGCCAGGCCCTGTATGGGGAAATGAGTCCATTACTAAATTGTCTGGTCTTTGCTTCAGATGAAATACTTGGGTTTTAAATCAGAGGTTCTGGTTTCACTCTTCTTGGATGATATCCTGGCCAGGGAATGTCACCATGAATAGACCACCAAGAGTGAATCCTAAAGGTGACTCCTCTAGGACAGTGAGACAATATGGTGCAGCAAAGTTTGGAAAGCTTGCAGTGACATTAACCAAGGAAAGCCAGCTCAAAGCTTACAGGCAGGATCTCAGCCTTCACTGCTTTCAACCTGGTGCCAACTGCACTAAGAATAGGGTATTTTGTCTATCAGATTTTGTGACAGGACTAGTGGAAATTGGATTGAAACCCAGCAATTCAAGCAGCTTGTAGTTATAGCCCAGGAAATAAGAAATCAGAGGTTCAGAGGATTTAGAAATGAAGGGTAAGAAAGAAGATCTAATGCTGTCTTTCAAGAGCTACAGATTTCCCCCCAGTCCCTTTTTTAAAGGCAAACACCTGCAGCTAAGCCAAAGGCAATTGAATGGTTGGACATCCTATTGCACAGAACCTTTTGCCCTTCTACAAGGGCAAATACTACAGTCTTCTGTTGAAGCACCTCTCTGATCTTCCAAGCTTCTCTAGAAACTGGGATGTATTGGTGCAACATTTTCTATCACTTTATTGACCCTCCTTCCTGATATTTTCTGATGACAGGTACGTAGACAACACAGTTTTGACTTTCCATGGGCTACAGTGGCACTAGGTGTAGCCCCCACTGAGTTGTGAAGAGGTAACACCACCTTTTCAAAAGGTTAGTGTCAGACTGGCAACTTCTGACATTTGTTAATGATCAGGCTGAGATCCTGGAAGCTACTCATTCATGTGTCCAGAAACGCCATTTGGGTTTTGATGCCCTACCAGGTTTGCATATTCTTAAGTCTGGAAACTACACAGTCTAACAGAGAAGAAACTTTCCTGAGGAAAAAGAATAGGTACCAGTAAAATTCACAGGTGTCCAAAATTCCCTCCGTGAATTTGGGCAAGTAACTGCCTCTGCTCTGTCATTCCTCTGTTATTCATCTGCATCTTTTATTTCCCTGTTTTTGAAATGGAGGTGATACTTCATCAGGCTCTTTTAAAGGTAACATTCACAAATGACTGATGTGCTCAATAAACCATGATTGAGTTGCAGAAAACTGACTGAGAACCTAGCATAAGCCTGCTAATTAATCTGGCCCAGCTTCTGCCAATGCAAGATTTCCCTCTACATTATATTTTTTTTCCCCTAGCCCTTTATAAAAACCAAACCAAACCAAACCAAACCAACCAACCAACCAACTAACCAAAAAAAAAAAAAAAACCAAAATCCCCCAGTCTTTTAAACATCTGATAACCCAATGTATAGTGGAAGTGTTTCTTAGTGGCAAAGAGGAGAAATTAGGACTCCTGGGTTCTATTTTCAGTTCTGCCACTTACTGACTATTTGACTATGGACAAAGTGCCCACCCTCCCCACGCTTCATTTCATTAAAAACAGATCAAGAGGGTATTGCAAGGTTATTATTTTTCTAATTACCCCAGAGTTCTACTATGAAAGGTCTTCCAGGAAAGAGAAGATTTTTACAGAAAATGGTAATCCATCACTTAGTTGCCAAGAAATTACAAAACTATGCAGACTGAACCATGAACAAGATGTGTCACTGAAGCTTATTTCTACTTCTGTGAGGAACGCCTGAGCAAATCAGCTGTGGGAGTAAACATAATCAAAGGTTATTAGTTAATAAGTACTAATCTCCCACAAACACTTGTATACCAAAGCAGGCACCTTCAAAACCAAGGCTCCATTGCAAAAGGAATTTTGCTACATCAGAGGTTGCGTTTTCTTGCCTATTGCCCTGTGACTTTCAGCTGGTATTTGAGTATGTGTTAGAAAATGCACCCCAGGACTTTCTGTCAAAACAAAATTACTTTTGTTTGTGATGGTTGCCCCAGCTGCTCCACCACTGTTCAGAAGCAATGGTAAAGTTTGATTTGCTTGGATGGCATCACTCATATGGTTGGTACTGCTTGGTTTCCTGCCACCCACCCATGACACCTTGTCCTCGTCTATGAAATCATGTCATCCCACAACAAGATGACTAACCTGTATCTTTTCAGTGGTATGTTTTACTCTATGGACCTCTGAAAAACCATACTGGCAAAGCAGAGGGGATTGTGTGCTGCACATCTCGGTGTACAGGGATTCTAGGTGTGGAGGGCATTTACCTTTTCCAGCACTGTGCAGAACTGGAGTGGAAAAGCCTCAGCAGCATGGACACTTCAGTTGTCACTTCAGGTGACAACTTTCCTGATACACACGTCCCTTCCTTCTGCAGTCCTGAGAAGCAATGACCCAATAAGCCAGTTCTGCTTCATGTCCCCAGTGTCCATGCAGTAAGTTGCCAGTACACCAAGAGGTCTGTGTTAAAAAAGTATTGCACTCTGCCTTCTGCTGGGATGCATTCAACTAGGACAGCTGTGCTTTAGGGTGCAAGAAAAATTCTACAGCCAATGTCCAGCATGCTTTCTTTTACTTCTAAGAAGCTAGAGTATCAAAGATAGCTGCTATCAAACCCAAGAAGAGCAAAGGGGCAGTTAAGTGCCAGAGGGCTATGGAGGCTCAGGGTAGATGTTATGACATCTGGGTTGCAATTATCAGTCATGTGAGGAACTGCAATGCACACTGAAATCTCCTCCCAGCCTTCTACTGATGCAGCATGCTTCTGGGATATTCAATGTCTAGAGAGAGTATTTGCTCACCTTTGTTCTCTACTACTTTAAGAACTGTTTCTACAAATATGATTTTACAAATTACTACTGGAGTGGCTGGTTCAAGAAGCACTGAAACACCTGCGTCTCTTAGAGAGTCTGCAGCCTTGCTGAAGATGACAGCACCGCTCACATGCTTCAAGTCAAACACACACTTAAGTAGCTATTATGTGAAGTCCCACCACAACTGAAGATGGTGTGATGAAGTCACCCCTGACCTCTGTGTCTCAGGCTGAAACTCTTGGTTGCCAACAAATGTGGATATTTTGGGAATTAACTTATCTGGCATCAAATGGATTTCATTACCTTTCCACAAAATGAGATGATGCTACTGGGCAGTGATTCAAATGGCATTTACCAGCATCAGTTTATGCTTATGTGAAAACCTCCTTTGTTGTGGATTACAGCAGAACAGAATTTGTCAGAATTGCGGAGAATCTGGGGACATCTGCTTTTGATTTCTGATCACAGCTCTACCATCCTCCACCAAGAAAACAGAAAATGATTAGTCATGTAGTGCTTATTGATTTAGTAGTCTTCATTTTGAAAATTATGCTTCCCGGTATTGTTCTTTTTTTATTATTATTGCTGAAGCAAATTGTAACATACTGAATTGGAAATTAGTTAACTCCTTCCTGTCTCTGCTTTTATAGCTCATTTTCTCTCTGATTGAACAAAAGCCATAAACTGAGAACTGTTTTCTCTAAACATAGGAAATAAAAGGTAGGCTTCATAAGGTTACTTGTGCCTCTCTCATTCTCACCATCCACTGTAATTCATTCCTTCCTTCCTTCCCAACACTTTTATCACAACCTTTCTATGAGAATATCTATAAAAAGAAGGATATGGTAGATAACTGCTGATAGTGAGGTGATTTGGCTACACTGTTACACAAAAAATGTCTCCTGTTCCTGTGACAAGGAGTAGAATAACAGCCTGGTTTGTTCCCTGGATCAAACCTAATCTCACAATGTTGTTCCCCCTCCTCTACAGGGACCTTCTTACTTTCAAGGAGTACTGGGATAAAGTGCAAAAGGACAGGAAGGAAGTCTCAGTATGCCTGTTATGAAGGTATAATGATTTCCAGGGAGACACACTCAGGAAAAGGAGAGAGCATCACTGAAAGAGAAGAGAAAAAGTCTGTAAAGGTGTAAAGGTTCCTGGCCTACTTTACCCCTTCACAAGAAAAGAGAAAAAAAAAAAAAAAAAGGAATCACAGATGGACCTCATGGATCTCCTAGGTAATGAAATCCACAACCTTGAACCATAAGTAATACACTATATAAATCTTCTAAAATCCTTTGACTACAACTCCAGAAGTCACAGCTTCTCCCCTTCTTGAATGATCTCTCTAGTGTCCCTTTCCTGAAATATCAACAACAATCAGGCAGCTAAGAAGATTTGGATGGGAAAAATTCAAGACAATAGGATGGCTGTTCTGGGCTTTGTTTTGGGACAGCAAACTTGCAAAGGCAAAAAGAAAATAATCTTTGTGAAACTAATACATGCTTGGGGCATAAAAGATAGTGAGAGACATACAGAATTACTCATGGATTATTAAGGCAAGAGGATAAAGGTGCCAATCTGCCCTGGATTGAAGTGGTGGCAGATGCAGCCCGGAAGAAAGGCATGGTCTCCACATAAAATATCCTAAGTTATAACTACAGAGTCAAAGTGAGTTGGTGTGGATGGCAAAGCATTTCCAATCAGCTTCATAAGGTTCACAAGGTTGTTGTTTTGGACAGACATCTAGGATTGTGAGGCTCTTAGAGGTGAACTGACAGAACACCAAAGTGTGGCAGAGCAGTAGTAAAATGAAGAGGTTTGTTGTGTTTGTGTGCTGAGCTTCCAATAAAACCAGACTTCAAGAAAGATGAAGAAGCAGAACCCTACAAAATGAATACTGTGCTCACCCAGTGCACTGTGCAAGGAGTTCAAAGATTTCACCACCAGGTATTAAATTGCAGTCATTGTCCTGGATATTTGTTCCAAGCTTTGCTAAGCTGTTTTTCTTCTTCTTAGTCTTTGCCCAGTGACCTTCATCTAGCCTTTTCAGCTGACAAGGCTGGGATAGTCAGGCATATATCCCCTAAGTGGTAAAGATAAATAGATTCATAGCATTGTAAGGTCTGAATTGCATCCACAGCATGTGTGCTCTAAAGAGATACACTTTCTCTCAGCCAGAAGTTATGGGCTTGAAACAGGAATT
Source organism: Indicator indicator (assembly GCF_027791375.1). Classification (NCBI taxonomy): domain Eukaryota; kingdom Metazoa; phylum Chordata; class Aves; order Piciformes; family Indicatoridae; genus Indicator; species Indicator indicator. The sequence continues at coordinate 18,808,070 of NC_072024.1, read as the reverse complement.
TCTGGGTGAAATTCTCTGGCCTATGCCATGCAACAAGCCAGACTCAATCACCTAATAGACACGTCTGGCTTTAAAATCTATGAATCTATGAAGAAAAAAGCTGTCTGTTCCATGCTTTGCTTTTTCTGCAAGCCCATTATTTCTCCAGGCTGTCTATATTCAGCTTTCAGCAGTCCCAGACTTGAAGAGTTGTAGTAATTATAATTCTACCACCATTTTGCACTTCCATAGCTTTTTCAGGGAGGCCTCCAGGGACTGAATGGAGACAAAGTCAAGCTGCAATCCTAGTTTACCAGTTAAATTGTAGGTTGACTGTTTACAGTGGTATCTGTGATCAGCGCAGAACAAGAGACAGAGCTGAGTCCCGAGAACAAGCTGACTTGGAAACTTGTGCCACTAATAGCTAGAAATGGCATCAGAAATTTGAGAGGTCTTAACAGCAGTCTCAGGCTGCAGCTGCTATCATTTTTATTTATATAATGTGCTTTTAATTAAACAGTCTTCCAGTTCACCAGCAGCTTAAAGGCAACCCTGCTATCCACACCCTGTACCTCCTCCTTAACACCTTGAGCCTGATCCATACTTAAACCAGTGGCATTTCATTGTCTGCAATGAGGCTACTTGAAATTTGCATATGTCTAAGGGGTGAATCACAGCTCTTTTCTCCTAGTCATGGTTTCACCCTCACAAATGCACACTTGTTATTATTTTTTGAGGTTCTAATTTAACCAAGCCATAGTTTCTGCTGCCTCCAGAATCAATATTTTCTCTGTCTTTTGACAATTTTTTTTATTTTATTTTTACATGCGTTCTCCAAAAGGGTATAATTTATAGTTAATACCATGCAATCAAAGACAATGGCAGGATTCCTGTGAGCAGAGCAATCCTGGCTTCCTAATCATGGCTCTCATGCTCTATGGAAGAATTACAATCTTGCTGAAGGAACAGTGAATACCTGTTCCCACAAACACATGCAGCTTAGTATTTGAAAATTGTATTGAATGAGGAAAATCTGTCTGCTGCTTAGAAGGCCGTCACTACCTGAAGTCTAGCCACTCCTTGGGAGATGCACCAAGAGAAAAACAGATTCCCCAGCTGGCCATGGGCATAGCCCATACTGCATTTTTGCATGTCATTTGTTCTGAAATGATACCTTTAGGTGTGCACAGTCACTTTCAGCATCGTTCTGTGGCAAACATCAGCCATGTAGTGACTTCAGTGGAGCCCTGCCTTGCTGGGAACTGATGCAAGATGACTAAATCCACATCTCATAGTCTGCTGAGTAATCACTGCACCCAGCAGAGTACTAATACCAAATGTACTTCCTGCTGTACGGGTAAGGTAGGGGCTATTTAGGTTTGAGGTGATTCTACAGGACTCATATAAAGGCTAAGGACTGTGACCTTTAGCAGAAGTGAGAGGATCCCAGAGGAATCTGCCCTGAAAGCTAGACGAGCAGAACACACAGCTTGACACTTATGTGTTAGAACATCCCTAAACACACAGCTGTGTGTGTGTAAGGCAGTTACCATCTGTGTTGCTGGAGAAGATGAGAGGGTTGAGGTTTCACTTTTGGTGGAAGGAATCTGGGTACATCACAGCACTGATGCATTTTGTTCTCTCTTAAGCACTGTCTTTGTCTACTTGCAATGGCTTTGTTGGAGGACAATTACCTTTACTAAATGAAAATGACCGGAATGTGTCAAGCGTGAAGTAAAAAGCAATATACAAAGCAGCCAGAAATAAAGGACCATAGGGTAAGGAGCAGTCCAATTCTTCACTTTACATGAGAACAAAGACATTTAATCTGCTGCTGCAGCAACAGTTACTCCTCCGGCCGTGGAGTAGAGGGTACCACTGGTCTTACTCTTTTACAGGATGAGATCTAATAGAACAACATCAGGGCACAGCATTAGGGAGGTTTGCTCAACATGTGAGGGCTTGCATACATCCACTTGGCAAATGTCTGGAGTGCAGTGAAAGGCTGCTGTTTGTCACCCTCCCTCTGCTGAAGGGAAGTTTGTAGCAGAATTGGTGGGAGTTGCATGGCCTATTTCAGAGCAAAACTCTGAACTTTGTGCCCTTCAGACAGCTCTTAGGAAAAAAAATTGATTCGGCTGTGGTGGCAGTAATCTTTGGAAAAGGAATTATACAGACAGGCTGAAACAACTTTAATATTGTGTTTGCTCCACTCATTTACTCAGTCAGCTTGTGCCAAAATGAGGTCTTAGCACACTTGATGTGCTAAGCACACATTTTGAACTCTCTTGCTGCAACTGGTCTTTTCTCAATAAAACCAAATAGTTTTCGAATGTTCATTTGCAATTCTCCAAAAGTAAGAGGTGTCATGTCTTTTTATCGCTGTCCCAGGAAGAAGAAAAAGTCTATTTAATTTGTCTCCCACTTTTAATCAAGTAGATATGACCTAAAATCAAGTGTCTCCTTGGATTTTCCTTTTTATGTTCTCATAGGAATTTGTAAACAAAACAGAGTTCTACACGTCAGAACAGAGTGTTCTCCTACAGCATCTCATCAAATAACTGTCAGGGAAAAACCCAACCTCTGTCTCACCTCAGAAGAGGCTGTCAAGCAATGAAGATGTGATAGCTTTTTTCCCTACTCTTACTGTTTCTGTCCCAAACTCTGCCTCAAAGAATGTTTACATCACAAATTGTTGAGAACTGGGAGAATATACCAAGAGAAAGATCCCTCAGTACGTGTCCCGTTTCCTGTATTACTCCCTAGCAATTTGCTACAGGCTACCATGAGAGAAGAATCAGTATCAAACATGCACAGAAGTCACATTAAGTAGCACAAAGGGAGATGTAAATAAATTGCTGAGAATCCAGAAAAGGTGCAGCAGAGCTGACGCAAAAATTCAGAACTATTGCCTTTGATATGAGTTTCAGGGAATGGAAGAATGTATCTTTGAGAAGGGCAACCCAGGGAGAGAGGATAATGCTTAGTATATGGTGCATTCAAGAGGAACTGAAGGGGAACAAAGGCATGGCCAACAGTGTATCCATGTGCTGCAGACATGCAATTACTCTATAAATCACAGTTAAAGGAGATCTCTACTAGCTGGCATTAACCACAGTCCTGTACCTTTTCTGAGGGTCAGCCGCTGTGATCACAGGTAAAGCCAGAGATTGGGCAGGACAAACCATGATGTACTAAGTACTGAGGAAGGTTGGTCAGCGTAGGCACTAACCCCTGAGACCACAGGTCCCTGAAAAAAAGTAGGGGCATCTCCACTGACTGAAGGTGCCTTGAGGGGACAAGTTCAAAAACTGATGCAGATTAGATGATGGGATACCTGACCTGAAGGGGGTGGCCACAAGGGCATGATGAGCTGTTCTTGAGAAGCACGGGCTAAACCACTTATCCTGATGGTTTCATTGCAGAGAACAGTCATGCACTATTAGTGCTGAAAGATTTCCCTGCCCTAACGGCTAGGATTTTAAGAATCTATTTAACTTTGATAGTCTACAGCCCATCACTGGCAGTCTGCTTAAAGGTGTGATTGCTCTTCTTTGTATTGGAATTGTTGACAGATCCTTAACTATTATGGCGCTTACCAGCAGTAACCTATTTAAATAGAAAGAGGAGAGCATAAATGGCTTATGCTGTTCGAATTTGATTTACCCAGCGGCAGAAAAAGTTCCGTGTATAGATCCTTTCTACACTATCCAGACCACGAGTCTGCCCTACTCTTTGTATGCCAATATACTATAAAGTTAGAAAATGCATTATCCAGCAGGAAGGATGCTATGCTGATGGGAATTTTGGTGCTGGTTGTTTTTGAACTGCAATATGTGGCATTGTAATTCTGTGTCAGTCATTTAAACGCACTGATAGAGTTGGTGACAGCTTAAATGGCTCCAGCCCCCAGCCTTCCCTCACCCCTCCTCCGTGCCTGCAGTTCGTCTCTCTAACGGATGGAAGGCTGACAAGTTCTGTGCAGGAACAATGGAAAGTGGGAGAGTAGGTGGAGAGACCGGTAATTGTTTAGGGTGGGGTTTTTCTAGTGTTGTTTTAAAATACCAGCAAATATGGAGACATTCCACCTTCTTTTTTCATGCTGAAGTGCATCAAGCTGTGAATCCCAAAAGAAGCTGACTGCATGGCCCTGCACCCTCTTGCCCCTGTCCTCCCAGTGGGAGGAATGAAGAGAGAGAAGGTGACTGAATGGCCCTATAAGCTGCTTTCATCACGATGTACCTGCTCTGCAGTGACAGGCTTCTGACAGCAGACAGCCATCTCTCTAAGTCAATCGCCTGCTTTCTTGTTCCTTATTCCACTCCCACCTGCAGCTAATACACAGCAGTGCCCAGCACACCGTGTGACAAAAGAGACCTTCAGAGGCTGGCTGGCTTTCCCCTCCCGTATTACTGAAGGTTAAACCAGGCGTGCTGTTCTGTCTGTCTGCTTCTTCAGAGCCACTTGAAGGGATGTGATGGGCCACTACCTGGATCCTTAGGAAGGCTGAAAGACACAGAGGACAACTGCAAGTGCAGGAGATGAAAATGATCGTAGCTTCTCTTGAGATGCTTTCAATGAAGAATGTCACTCAAAGACCACAGAGGCAAGGCTGAAAAAATGCAGCACACACACTGTACAGGACTGAACCCCACTGGGAAATAAGGTATCAACACATCTTGTTATCACTGCCACCCCTATTAATAACATCAGTGACTTCAGGTACAACCTCACCAACTCTGGAATGGTGTAAAAATACTGAGTGATGGATGGTGCAGTACCACACTCCTGATTTACATTTGTTAGAAGCAAACATCCACAACACACTGTGAGTAAATATGTGATGCTGTCATCCCTAACTGGTGGGAATAAAAAATGTATTACCCTGCTCTTTATCATGTGCCCTGACTCTATTTACACTTTCTGTCTCTCATGCATGCTGATATAAATATAATGGAAAGGGTATGGAAAGGGTATTCATCAGAGAGAGGAAAAGTCAGTGACTCAGGATAATTTTGTATCTCAAAAAAGTCAGTGTAGGTGTGTTTACTTTGTACATCTAGGCCTCAGCACTTCATGAGGTCACTCCTAGCATGAGTTACATACTCAACTTCTTTGTATTAGACAGGTCACCACACAAGTACTGGGTGGAAAAAAAAGAGATGCCTTCTATAAGACAGAGGTAGGAGACTCCTCAGTCTGCCACTGTAAGCAGAGCAGATTTCCAAAGTCCAGACTCATTGCATCCAACTTCAGCTACTTAAATTCAGCATCTGAGGTGGAAACATTATCATTCTAGGCTCCCTCTACAGTCAGGGAAGAAAGAAACACCTCCAGAGTATAAAGCAGTTGTCTTCAATAGCCTCTTACTTTCTGTGGACCATATAAAGAACCCAGGATAACTATATTCCCTGTTGAAGCACCTCACGTAAGTGCCTAAAGCGAGAAGAGATGAATCTAGATCAGTATTCCCTGATTCCACCTTGCAGGCTACTCTCTCTCAGTCACTTTGTAAACTTGAAAGCAATTCTCCACAGACATCAAAAAGGAGACGTTCATTTTCCATGAAATGCCTCCTTTTTCAAACTTCAGGTTGTCTGGCAGGTTAGGCTGTTTGGAATGGGTAACTGCTGTTGAGTAATTCTGTATAAGGAAGCATGAGTAGGTTAGAGATGTTTGGCCTTAAATGAAGGGACAGCAATGACTGCCAAAGGAGAGGAGAAGGGCTCAGAAGCCCAGTAGAAAGGATAATGTGACTGGGGACAATTTTCAGCAGAGGGTAAGATGGGAAGGTTCTGAGGGGTTGAAGGAAGGAAGGAAGGAAGGAAGGAACCACACAGCTTCTGCAGCATGGATAGGTCAGCACTGCAAACTGCTGCAGAGTGAGGATTGGCACCTGGCATGTGAAGTGGCATTGGACTCTGGCCAACCCTTGCCCAGCCATAGCTCTGGGGCAAGAAGAGCTGTGCAAAAAAAGCTTTGGCTAACCACCTTAACGAAAAGACTGAAATTAGTGCCACTCCCAGCTGCTTGTTTAAAATGACAATATTTTTATTAGTGCTAAAATAGAATGAGAAAGAGAAGGAGTGTTGTGTAAAGTGTGTGCTGGCCTTTGTGCCTGCTACTGGGGGTGTGATCAACAACACCAGCTGGCAGCTCTTTGGTTAAAAAAAAAGCATAATACAGTCTTGGAGAATGCAATGTGAACAAGAGCAAGCAGAGCAGTCAGCAGAGGAAAAAACAGCTGGCGAGGGACCCAGGCTGTCAAGGCACAAATTGCAGTCAAAGCCAGTAAGAATTTCTTCCTTATGCACAGGAAGTTCTCTCTTCCAGCTTCCTTACACACTTTTTGCCTTTCTATCACCCTACTTTTGGTGGTGTAAAAGCAGACACTTTGAA